>NC_086108.1:104659097-105269305 GCF_963921235.1 Mobula hypostoma
TTCAGAAACAGTTACTACCCCACAACCATCAGGAGCTTGTGCAAAGTTTCAGAGGGAGTGTTGATTGCAAAACCAATGTATTTCACTGTGCATTTCAATGTTTTGATGTACATGCACGTGACAACTAAAGCTAATCTTTAACTCAACAGTCCGAACATGCGCTCCGAGCAGCCCCAAGTGTCACCATATTTACAGCACCAACATAGCATGCCCTCAGCTTACCATCCCTTATTACCATGTCCCCCTTTGGAATATGGGAGGAAACCAGAGCACCTGGAGGTGACAATTACAGGGTGAACATACAAATTCCTTACACAAAGCAGCGGGAATACAACCAGTGATCACTGATGTTAAAAAGCATTATGCTAACCACTACACTACCATGCTGACCTGTTGAATTAAAATCTCTACATTTCCCAAACACCCAACACAAGCAATAATAATTAAAAGTAGGTGAGTGATCAGTGAAGCTGTGTTTTGGCTTGAGGGAGAAATGTCGACATGTGCTCCTGGGGATCTCCCATTGGTTCCTCACCGGAAGTGCTGATCACATGACTTGAGAGCTCACTCCCCACCAAAAATGGTCTCCATCTATAATATCCTATGGCTTGTGTGTGGGGTTTTGAAAGTGTAATCTGCCATGCCAAACCAACATTCGCTTGGACGAAATTAGGGTTTGTGTTGTGCAAGTCTCCAGTTCTAGCGCATGGAAACCTTCTGTCCTATCTGGTTCTCACAGTCTGCAGACCTTGGAGAGGTTTACTCAGTAAAGTAAATAATCACATTGGACAGTAGCCCTAACTGGGTGGTAAAATGTTCAATAATTTTGCGGTTAGAGATTCTTTGCTACGAATTGCTGTTCAATTTGTGAAAGTCACAACTTTCATCAAAGAGAGCTTTCAGCTAGAGTCATAGAACACTACAGCACAGAAACATGTTCTTCAGCCCATCTAATCCATGCTGACCCATTAATCTACCTCACACTACAGACCTCCACCCAGATCATAGCCCTCCATACCCCTCACATCCATGTACCTATCCAAATTTCTCTTAAATATTGAAATCAAACCCAAGATATAGTCAAACATTCACTATTGCGCTGGCAGCTCATTCCACACTCTCACCATCCTCTGAGTGAAGAAGATCCTCCTCATGTCACCCTTAATAAACATTTCTCCTTTCACCCTTAATGCATGACCTCCAGTTGTACTCCTTCTCAATTTCTGTGGAAAATGCCTTCTTACATTCACCCGATCTATACTCCTCGTTATTTATATACCTCTATCAAATCTGCCCTCAATCTTCTACATTCTAGGGAATAAAGTCCTAACCTATTCAACCTTTTTCTGTAACTCAGTTTCATCTACAGAAGTTTGTCAAAGACTTAAGTGTTGAGCCGAATCTTTGCATACTCCTAAGGAAGTAGATGCTCCATGTGCTTTTCTTGTAATTGCACTTCCGTGCTGGACACGGATAGGTCCTCCGAAATGACAACACCGAGGAATTTAAAATTGCTGACCCTCTGATGAGGACTGGCTCATGGCCTTCTGGGTTCCTTCTCTTGGAGTCAATAATCAGCCCCCTGGTCTTGTTGACATTGAGTGAGAGGTTGTTGTTGTGGCATCACTCAGCCAGATTTTCAATCTCCCTCCTATGTACTGATTCGTCACCACCTTCGATTTGGCCTACAACAGAGAGAGAGAGAAAAAGAAACATTAACCAGCCAGCTCTGGTCCTTGCTCTGTGAACGCAGTGTCATTTGTTGTTTTACCTTATCATTGAAAGGCTCAGGTCAGGAAGATCTTCATAGTATGTTTGTTTTTCATTTTGTGGGTGGGGGTTTGGGGTGAGGGGATGGTGATTAAAGAGACACTGTTACCTGAACGAATTGGTTACAATTATTGTGTAACTACAAACCAAAGCAGAGAGAACCTTTTGAAACCTTGACATGAGACCTCAAATAGTTTTTAAAGATTTTGTATTAAACATTAGCTTTATTTGTCACGTACATTAATACTTGCAGAGAAATGTGTCACTTACATCAAATTAAATCAGCTAGGATTGTACTGGGCAGCCTGCAAAGGTTTAATTATGGAGTCATTGAATCAGAGTTGTACAGTGCAGGAACGGGCCTTTCGGCTCATCCTGTCAGTGTCCCTCTACTCCAAATCTATTTGCCCCTGTTAGGAATGTATTCTTAAAGGTAGATTCACATGGGTAGGTTCTATTTGTCACATTGGCAGTTAAATGTGTTGTTGGCATCAATGACCAACATTATCTGTGGATGCACGGGGGTGGGGGGGGCAGCATGAAAGTGTCATCATGTTTCTGGCACCAGTATAACACATTCACAACTTGCTAACCCTAACCTTTGCATCTTTGGACAATAGACAATAGACAATAGGTGCAGAAGTAGACCATTCGGCCCTTCGAGCCTGCACCGCCATTCTGAGATCATGGCTGATCATCTACTATCAAGGTTCCTGCCTTGTCCCCATAACCCTTGATTCCCCTATCCATAAGATACCTATCTAACTCCTTCTTGAAAGCATCCAGAGAATTGGCCTCCACTGCCTTCTGAAGAATGTGGAGGGAAACTGGAGCACCTGGAGGCCCACCTGATCACAGGGAGACCGTCACCAAGCATATGTAAAGGAGGGAATCAACATTTGAGAGTCAAGATTTCTGAATGTCACTTCCCGTGCACAAGTGTAAAGGAGAATGAAATAATTTTTAATCTGGCAGCAGAAAAATAACTTGATAAGATAAAGAATAAAATAATAATCAAAAAACACAATAAATATAAATACATGAGGAGTGGTGGTGGTAGGAGATTTTAATTTTCCATACATTGATTGGGACTCCCATACTGTTAGGGGTCTAGATGGTTTAGAGTTTGTAAAATGTGTTCAGGAAAGTTTTCTAAATCAGTATATAGAGGGACCAACTAGAGGGGATGCAATATTGGATCTCCTGTTAGGAAACGAATTAGGGCAAGTGACAGAAGTCTGTGTAGGGGAGCACTTTGGTTCCAGTGATCATAACACCGTTAGTTTCAATTTGATCATGGACAAGGATAGATCTGGTCCTAGGGTTGAGGTTCTGAACTGGAAGAAGGCCAAATTTGAAGAAATGAGAAAGGTTCTAAAAAGCGTGGATTGGGACAGGTTGTTCTCTGGCAAAGATGTGATTGGTAGGTGAGAAGCCTTCAAAAGGGAAATTTTGAGAGTGCAGAGTTTGTATGTTCCTGTCAGGATTAAAGGCAAATTGAATAGGAATAAGGAACCTTGGTTCTCAAGGGATATTGCAACTCTGATAAAGAAGAAGAGGGAGTTGTATGAAATGTATAGGAAACAGGGGGTAAATCAGGTGCTTAAGGAGTATAAGAAAGGCAAGAAAATACTTAAGAAAGAAATCAGGAGGGCAAAAAGAAGACATGAGGTTGCCTTGGCAGTCAAAGTGAAGGATAATCCAAAGAGCTTTTACAAGTATATTAAGAGCAAAAGGATTGTAAGGGATAAAATTGGTCCTCTTGAAGATCAGAGTGGTCGGCTTTGTGCGGAATCAAAGGAAATGAGGGAGATCTTAAATAGGTTTTTTGCGTCTGTATTTACTAAGGAAGCTGGCATGAAATCTAGGGAATTGAGGGAATCAAGTAGTGAGACCATGGAAACTGTACAGATTGAAAAGGAGGAGGTGCTTGCTGTCTTGAGGAAAATTAAAGTGGATAAATCCCTGGGACCTGACAGAGTGTTCCCTCGGACCTTGAAGGAGACTAGTGTTGAAATTGCGGGGGCCCTGGCAGAAATATTTAAAATGTCGCTGTCTACGGGTGAAGTGCCGGAGGATTGGAGAGTGGCTCATGTTGTTCCGTTGTTTAAAAAAGGATCGAAAAGTAATCCGGGAAATTATAGGCCGGTGAGTTTAACATCAGTAGTAGGGAAGTTATTGGAGTGAGTACTAAGAGACAGAATCTACAAGCATTTGGATAGACAGGGGCTTATTAGGGAGAGTCAACATGGCTTTGTGCGTGGTAGGTCATGTTTGACCAATCTGTTGGAGTTTTTCGAGGAGGTTACCAGGAAAGTGGATGAAGGGAAGGCAGTGGATATTGTCTACATGGACTTCAGTAAGGCCTTTGACAAGGTCCCGCATGGGAGGTTAGTTAGGAAAGTTCAGTCACTAGGTATACATGGAGAGGTGGTAAATTGGATTAGACATTGGCTCGATGGAAGAAGCCAGAGAGTAGTGGTAGAGAATTGCTTCTCTGAGTGGAGGCCTGTGACTAGTGGTGTGCCACAGGGATCAGTGCTGGGTCCATTGTTATTTGTCATCTATATCAATGATCTGGATGATAGTGTGGTAAATTGGATCAGCAAGTTTGCTGATGATACAAAGATTGGAGGTGTAGTAGACAGTGAGGAAGGTTTTCAGAGCCTGCAGAGGGACTTGGACCAGCTGGAAAAATGGGCTGAAAAATGGCAGATGGAGTTTAATACCGACAAGTGTGAGGTATTGCACGTTGGAAGGACAAACCAACGTAGAACATACAGGGTTAATGGTAAGGCACTGAGGAGTGCAGTGGAACAGAGGGATCTGGGAATACAGATACAAAATTCCCTATAAGTGGCGTCACAGGTAGATAGGGTCGTAAAGAGAGCTTTTGGTACATTGGCCTTTATTAATCAAAGTATTGAGTATAAGAGCTGGAATGTTATGATGAGGTTGTATAAGGCATTGGTGAGGCCGAATCTGGAGTATTGTGTTCAGTTTTGGTCACCAAATTACAGGAAGGATATAAATAAGGTTGAAAGAGTGCAGAGAAGGTTTACAAGGATGTTGCCGGGACTTGAGAAACTCAGTTACAGAGAAAGGTTGAATAGGTTAGGACTTTATTCCCTGGAGCGTAGAAGAATGAGGGGAGATTTGATAGAGGTATATAAAATTATGATGGGTATTGATAGAGTGAATGCAAGCAGGCTTTTTCCACTGAGGCAAGGGGAGAAAAAAACCAGAGGACATGGGTTAAGGGTGAGGGGGGAAAAGTTTAAAGGGAACATTAGGGGGGGCTTCTTCACACAGAGAGTGGTGGGAGTATGGAATGAGCTGCCAGACGAGGTGGTAAATGCGGGTTCTTTTTTAACATTTAAGAATAAATTGGACAGATACATGGATGGGAGGTGTATGGAGGGATATGGTCCGTGCGCAGGTCAGTGGGACTAGGCAGAAAATGGTTCGGCACAGCCAAGAAGGGCCAAAGAGCCTGTTTCTGTGCTGTAGTTTCTATGGTTCTATGAGTGCCTGCACGTAAGGTGACTGACAGGAAATGATAAAGTAGTGGTGGTGGAGGAGTGAGTTAACGGGTGGAGGTGTGAATCAGCCTTTCTGCCTGGGGAAAGTAACTGTTTTTGAGTCTGATAGTCCTGGTATCGATGCTACATAACCTCCTCACTAAAGAGAGTGGGACAAACAGTCCACGGACAGGGTGGGTGGGATCCTTCATGATTTGCTGGCCCACTTCCAGCACCTTTCTGTGTTCATGTCCTTGATGGCAGTTAGGCTGGTGCTGGTGATGCATTGGGCAGTTTTGACTTTCTGTTGCAGAGCCTCCCTGTCTGCTGCAGTGCAGTTCCACATCATCCAGTGATTACAGCATGCTGGGATGCTCTCTACTGCACATCCGTAAGAGTTTGAGAGTTTTGACGTGCACAGTCTGAGCAGAGGAAACATCCTCCCTGCACCCATTCCGTCACCCCATGTCACCTCAAAGTATTTTGTAATGAGATCTTTTAAACCCTTGTGGATAGACACCCAATCCACATAAACTCCCCTACTATGGAAATTGGGCCATTAAGGAAGAAGTCAGATGAATCTTTACTGCACTTCCTTCACGTACAGTATGTCCTTGTTTAGGTAAGGAGACCATGTCTACAGGCAGGTCTCCAGGAATGATCTCACTGTGTAATTGCACTGAGATATCTTCTCTCCTCTACTCCAGTCCGTGGACTATTCCTGAGTATCACACACAAAATGCTGGAGGAACTCAACAGGTCGGGCAGCATCTATGGAGAGGAATAAGCAGTTGACGTTCTGGGCCGAGATCCTTAATTAGTCCAGATGAAGGGTCTTGGCCCAAAACTTTGACTGTTAATTCCACTCCACAGATGCTGCCTGACCTGTTGAGTTCTGCCTACTTTTTGAGTGTGTTGCTCTGGATTTCCAGTGTCTGCAGAATCTCTTGCATTTATGGACTACTCCTAATTAAGTCAAGAACAGCACATGCGCGGCTAATGTAGATGAACTGAACACACTGATGAGGGAGAGGGAGAAGTGGAGAGTCCGCCATCATGCCCGAAACCGGCCCCCTCGGCCTGAGTCGACGTAGTAGTAGCACATGCAGTGTCTACCAGACCAATGCTTTTAAGTTTACTAATTCTCTGAAGGAAAAGGCTCAAAACTTGAATTAATCCAATTCAAATTCCTGATGACTAACTCTCTAAACTAGCCAATCATTGAGGTTGTTGAATGGCAATGACATTGTCAAATGGTTTAGGCTCTCTTTCCTGGTACAAATAGCTTCAGGAGTCACTGGTCTTGGTGTCTTAAAAGGAGGTACTGGGATGCTGAGTTCCTGAGCTTCCATAGTTTGTATAACGGGGTTATTTGCTTAAGGGGCTGACCCCTCTGATTTCATTAGAGCTGTTTGCCATTCTAATATTTGGCAGCAGTTTAGAAGTTGGAATGTTGTGAGTTCAACAGGTTCATTAAGTACATTTAATGTCAGGGAAATGCATACAATATACATCCTGAAATTCTGTTTCGTCACAAACATCCACAAAAACAGAAGTGCCCAAAGAATGAATGACAGTTAAACGTTAGAACCGCAAAGCCACCCCCAGCTCCCACCTCTTACATATAAGCAGCAATGCAATGACCCCTCCCCCACCATAAGAGTTCGCCTGTATTGGATTCTGATGTTTATAATCCAAAGTTCTTTCTGAAGTCAGGAAAGAGGCACACACTGTGTTACTTAACAATCATGTTATTAAGTGCTAATTAAACAAATAAAATTAAGAAAGGACAGTAACAGGAGTGGAGAATAGTGAGTAAATGGAGAGAAACAAAAAATGATGCTGTGTGGTCAGCTCTTTTTATACACCATCAATAAGAAACATTCCATTCAAATTTGGAGATAGGAGGCAACCAATCAGATAAGACCATAAAACATAGGAGCAGAATTAGGCCATTTAGCCCATTGCGTCTGCTCCGCTATTCCATCATGGCTGATCCTTTATTTTCCCCCTCCTCAGCCTTATTCCCCAGCCTTCTCCACATAACTTTAGATGCTTTGGCCAATCAAGAACCTATCAATCTCTGCCTTAAATACACACAATGATCTGGCCTCCACAGCTGTTTTTGGTAAGAAATTCTACAAATTCACCACCCTCTGGCAAAAGAAATTTCATTACATCTGTTTTAAATGGATACCCCTATATCCTCAGGCTGTGCCCTCTTGTCCTAGACTCCCCCACCATGGGAAACATCTTTTCCACATCTACTCTCTAGACCTTTCAACATTCGAAAGGTTTCAATGAGATCCACATATCCTTTTAAATTCCAGTCAGTACAGATCCAGAGCCATCAAACGTTTTCATATGATAACCCTTTCATTCCCAGAATCATCCTTGTGAACCTCCTCTGAACACTCTCCAATCCCAGCATCTTTTTTTTAGATAAGGAGCCCAAAACTATTCACAATACGCAAGGTGAGGACTTGTAAAGCCTCAGCATCACATCCCTGCTCTAATTCCAGACCTCTTGCATTGAATGCTAACATTGCATTTGCCTTCCTCAACTGCAAGTTAACCTTTAGGGTGTTCTGTACCAGGACTCCCAAGTCCCTTTGCATCTCAGAGTTTTGGATTTTATCACCATTTCAAAGAAGTAGTCCACACATTTATTTCTTCTACTCAAGTGCATGACCATGCATTTTACAACACTGCATTTCATTTGCCACTTCTTGCCCATTCTCCTAAGTTGTCTAAGTCCTTCGTCAAATACTGCAGAACCAGAGCTTTGCAGAACGATGCAAAGGAAGGTAAACACCAGGGGACTCACATATTGCATATTCATACTGTTAAAGTTAAAAGATAAAATCTGTCCCGAGCCTTATAGGCTCATCAGGCCAGTGCTTATGCCAGTTTCCGTGGTGTGAAGCGACTAAGAGTACGAGACTCACCGCCCCCCCCCCCCCCGCCGGATAGGACGCCAGTCTATCGCGAGGTTAACCCCCAGCATTTTGCCGGTACCAATTTTCGGCAGGTGGACTGGAGCATCGTGTGGTTAAGTGCCTTGCTTAAGGACACACACACTGCCTCGGCTGGGGCTTGAACTCACGACCTTCAGATCACTTATTCATACTGTAGCCTCTAGGAAATGTACTAAGATGTTACATGTGGGTGGGAATCAAATTAAAGCGGCTAGGTGTGAGGAGGTTAGTTCACAACAGAGGGATGGGAACCAGTGCAGAGAGACAGAGGAGTGTAAAGTGAGCGTAGAAGCAAAAAGTACAAAGGGGAAAAGTAAAAGTGGCAGGCCGACAAATCCAGGGCAAGCATTAAAAAGGGCTAAGAGAGTTGTAAAAGAGCGCCTGAAGGCTTTATGTGTCAATGCAAGGAGCATTCGTAATAAGGTGGATGAATTGAAAGTGCAGATTGTTATTAATGATTATGATATAGTTGGGATCACAGAGACATGGCTCCAGGGTGACCAGGGATGGGAGCTCAACGTTCAGGGATATTCAATATTCAGGAGGGATAGACATGAAGGAAGGGGAGGTGGGGTGGCGTTGCTGGTTAAAAAAGAGATTAACGCAATAGAAAGGAAGGACATAAGCCGGGAAGATGTGGAATCGATATGGGTAGAGCTGCGTAACACTAAGGGGCAGAAGACGCTGCTGGGAGTTGTGTACAGGCCACCTAACAGTAGTAGTGAGGTCGGAGATGGTATTAAACAGGAAATTAGAAATGTGTGCAATAAAGGAACAGCAGTTATAATGGGTGACTTCAATCTACATGTAGACTGGGTGAACCAAATTGGTAAAGGTGCTGAGGAAGAGGATTTCTTGGAATGTATGCGGGATGGTTTTTTGAACCAACATGTCGAGGAACCGACTAGAGAGCAGGCTATTCTGGACTGGGTTTTGAGCAATGAGGAAGGGTTAATTAGCGATCTTGTCGTGAGAGGCCCCTTGGGTAAGAGTGACCATAATATGGTGGAATTCTTCATTAACATGGAGAGTGACGTAGTTAATTCAGAAACAAAGGTTCTGAACTTAAAGAGGGGTAACTTTGAAGGTATGAGACATGAATTAGCTAAGATAGACTGGCAAATGACACTTCAAGGATTGACGGTGGATATGCAATGGCAGGCATTTAAAGGTTGCATGGATGAACTACAACAATTGTTCATCCCAGTTTGGCAAAAGAATAAATCAAGGAAGGTAGTGCACCCGTGGCTGACAAGAGAAATTAGGGATAGTATCAATTCCAAAGAAGTAGCATACAAATTAGCCAGAGAAAGTGGCTCACCTGAGGACTGGGAGAAATTCAGAGTTCAGCAGAGGAGGACAAAGGGCTTAATTAGGAAGGGGAAAAAAGATTATGAGAGAAAACTGGCAGAGAACATAAAAACGGACTGTAAAAGCTTTTATAGATATGTAAAAAGGAAAAGACTGATAAAGACAAATGTAGGTCCCCTGCAAACAGAAACAGGTGAATTGATTATGGGGAGCAAGGACATGGCAGACCAATTGAATAATTACTTTGGTTCTGTCTTCACTAAGGAGGACATAAATAATCTTCCAGAAATAGTAAGGGACAGAGGGTCCAGTGAGATGGAGGAACTGAGCGAAATACATGTTAGTAGGGAAGTGGTGTTAGGTAAATTGAAGGGATTGAAGGCAGATAAATCCCCAGGGCCAGATGGTCTGCATCCCAGAGTGCTTAAGGAAGTGGCCCAAGAAATAGTGGATGCATTAGTGATAATTTTTCAAAACTCGTTAGATTCTGGACTAGTTCCTGAGGATTGGAGGGTGGCTAATGTAACCCCACTTTTTAAAAAAGGAGGGAGAGAGAAACCGGGGAATTATAGGCCGGTTAGCCTAACGTCGGTGGTGGGGAAACTGCTGGAGTCAGTTATCAAGGATGTGATAACAGCACATTTGGAAAGCGGTGAAATGATCGGACAAAGTCAGCATGGATTTGTGAAAGGAAAATCATGTCTGACGAATCTCATAGAATTTTTTGAGGATGTAACTAGTAGAGTGGATAGGGGAGAACCAGTGGATGTGGTATATTTGGATTTTCAAAAGGCTTTTGACAAGGTCCCACACAGGAGATTAGTGTGCAAACTTAAAGCACATGGTATTGGGGGTAAGGTATTGGTGTGGGTGGAGAATTGGTTAGCAGACAGGAAGCAAAGAGTGGGAATAAACGGGACCTTTTCAGAATGGCAGGCGGTGACTAGTGGGGTACCGCAAGGCTCAGTGCTGGGACCCCAGTTGTTTACAATATATATTAATGACTTGGATGAGGGAATTAAATGCAGCATCTCCAAGTTTGCGGATGACACGAAGCTGGGTGGCAGTGTTAGCAGTGAGGAGGATGCTAAGAGGATGCAGGGTGACTTGGATAGGTTGGGTGAGTGGGCAAACTCATGGCAGATGCAATTTAATGTGGATAAATGTGAAGTTATCCACTTTGGTGGCAAAAATAGGAAAACAGATTATTATCTGAATGGTGGCCGATTAGGAAAAGGGGAGGTGCAACGAGACCTGGGTGTCATTATACACCAGTCATTGAAAGTGGGCATGCAGGTACAGCAGGCGGTGAAAAAGGCGAACGGTATGCTGGCATTTATAGCGAGAGGATTCGAGTACAGGAGCAGGGAGGTACTACTGCAGTTGTACAAGGCCTTGGTGAGACCACACCTGGAGTATTGTGTGCAGTTTTGGTCCCCTAATCTGAGGAAAGACATCCTTGCCATAGAGGGAGTACAAAGAAGGTTCACCAGATTGATTCCTGGGATGGCAGGTCTTTCATATGAAGAAAGACTGGATGAACTGGGCTTGTACTCGTTGGAATTTAGAAGATTGAGGGGGGATCTGATTGAAACGTATAAGATCCTAAAGGGATTGGACAGGCTAGATGCGGGAAGATTGTTCCCGATGTTGGGGAGGTCTAGAACGAGGGGTCACAGTTTGAGGATAGAGGGGAAGCCTTTTAGGACCGAGGTTAGGAAAAACTTCTTCACACAGAGAGTGGTGAATCTGTGGAATTCTCTGCCACAGCAAACTGTTGAGGCCAGTTCATTAGCTATGTTTAAAAGGAAGTTAGATATGGCCCTTGTGGCTACAGGGGTCACGGGGTATGGAGGGAAGGCTGGGTTCTGAGTTGGATGATCAGCCATGATCATAATAAATGGCGGTGCAGGCTCGAAGGGCCGAATGGCCTACTCCTGCACCTATTTTCTATGTTTCTATGTTTCTATAAGTAATTATATAAATTACAAGCAGGCATAAATTGTTAAAGTGAAAATAAGTAAACAGTCTAATCAAAAACCTGCGCCCACCCACCCCCCGACCCCAGACCTTCCTTTGGTCTGGTTTCCCTGTGTCTGAGGCGTGAAGTGTGTTTCTACTGTAGACTGTTACTAAGCAGTGTGCGGAGCACAGCCTGGGCTCCAAAAGCATTTCACATCTTAAATGACTTCTTAAATAAGATGACATTCTTGAATTTCATTGCCCCTTCCTCAGATTTTCCAATGACAATATATTTCCTAAGGACACCACAGGAGAAATATTCATTTAAAATCGACATGGCTTTGTGAGCATCAGATTGTGCACGATATCCTGATTAAATTCTCTGAGGAAATGACAAAACAAATTGATGAAAATAAAGTCAAATCTCAAACAAAAGAAAATCTGCAGATGCTGCAAGGTGCTTGATAAGGTTGGAGCTCAGAAAATTAAGAGGAATGGTGCTTAGGGAACTTGGCTGTGGGTACTGAATTGGCTTGCCCATAGAAGGCAGAGGGTGGATGTAGATGGAGTGTATTCTGCCTGGAGGTTGGTTTCTAGTGGTGTTCCACAGGGATCTTTCTAGGTCCCCTGTTCTTTGTTATCTTTACAAAGAGCTTGGATGAAGAACTTGAAGGGTGAGTTAGTAAGTTTGCAGGTGACATGAAGGTTGGTGGAGATGTGGATAGTGTAGGCAGAAAGGACAACTTAAATGATGTTATTAAAATGTTCATAACAATCAAAAATATTGCTTTAAAATCCATTGAATTTTGAAACATTTATACTGAAGTACTGTATTAGATTAAAAGCTGTGGGAGCAAACTGAAGAGCCACATGGAGTTTGTGTTCAAAATGACAGGCAATTTATTAAAAACTAGTGCACACCAGGAGACCAGCCAAAGCTGATCTACCTGAGCATGAATTTGGAGAATTTTGCACCCCCGTTCACAAGATTACCAGTAAATCTACATTTTCATAAGAATGGTGGCTACAGGAAGATTTAATTAAGATGGAACTTAATGTAGACAAGTGCAAGGTGTTGCACTATGGAAGGACCAACCAGGGTAGGACATTGAATGGTAGGGCACTGGAGAGTGTGGTAGAACAGAGGGATCTGGGAATGCAGATCCTTTATTCTTTCAAAGAGGCATCACAGGTAGATAGTGTGGAATGAGCTGCCATGGAAGCGGTGGATGAAAACTCTGAAGAGCTGTTCCCAGTCCCTGGTCACTTCACCTGCTTTTCATGAGATCTTGCCATGTGGAAATTGTTATTTCCTGTATTACAACTGTGCGTAGTGGACAACAAGGAAGCCCAAAGCTTGCAGTGAGCTAGGAAAAGGGGGCTGAAAAAAAAATGCAGATGGAATTTGATGTAGATAGGTGGGAGGTGTTGCACTTTGGTAGAACCAGCCATGGTAGGACTTACACATTGAACGGTAGAGCACCGAGTGTGGTAGAACAGAGGGATCTGGGAATACAGATGGCTAATTGTTTGAAAATGATGTCACAGGTAGATAGAGTCATAAAGAGCTTTGGCACATTGACCTTCATAAATTAGGGCAGGAGTTGGGATGTTATGTTGAAGTTGTACAAGACATTTGCAAGGGCTAACTTGGAGTATTATGTGCAGTTTTGGTCATCTACCTACAGGAAAGATATCAATGAGATTGTAAGAGTAGAAAGACATTTTACAAGTATGTTGACAGGACCCAAGTTATAAGGAAAGGTTGAATACCTGCTTTGCTGCCGCTGCTACTGTGCAGTCAAGAATCTCCGGAGGGGAAGGCCCCAAATCCTTGGCTTTGCCTATTGCCGGGGTCAAAGCGCTTGGCATAGATGGTGCTCGGTGTCAGAGGGTCGAAGTTTTTGGACGGACTCGAGTGGATTGTGGTTGGGTGCTTCCAGGGTGCTGCATCAGTAAGTTTGCGGCACTAGAAGCTCATGGCAGGGAGAGTTTTTCTTCCTTCTACTATCTGCGTGAGATGGAACTTTTGAGAGACTTTGAGACTTTTTTTTTTAACCGTGTCCATGGTCTGTTCTTTATCAAATTACGGTATTGCTTTGCACTGTTGTAACTATGTTATAGTTATGTCAGTTTTTCAGTCTTGGTTTGTCTTGTGTTTCTGTGATATCATTCTGGAGGAACATTGTATCATTTCTTAATGCATGCATTACTAAAAGAGGACTGCGTGTCCTCAATGTAATAAGTTAGGACTTTATTTACTGGAGTGTAGTAGAATGAGGGGGTGTTTGATAGAGGTATACAAAATTGAGGGATATCGCTAAGGTAAATACAAGCAGATATTTTCCACTGAGGTCAGGTGAGAATAGAACTAGAGGAGATAGGTCAAGGTGAAAAAGGTGAAGAATTTAAGGAGAAACTTAATCTCTGACAGTCTTGTGAGTGTGGAAAAATCTGTCAGCAGACACGATGGATGTGGGTTTGACTAACATTTAAGGGAAGTTTGTCCAAGTACATAGATGGGAAGGACATGGAGTGCTAAGAACAAGATGCATGTCAATGGACTAGGCTGAATAATAGTTTGGCATGGACTAGATGGGCAGAAGGGCCTGTCTTTATGCAATAGTGCTCTATGACTAAGTAGAGAGACAAACCTGATTGCAGAAATGCAATTATCTACAGACTAACAAAATCCAGTTTTCTATTACAGTAAATGTGCATGCTTAAACACAATGAGTGAAGTTCCTGAAACCCAGTGTTCTTGCTGCTGTATCCCATGTCTCTTCTGCTAGGGCTTTTCTGTAGTTCCCTGTTACCACATTAGCACAATCTACATCTCTGTTTACTAATTATTAGCCCCTCTACTCTTTCCCATACAAGACATAGAAAACAAATTATTTGGGGACAGGAAATGTCACAAATAAGCCCCTAAGACATAGGAGCAGAAGTAGGCCACCTAGCCCATCCAGTCTGCTCTGCCATTCAGTCATGGTTAATCCTTTTCTTCTCTCCTGAGCTTCACTCCCCAGTCTTCTCCCATAACCTTTAATGCTGTATCCAATCAAGAACCTATCAAGCTCTACCTCAAATACACCCAGCAACCTAGCCTTCACAGCTGCCTGTGGTAATAAATTCCACAAATTCATCATCCTCTGGCAAGGGAAGTTTCTCCACATCTGTTTTAAATGGATGCCCATCTATCCTGGGACTGTGCCCTCTTGTCCTAGACTCCCCCACCATGGGAAACATCCTTTCCACATATACTGTATAGGCCTTTCAAAATTTGAAAGGTTTTCATGAGATCCCCTCATCCTTCTAAATCCCAACAAGCACAGACCCAGAGCCATCAAACTTTCCTCATATAATAACCCTTTCATTCCTAGAATCATCCTAGTGAACCTCCTCTGGACCTTCTCCAATACCAGCACATCTTTTCTAAAATGAGACCAAACATGTACACAATACAAGGTGAGGTCTCACCAGTTGTCAGGGCGCTGGAGCAGGGATCCAATTGCAGACCCAGTACTGTGCACACAGTGATATTAATTGAGTAACAAATCCAGAGGTGCAAACAAAGTCAGCATCAAAGTTCAGGCAGAGATCAAAATATCCAGAGAAATCCAAAAACCAGAGTCAGGAAACAGGCAGAGTCAATATTCAGACAGACAGAGTACAGATACAAATACTGGAGAGGATCACAAAAATTCACTGACAGAATCTGGCAACAAACAGCTGAGAAAACAGACAACAGGAATTCTGCAGATGCTGGAAATTCAAGCAACACATAAAAGTTGCTGGTGAACGCAGCAGGCCAGGCAGCATCTCTAGGAAGAGGTGCAGTCGACGTTTCAGGCCGAGACCCTTCGTCAGGACTAACTGAAGGAAGAGTGAGTAAGGGATTTGAAAGTTGGAGGGGGAGGGGGAGGGGGAGATCCAAAATGATAGGAGAAGACAGGAGGGGGAGGGATGGAGCCAAGAGCTGGACAGGTGATAGGCAAAAGGGATACGAGAGGATCATGGGACAGGAGGTCCGGGAAGAAAGATGGGGGGGGTGGGAACCAGAGGATGGGCAAGGGGTATAGTGAGAGGGACAGAGGGAGAAAAAGGAGAGAGAGAAAGAATGTGTGTATAAAAATAAGTAACAGATGGGGTACGAGGGGGAGGTGGGGCCTTAGCGGAAGTTAGAGAAGTCGATGTTCATGCCATCAGGTTGGAAGCTACCCAGACAGAATATAAGGTTTTGTTCCTCCAACCTGAGTGTGGCTTCATCTTTACAGTAGAGGAGGCCGTGGATAGACATGTCAGAATGGGAATGGGATGTGGAATTAAAATGTGTGGCCACTGGGAGATCCTGCTTTCTCTGGCAGACAGAGCGTAGATGTTCAGCAAAGCGGTCTCCCAGTCTGCGGCGGGTCTCGCCAATATATAAAAGGCCACATCGGGAGCACCGGACGCAGTATATCACCCCAGCCGACTCACAGGTGAAGTGTTGCCCCACCTGGAAGGACTGTTTGGGGCCCTGAATGGTGGTAAGGGGGAAGTGTAAGGGCATGTGTAGCACTTGTTCCGCTTACACGGATAAGTGCCAGGAGGGAGATCAGTGGGGAGGGATGGGGGGGACGAATGGACAAGGGAGTCGCGTAGGGAGCGATCCCTGCGGAATGCAAGGGGGGGAACGGAAAGATGTGCTTAGTGGTGGGATCCCGTTGGAGGTGGCAGAAGTTACGGAGAATAATATGTTGGACCCGGAGGCTGGTGGGGTGGTAGGTGAGGACCAGGGGAACCCTATTCCTAGTGGGGTGGCGGGAGGATGGAGTGAGAGCAGATGTACGTGAAATGGGGGAGATGTGTTTAAGAGCAGAGTTGATAGCGGAGGAAGGGAAGCCCCTTTCTTTCAAAAAGGAGGACATCTCCCTCGTCCTAGAATGAAAAGCTTCATCCTGAGAGCAGATGCGGCAGAGACAGAGGAATTGCGAGAAGGGGATGGCGTTTTTGCAAGAGACAGGGTGAGAAGAGGAATAGTCCAGATAGCTGTGAGAGTTAGTAGGCTTATAGTAGACATCAGTGGATAAGCTGTCTCCAGAGACAGAGACAGAAAGATCTAGAAAGGGGAGGGAGGTGTCGGAAATGGACCAGGTAAACTTGAGGGCAGGGTGAAAGTTGGAGGCAAAGTTAATAAAGTCAATGAGTTCTGCATGCGTGCAGGAAGCAGTGCCAATGCAGTCGTCGATGTAGCGAAGGAAAAGTGGGGGACAGATACCAGAATAGGCACGGAACATAGATTGTTCCACAAAGCCAACAAAAAGGCAGGCATAGCTAGGACCCATACGGGTGCCCATAGCTACACCTTTAGTTTGGAGGAAGTGGGAGGAGCCAAAGGAGAAATTATTAAGAGTAAGGACTAATTCCGCTAGACGGAGCAGAGTGGTGGTAGAGGGGAACTGATTAGGTCTGGAATCCAAAAAGCGTAGAGCTTTGAGACCTTCCTGATGGGGGATGGAAGTATATAGGGACTGGACATCCATGGTGAAAATAAAGCGGAGGGGGCCAGGGAACTTAAAATTATCAAAAAGTTTAAGAACGTGAGAAGTGTCACGAACATAGGTCGGAAGGGATTGAACAAGGGGGGATAAAACCGTGTCAAGGTATGCAGAAACGAACAGGGGGGGATAAAACCGTGTCAAGGTATGCAGAAACACCATCCCCTTCTCACAATTCCTCCGTCTCCGCCGCATCTGCTCTCAGGATGAGGCTTTTCATTCTAGGACGAGGGAGATGGCTTCATTTTTTAAAGAAAGGGGCTTCCCTTCCTCCACTATCAACTCTGCTCTTAAACGCATCTCCCCCATTTCACGTACATCTGCTCTCACTCCATCCTCCCGCCACTCCACTAGGAATAGGGTTCTCCTGGTCCTCACCTACCACCCCACCAGCCTCCGGGTTCAACATATTATTCTCCGTAACTTCCGCCACCTCCAATGGGATCCCACCAATAAGCACATCTTTCCCTCCCCCCCTGCATTCCACAGGGATCGCTCCCTACGCAACTCCCTTGTCCATTCGTCCCCCCCATCCCTTCCCACTGATCTCCCTCCTGGCACTTATCCGTGTAAGTGGAACAAGTGCTACATATGCCCTTACACTTCCCCCTTACCACCATTCAGGGCCCCAAACAGTCCTTCCAGGTGAGGCAACACTTCACCTGTGAGTCATCTGGGGTGGTATACTGCGTCCGGTGCTCCCGATGTGGCCTTTTATATATTGGCGAGACCCGACGCAGACTGGGAGACCGCTTTGCTGAACATCTACACTCTGTCCGCCAGAGAAAGCAGGATCTCCCAGTGGCCATTTTAATTCCACATCCCATTCCCATTCTGACATGTCTATCCACAGCCTCCTCTACTGTAAAGATGAAGCCACACTCAGGTTGGAGGAACAACACCTTATATTCTGTCTGGGTAGCCTCCAACCTGATGGCATGAACATCGACTTCTCTAACTTCCACTAATGCCCGACCTCCCCCTCATACCCCATCTGTTACTTATTTTTATACACACATTCTTTCTCTCTCTCTCCTTTTTCTCCCTCTATCCCTCTGAATATACCCCTTGCCCATCCTCTGGGTCACCCCCCCCCTTGTCTTTCTCCCTGGGCCTCCTGTCCCATGATCCTCTCATATCCCCTTTGCCAATCACCTGTCCAGCTCTTGGCTCCATCCCTTCCCCTCCTGTCTTCTCCTATCATTTTGGATCTCCCCCTCCCTCTCCCTCTCCCTCTCAAATCCCTTACTAACTCTTCCTTCAGTTAGTGAAACATCAACTGCACCTCTTCCTAGAGATACTGCCTGGCCTACTACATTCACCAGCAACTTTTATGTGTGTTAGCTGAGAACACAGGACTGAAATACACTGAGCAATAAACAGAGAGGCAGCTGTTAGGTGGAGCACAATGAGACACAGGTGGCAGCAATACAGGTAATAATGAGAACCAGATGAGAGACAGAGTACTCAGTAATACAGGGACCGGAGTAGAGCAGGAGTGAGGACAGGAGCACACAGCAATACAAAACCACAGACTGACAGCTAGGGGGAAACACACAAAATTTCAGAGTTCGACTGGAGGTACTGACACCAGTGCCTTATAAACCCTCAGCATCACATCCTTCTCTTGAATTTTAAACCTCTTTAGGGTGTTTTGCAGAAGAACTCCCAAGTCTCTTTGCATCTCAGATTTTTGGATTTTCTCCTTGTTTGCAAAATAGTCTGCACATTTATTTCTATTATCAAAATGCATGGTCATGTATTTTTGCAACATTGTATTTCATTTGCCACTCTTTTGCCCATTCTCCTAATCTGTCCAAGTCCTTCTACAACCTATCTGTTTCCTCAACATTACCTGCCCCTCCATCAATCTTCTTATCCTCGGCAAACTTGGCAACAAAGCTATCTATTCCATCATCTAAATCATTGATATACAGCATAAAAAGAAATGGTCCCAACACCGACCCCTGTGGAACACTACTACTCACTGGTAGTCAAACAGTAAAGGATCCTTTTATTCCCACTTGCTGCCTCCTACCAATCAGCCAATGGTCTAACCATGCCAATACCTTTCCTGTAATACCATGGACTCTTAATTTGGTAAGCAGCCTCATGTGTGGCACCTTGTCAAAGGTCTTCTGAAAATCCAAATATACAACATCCACTGCATCCCCTTTATCTTTCCTATGTGTAATCACCTCAAAGAATTCCAACAGGTTAATCAGGCAGGATTTTCCCTTAAGGAAACCATGCTGATTTTGTCCTGTGTCATCTAGTACTCCATCACCTCATCCTTAACAATTGACTCCAAATCCTTCCTAACCACTGAGGTCAGGTTAACTGGTCTATAGTTTTCTTCCTGCTGCCTTCCTCCTTTCTTAAAGTGTGGAAGTGTGGAGTGACATTTGCAATTTTTCAGTCCTCTGGCTCCATGCTAGAGTCCAATTATTTTTGAAAGATCATTACTAATGCCTCCACAATCTCTACCACTACCTCTTTCAGAACTTTAAGGTGCAGTTCATGTGGGCCGGGTGACTTATGTACCCTTAGGTCCTTCAGCTTTTTGAGCACCTTCTTCCTTGTAATAGTAACTGCACTCACTTCTCTTCCCTCACACCCTTCAACATCTGGCACACTGCTGGTGTCTTCTGATGCAAAAGACTCACTTAGTTCATCTGCCATCTCCTTGTCCCCCATTATTATTTCTCCACCCTCATTTTCTAGTGGTCCTATATTTACTCTAGTCTCTCTTATATTTAATATACTTCAAAAAGCTTTCACTAACAACTTTGATATTATGTGCTGGCTTGCTTTCATACTTTATCTTTTCCCTCCTAATGATTCTTTTAGTTGCTCTCTGTAGGGGTTTAAAAGGTTTCCAATCCTCTGTCTTCCCAGCAATTTTTGCTTTGTTGTATGCCCTCACTTTTGTTTTTACATCAGCTTTGACTTCACCTTGTCAGCCACAGCTGAGTATTTCTTCATTTTTGTAATACGTCTATCTTGCAGCTTCCTCATTTTTCCCAGAAACTCATGCCATTGCTGCTCTGCTGTCATCCCTGCCAGTATCTTCTTCCAATTTACTTTGGACAACTCCTCACTCATACCACTGTAATCTCCTTTACTCCACTGAAATACTGCTACATCAGACTTTACTTTCTCCCTATCAAATTTCAAGTTGAACTCAATGACGTTGTGATCACTGCCTCCTAAGGGTTCTTTTACCTTAAGCTCCCTAACCACCTCTGGTTCATTATATAGAACCCAATCCAAGTCAAGTCACTTTTTATTGTCATTTTGACCATAAACTGCTGATACAGTACACAGTAAAAATAAAACAACGTTCCTCCAGGACCATGGCGCTACATGAAACAACACAAAACTACACTAGACTAAGTGAGACAACACAAAGCTACACTAGACTATGTAAGACAACACAAAAACTACACTTAGACTACAGACCTACACAACCCTAACAAACCTGCCCACGAGAATATTGGTTCAGGTGCAACCCATCTCTTTTGAACCTCCCCCAGAATATATCCCAATGAAGCCCTGCCCCCTGCACCAGCTTCTCGGCCATGCATTAATATGCCAAATAAGCCTATTTCTACCCTCATGGGCAGCAATCCAGAAATTACCAAGTGGGGGGTTTTGCTTCTCAGCTTTCTAGCTAGCTCTCTAAATTCTCTTTTCAGGACCTCTTTGCTTTTTGTTCCTATGTCATTGGTACCAATACGTACTAAGGTATTTGGCTGCTCTCTGTCTCTCTCCAAAATGCTGTGGACGTGATCTGAGACATCCCTGACCCTGGCATCTGGGAGGCAATCTTCCATTCGGGCATCCCGTTCATGTCCACCGTATCTCCTATCTGTTCCCCTAGCTGTAATGTTCTGTGCTGTATCTTCTAAAATGGAAAATTTTGTAATAATTTAATAAATCAGTCAGCAGCTGTGGGAAAGAAGCAAGGTTACTGAGAGGTGACCTTATTGAAAGGTCTTGATAGAGTGGATATGGAGAGGATGTTTCCTATGGTGGGGGAGTCTAGGCCAGAGGACACAGCCTCAGAATAGAGACATGTCCATTTAGAATGGAGATAAGACCATAAGACCATAAGATATAGGAGCAGAAGTAGGCCATTCGGCCCATCAAGTCTGCTCTGCCATTCAATAATGGGCTGATCCAATTATTCCAGTCATCTCCACTCCCCTGCCTTCTCTCCATACTCTTTGATGTCCTGACTAATCAAGAACCTCTGCCTTAAATACACCCAATGAATCGACCTCCATAGCCACTCGTGGCAATAAATTCCACAGATTTACCACCCTCCGACTAAAGTAATTTTTCCACATCTCTGTTCTAAATGGATGTTCTTGAAACCTGAAGTCATGCCCTCTTGTTCTAGAATTCCCTACCATGGGAAATAACTTTGCCATATCTAACCTGTTCAAACCTTTTAACATTTGAAATGTTTCCATGAGATCCTCCCTCATTCTCCTGAACTCCAGGGAATACAGCCCAAGAGCTGCCAGATGTTCCTTATATGGTAACCCTTTCATTCCTGGAATCATTCTCGTGAATCTTCTCTGAACCCTCTCTAATGTCAGTATATCCTTTCTAAAATAAGGAGCCCAAAACTCCACACAATACTCCAAGTGTGGCCTCATGAGTGCCTTATAGAGCCTCAACATCACATCGCTGTACTTATATTCTATACCTCTAGAAATGAATGCCAACATTGCATTTGTCTTCTTCACCACCGACTCAACCTGGAGGTTAACCTTTGGGGTATCCTGCACAAAGATTCCCAAGTCTGTTTGCATCTCTGCATTTCAAATTCTCTCCCCATCTAAATAATAGTCTGCCTGTTTATTTTTACCACCAAAGTGCACGACCATACACTTTCCAACATTGTATTTCATTTGCCACTTCTTTGCCCATTCTCCTGTGAAGAGTAATTTCTTCAGCCAGAGAGTGGTAAACATGAGGAATTCGTTGCTACAGGTGGTTGTGGAGGTCATGCCACTGTGTATATTCAAGGTAAAGTTTGATAGATTCTTGACTGCTCAGGGTTTCAAGGGATACGAGGAGAAGGCAGGAGATTAGGGCTGAGAGGGAAAATGGATCAGCCATCATGAAATGGTGGAACAGACTCGATGGGCCAAATGGCCTAATTCTGCTCCTATATCTTATGGTCTTATGGTTAATCTTGCCAGTCAGAGATTCTTTGTCAAAACATCTTAATTATCTATTCACATGATTATTTAACAATACAAAATTCCCAGTTCACATTTCATCAAATATAAACAGAATTTAGATCATTTTAGGATTTTATCACACGTAGAACAGTTCTGGCAATAATTTCTATGACGCATCTGCCGGGTTTGGCACTCAGTTAGGGTGATCCGCTGCTGGTGTGTCAAATGCAATCGAAACTGGATTTAAAACTCAAGATTAAGAGATTGAATAAATGCAGACTGATGAAAGTTGCAGATTATCCGGTAATCCTGGGCAACAAGAGATTCTGCATATGCTGGAAATCCTAAGCAATGCCCACAAAATGTTGGATTTGCTCAGCAGTTCAGGTGGCATTGAAAGGGGGAACAAACAGTCTGAATGGACATTGAACCCATGAACACTACCTCACTTTTTTTACTTCTACTTTTGCACTATTTATTTAATTTAACTATTTAATTAATGTGTTTTTTTTTCTGTTATTATGTACTGCATTATACTGCACCGCAAATACAACAAATTTCAAGACATATGCAGGTGATAATAAACCTGATTCTGATTCCGACATTTTAGGCCGAGACCCTTCAACAGGACACCATGTTACCTTAACAACAGGAATTCTGCAGATGCTGGAAATTCAAGCAACATACATCAAAGTTGCTGGTGAACGCAGCAGGCCAGGCAGCATCTATAGGAAGAGGCGCAGTCGACGTTTCAGGCCGAGACCCTTCGTCAGGACTAACTGAAGGAAGAGTGAGTAAGGGATTTGAAAGCTGGAGGGGGAGGGGGAGATGCAAAATGATAGGAGAAGACAGGAGGGGGAGGGATAGAGCCGAGAGCTGGACAGGTGATAGGCAAAAGGGGATACGAGAGGATCATGGGACAGGAGGTCCGGGAAGAAAGACAAGGGGGGGGGTGACCCAGAGGATGGGCAAGAGGTATATTCAGAGGGACAGAGGGAGAAAAAGGAGAGTGAGAGAAAGAATGTGTGCATAAAAATGAGTAACAGATGGGGTACGAGGGGGAGGTGGGGCCTTAGCGGAAGTTAGAGAAGTCGATGTTCATGCCATCAGGTTGGAGGCTACCCAGACGGAATATAAGGTGTTGTTCCTCCAACCTGAGTATGGCTTTATCTTTACAGTAGAGGAGGCCGTGGATAGACATGTCAGAATGGGAATGGGATGTGGAATTAAAATGTGTGGCCACTGGGAGATCCTGCTTTCTCTGGCGGACAGAGCGTAGATGTTCAGCAGGATGAGGCTTTTCATTCTAGGACGAGGGAGATGTCTTCATTTTTTAAAGAAAGGGGCTTCCCTTCCTCCACTATCAACTCTGCTCTTAAACACATCTCCCCCATTTCACGTACATCTGCTCTCACTCCATCCTCCCACCACCCCACTAGGAATAGGGTTCCCCTGGTCCTCACCTACCACCCCACCAGCCTCCGGGTCCAACATATTATTCTCCGTAACTTCCGCCACCTCCAACGGGATCCCACCACTAAGCACATCTTTCCCTCCCCCCGTCTCTCTGCATTCCGCAGGGATCGCTCCCTACACAACTCCCTTGTCCATTCGTCCCCCCCATCCCTCCCCACTGATCTCCCTCCTGGCACTTATCCGTGTAAGCGGAACAAGTGTTACACATGCCCTTACACTTCCTCCCTTACCACCATTCAGGGCCCCAAACAGTCCTTCCAGGTGAGGCATCACTTCACCTGTGAGTCGACTGGGGTGATATACTGCGTCCGGTGCTCCCGATGTGGCCTTTTATATATTGGTGAGACCCGACGCAGACTGGGAGACCGCTTTGCTGAACATCTACGCTCTGTCCGCCAGAGAAAGCAGGATCTCCCAGTGGCCACACATTTTAATTCCACATCCCATTCCCCTTCTGACATGTCTATCCACGGCCTCCTCTACTGTAAAGATGAAGCCACACTCAGGTTGGAGGAACAACACCTTATATTCCGTCTGGGTAGCCTCCAACCTGATGGCATGAACATCGACTTCTCTAACTTCCGCTAAGGCCCCACCTCCCCCTCGTACCCCATCTGTTACTCATTTTTATGCACACATTCTTTCTCTCACTCTCCTTTTTCTCCCTCTGTCCCTCTGAATATACCTCTTGCCCATCCTCTGGGTCACCCCCCCCCTTGTCTTTCTTCCCGGACCTCCTGTCCCATGATCCTCTCGTATCCCCTTTTGCCTATCACCTGTCCAGCTCTCGGCTCTATCCCTCCCCCTCCTGTCTTCTCCTATCATTTTGGATCTCCCCCTCCCCCTCCAGCTTTCAAATCCCTTACTCACTCTTCCTTCAGTTAGTCCTGACGAAGGGTCTCGGCCTGAAATGTCGACTGCGCCTCTTCCTATAGATGCTGCTTGGCCTGCTGCGTTCACCAGCAACTTTGATGTATGTTACCATGTTACCTTGCTATCCTGACAAGGGAGGTTTTAGCGCCATCTTCTGGTGGCAGAAATAATAGCAGGAAACCCATCAATGTTTCCCAGTTTTGGAGTTAAACCATAAACCCATGAGATATAGGAGTAGAATTAGGCCATGTGGCCCATCAAGTTGAATATCTTACAAATAAGTTATCATTATTTTGTAAACAAATAACTTAAAATCTATTTTTAGAAGAGCCTCTCATAAAGGAGATTAAGGGGTGACCCGACAGCTTGTATAATATTACAAGATATTTACAGTACATATATATAGCCTAAGGCTTTTGCACAGTACTGTAGTTATTTTACGTATTGCACTATACTGCAGCCACACAAAAACATCAAAATTCATGAAGCATGTGAGTGATGATAAACCTGATTTCAAAATGGGTCTCTATTGTGGACTGAGAGTGGGAAGGAGGCAGGGACAGGGGAATCATGGGATAGGGGGAGGGAGCAGGAAGCACCAGAGACATTTTCTGTAATGATCAATAAACCAGTTGTTAGGAATCAAATGAACTTGCCTGGCGTCTCAGTGCTTCCTCTGTATATACTCACGCCGTCTCCTGCCCCTGTCACTCCTTCCCTGTCACTCCTTCCCTGCCACTTGTCGCACAGTAAATTTATAAACTTGGCAGGAGGAGAGAGAGCAGCGCGCCACGCGTGCGCAGACCTCCGGTGAAAAATGATATTATATCCGTTAAATAGGGGCCGTGGACAATTCTGATTTGATGGAGATGGACGTGAAAGCACAGAGGAACATCTGGAAAAATTTCTGAAATGCCAGTTTGCTGCTGTTGTTACTGCGTGATCGGGAATCTTCCGGAGGGAAGGCCTCAAAATCCCCGGCTTTGCCTGCTGTTGGCGACCGAGATGGAGGTTGAAACGTTCAGATAGAGATGGCGCTCAGTACTCGGTGTCGAAGAGCTGATCAGAGCTCAAAGTTTTCGGATGACTCAGAGACGGATTGTGGTTGGGCATGGCAGGGAGAGTTTTTCTTCCTTCTCCCGTCTGCGTGAGATGTGAGACATTTGAGAGACTTTCAAATTTTTACTGTGCTCGTGGACTTCTTCATCAAGTTATGGTATTGTTGCACTATTGTAACTATATGTTATAATTATGTGGTTTTGTTAGTTTTTTTCAGTCTTGGTCTGTCCTGTATTTTGTGATATCACAACGGAGGAAATAATGTATCATTTCTTAATGCATGCATTACTAAATGACAATAAAAGAGGACTGCGTGTCTTTATAATTATAATCATGCCATGTTGACAAATACTGTACTGTGAAAAAGCTATAGGCACCCTAGCTATATATGTGCCTAAGACTTTTGCACAGTACTGTGAGTTGGAAATTTTTCTTCCCCATGGTTGGAGTATCAAGAGGGCATACGTTTAAGGTGAGAGGAAGAAATCTCAAAGGGATGTGACTGTGGTTAATATCTGAAACTCATTGCCAGAGGTGGTGGTAGAATCAGATTATTGTTGCCGCCATACCTGTCCTTCGTAGAAAGGTTCTTCCAGGAGAACGCCTTTGACCACAGGGCCATCAGGCAGTGGTTGGCACATAATGTCCTGCAGGCACTGCAGGAGAAGGACGTGATGGACACAGTGGGGTGGTTCCCTGAGCAGACTGTCCAGTTCATCTGGCAAAATGCCTCATCGCCAGATCTCACCAACAGGCACCAGGACCTCGCCTGACTGGTGATGAGAGGGGCCCTCCCAGTCAGATCCCTCCTGTATGCCCGGAACATCGACTCCATACCCCACTGCCTACGGGAGGACTGCAGTGAGGAGGATTCTGTGACCCACCTCTTTGCACACTGTCATTTCGCAGAGAGGGTGTGGAGGAGGATGGACGGGCTAGTGTCACGTTTCATTCCCAGCAGCTGCGTAACAGAGGATTCTCTGATCTACGGGCTGTTCCCGGGGACGCACACGGAGACCAACATCTGGTGCTGCTGGCAGATCATCAACTCGGTGAAAGACGCTCTTTGGTCGGCCCGAAACTTGATGATCTACCAGCAAATGGAGATGCCCGTGGGAGAATGCTGCCGACTGGCACATTCTCGGCTGCAGGAGTATGTGCTGAGGGACGCACTGCAAGGGCCAGGTGGGGAAGGACCACAGTATAGGTTTCTTCACCCGCGGGAGTGGGAGGGGTTGGGTGGCGGCGAGTATACCCCTCAACAATGGTGTGGTAAGGTGAACAACTGGAATGCCACGTGGGTGGCCAAAAGTATGGATATGTACAGACCATAATGGGAACGTATGTAAAGGATGGAAAGTTATTGAATGGTTTATTGTATATAATTTTATTTTTGAATAAAGTATATTTTGAAATTAAAAAAAATTAATTCAATGTTTAAAAGATACTTACACAGGCAAATAAATACAACAAAAAATGTGGATAAGAACTGAACGATGACATGATTTATTTATTAATTGCATATACATTGAAACATACGGTGAAATGCATCGTTTGTATTAGCAACCAACTGGCTGTAAGGACATGCTGGGGGCAGTCTGCAAGTATCACCATACACTCCGGCACCGACATACCATATCCACAATGTTCAGCAGTACAACTTGCAGCCAGCATCCCTTTCTGAATACCATCCCCCGCCCCCACCCATGCACCCAGGATGTCTCTGGGCCTCTGCCTTACAGTCTTTGGGCTTGGACTCACAGACATCAGGCCTCTGACCTCCAGACTCCCTGACCTTGGGACTTTGACCTCTCAGCTTCAACCAGACTTGCCAGCCTCTGGGCTTCAACCCCAGAACTCACTGATCATGAACCTCCGACCTGAGGACCGGATGATTGACCTTGGACCTCCAACTGCAGGGCACGCTGACCTCCGGGATATCCAGCCCCCGCAGACCTGGGATCTTGATCCTTGTTTCTCAGGAATTGCTGACCTCCATCTTCGCAGAGGGAGAGTTCTGTTGTGTATTCAGAGAGTGGTTTTTGAAACTGGATGGCGGGGTGGAGATCAGTCCCTACCTTGGGCAAGGTGTAGCACCCGCTTAGCCCCCTCCTCCCACCGATGAGGGTCATATGAAGCCAAGGGAGCAGGTAGTGGATGGTCGTATGAGTAGCTGGTGCATATCACAAGTCCTGGTTATGTGACCACTGACACTGTTGTGTCTGAGCACAACTACATATCAATTAAACAAAAAAAGCATGCACGCAGGAGCTGACTTTAACTGGTGTATTCACATGAGAGAGAGAGAGTGAGTGAGTGAGTGAGAGAGAGAGAACAATGTGCATTCATAGACAATAGATCAATACATAGTGTTGGGGGGGGTCATTGTTCTAAAAGAAATAGATCCATACATTACACTTCTTCCCCCTTTCGATTAACGCAACATAAAACTGTGTATGTACAAAACATTCAATTTCCCTTTCGTAAACCCATATTCCAAATAAACATGATTTTTGCAGTAACAGTCCATAACTAATTTCACAGTTCTAAAGGTTCAGACTTCTGGGTGTTGCTTTGTTTCTTTCAAGATAGTGCTTCTGGACTTGTGAAATAGCACCTGGTTTGGCAGGTGTCTTGTCTAAGACAACGATCTTGGCTTCCAGTGCTACGTTGTTGTCAGTGACATGATCATCCCTGAGAGGTAAGTTCAGTGGTTGTAATATGTCTATTTTGTTAGATGCAGTTGACTAATTTGTGTTCTTCAGTTGAGCATCCAGTACCTGGCCCACATGATCTCCATTTCTCATCTCCAACATGAGCAGGCCATTCTTGTGTGGTGATTTCATAGGTCATTCTTTGTTTCTTTCTGTATTTCGGAATTTGTTGCTGGCAACTGGTCCACCAATGCGGTGTGGAACTCTTCTCCTGGGTCACAGAATGAAAACTTTTCTTCTTCAGTTGCCAGTAGTGGAAGACGTAACAAGCCATCTATATTGCTGTGTTGTTCCGTGCCCTTGAACTCTATGTCATAAGAGTGGGCTCCTAAGAATAGAGCCTACCATTGCAACTGGGTAGCAATCATCACTGGAATTCCCTTCCATGAATTGAAAATGTACGCAAGGGGCTGGTGATCTGTCACTGGCACAAATTTTGTCCATAGAGGTAGTGGTGGAACTTCTTTAATTCCCATATTAGCCTAAGGACCTCTCAGTCGATCTGTGCATAGTTGCGTTCTGTGCTCGTCAGTGATCTTGAAGCAAACGCAATTGGGTATTCAGATCCATCTTACACAATATGTGACAAAACAGCTCCAATGCCATAAGAGGATGCATCGCACGGCAGTCTGATGAGCAGGGATGGGTCATAACAGGTGAGCAGTTCGTCAACTGTTATTTGCCTCTTTGAATGCTTTTCACACTTTCCTGACCATTCCCACTTTGCTCCTGTCTGTAACAGTACGTGCAACGGATGCAGCACTGTAGCAATGTTTGGGAAAATTCAGTGATAGTAGTTTACAAGGGCCCAAGTGTGACACATTTTCCAGTTTGGGTGCCTGTAGCACTGCTTTAATCTTCTCTTGTGTTTTATGTAAGCCATACTTGCCAATGACATGTCCAAAATATGAGATTTCATTCTTAAAGAACTCACATTTCTCTCTCTTTATGCGCAGACTATACTCAGTGAGCCAGTTAAGCATTTTACCAAGGTTTTGAAGGCGTTCTTCATCATTTTTGCTAGTCATGATGATACATCAGGGTAACATTGGGTTCCTGGGATATCTTGGAGCACTTGGTCGATTGCTCTTTGCCAAATTGCTAAAGCTGATGCCACGCCGAATACAAGACGATTATACTGGAACAGTCCCTTGTGAGGAACTTCCTGCTTGACTCCTCAATCTCCATTTGCAGATAGACATGTGACAAGTCAATCTTTGAAAACCTCTCATTTTTAACAAAGATGCCGAAATGTCTTCTATTTGTGGCAGGGGATACTGCACAGTATGCTGCACCGGATTGATATCCACTTTGAAATCGCCACGTATGCGAACCGCTCCAGCCTCTCCTTTCTTGGACAAAGGTCCAGGAAAGGCCCAATCACCCCACTCAACCCTGGAGAGAATTCCGATGCCTCCAAGTTCAGAACTTCAGCATCCACTTTAGGACGTAGTATGTAAGGCACTGGACGCATATTATGGAATCTTGGTGTTGCTGTTTCATCCAGTTCAGTTATGGCCTTCATGCCTTTGAGTTTACTGATCACCTTCTCAAACACTTTCTCATCAGCATTAAGCAGCTGTGACATTCTCTGGTTGGTGCTACCATCTGGGCTGCTGTTGCTTGTCGATGTCACACTGAGAGCTTTGATTGAGTGTCAGTCTAGTTGGATTTTTCTCAACTATTCACATCCGAAAAGCGCTGGCCTTCCACTTTCCAATACGTAAAGCTCTAACTGTTATATTTGGCCTCCATATGTCACACTCACTTGCAGTTTGCCTTGAGAGACACTTTTTCACCTGCGGAAGTCTTTAGCCTCACTAAGGTCTTCTCTAATGATATCTTAGAAAACAATCTGTTGTAGTCAGCAGGTCGGGCAGCATCAGTTAGAAACGGTGAGTCGACGTTTCGGGCCGGAACCCTTCGTCAGGACTGATGAATGAAAGATGGGGAAGGATTTGAGGAATGCTTGTAGCTTCAGTTGAAGGACCAGTAATTTGAAAGACAAAGGGGTGGGGGAGGGGAAGCATTGATGTCATAGCCCTGAAAACAATGGGTAGTAGAAGAAGGAGGTGGTTCTTCTATCCTCATGGTTCCGCCTCCTTCTTCTACTACCCATTGTTTTCAGGGCTATGACGTCAATGCTTCCCCTCCCCCACCCCTTTGTCTTTCAAATTACTGGCCTTTCAACTGACGCTACAAGCATTCTTCAAATCCTTCCCCATCTTTCATTCATCAGTCCTGACGAAGGGTTCCGGCCCGAAACGTCGACTCACCGTTTCTAACTGATGCTGCCCGACCTGCTGAGTTCATCCAGCGTACTGAAAGTGTTGCTTTGATCACAGCATCTGCAGATTATTTTGTGTTTACTGTTGTAGTCAGCCTCCGGAATTATAGTCAAAGCTGGTCATGTATCCAGCTCTATTTTCAGTTTTACGCCATACACATCTATTGTGATCTAAATGATTTTGTGAGCTGCTTCAGTTATACTATGCAGTTCCAGGCATGACAGCTCACCTTTGAGCTATGTTGGATTCTGTTTTACATTCGGTAACTTTATGTATTTGCTTAGTTTTGTGTTTGAGACTTTTCACTTAGTCGTGCTTTTTGTCTGCCTTGCACATTCTCTCTATGTGACCTTGTCTGTGACACTTTCTGTAGACTTTTTCTATGAACCAACAGTCATTTGTATCATGGGAGGATTTGCTACATTGATAACATTTTTGGCTTTTTGCATAATTCAAGGACATTTTGTGCAGTTTTCATTCTAACCTTCTTTTCCGTAGTTCTACTGCAGTCTCTAACAATATTACAATGGTCAATGCCCTTTCTAAGTTTCATTTGAGTGCTTTGACTATGCTTGTCACATACAAGCCTGTCCCTTAATGCATCAGAAAGTCCATCTCTAAAGTCACAGTACTGGAAAAGTTAGTGCAGCTCTGCAATGTATTCAGAAAAGCTTTCATCTTTTCACTGGTTCCTTTTGTAAAATCTAAACCTCTCAGCTATTGTGAGCAGTTTACAGCTCAAGTGATTTTGTAAAATTGCAGCAATTTCATTGAACGTCTTGCTTGTCTGGCTTTGCAGGGCTTACTAAGTTAGTAAAAGACTGTATGTTCTTTGGCCCATTAAGCTAAGAAGTGTAGGGGCTTTCTTTCGCTCCTCTACGTTCACATTACAGAACAGTTCGGCCCTCTCAATATGAGACTCCCAGCCTTCATTAGTGCTATCAAGTTCATCAGTTTTCCTGACTGAAGCCATTGCCATGTTATTTTCACTTTAAATTCAACGTGTCTTTCAATGTTCCTTTGTTTGTGTCTGTGACAGCTTTCTTGTTCTGTCTAACTCTCACTGTTCTGTCCCGTAACTGTTGGTGCAGTTTGTGATATTTTCTGACATTCAGTATTCGTCACCAATTTGTTGTGTCTGCGCACAACTACACATCAACTAAATTAAAGCACGCATGAGGGAGATGGCTTTAACTGGTGTATTCACATTGCAGCAAGAGAGAGACAGTGAAAAATGCGCATGTGTAAACGACAAATCAATATGGAGTGATAAGGGGTTGGGGGTTTATTGCTCTAAAAGAAATAGATCCATACATTACAGTCACCAGGCAGTCAATTTCTGAAGAATATTGATCATGGCTGGGGCCACCCATCTCATAAGATACTGCCAGAAGAAGGTAATGGTAAACCACTTCTGTAGAAAAATTTACCTTGAACAATTATGGTCATGAGACCATGATCACCTACATCATATGACAAGGCACATGGTGATGATGGTGATAGCATCAAACATATAACGAAATATATCATTTGCATTAACAATCAACACACCCAATGATGTGCTGGAGGCATCGTTCAAATGTTGCTACAGATTCTGGTTGCAACATTGCATGCCCACCAGGCTTGGCAGATCGATATAGAAAGCAACAAAACAGAAAGTACCAAGTGACAAAGTAATGGTAGCCAAACAAGCTCTGTCCCCCCACCCACTCACCCATCCATGCACATGCCTAGCCCTCTAACCCCAGGACAGGTTGTCCAGTGGATGAAGCAGGGGGCACAAGAGAGTGCAGATGCTGGAATCTGGAGCATGAAGCAATCTGCTGGAGGAACTCAGCAGGTCGAGCAGCATCTGTGGGAGAAGAGAAATTGTTGTGTCGAGACCCTCACATCAGGAGCCAATTCCCTTCAAGGAGCAACTGAAGAAATGCACTACTGACCACTTAATGAGGTACACCTGTACACCTGCTCGTTAATGCAAATATCTAATCAACCAATCATGTGGCAGCAACTCAATGCGTAAATGCATGTAGACATGGTCAAGAGGTTCAATTGTTTTTCAGACCAAACATCAGAATGGGGAAGAAATGTGATTTATTTATTTATTGGGAAAAAGCACAGAATAGGCCCTTTAAGCAGCTCTGCCCAGTAATCGTTAATTTAAGCTTAGCCTAATTACAGGACAATTCGTAATGACCGATTAACCTATCAACCGGTACGCCTTTGGACTGTGGGAGGAAATCGGATCACCTGGAGGAAACCCATGCTATCATAGGGAGAATGTATAAACTCCTTTCAAGGGTGCTGAGTAAAGCATTGTGCTAGCCACTATCCTACCATGTTGCTACTATGATCTAAGTGACTTTGACAATGGAATGTTTGTTGGTGCCAGACGGGGTGACTTGAGTATCTCAGAAATTGCTGATTTCCTCAAATTTTCACGCATGGCAGTCTCAAGAGTTTACAAAGAATGGTGTGAAAAGTGAAAAAGAACATCCACTAAATGGCAGTTCTGTGGACAAAGATGCCTTGTTAACGAGAGAGGTCAGAGAAGAATGGCCAGACTGGTTGAAGCTAATGGAAAGGTAACTCAAATAACCACATGTTACAACAGTGGTGTGCAGAAGAGCATCTCTGAATGTACAGCACGTTGAACGTTGAAGTGCATGGGCTGCAGCAACAGAAGACCATGAACATACACTCACTGGCCATTTTATTAGGGTCAGGAGGTAACTAGTGATTGGATTTGACTGTAGGTCATATTGTCCTCTTTCAGTTCGATATTTTTTTCATATTTTTGCCCATCCTTTCTTGTCAATTAGCAGGCTGGGAGTTTGGTTGATCTGTTCGTTTTTGTGCAAGTGAGGGGTAGGGGAGGTTGAGTTTTGTGAGTTTTTGTTTCTTTTTCTTTTTGTGCCAGGAGGTTGGGTCTTTCTTTCAACTACTTCTATGGTTTTCTGTATGTTGTGGCTATCTGGAGAAGACAAATCTCAGAGTTGTATTCTGCATATGATAAAATGAACCTTTGAACCTTTGATGAAGTGGCCATTTTGTGTACATGGTGAAGAAACCTTTATAAGATTTCAGAGAACTGGCCTGTAGATGGCACTAGTGAGCTGCTCTGATAAAGTGCAGGCCATTCTCCTATTACTGCCATCTTTTCACAAGTTTTCTAATTCCTGATTGCAGCTTTTTGATTATTAAGCACAAAGTCTTTTGGATAGGATGAAAGAGGTAAACATCCTTATAGCATTTATGGAGCTCTTTAATGCTCTGATGGCAAATTGTAGGATTTAACGGATTAGCTGAGTTAGATAGACTTAAAGGCTTTCCTCAGGCAAGCTGTGTTGAATTTCATTTAGGGCCTAAATTCCATGGTCACTAATGAAACCTTTTCACAGTTCCCATGCCTGAGGCAGACAACCACTAAGAATTTCATTTTAAATCCCTTAGCTCAAATCGGCAGCTAATTTTCTGAAAGCTTCCAGATAAGCTTATTATAAGTGAGGTTTATAGAGCTTGTGATTATACTCTTAAGGACTAAACTGCTCTACGGCTATTAACTAATCTCACTATGGAGGTTATTCTGAAACATGTGTCACAGTCAGAGAGCGAAACAGGATGGAAACAGGTCCTCCCGCCCCACTTCACCCATGGCAACCAAGATTCCTGCCTGAGCTAGTCCCACTGAACCATATACTTCTCAACCTTTTCTATCCATGTATCTGTCCAAATGTCTTTTAAACTTTGTTCTTGTACCTGCCTCAACCACTTTCTTTGACAGCTCATTCCTCCCTTGCCAACCTATGTTTAAAAAATTGTAAACAGTTTATGAGTGTTTAATGGCTCTGGGACCGTACTCATAGTCATAGTCATACTTTATTGATCCCGGGGGAAATTGGATTTTTGTTACAGTTGCACCATAAATAATAAACAGTAATAAAATCATAAATAGTTAAATAGTAATATGTAAATTATGCCAGGAGATAAGTCCAGGACCAGCCTATTGGCTCAGGCTGTCTGACCCTCCAAGGGAAGAGTTGTAAAGTTTGAGGGCCACAGGCAGGAATGACTTCCTATGACGCTCTGTGCTGCATCTTGGTGGAATGAGTCTCTGGCTGAATGTACTCCTGTGCCCAACCAGTACATTATGTAGTGGATGGGAGACATTGTCCAAGATGGCGTGCAACTTGGACAGCATCCTCTTTTCAGACACCACAGTCAGAGAGTCCAGTTCCATCCCCACAACATCACTGGCCTTACGAATGAGTTTGTTGATTCTGTTGGTGTCTGCTACCCTCAGCCTGCTGCCCCAGCACACAACAGCAAACATGATCGCACTGGCCACCACAGACTCGTAGAACATCCTCAGCATCGTCCGGCAGATGTTACTCACTGAAGTTTAGACAAATGAGGGGGGGTGTCTCTGAAACCCATTGAATATTGAAAGGACTAGATAGAGTTCATGTGGAGTGGATGTTTCCTATGGTAGAGAAGTCTAGGACCGAGGGGCCTCAGAATACAACGACGTCCTTTTAGAACAAAGATAAGGAGGAATTCCATAACCAGAAGGTGGTGAATCTGTGGAATTCATTGCCACAGACAGCAATGGAGACCAAGTCATTGAGTATATTTAAAGCTGAAGTTGACAGGTTCTTCATTAGAAAGGACGTTAAAGATTACAGGGAGAAGGCTTGAGATGGAAAATAGACCAGCCGTAAAGGAATGGCAGAGCAGACTTGATGGACCAAATGGTCTCACTCTGCTCCTTTGTCTTATGAGGTCCTAATTATTGAGTAGTGTTTTGCTGTTTTAATAAACTTCAGTGAAATAAATGTAGTTGCAGAGAGACTGGTTTCTTCCCACTCGGAATGTCCGCAAGGTTTTCAAAGTGACGGTGTAGCTGGTAGTGCTGCTGCCTTACAGTGACCCAAGTTCAATCTCATCTGTCTGGAGTCTGTACACTCACCTTGTCACTGTGGCTTTCCTCCGGGTGCTCTCGTTTCCCCCCATTTCACCAAAATAAACTGTACAGGCTAATTGCCCCGAGTGTGTAGGTGTTGTTAATGTGGGGAGAATAAAACACAGGATTAACCAGGAAACCAAAGAGGCATGAGCAGTGTGACTACTTTTCTGCACAAAGTGTAAAATGGAAACCTCCTCTGCCTGTGAATGCAGTGGCGTCCTGGAGCATGGTACCCTTCACCCCAACCAGTCCATGCAAACCATGGCCTTTCTCCTCTTCCGCCACAATGAGGCCACTCTCACTTTGGTGAAGGAGCAACACCCCATATTCCATCTGGTAGCCTCTGACCTGATGGCATGAATATCGATTTCTCCAACTTCTGGTAATTATCATCCTCTCCCTCCTTTCATCTTCTTCATTTCCCCACTCTGCCCCCACTCCCCTTATCTCTTCTCCTCACATGCCTATCACCTCCCCCTGATCTCTCTCCTTCTTCCCTTTCTCCCATAGTCCACTCTCCTCTCCTATCAGATTCCTTCTTGTCCAGTCCTTTACCTTTCCCACCTATCACCTCCCAGCTCCTCACTTTATCCACCTTCCTCACCTACCTGGCTTTGCTTTCTAGCTTTCTAGCTTCCTTCCTTCCCCTCCCCCCAACTTCTTATTCTGGCATCTTCCTGCTTCATTTCCAGTCCAGATGTAGGGTCTTGGTTCCAAACTTCGCCTGCTTATTCATTTCTATAGCTGCTGTCCGACCCACCGAGTTCTTCCAGCATTTTGTGCGTTTTGCTTTGGATTTCCAGCATCTGGTTTATCATGGTTTATCCATGCTAACCTTGTTGTCTACCCAGCCAGATTTCCTGTGTTTGGACCATATCCCCCAAGTCCCACCTCTCCCTGGATCTATACAATGTTTTTAAAATATATATTGTACCTGACTTCTTCTGGCAGCTCATTCCATATACTTAATATCTTCTGTGTGCAAAAAGTTGGCTCTCAAATCTCTTTAAAATCTTTCCTATCTCACCCTAAGTCTGTGTCCTCTAGTTTTGGACTCTCGTGTACTGGGGAAAACACTGTGACATTCCACCTAACTGCTGCCTTTTGTAAATTTAAATATTTGTGTAAGTTTGTCCATCACTCTCTTACATTCCAAGGAACAAAGATCTATAATTTAGAGTTACAACACACATCAAAGTTGCTGGTGAACGCAGCAACTCTTCCTTCAGTTAGTCCTGACGAAGGGTCTCGGCCCAAAACGTCGACTGTACCTCTTCCTAGAGATGCTGCCTGGCCTGCTGCGTTCACCAGCAACTTTGATGTGTGTTTCTATAATTTAGACCCTTGACTCCTGCCAACAACCTTGTGAATCTTCTCTGTATTTTTTTTTCCAGTTTAAGCACATCTTTCCTATAAAAGGGTGTCCAAAAATCTACACAGTACTCCAAAAGCAGCCTTGCTAATCTTATACAATAGAAATATAATGTCCCATTTTCTATATCCAGTGCCCTGACTGATGAAAGCATAAGCCAGATCGAGTTCAATAGAGATACCTTTCTCTCTGAATCCAGTGCTTTAATGAATCCAAAGGTTAATTTAAAAGTGTTACTCCAGCTGTACAGTATTCATGGACCAGAACAAAGACTTAATAGTTGATGTTATGTCGATTAAACTGGGAGAAAACTATCCACATGGATGGCCGTATAGCGACTTGACCAACTCTCTCTTGTCTCTACCCATGAAGATCAAGAGGAGCACAAACTTGACCGGCCACAAGCACACAGCATGCAAGAGAATTCGTAGAAGCATGGTTTCCACGAACAATTCTGTAAACAAACACGTAGACCTTGATCCTTTTTATGAGCCGATGTGGGCAAAATTCCAGACCACAATGCACAATGCCACACAGATCATCAGCGACAAGATTTCCTCCCCACATCACAATTGAATTTCCGAAGTGATGTCCAATCACCTGACTGAAAAATATAGGAAGGCCAGGTGTTCAGAAGGCACCCTAGAATCAATAGCGCACCAACAATAGCGCTCCTCGCATGGTGACGAAACGTTTGCAAGTAAATTGCCAAGATCAGAGAACAACTCAAAGCAACCAGACTTGTCAATCTCTAAATTTAAAATTAGCACTTGGTCACAGATTGGTTAAATTCATTTATTATTGTCACGTGGCTAATACATGGCATAATTTTAAGGTGCTTGGAGGAAAATATAGTGGGGAATGTCAGAGGGAAGTTGTTTACAGAGAGAGTGGTGAGTACGTGGAACACCCTACCAGGGGTAGCGTTAGAGGCAAATCCATTATTTTACTTTATTGTCGCCAAACAATTGATACTAGAGCGTACAACCATCACAGCAATATTTGATTCTGCTCTTCGCGCTCCCTGGAGTATGAATCAATAGTAAATAGTAAAAATTTAAATTATAAATCATAAATAGAAAACAGAAAAAGGAAAGTAAGGCAGTGCAAAAAACCGAGATGCAGGTCCGGATATTTGGAGGGTACGGCCCAGATCCAGGTCAGGATCCGTTCAGCAGTCTTATCACAGTTGGAAAGAAGCTGTTACCAAATCTGGCCGTACGAGTCTTCAAGTTCCTGAGCCTTCTCCTGGAGGGAAGAGGGACGAAAAATGTGTTGGCTGGGTGGGTCGTGTCCTTGATTATCCTGGCAGCACTGATCAGACAGCGTGCGGTGTAAAGTGAGTCCGTGGACAGAAGATTGTTTTGTGTGATGTGCTGCGCTGTGTTCATGATCTTCTGCAGCTTCTTCCGGTCTTGGACAGGACAACTTCCATACCAGGTTGTGATGCACCCTAGAAGAATGCTTTCTACGGTGCATCTATAAAAATTAGTGAGGGTTTTAGGGGACAGGTCAATTTTTTTCAGCTTTCTCAGGAAGTAAAGGCGCTGGTGGGCCTTCTTGGCAGTGGACTCTGCTTGGTTGGACCAAGTCAGGTCACTTGTGATATTGACCCCGAGGAACTTAAAGCTTTTGACCTGTTTCACTTGTGCACCACTGATGTAAATGGGGTCGTGCGGTCCGCTACTCCTTCTGAAGTCAACAACCAATTCCTTCGTCTTGCTGACATTGAGGATAGGTTATTGTCTTCACACCATGCCACCAGGGTCTTAATTTCCTCTTTGTACTCAAACTCATCATTACCCGAGATACGGCCTACAATTGTGGTGTCATCAGCAAACTTATATATTGAGTTTGATGGAAACTTGGCTGCACAATCATGGGTGTACAGTGAGTACAGCAGGGGGCTGAGTACACTGCCTTGTGGGGCACCGGTGCTCAGAGTGATTGTAGAGGAGAACTTGTCCCCTATTTTTACAGCCTGGGTCCTGTCTGTGAGGAAGTTGAAGATCCAGCTGCAGATCTGTGTGCTAAGGCCCAGGTTCCAGAGCTTAGGAATCAGTTTATTTGGGATGATGGTATTAAAGGCAGAGCTGTAGTCAATGAAAAGGAGCCTTATGTATGCGTCTTTATTCTCCAGGTGTTCTAAGGAGGAATGTAGGGCTAGAGAGGTGGCATCTGCCGTTGACCTGTTGCTCCGGTAGGTGAATTGCAAAGCGTCGAGGTTGACTGGTAGGCTGTGGTTGATGTGTGCCATAACCAATCTCTCGAAGTACTTCATAGCAATTGATGTCAGAGCCACAGATTGATAGTCATTCAGGCATGCCACCTCGCTCTTCATCAGCACTGGGATTATCGTTGCCTTCTTAAAACACGAGGGGATCTTAGACTGAAGCAAGGAGCAGTTGAAGATGTCAGCAAACACTCCAGCTAGCTCCATTAGGGACATCTATGAAACGTTCTACATCAGCTTTCTGTGACTATCAATTGCTTGGCATCCATCTTTATTCACGTGAGAATGCTGCGTCTCTTAATGCCTGTATATATAAGCCCATAAACATACCTATACGTTCTCCAATTGTCTCATTAAACAACCTCATGGTGCAGTCACACTAAATACATCTTTTGTTCCAGATTCCAGCATCTACGATCTCTTGTGTCTCCAAGTACCCTTCATCAGGACAAGAAAGAAAGAGGGGAGATAACCAGTATAAAAAGGTGAAGGGCGTGGAAGCCATGAAGTAACAATTGGCCGGTGATAGGTGGATCCCGGTTTTTTCCAGTCTATTATTCTAACTTGTTCAAGGTGATTGGAGGGACGTCAGTGGTAAGTTCTTTAGACAGTGGTAGAGGCAGGAACATTAAAGGTGCTTAAGACACTCTTAATTAGGTGGTTGGATCATAGAAAAATGGAGGGCGGTGTAGGAGGAAAGGATTAAGTTGATCTTAGAGTAGGTAAAAATTTTGATACATCGTGGCCGAAGGGCCTGTACTGTGCTGTAAGGTTCTATGTTCTAAACCTTCACTTCTAACTTTAAAACTATGTTCTCTTATTTTTGATTTTCCCAACCATAGGAAAAAAGAGCACTCACCTTCTTTATGTACGTATGCATTTATTTATTTATTGTCATACAGCGTGGAGTAGGTCTCTCCAGCTCTTCAAGTCGCACTACCCAGCAATCCCCTGATTTAGCCCTAGCCTAATTACAGGATAACTTACAATGACCAACCTACCTACCAGTATGTCTTTGAACTGTGGGAGGAAACCCATGTGATCATGGAGAGAATGTACAAACTCCTTACAGGCAGTGGTGGGAAATGAACCCAGGTTGCTCTATCCTCAGAGAATTCAATCAGGTTCGTAAGGCATGACCTACCCTTGACAAAGCCATGTGACTATCCCTAATCAGATTACGTCTCTCCAAATACTCATAAACCCTACCTCTCAGGATCTTCTTCAACAACTTGTCCACTACTGAAGTAAGATTCACTGGTAAAATTTCCTGGGTTATTTCTACATGTGGATAGCCCGAGGATTTTACCCAGGGCTGAAATGGCTAACACGAGGGGGCATAGTTTTAAAGTGTTTGGAAGTAGTTACAGGGTGGATGCCAGAGGTAAGTTTTCCACACAGAGATTGATGGGTACGTGGAACACACTGCCAGTGATGGTGGTGGAGGCCGATACAATAGGGTCTTTTAAGAGACTCTTAGATAGGTACATGAAGCTTAGAAAAATAAGGGGCTATGTGCTAGGGAAATTCTTGGCTGGTTTTAGGTTACATGGTTGCACAACATTGTGGGCTGGAGGGCCTGTAATGTGCTGTAGATTTGTATGTTCTAAAGTTAGAGGTTAGAATTGAAATCAGAATCAGGTTTATTTCCACTGACATACGTCGTGAAATTTGTTGCTTTGTGGAGGCAGTAAATGCAATACATAAAATATACTATAAATTATAAAAATAATGTAAAATAATGAAACAAAACTTTTCAGTTATACTGTATAAAGAATAAAAGGGAGGCGAGACACACAAAATACTGAAGGAACTCAGCAGGCCAGGCAGCATCTATGGAAAACAGTACAGTTGACGTTTTGGGCCAAGACATTTTGGCAGCACTGTAGGTTTCTCCCCAGATGCTGCCTGGCCTGCTGAGTTCTTCCAGCATTTTGTGTGTGTTGCTTGGATTTCCAGCATCTGCAGATTTTCTCTTGAAAGGGAGGTGAGAGTTGGTATTGGACCACTGGAAAATGATATTGGTGAGGTAATAATCAAAGAAATAACAAATGAACTTAATAAGTACTTTGCTTCACTCTTTACTGTTGAAGACACTAGCTGTATGCTGGAGGTCCACGAGTGTCAAGGAGCAGGAGCGAGTGCCATTGCTGTTACAAAGGAAAAAGTGTTAGCCAAACTGAAAGGTCTTAAGGTGGATAAGTCACCTGTACCAGATGGACTACATCTCAGAGTCTTGAAAGAGGTTGCTGAAGAGATAATGGATTCATTGGTCATGATCTTTCAAGAATCACTTGATTCTGGCATGGTCCTGGAGGACTGGAAAAATGCAAATATCACTCCACTCTTTAAGAAGAGAAGAAGACAGAAGAGAGGAAATTATAGGCTAGTTAGCCTAACCTCAGTGTTTGGGATAGTGTTGGAGTCCACTATTAAGGGCGAGGTTTTAGGGTACTTGGAGACTAATGATAAAATAATTCAAAGTCAGCATGGTTTCTGTAAAGGGAAATCTTGCCTGACAAACCTGTTGGAATTCTTTGAAGAAGCAACAAGCAGGTGGACAAAGGAGAAGCAGTGTATGACATTTACTTAGATTTTCAGCAGGCATTTGATTAGCTGCCTCACATGAGGCTGCTTAACAAGGTAAAATCCTATGTTGTTACAGGAAAGAAACTGACATAGATAGAGGAATGGCTGACAGGCAGGAGGCAGCAAGTGGGGAAAAAAGGGGGCCTTTTCTGGTTGGCTACCAGTGGTGTTCTTCAGGGGTCAGTACTGGGACCACTACTTCTCACATTGTTTGTCAACAGTGGAATTGATGGCCTGGTGGCAAAGTTTGCGGATGATACAAAGATAGGTGGAGGAGTAGGTAGTGCTGAGGAAGCAATGCAATACAGCAAGACTTAGACAAATTAGAAGAATGGGCAAAAAACTGGCAGATGGAATACAGTGTTGGGAAATGTATGATAATGCATTTTGGTAAAAAGAACAATGGTGCAGACTTTTATCTAAATGAGAAAAAAATTCAAACATCAGAGGTGCAAAGGGACTTAGGGGTCCTTGTGCAAGACTCCCAGAAGGTTAATTTACAAGTTGTGTCTGTGGTAAAGAAGGAAAATGCAATGTTGGCATTTATTTCAAGGGTAATAGAATATAAAAGTAATGAGATAATGCTAAAGCTTTATAAGACACTAATCAGGCCGCACTTGGAATATTGTCAACAGTTTTGGGCCCCTTATCTCAGAAAGGATGTGTTGTCATTGGAAAGAGTGCAATGTAGGTTCAAAAGGATGATTCTGGGAATGAAGGGGTTAACGTATAAGGAGCGTTTGGCAGCTTTGTGCCTGTACTCACTGGAATTCAGAAGAATGCTAGGGGAGGGTCTCATTGAAACCTGCAGAACGTTGAACAGACCAGATAGAGTGGATGTGGAGAGGATGGTTCCTCTGGTGGGGTATCCAGAACTAAAGGACACAGCCTTAAAATTGAGGAGCGACCTTTTAGAACAGAAGTAAGGAGGAATTTTTTTAGCCAAAGAGTGGTGAATCTGTGGTATGCTCTGCCACAGACTGCAGTGGAGGCCGATTCCGTGGGTATATTTAAAGCGGAAGTTGATAAATTCCTGATTGTTCGGGGCTTCAAGGGATATGGTGAAAGGGCAGGTGTATGGGGTTGAATGGGATCCGGGATCAGCCATGATGAAATGGTGGAATGCACTTGATGGGCTGAATGGCCTAATTCTGTTCCTATGTCTTATGGTCTTAACTGGTGCATAAAGAGTGTAAAAATAGAGTGAGGTAGTGTTCATGGGTTCATTGTCTGGTCGCTTGCTACTACCGGAGTCTTGGGTCTTGGGTAAGGTTTAATTGATTCAGTTTGTGAACTGGACTTTGTAGTTCATGTTATATAAGACCATAAGACCATAAGATATAGAAGCAGAAGTAGGCCATTTGGCCCATCGAGTCTGCTCCGCCATTCAATCATGGGCTGATCCAATTCTTTCAGTCATTCCCACTCCCCTGCCTTCTCCTCATATCCTTTGATGCCCTGACTAATTAAGAACCTATCTATCTCTGCCTTAAATGCACCCAATGACTTGGCCACTCATGGCAACAAATTCCACAGATTCACCACCCTCTGATGGAAGTAATTTCTCCGCATCTCTGTTCTAAATGGATGTTCTTCAATTCTGAAGTCGTGCCCTCTTGTCCTAGACTCCCCTACCATGGGAAATAACTTTGCCATATCTAATCTGTTGAGGCCTTTTAACATTTGAAATGTTTCTATGATATCCCCCCTCATTCTGCTGAACTCCAGGGAGTACAGCCCAAGAGCTGCCAGACGTTTCTCATGTGGTAACCCTTTCATTCCTGAAATCATTCTCATGAATTTTCTCTAAACCCTCTCCAATGTCAGTATATCCTTTCTAAAATAAGGAGCCCAAAACTACACACAATACTCCAAACGTGGTCTGACGAGTGCTTTAAACAGCCTCAACATCACATCCCTGCTCTTATATTCTATACCTCTAGAAATGAATGCCAACATTGCATTTGCTTTCTTCACCACCGACTCAACCTGGAGGTTAATCATTAGGGTATCCTACACAAGCACTCCCATGTCCCTTTGCATCTCTGCATTTTGAATTCTCTCCTCATCCAGATAATAGTCTGCCTGTTTATTTCTTCCATCAAAGTGCATGACCATACACTTTCCAACATTGTATTTCATTTGCCATTTCTTTGCCCATTCCCCTAAACTATCTAAGTCTCTCTGCAGGCTCTCTGTTTCCTCAGCACTACCTGCTCCTCCACCTATCTTGGTATCACTGGAAAATTTAGCCACAAATCCATTAAGCCCATAGTCCAAATCATTGACATACATCGTAAAAAGCAGTCGTCCCAAAACTGACCCCTGTGGAACTCCACTGGTAACCGGCAGCCAGCCAGAATAGGATCTCTTTATTCAACACTCTCTGTTTTCTGCTACTCAGCCAATGCTCCACCCATGCTAATAACTTCCCTGTAATTCCATGGGCTCTTATCTTGCTAAGCAGCCTCACGGGCGGCACCTTGTCAAAGGCCTTCTGAAAGTCCAAGTACACCACATTTACTGGCCGGCTGGTGGCGCAATGGCATCAGCGCTGGACTCCGGAGTGAAGGCTCCTGGGTTCGAATCCAAGTCGGGCCACCCGCCCCACGCCCCACCCCCGAGCACGCTTTGCATCCGTGCCAGGTTGAGCGCTGAACTAGCCACTCGGCCTCGTAAAAAAAAAGGGTCAAGTCAGGAATGTTCACATCGTGACCCGGTTAATCCGAAAGGAGACCAATCATGACACCATGTGCCAGACGAGAATGACTGACTGTCTGGTGCAACATGCTAATAAAAAACACATTTACTGCAACTCCTTTGTCTATCCTGCTTGTAATTTCCTCAAAAAATTGCAGTAGGTTAGTCAGGGAAGATTTTCCTTTCAGGAAACCATACTGGCTTTGGCCTATCTTGTCATGTGCCTCAGGTATTCCATAATCTCATCCCTAACAATCGATTCCAACAATTTCCCAACCACTGATGTCAGACTAACAGGTCTATAGTTTCCTTTCTGGTGCCCCCACCCTTCTTAAATAGTGGAGTAATATTTGCAATTTTCCAGTCATCTGTTACAATGCCAGAATCTATCGATTCTTAAAAGATCATTGTTAATGTCTCCGCAATTTCTCCAGCTACTTCCTCAAGAACTCGAGGGTGCATTCCATCAGGTCCAGGAGATTTATCCACCCTCAGACCCTTAAGCTTTCTGAACACCTTCTCAGTTGTAATTTTCACTGCACATACTTCACTTCCCTGACACTCTTGAATGTCTGGTATACTGTAGATGACTTCTACTGTGAAGACTGATGCAAAATATGCATTCAGTTCCTCTGCCATCTCTGCATCTCTCATTACAATATCTTCAGCGTCATTTTCTATTGGTCCTATATCTACCTTCAACTCTCTTTTACCCTTTATATGCTGAAAAAGTTTTTAGTATCTTTGATATTAGTCGCCAGCTTCCTTTTATAATTCATTTTTTCCTTCCTAATGACCTTCTTAGTTTCCTTCTGCAAGTTATTAAAAGCTTCCCAATCCTCTATCTTCCCACTAGCTTTGGCTTACTTGTATGCCCTCTCTTTTGATTTTACTTTGGCTCTGACTTCACTTGTCAGCTACGGTAGAGTCCTTCTTCCATTTGAAAATTTCTCCTTATTTGGAATATATGTGTCTTAAATTTCCCTCATTTTTTTTGCAGAAACTCCAGCCATTGCTGCTCTGCTATCCTTCCTGCTAGTTTTCTTTTCCAGTCAACTTTAGACAGTTCCCCTCTCATGTCATTGTAATTTCCTTTATTCCACTGAAATACGGACACATTGAAATTTAGTTTCTCCTTCTCAAATTTCAAAGTGAACTCGATCATATTGTCATCACTGTTCCCTAAGGGTTCCTTAACCTCAATCGCTCTTATCACCTCTGGATCATTGCACAACACCCAATCCAGCACAGCCGATCCCCTAGTGGGCTCAACATCAAGCTGTTCTACAAAGCCATTCCTCAGACATTCTTCAAATTCTCCCTCTTGAGATCTAGTACTGGCCTGGTTTTCACAATCCACTTTCATGTTAAAATCCCCAACAATTATCATGGCATTGTCCTTCTGATATGTCTTTACTATCTCCTGCTGTAATTTGTAATCCATATCCTGGCTGCTGTTTGGAGGCCTGTATACAACTGCCATTAGGGTCCTTTTACCCTTGCTGCTTCTTAACTCAACTGAGAGAGACTCTACACCTGCCGATCCTTTGTCATCTCTTTCTAATGATTTAATATTATCTCTCATGCACAGGGCCACACCACCCCCTCTGCCTACTAACCTATCTTTCCAATACACCGTATATCTTTAGACATTCAACTCCTAATGGCAGCCATCCTTTAGCCATGTTTCAGAGATAGCCAAAATGTCATACTTGCCAATCTGTAGCTGAATTTCAAAATCGTCCATTTTATTTCTTATGCTGCCTGCATTCAAATGCAACACTTTCAGTCCAGTATTTGTTGCTTTCTGTTTTACCCGCACCACGCCTCTATTGCCCTGTAACTCATGCCACTGGCTGTGATAAAGCCTCATCTCCTGCCTGTCCTTTCTATCATTTCTGTTGCATGCTATTTTTGATTTATTTCTGTTTTCCCCTTCCTCAGCCCTATCACTCCGGTTCCCATCCCCCTGCCAAATTGGTTTAAACCCTCCCTAACAGCTCCATTAAATTCTCCTGCTAGGATATTGGACCCCTTTGGATTCAGGTGTAACCCGTCCTTTTTGCACAGGTCGTACCTCCCCCAGAAGATGCCCCAATGATGTAGGAACACGAAGCACATGTGTTTCTGGTTTCCGGTTACCCCTTTTTCTAATTGTCATTTTGTGCAATTTTAACTAGAGCAGACTGGCTCTGCAGTCAACGAACAACACGTCGCTAAATTCAAATGAACTGAACTGAGCTGAGCATTCCTGGGACTGTTTCAAGGACTCTATGGTTTGACGTTTAATATTACATGCGCTATTCGCTCATTATTTTTGCTTTTGTGCGATTGGTGTTTTCTCTTTGCAATTTGAGTGTTTGATGTTTTTCTTTGAATGGGTTCCACGCTTTTCTTTGTTTCATGGTTGTCTGTGGGGAAGACAAATCTCAGGGTTCAAACTGCATTCACACTTTGATAATAAATGTGCTTTGAATCTTTGAATCTTTGATTTTGATGGACTTAAAGGACTGATATGGAATAAAATGTGCATAACCACGTAAATGCCAGAATGTATTTACAAAGTAAACAGAACTATAAAAAGTAGTTGAAGGTGTTTATTGTGCAGTGCATTGATGGTTGATCAGATATACTGCCTGTGGTGAAGAAACTTTTAATATAGAGTGTTTTTTGTTTTTGTTTTAATAGCCCTGTAGCTCTTTCTAAAAGAGAGATTTCTCGTGCTGAATCAATGAATTTGTGTACCTTTGTTGACGCACTTACTTTACTGGGTTATACAGGCAATACTAATCATTGTAAACAAAAGAAAATCTGCAAATGCTGGAAATCCGAGCCACACATACAAAATGCTGGATGAACTCAGCAGGCCAGGCAGCATCTATGGAAAAAAGTACAGTGGACGTTTTGGGCCAAAACCCTTCAGGACTGAAGAAAAATCATTGTATTGGTCTTGTATTACTGCTGTTGTAGGAGTGAACGAAGGTAATTCAATTTATCAACACCTTTAATTTAATCCATTATGTAGACTATTAGAGCAACTCTCGATAGGTTTGCTGTTCATGTATCAATTTGTGATTTCCACTACATGCCACAGCATCTTAATTCAGTTGGTAGCACACGTGTCCTTAACCTCTCAGATCGCTGTGAGCCCTAACTGAGTGTGGAGACGACTTGAGGCCTTAGTGCCTCTCTTGCACAAGGACTCCTAACCGAACCAGCCAAAAGTAAACTACAGGTTCATCCAGCTTTCCAACTTTTGGTCCATAGTATTACAGGAATCACAATCAAATTTATTACAGGAATATGGAATCTATGCAATCTTGGATATTACAGGAATCCTGAAAATATTCATGGAGTCTTGGATATTATTGGAATCTTGGTCCATAACATTACAGTAATCAGAATCAGGCTCGTTTATTATCACAAAAAAAAATCAGAAGCACAGAATAAGAAATCAAGAGAATTCTTAGAAGCTTGGTTCTCAATAGAAGACTATTAACAAGCATGTTGAACTGGACGAAGTTTATTTCTGCGGGATGGGGCTGAGGGGTGAGCTGTAGACTCCCAAGGAACCAATGCTCGCAGTGACCGATAACCAGGGATACAGGCCAGTGGAGATCACCCAGCCCTCCGGTTGGCAGAGACCAGCAGCCAGCACGACGACCAAACAATCAGAACAACAAGTCAGATAAGCATAAACCCGAGAAACAACACTCAATGGCGCACTGATGATGTCACCTCGACTGGTGATTCAATATTTGTGACCTAACCTCCAGACTGGGCAAACAACCTTCCAAACAAGTATTCATGAAATTTGTTGTTTTGTGACAGCATTACAATTCCATACATAAAAAATACTGTAATGATTAACATAGTGCAAAAGAGAATAGTATAGTTCATTTAGCATTCAGAAATCCTGTGGTGGAGGGGAATAAGCTGTTCCTTAAGATTATTGAGTGTATATCCTCAGGCTCCCCTACCTTCTCACTGATGGTAGTAACGAGGAGAGAGCTGGTGAGGGTCCTTAATGATAGATGCTACCTTCTTGAGATGTTGCCTTTTGAAGTAGAGAGGTTACAGAAGGACGTAGACAGATGAGGAGAATGGGCCAAGAAGTGGCAGATGGAATACAGTGTTGGGAAGTATATGGTCATGCACTTTGGTAGAAGAAATAAAATGATAGATTATTTTCCAAATAGAGAGAAAATTCAAAAATCTGGGGTGCCAAGGGACTTGGGAGTCCTCCTGAAGGGATCCCTGAAGGTTAATTTGCAGGTTAACTTGGTGGTGAGTAGAGCAAATGTGATGTAAGCATTTATTTTGAGAGGAGCTAGAATATAAATGCAAAGATGTAATGTTAAGGCTTTATAAAGCACTGGTGAGGTCTCACTTGGACTATTGAGAGCAGCTTTGGGTCCACTATCTAAGAAAGGATGTGCTGACATTGGAGAGGGTTCAAAGGAGGTACAGGAAAATGGTTTTAGGACTGTCATTTAAGACCATAAGACATAGGAGCAGAATTAAACCATTCAGCCCATTGAGTCTGCTCCACCATTCCATCATGGCTGATCCTGGATACCACTCAACCTCATACACCTGCCTTTTCGCCATATCCTTTGATGCCCTGACTGATCAGGAAACTATCAACTTCTACCTTAAATATATGCATGGACTTGGCCTCCACCGCAGTCTGTGGCAGAACATTACACAGATTTATTACTCTCTGCTAAAAAAAATTCTCCTTATCTTTGTTCTAAAAGGTCACTTCTCAATTTTGAGACTGTGACCTCTAGTTCTGGATGACCCCACCATAGGAAACTTCCTCTCCACATCCACCCTATCTAGTCCTTTCAACATTCGGTAGGTTTCAATGAGATCCCCCTGCATTCTTCTAAGTTCCAGTGAGTACAGGCACAAGGCTGCCAAACGCTCCTCATATGTTAACCCATTCATTCCCTGAACCAAGTTCGTGAACCTCCTCTGGGCTCTCTCCAATGACAACACGTCCTTTCTGAGATACGGGGCCCAAAACTGTTGGCAATACTTCAAGTGCAGCCTGACTAGCGTCTTATAAAGGCTCAGCAGTATCTCCTTGCTTTTATATTCTATTCCCCTTGAAATAAATGCCAATATTGCATTACCTTCTTTACCACAGACTCAACCTGTAAATTAACCTTCTGGGAGTCTTGCACGAGGATTCCCAAGTCCTTTTGCCCCGCTGATGTTTAAACTTTCAACCCATTTAGATAACAATTTGCACTATTGTTCCTTTTACCAAAATGAATTATCATACATTTCCCAACGCTATACTCCATCTGCCACTTTTTCATCTATTCTTCCAATTTGTCTAAGTCCTGCTGCAATTGCATTGTTTCCCGAACACTACCTACCCCGCCACCTATCTTTGTATCATACGCAAACTTTGTCACAAAGCTATCAATTCCATTATCTAAATCATTGAAAAACAATGTGAAAAGTAGCGGTCCCAATACCGACCACTGAGGAACACCACTAGTCACTGGCAGCTAATCAAAAATGGACCCTTTTATTACCACTTGCTGCTTCCTGCCTGTCAGCCGTTCTGCTATCCAGGCCAGCATCTTTCCTATAATGCCTTAAGATTTTATCTTGTTAAGGAGCCTCTTGTGTGTCACCTTATCAAATGCCTTCTGAAAATCCAAGTAAATGACATCCACTGCCTCTCCTTTGTCCACCCTGCTTCTTACTTCCTTGAAGAACTCCAACAGATTTGTCAGGCAAGATTTCCCTTGGCAGAAACAATGCTGACTTTGACTTATTTTAATCATATGAGGAGTGTTTGATGGCTCTGTGCCACTATTCACTGGAATTCAGAAGAATGGGGGTGTGATCTCATTGAAACCTAACGAATGTTGAAAGGCCTTGATAGAGTGGATGTGGAGAGGATGTTTCCTATGGTTGGAGGATTTCAGACCAGAGGACACAACCTCAGAATAAAGAGGGTATCCTTGAGAATGAAAATGATGAGGAATTTCTTTGGCCAAAGAGTGGTGAATCTGTGGAATTCATTGCCACAGGTGGTTGTGGAGGCAAAGCTACTGGGTATATTTAAGGCAGCGGTTAATAGATTCTTGATTGGTCAGGGTATGAAGGGATACAGAGAGAAGGTAAGAGAGTGGGGCTGAGAGGGAAAACGGATCTGCCATGATGAAATGGTGGTAGACTCAATGATGTAATTCTGCTCCTATATCTTATGGTCTTATGATCTTATGTTAGTGACACTGGAGATTAGTGCCCGTGACGGAGCTGGCTGAGCTTACAACCCTCTGCAACCTCATGTGATTCTGTGCATTGGTGCATCTGTTCCAGTTTGTGATACAACCAGTCAGAATGCTCTCCACAGTGGAAATTTGCTACAGATTAATTTGTAAGCACTATTTGCAGAGTTAAAAATACACGTGGACTAAGATGTTAACTGTCCTGTGCTATCACCAGTGGGATCATCAGTTGATCTGCCACCTGTCTTCAGGAGTTTCGGCCCGCTTATGATCAAGACTCCCTCGAGGTGGTGGGCCAGCAGTGCTAAAGCTTAAAAACTTGGCATCTGCCTCTATCAGAGTTGTTGGTCACTTCCATCCAACAGATAGTCTGCTCTTCATGTGTCTATACAACTACTGAAGGGTTTGCAAGATAGGTATACACTGTCTGACTATCTGCCCCTCTGGACATACTTGGTCCACACCCATGCTGATCCTTTCTCTGCTGCCTCAGCTACAGCCCTGCTGGTTGACTGTTAATTAGCAGCAAACCATAATTTGTTATGAATTAGAAGTTTATGAGAATGTGTTCAAAGTTCAAAGTACATATACGTTTGTATGTCACCATGTACAACCCTGAGGTTCGTTTTTTTTGCAGCAACTCAATAAATCCAGAACCATAGCAGATTCAGTGTAAGATTGGACGCAACAGGATAGACAGACAACCAAAGACAGCAACCTGCGTAAATACAAAAATAAATAAATAATAATAATAATAATAAAATAAGCAATAAATATCAAGATGAACAGTCCTTGAAAGCAAGAGAGTTAGATTCAAGAGTCTGATGGTGGAGGGGTAATAACTGTTCCTGAACCAAGTGGTGTGAGCCCTGAGGCTCCTGTACTTTCTTACTGATGGCAACAGCAAGAAGAGAGCATGACCTGGCTAAATTGTCATCCAAATATCAGGTTAAATCACTTCAATACGCTCTAGGGTCAAGACCCTGTCGCCTCGATTTGGCCTGTACCTGACTTTTCCAATTTGGCCTGTTGCTTAAATCGATCAAACCTTGGGTCTTCCTTGCTCTGGACAACAGTCCCGCTGCCTCACCTCACCTCACCTCAGTCCTGCCACATCCAACTGCCTCGCTGTCCAAAGGGAAGTTACAGGCTATCATTTGAGGTGATTATTTACCAGAAAAAGAGTGATATCGGTATTTGTTAAGTAGGTACCGTGCACAATCCTGATTTGATGGAGACAGACGTGAGAAGTACAGAGGAACATCTGGAGAAACTTCTGAAATGCCCGCTTCACTGCTGCTGCTACTGTGCAATTGAGAATCTCCGGAGGGGAAGGCCCCAAATCCTCGGCTTTGCCTATTGCTTGGCGGCCGGGGCCGGGGTCGAAGTGCTCGGCAGAGATGGTGCTCGGTGCTTGGTTTTGGAGGGCTGGTTGGAGGCTCGAAGTTTTGGCTGTGGTCGGGTGCTGCATCGGCAAGTTTGCATGACAGTGAGAGTTTTTCTTCCTTCTACCATCTGCGTGAGATGATGGGACTTTTGAGAGACCTTGAGACTTTTTTTTACTGTGCACATGGTCTGTTCTTTATCAAATTACGGTATTGCTTTGCACCGTTATAACTATATGTTATAATTAAGTGGTTTTTGTCAGTTTTTCAGTCTTGGTTTGTCTCGTGTTTCTGTGATATCACACTGGAGGAACATTGTATCATTTCTTAATGCATGCATTACTAAATGACAATAAAAGAGGACTGTGTGTCCTCATAATCTAATCTATATATAGTTGCTTTCTTTGTTTCATTGGCCACCAGCCAGAAGTTGCTGAGATTCACCAGCACCATCTTAAACAGGAAGGCCTTGAGGATGAATCACTTTTACCGTGATAATTGATCTGATAACTGTCGTATTTCTGAGGCTACTCCACCTAAGATTAACTGGTGATATCTCGTTCCAATATCATAAGATTAACTGGTGATATCTCGTTCCAAGATCATAAGATGAACTGGTGATATCTCGTTCCAAGATCCAAGATCTTTTGAAAGATCATAACTAATGCCTCCACAGTCTCTAATGCTACCTCTTTCGGAACCCGAGAGGGCAATTCATCTGGTCTGGTCCACTTATCTACCCTTAGGTCTTTCAGCTTTTTGAGCACCTTCTCCCTTGTAATAGTAACTGCACTCACTTCTCTTCTCTCACACCCTTCAACATCTGGCACACTGCTGGTGTTTTCCATAGTGAAAACTGATGCAAATTACTTAATTAATTCATCTGCCATCTCCTTGTCCCCTGTTATTATTTCTCCAGCCTCAGTTTCCAGCAGTCCTATATCCACTCTCAACTCTTTTTTTACTTTTTACATGCTTGAGAAAGCTTTTGTGATCTACTTTGATATTGTTTGCTGGTTTGCTTTCATATTTCACCTTTTCCCTCCTAATGATTCTTTTAGTTGCTCTCTGTAGGCTTTTAAAAGCTTCCCAATCCTCTGTCTTTCCCACTCATTTTTTGTTTGTTGTATGTCCTTTCTTTTGCTTTTACATTAGTTTTGACTTCCCTGGAAAATTAGGCTCCATGGGCTGAATGGCCTAATTCTGCTCCTATGTCTTATAGTTTTATGGTCTTATTGACCTGAAGAGCTATGCTGGCTCTTGGTAGGGTCACACATGCCAAACAGGTCAACAGGTAGATGCCAGACCAAGAGTGGTCCACTGGTCCTGCAGGTTTGGAGGTCAGCTCAAGGCTAACAACCCTGACTGGAGAAAACAGAGTTGTTATGGAAACAGCAATGAAGAATCCTTCTACATCTGTGTGTGACGGTATTCCTGAGTCTCCACCTGGGACGTGCACGAATGACAATAATGAAAACTGAGAGGAAGCTACAGGCACGATGAAGGGAGCCCTGAACTCCGCCTAGAACAGTCATGCTGAGCCATTATCCTGCCTAGTCTTATCTGCAGCCAGACAATAGCTCTCCATACCCCTCCCATCCAGGTACCTACCCAAACTTCTCTTAAATATTGACATTGATCCCACATCCGTTACTGGTAATGGCAACTGCAAGACATTGATGAGGCCTAACTTAGAGTATTATGTCAGTTTTGGTCACCTACCTACAGGAAAGATGGAAAGAAGAGTGAGAAAGTACAGAGAAAATTTACAAGGATATTGCCAGGACTTGAGGGTCCTGAGTTATAGGGAATGAATGATTAGGTTAGGACTTTATTCCTAGAACATAAAAGATTGAGAGGAGATTTGATAGAGATACAGTATGCAAAATTATGAGTGGCATAGATAGGGCAAATGCAAGCAGGCTTTTTCCACTGAGGTTGGGTTAGACTAGAACTGGAGGTCATGGGTTAAGGGTGAAAGGTGAAAAGCTTAAGGGGAACATGAGAGGAAACTTCTTCACTCAGAGGGCGGTGAGAGCATGGAACGAGTTGCCATCGCAAGTAATGGATGTGGGGTCAATTTCAATGCAGGTGTGCGCCGCTTAACATCCTTTCAGACAACGTCCGATCGCATATATGTCCGTAGTCCCGATCGGAGAACGTGACATAGCGGACTTACCCAATCTCGTGTATCGCGCGTCTCTTGAGTAGCGTTATCTTGCTGTTTAATTTTCTTTTGAAAATATTACTGTAAAGTGCATCATGGCTTCCAAATGCAGGTTATAGAACATAGAACAGTACAGCACAGTACAGGCCCTTTGGCCCACAATGTTGTGCCGACCCTCAAACCCTGCCTCCCATATAACCCCCCCACCTTAAATTCCTCCACATACCTGTCTAGTAGTCTCTTAAACTTCTCGAGTGTATCTGCCTCCACCACTGACTCAGGCAATGCATTCCACGCACCAACCACTCTCTGAGTAAAAAACCTTCCTTTAATATCCCCCTTGAACTTCCTACCCCTTACCTTAAAGCCATGTCCTCTTGTATACAGCTGTGGTGCCCTGGGGAAGAGGCGCTGACTATCCACGCTATCTATTCCTCTTATTATCTTGTACACCTCTATCATGTCTCCTCTCATCCTCCTTCTCTCCAAAGAATAAATCCCTAGCTCTCTTATTCCCTGATCATAATGCATACTCTCTAAACCAGGCAGCATCCTGGTAAATCTCCTCTGTACCCTTTCCAATGCTTCCACATCCTTCCTATAGTGTGCCGACCAGAACTGGACACAATACTCCAAGTGTGGCCTAACCAGAGTTTTATAGAGCTGCATCATTACATCGCAACTCTTAAACTCTATCCCTCGACTTATGAAAGCTAACACCCCATAAGCTTTCTTAACTACCCTATCTACCTGTGAGGCAACTTTCAGGGATCTGTGGACATGTACCCCCAGATCCCTCTGCTCCTCCACACTACCAAGTATCCTGCCATTTACTTTGTACTATGCATTGGAGTTTGTCCTTCCAAAGTGTACCACCTCACACTTCTCCAGGTTGAACTCCATCTGCCACTTCTCAGCCCAATTCTGCATCCTATCAATGTCTCTCCGCAATCTTCGACAATCCTCTACACTATCTACAACACCACCAACCTTTGTGTCCCCTGCAAACTTGCCAACCCACCCCTCTACCCCCACATCCAGGTCATTAATAAAAATCACGAAAAGTAGAGGTCCCAGAACAGATGCTTGTGGGACACCACTAGTCACAATCCTCCAGTCTGAATGTACTCCCTCCGCCACCACCCTCTGCCTTCTGCAGGCAAGCCAATTCTGTGTCCACCTGTCCAAACTTCCCTCGATCCCATGCCTTCTGACTTTCTGAATAAGCCTACCGTGTGGAACCTATTCGACCTGAAACTCTTCCAGTGGAACACTATGATGAAGTTGAGAACAGTGATGTGGATGATCCTGATCATCTTTGATAAATTGTGTGTGATATAGGCTACATAAAAGTTTAAAAAGTGAAAAAAATTAAAAAGGTTAAAATGAAATAAAAAATTATATTGTATCTATGTAGAAAAAGAATAGGAAAGCCCTTAACTCCGAGTGGAGTCAGCAGGCATATTTTCAGCAGGCTTTCTTATTTTTACGGGGCCGAGTTGTTAGCTCGACGCTCAACCCAACACGGATGGAAAGCGTGCAAGGGAGCCGGCTGGATTCGAACTCGGGAGCCTTCACTCTGAAGTCCGGCGCTGATGCCACTACGCCACCAGCTGGCAATGTATGTATTATCGTGTACAGTATACAGTTTTAGTGTAAGTTCTTGGCTATTTAGTCAATACAGGTACACTACAGTACTCCGTATAGGTTTGCTAAGTATATAGAAACATAGAAACATAGAAAATAGGTGCAGGAGTAGGCCATTCAGCCCTTTGAGCCTGCACCGCCATTTATTATGATCATGGCTGATCATCCAACTCAGAACCCCGCCCCAGCCTTCCCTCCATACCCCCTGACCCCCGTAGCCACAAGGGCCATATCTAACTCCCTCTTAAATATAGCCAATGAACTGGCCTCAACTGTTTCCTGTGGAAGGAATTCCACAAATTCACCACTCTCTGTGTAAAGAAGTTTTTCCTAATCTCGGTCCTAAAAGGCTTCCCCTCTATCCTCAAACTGTGGCCCCTCGTTCTGGACTTCCCCAACATCGGGAACAATCTTCCTGCATCTAGCCTGTCCAATCCCTTTAGGATCTTATACGTTTCAATCAGATCCCCCCTCAATCTTCTAAATTCCAATGAGTACAAGCCCAGTTCATCCAGTCTTTCTTCATATGAAAGTCCTGCCATCCCAGGAATCAATCTGGTGAACCTTCTTTGTACTCCCTCTATGGCAAGGATGTCTTTCCTCAGATTAGGGGACCAAAACTGCATATAATATGGTGTTTGCACAACGTCCAAATCACATAATGTCTGACATTAAGCCACGCATACCTGTATTTAAGAGAAGTTTGGATAGGTGCATGGATGGGAGGGGTATGGAGGGATATGGTCCAGGTGCAGGTAAGACTAGGCAGGATAATAGCTCGGCACAGACAAAATGGGCCGGAGGGCCTATTTCTGTGCTGGAGTGTTCTATGACTCTATGATTCTAAATGCACCAAGAATGAAGCATCTGGGTAGAAGAGATTAGTTTAATTAGATGTTTTGTTATCAGTTTGATCAGTTCAGCACAACATCATGGTTTGAATCTTCTGTTCCTGAGCTGCACTGTTCTATGTTCAATACTTGTAAGAGATCACAGATGATGGTTTCAAAGATCTTCACAATCAATGGATTATTTTTATATATTGTATTTGGTCATTGGTGTTTTTTTTTGGGTAAACTACATCAGCTTTGGGTGGCGGGGTGGAGATACTTCTCTACCGAAGGAGGTGCTTTGCTAGCCTGCAGGTCAACTTTGAGCAAAGATGTAGCACCTGCTTTGCACCACCCCCCCAATCAGAGTCGCGCAAAGCCATGGGAGCAGGTGGTGGATGGTCGTATGAGCCGCTGGTACATATCACAATTCCTGGTTATGTGACCACTGACGCCAGACAATCTCTGAAGAGTATTGGATCAGCAAGTTTGCTGATGATACAAAGATTGGAGATGTAGTAGACAGCGAGGAAGGTTTTCAGAGCCTGCAGAGGGACTTGGACCAGCTGGAAAAATGGGCTGAAAAATGGCAGATGGAGTTTAATACTGACAAGTGTGAGGTATTGCACGTTGGAAAGACAAACCAACGTAGAACATACAGGGTTAATGGTAAGGCACTGAGGAGTGCAGTGGAACAGAGGGATCTGGGAATACAGATACAAAATTCCCTAAAAGTGTCGTCACAGGTAGATAGGGTCGTAAAGAGAGCTTTTGGTACATTGGCCTTTATTAATCGAAGTATTGAGTATAAGAGCTGGAATGTTATGATGAGGTTGTATAAGGCATTGGTGAGGCCGAATCCGGAGTATTGTGTTCAGTTTTGGTCACCAAATTACAGGAAGGATATAAATAAGGTTTAAAGAGTGCAGAGAAGGTTTACAAGGATGTTGCCAGGACTTGAGAAACTCAGTTACAGAGAAAGGTTGTATAGGTTAGGACTTTATTCCCTGGAGCGTAGAAGAATGAGGGGAGATTTGATAGAGGCATATAAAATTATGATGGGTATAGATAGAGTGAATGCAAGCAGGCTTTTTCCACTGAGGCAAGGGGAGAAAAAAACTAGAGGACATGGGTTAAGGGTGAGGGGGGAAATGTTTAAAGGGAACATTAGGGGGCTTCTTCACACAGAGAGTGGTGGGAGTATGGAATGAGCTGCCAGATGAGGTGGTAAATGCGGGTTCTTTTTTAACATTTAAGAATAAATTGGACAGATACATGGATGGGAGGTGTATGGAGGGATATGGTCTGTGTGCAGGTCAGTGGGACTAGGCAGAAAATGGTTCGGCACAGCCAAGAAGGGCCAAAGGGCCTGTTTCTGTGCTGTAGTTTCTATGGTTCTATGGTTCTAATGGATGGGGTCACCCATCTCGTAAAGACACTGCCCAGAAGAAGGCAAAGGCAAAGCAATTCTGTAGACAAACTTGCCAAGAACAATCATGGTCGTGGATAGAGAAAAGAATAAGAACAACAGCGTAAAGGGTTTTCACCCCAGAGAATGATCAGATTGAAGACTGATGGAAGGCCATGATCAGCCACGATGATGATATCAGTCTATTTTGTTCAATGTATCTTTCTCAGAGTTTTCCTTATGACTATGTGGGTTTCCTCCGAGCATGGAATTGCCTCCCTAACAGCATGGTGGGTGTACTTACACCTCAGGGACTACAGTAGTTCAATAAGGTAGCTCTTCACCACCTTCTCAAGGACAGCTAGGGTTGGTCAATAAATGCTGGCTTAGCTGGCGACATCCACATCCAGTAAATGAATTTAAAAAAAGATGGATGATACTGCTGAAGATGAGGTAGCTCGTTTACAAACAGGGGCAATGTGTAGTGAGGAGAGGGTGTTGATAGGGCAAAAATGCAGTCAACAGGATGAGTTGCAACGTAAAAAGCAGACAAAATCGAAAAGGGTGAATACAGGACTGAAGTGTTATATTTGAACGTGTGCATTATTCAGAATAAGGTCAATGAACTTGTAGCACAGTTACAGATTGACAAGTATGATCTTGTAGGGATCACTGAATCATGGCTGAAAGAAGATTATAGCTGGGAGCTTAATGTCCAAGGATACACATTGTATCAGAATGACAGGCAGGATGACAGAGGGGGCAGTGTTGCTCTGTTGGTAAAAAAATGAAATCAAATCATTACTAAGAGGTGACATGAAGTCAGAAGGTATTGAATCATTGTGGATAGAGCTAAGGAACAGCAAGAGTAAAAAAGCCCTGATGGAAGTTGTATACGTTGTATACAGACATCCAAACAATAGTAAGCATATGGACTACAAATAACAACGGGAGATGGAAATGCCAAAAGGCCAATAGCCGTTGGGGATTTCAATAAGCAGCTAGATTGGGAAAATAAGATTGCTGCTGGATTGCAATAGGGAGAATTTCTGGAATGCTTACGAGATGGCTTTTTAGAGCAGCCCGTGATGAGCCCAGGGCTATTCTGAGTTGGGTGTTGTGAAATAAACCAGAAATGATTAGAAGTCTCAAGGTAAAAGAGCCATTATGTGCAAGTGATCATAATAAGATTGCATTCACCCAGAAATTTGAGAAGGAGAAGCTAAAGTCATATACATCAGTGTTACAGTGGAGTAAAGGGAACTACAGAGGCATGAGAGAGGAGTTGGCCCGAATTGATTGGAAAAGAACACTGGCAGGGATGATGGCTGGAATTTCTGGAAACAATTCAGAAGGCACAGGATATACACATCCCGAAGAGGAAGAAGTATTCTAAAGGAAAGATGACACAACTGTGGCTAACAAGAGAAGTGAAAGCCAACATAAAAGCAAAATAGAGCAAAAATTAGTGAGAAATTGGAGGATTGGGAAGCTTTTAAAAGCTAACAGAAGGCAACTAAAAAAAAGTAATTAAAAAGGTAAAGGTAATTACAAAAGTAAGCTAGCCAATAATATCAAAGAGGATACCAAAAGTTTCTTCAGATACATAAAGCATAAAGTGTAAAAGAGAGATGAGAGTGGATATTGAACTGCTGGAAAATGATGCTGGAGAGGTAGTAATGGGGGACAAGTCGTGGCGGATGAACTTAATAAGTATAAACAACAGGAATTCTGCAGATGCTGGAAATTCAAGCAACACACATCAAAGTTGCTGGTGAACGCAGCAGGCCAAGCAGCTTGGCCTGCTGCGTTCACCAGCAACTTTGATGTGTATTGCTTAATAAGTATAAACTTTTTTTGGGTTTCCAGCCGGGTACAGGTATTGATTATAACTGATGTTTTAATGACAAACTCTGCATCTTCCTCAGGAATGATGCCTAGGTGTGTCTAGTCCAGGGGTATTATACTCCTGTAGTCCATCCCTTCTGATTGGTTAGTCACCATCCAATCACTTTTCCGTTCTGACTTGGATCGAGACCTTCATCTTTGTTAAATTTATTTTTGTCTAGTTTTATTTCAATTGTTTCCTTTACCAGATGGTCCCAAGAAACGTTGGCATGGCACAGTAGTTTTGTGCCGTCAAGGTCAACCCTATGGTGATTTCAATTGCAATGTTCTGCAACTGCCGACTTCGCTGGGTAACCCAAACGGATACACCTCCCGTGCTCCTTGATGCGAGTTTTCACTGTGCGTCCTGTCTGGCCGATATATGCTGCTCTGCATTCACAAGGAATTCTGTAATAGCCAGCCAACCTGAGTCCCAGGTTATCTTTGAGCTGCATAAGTGGTAATTTGAGCTTCTTTATGTGCTTGTGATGGTGTTAATCTTGTACTTCAGGATCCTGGCAATCCTTCCAGCAACCTTGGAAGTATAGGGAGGACAGATGGTAGCTATGGGTTCCTCCTTGTTCTTAAGTTTCCTGGTTTATCTGTTGCCCCTTTTAAAGGCTCGATTGCTTTCATTCAGTTTGTAACCATTCTATAGGAACATCGTGAGTAATCGTCTTATTTCCCTGGGGATACTCTCAAGGTCCGAAATTGTTCTTGCACAGATAATCGAAGCAGAAAGAACCACTCTTCATTGGGAGATGTAATGGCAGCTGTTATTGTTGATGTATAAGTCTGTGTTGGTGTGTTTCTGATAGACACCATGTCTGAGGCTACCATCTAGTTTCCATTGTACTTGAATGTCCAGAAACAGGAGGCAAACATTCTACTCCATCTCCATCGTAAATTGGATGTTTGGATGTATGCTGTTCAAATGGTCGTAGAACTGTTGGAGTCCATGACGCCACACTATGAACCCCGCAGTTTATGAAGGTCCAGGATGATCTCGGACTCAGGTCAGCTGGTGTTTACAGGATTCCCTTTGAACGCAGAGCAGCGTATATCGGCCAGACAGAACGCATGGTGGAAACCCGCATCAAGGAGCACAGGAAATGTTTCCATTTAGGCTACCCAGAGAAATTGGTGGTAGCAGAACATTGCATTCTCAATGGCCATAGGATTGTGTTCAACAGCACAAAACCACCATGCTACGCTCTGGCTTTCGGGACTGTTTGGGAAAGGAAGCCATTGAAATAAAGCTAGAGGAAAAGAACTTTAACAAAGTCAAAGGTCACACTCTAAGTAAGAACTGGAATTCAATTGTAAACAAAGTGGGAGAATGGAAACCTGAATGGATGAGGACTAACAAATCAGGAGGGATGGACTACCGGGGGTATAAATACCAGTGGACTAGACATGCCTAGGTATGATCCCTGATGAAGATGGCAGAGTTTGTCATTGAAACATTGGTTATAATTGATACCTGTACCCAGTTGGAAGCTCGAGAAGAGTTTATTCATCATATTCACTGAGAAAGCAAGAGATCCTTTTTTGAACTGAATGCGGAGATGTAGTAATGGAGGACAAGGAAATGGCAAATGAACTGAATAAATAGTTTGCATCAGACTTCACTGTGGAAGACACCAGCAATATGGTGGAAGTTCTAGGTGTCAGGGGTCATGAAGTATGAGAAGTTACCATTACTGGAGAGAAGGTTCTTAGGAAATTGAAAGGTCTGAAGGTAGATAAGTCACCTGGACGAGATTGTGTACACCCCAGGGTTCTGAAAGAGGTAGCTGAAGAAATCGTGGAAGCATTAGCAATGACCTTTTAAGAATCATTAGATGCTGGAATGGTTCTGGAAGACTGGAAAATTGCAAATGTCACTCCACTCTTCAAGAAGGGAGAGAGACAAAGAAGGTAAACTATAGGCCGATTAGTCTGACCTCAGTGGCTGGGAAGATGTTGGAGCCAATTACTAAAGATGAGGTCTCAGGGAACTTGGAGGCACATGATAAACTAGGACATGATCAGCGTGTTTCCTCGTGGTAAAATCTTGTCTGACAAATCTGTTGGAATTCTTTGAAGAAATAACAAATAGGATTGTTGTTCGTCCATCAATGACGTCGATGAGGACCTCGACACCATTATGATGGTGTCGAGATTAGCGCGTGATTTGGATTTAAGTGAGGGAGAGTTGCACAGCGTCAGCCTCACTCTCTCTTCCCAATTCCCATCTGGATCCAGTGGCAAGACAGAGTCTAGCCGGCTGGAGATGGGACTAGGCGCAGTGGATGTCCAGGACGTCTTCTGTGTCTTGTCCTGCTCTACACATTCCACGACGCTTGCAGAGACTGCCTTCTTGACCGTTGGACCTTCCATTGGTCTCGTCCGCTCAATCCGCCGGAGTCTGTCTTCACATGCTGGGATAGACAACTCCCTATCTCACCGAGGGTCTGAGACCCGTCAGCTACCCTCTCCTGGTTTAGCCGGCTTGTTGAAGCCGTTGCCTGGGGTGTGGCCGCTGTCGCATGCAAACAGCTATGAGGAGCCACAGGTGAGAGCTGAGTGCCAGGTGGGGACCAAAGGTGGACTAACCGCCTTGAAAAGGACGCGACATGTTCCCCCACCAGAGGTGCTACCCCTCCCTGACACTCCATACACCCCAACAAATAGGATAGACAAAGGAGAATGGGTTGATGTTGTGTACTTGGATTTTCAGGAGCCCTTTGACAAGGTGCCACACATGAGGCTGCTTATCAAGCTACAAGCCCATGGTATTACAGGAAATATTCCAGCATGGATAAAGCAGTGGCTGATTGGCAAGAGGCAAAGAGTGGGAATAAAGGGAGCCTTTTCTGGTTGGCTGCTGTTGACTGGTGGTGTTCCACAGGGGTCTGTGTTGGGACTGTTTCTTTTTACATTATATGTTAATGATTCGGATAATGGAATTGATGGCTTTGATGCAAAGTTTGTGGTTTATATGAAGATAGTTGGAGGGGCAGGTAGTTTTGAGGAAGTAGAGAAGCTACAGACGGACTTAGACAGATTAGGAGAATGGGCAAAGAAGTGGCAGGTGGAATACAGTGTCAGGAAATGTATGGCCATGCACTTTGGTAGAAGAAATGAAAGAGTTGACTATTTTCTAAATGGAGAGAAAACAAAAATCGGTTGGTGTCCTTGTGCAGGATTTCCTAAAGGTTAATTTGCAAGTTGAGTCTGTGGTGAGGAAGGCAAATGTGATGTTAACATTCATTTCAAGAGGAGTAGAATATAAAAGCAAGGGTGTAATGTTGAGACTTTATAAAGCTCTCGTGAGGCCTCACTTGGAGTATTGTCAACAGTTCTGGGCCCCTTATCTTAGAAAGGTTGTGTTTAGACTGGAGAAGGTTCAAAGGAGGTTCACGAAAATGATTCCAGGATTGAGTGGATTGTCATATGAAGAGTTGTTCGAAGGTCTGGGCCTATATTCACTACAGTTCAGAAGAATGAAGGGTGTCCTCATTAAAACCTATTGAATGGTGAAAGGCCTTGAAACAGTGAATGTGGAGAAGATGTTTTCTATGGTGAGAGAGTCTAAGACCAGAGGACACAGCCTCAGAATAGAGGGGTGTCCTTTTAGAATGGAGATGAGGAGAAATCTCTTTAGCCAGAGAGTGGTGAATCTGTGGAATTCTTTGTCACAGGCAGCTGTGGAGGCCAAGTATTTATGTTTATTTATAGCAATGATTGATAGATTATTGATTGGCCAGGGCATGAAGGGACATGGGGAGAATGCAGGAGATTGGAGAAGAGAAGAAAATTGGATCAGCCATGATGAAATGGCAGAGCAGACTTGATGGGTCAAATGGCCTGATTCAGCTCCTGTTACTTATAGCCTAATCAAGAATCTATCAATCTTAACTATACCCAGTGACTTGGCCTCCACAGCCACCTGTGCAATGAGTTCTACAGATTCACCACTCTCTGAATAAGGAAATTCCTCCCCATCTCCATTCTAATCAGACGCCCTTCTATTCTAAGTCTTCTGGACCTAGACTCGCCCACCATAGGAAACATCCTCTCCACATCCACTCTATCGAAACTTTTCAGCATTCAATAACTTTCCTCACTTCATTGTCCTGAATTCCAATGAGTACAGACCCAGTGCCATCAAAAGTCCCTCAAAAGATGAGCATTTCAATCCTGGAATCCTTTCTGTAAGCCTCCTATGAACCCTCTCCAATGTCAGCACTTCCCGAAAAGGCCTGAACAGATTAGATATGGCAAAGTTATTTCCCATGGTAGGGGATTCTAAGAAAAGAGGGCACGACTTCAGGATTGAAGGACATCTATTTAGAACTGAAATGCGGGGAAATTAATTTAGTCAGAGGGTGGTAAATCTGTGGAATTTGTTCCCACGAGCGGCTGTGGAGGCCAAGTCACTGGGTGCATTTAAGGCAGATATAGATAGGTTTTTGATTAGCCAGGGCATCAAAGGGTATGGGGTGAAGGCAGGGGAATGGGGCTGACCGGAATAATTGGATCAGCCCATGATTGAATGGCGGAACAGACTCGATGGGCTGAATGGCGTACTTCTGCTCCTATATCTTATGGTCTTACCCTTTCATAGTTAAGGGGCCTGAAACTGCTCATAATACTCCAATGAGCCCTCAGCAGTGATTAATTCCTCCACTTATTTCGTTCTTGTGTAAATTAGATTATTTTCATCTCTAGCAGGGTGCAATGAAGTTCTTTGCTCACATGAGGGCTGTCAGAGCAAAATGTTTACATGCTAGTAACAAATATGATGATGAGCACAAAAGGGAACATTGTAAAGATTGCACTGCAGTCTGATGTTGTAGAAAAAGAAATGCAAAATGACAATAATGGAATAATCGTGAGGTGGATTTAGTTGTTCAAGAGTGATGCAGCATTACCGGGAAGAGGTTGAAAGAAGTGTCTGATTCAGGAGTCTGATAGCAGTGGGGAAGATGCTGTTCTTGAGTCGGGTCATCCAGCTTTCATGTTCCTGTATCTTGTCCCAGAATGTAGAAGAGAGAACAGGGAATGGCCAGGGTAGCATACACTTTAGAGCATAGAACAGTATAGCACAGGAGCAAGCTATTTGACTCTCCATGTTGTGGCAAACCAGCTAAAAAGGCACACAGCCAAACACCAATCCCTCCTATCTACACCATGCCCATATCCCTCATCTTTCTTACATCCATGTGTCTATCTGAACACCTCTTAAAAGCCTCTAATATATTTTCCTCTACACCATACTAGGCAGCGCATCCCAGTAAGAAATTTGTCCCTCACCTCTCCCTTGAACCTACCCCTCGCACCTGCAATGCATGTCCTCTGGTGTTAGATATTTCAAAGCTGGGAAACAGATATTCCATGTCTGCTCTATCTATGCCTTTCATAATCTTGTAAACGTCTATCAGATCTCCCCTGAGCTTCCACCACTCCAGAGAAAACAACCCAAAGTTTATCCAGCCTCTCATGGTAGCACATGCCTTATAAACCAGGCAGCATCCTGGTAAACATCTTCTGCACCTTCTCCAAAGCCTCAACATCCTTCCTATAGACGTTGATGATACTGTTTGTCTTCCTAAAGCAACAAACTGTGAAGATGGTCTGGATGAAAGGAAGTGATGAGCCTGTGAAGGACTGGGCTTTGTTTACCGCCCTCTTCACGTTCCACTGGTCCGGAGCAGAGCATTTACAACATTAGGCTGTGATAAAACATATCAGAGTAGTTTCTATAGGGCACATGTAAAAGTCCACGACAATCTTTGTGGATACCGTTTAGGGAACTGGAGCTGCAGCTTGATGAACTTTGGCTTGTAGCGAAACTGAAGCAGAGATAGACAGGGAGATAGTGACCCCAAGGCTGCGGGAGACAGATAAATGGGTGACTGTCAGGAGATGGAAATGGGAACATCAGATAATGGAGAACACCCCTGTGTCTGTGCCCCTCAATAATAAGTACTTCATTTTGAGTACCATTTTGAGGGACAACCTACCTGGGGGAAGCAACAGTGGCCGTGCCTCTGGCACTGAGTCTGGCCCTGTGGCTCAGAAGGGAAGAGGATGGCAGCAGTAATAGGGGACTCTATAGTCGGGGGGACAGATGGGCAATTCTGTGGACGAGAGAAAGAAACACGGATGGTAGTTTACCTCCCAGGTGCCAGATGTTTCTGAACGCATCCACAATATCCTGAAAAGGGAGGGTGAGCAGCCAGATGTTGTGATACATATTGGTATCAACGACATAGGAAGAAAAAAGAGGAGGTCTTGAGAAAAGAATACAGGGAGTTGAGAAGGAAGCTGTGAAGCAGGACCTCAAGGGTAGTAATGACAATATTGCTGCCTGTGCCACACGACAGCGAAGATAATAGAATGAGGTGGTGGATAAATGTGTGGATGAAGAATTGGAGCGGGGGCAGGAATTCAGATTTCTGGATCATTGGAACCTCTTCAGGGGCAGGTGGGAACTATACTAAAGGACGGGTTATACTTGAATCTGAGGGGGCCCAATATTCTTGTGGGCAGATTTACTAAACCAGGATGATAGAGCTGAGGATGAGCCAACAGGTTTACAGGCAGATGATGGATGTAATATGAATGTAAGGAAAGACAAGTCAGTGATTTGGTACAAATGCAGAAAGAGCAAAGGATTAAATTGTACCACAGAGGCAAAATTCAAAAGGGCAAAGAATGTAGGACTGAAGGTGCTGTATTTAAATGTGTGTAGCATTTGGAATAACATAGATGAACTTGTGGCGCAATTAGTGATTAGCAAGTATGAAGTTGTAGGCGTCACTGAGTTGGGGCTGAAAGAAGGTCATAGTTGGGAGCTTAACATCAAAGAATATACTTTTCAGGAAGGCATAGGCGATGGTGTGGCCCTGTTGGTAAAGATAGAATTACATCTTTAGAAAGAGGTGACATTGGGGCAGGGAATGTTGAATCTTTGTGGGTGGAGTTAAGAAATTACAAGGGTGAGAAAAACAATTGTGAGAATCATGTATGGGCCTCCAAATAGTAGCCAAGATGTGGGGTTAGGATTGCAAAGGGAGCTGGAAAAGGCATGTAATAAAGGTAGTGTCACAATTGTGATGGAATCAATATGCAGAGGGAATGTGAAAATCATTTTGGTGTCAGATTGCAAGAGAGGGAATTTGTTGAATGCCTATGAGATGGCTTTTTAGAGCAGCTTGTGCTTGAGCCTACTCTGGGAAGGGATCTTTTAGATTGGGTGTTGTGTAATAACGCAGATCTTATTGGGAGCTTAACGTAGAGGAACCCTGAGGAGACAGTGATCATAATATGATTGAATTCATACTGCAACTTGAGAGGAAAAAGCATAACTCACATGTATCAGTATCCCAATGGAATAAAGGGAATTACAGAGGTACAAGAGAGGAGCTTGCCCAGGTGGATTGGAGGAGGATACTGTTTGGGATGACAGCAGAGAAGAGATGGCTGAAGTTTCTGGGAATATCGCACAAGGTGCAGGATAGATGTGTCCCACTGAGGAAGAAGTTCTCAAATGGCAGGGGTAGGCAATTGTGGCTGACAAAGGAATTTAAGGACTGCATAAAAGCCAAGGAAAGAGCATACAAGGTAGCAAAGGTGAGTGTGAAGTTGGATGATTGGAAAACTTTTAAAATTCAATAAAAGGCAACTGAAAAAGCTATAACAGGGGAAAAGATGAAATATGAGGGCAGACTAGCCAATAATATAAAGCAAGATACTAGAAGTTTTTTCAGTTATATAAAGAGTAAAAGGGAGATGAGAGTTGATATTGGACCACTGGAAAATGATGCTGGTGAGGTAGTAATGGGGAACAAAGAAATGGCAGATGAACTTAATGGGTACTTTGCATCAGTCTTCATTGTGGAAGACACTAGCAGTGAGCCAGAGGTCGTGTGAGTGTCAGAGAGTGCCAATGTTATTACAAAAGAAAAAGTGCTAGGCAAACTCAAATGTCTTAAAGTGGGTAAGTCACCTGGGCCAGATGGACTACATCCCAGAGTCCTGAGAGAGGTTGCTGAAGAGATAACAGATGCATTGGTTTTGATCTTTCAATAATCACTTGATTCTGGCATAGTCCCAGAGGACCAGAAGATTGTAAATGTCACTCCACTCTTTAAGAAAGGAGAGAAAGAAAATTATAGGCCAGTTAGCCTATCCTCAGTGGTTAGGAATGTGTTGGAGTCTATTATTCAGGGAAAGTTTTCAATAAAAGGAGAATAATGATAAAATAAGTCAAAGTCAGCATGATTTCTATAAAGGGAAATCTTGCCTGACAAATCTGTTCTTCGAGGAAGTAACAAGCAGGGTGGACAAAGGAGAGGCAATAAATGTCATTTACTTAGATTTTCAGAAGTCATTTGATAAGGTACCACACATGAGGCTGCTTAACAAGAGAAAATCCTATGGTGATACAGGAAAGATTCTGGCACGGATAGAGGAATGGCTGACAGGCAGGAGGCAGTGAGCGGAAATAAAAGGGGCCTTTTCTGGTTGGCTGCCAGTGACTAGTGGTGTTCCTCAGGGGTCAGTATTGGGACTGCTACTTTTCACATTGTTTGACAATGATTTAGATATTGGAATTGATGGCCTTGTGACAAAGTTTGTGGATGATACGAAGATAGGTGGAGGGGTAGGTAGTGCTGAGGAAGCCATGTGATTGCAGCAGGACTTGGACAAATTGGAAGAATGGGCAAAAAAGTGGCAGGTGGAATACAGTGTTGGGAAATGTAAAATAGTACATTTTGGTAAAAGGAACAATAGTGTGGACCATTATCTAAATGGGGAGAAAATTCAAGCATCAGAGGTGAAGAGGGATTTGGGAGTCCTCATGCAAGGTTAATTTACAAGTTGAGTCTGTGGTAAAGAAGGCAAATGCACTGTTGCCATCTATTTCAGGGGGAATAGAATATAAAAGCAAAGTGATAATGCTGAGCCTAGCCAGGCTGCACTTGTGGTACCGTCAACAGCTTTGGGCCCCATATCTTAGAGGATGTGTTGTCATTGGAGAGATTCTAGAGGGGGTTCATGAGGATGATTTGGGGAATGAAGGGGTTAACATATGAGGAGCATTTGACAGCTTTGGGCCTGTATTCACTGGAATTTAAAAGAATGTGGGGGATCTCATTGAAACCTTCTGAATGTTGAAACGACTAGATAAGGTGGATGTTGAGAGGATGTTTCCTATGGTGGGGGTATCCAGAATTAGAGGGCACAGTCTCAAAATTGAGGGGCTACCCTTTAGAACAGAGGTAAGGAGGAATTTTTCTAGCCAGAGAGTAGTGAACCTGTGCAAGGCTCTGTGGTGGAGGCCAAGTCCGTGGGTATATTTAAGGCAGAAGTTGATTGTTTCACGATTGGTCAGGGAATTAAAGAATATGGCGAGAAGGCAGGTGTACAAGGTTGAGTGTGAACCGGGATCAGCCATGATGGAGTTGTGGAGCAGACTCGATGGGCTGAATGGCCTAATTTTGTTCCTACAGTACGTCTTATGGATAAACTGAATCTTATCAGGCGTAGAAGAAAGCACATACAATGATGTGTTCTTGATCACTGAGTGAGTGTTGAGGGATCTGATGATTTTCTGATCCAAGGTTTTTTTTTAGGAGTCCAAGAATGAGTGAAAACTTATTGTTTCATGATCATTTATTTTGAAGGTTAAACAAAGCAACAGATATAAAGCATATGAAACTAATGGGAAGACAAAGACAAGATGGCAATTTCGGCAGAGCCTGACACTTGTATACTTAAGATAAGGTCATTTCCTGAGATATGCAAAGGGCCAATTAAAAGATGCACCATCACAGCATGTATGCTATGTGCTAATACTTGGCCAATGAAAAATGAAAAAGTTAAGTTACTGTTATATAACTGCTGTATCACGTTTCTGCCAGTAGGTGGAGACAAACACCACTTATTGTGAAAACTCCGACTTCAAAATACAAATTCTATGTTAGTGAAAACTAGACTTTCAATCTTGCATTAATTTAACTAATACCTTAATAAAAGCATAAAAAAGCAAGCGATTCCAACAGTGTGAAGGGACCAGGAAAGGTAGCTGGTGATTTAGATGCTAAGGATCGTGATGCTGTTAAGCGAACCTATGTTGGTGAAGACAGCGTTGTATTTACCACTTCCCTTTCAATTTTTTACAGCTGCGTGGACCAGCAATGGCTCTGAGCTGGAAACTTTTACAGGGCCTGAAAACTGCACGGCACTTTAAATGTTTTTTTTGTAATATGCACACTATGAATATTTGGAATGAAAATTAAAAAATCAATACTTCTTATTTTATTTATTTTGAAGGGTATGAGGAAATGCAGTATAACAGAGTCATAATAAGAAATTAATGCCCCCACCCTATTTTCCTTAGGCCAACAACCACCTCTTTTGTTGATGACAGTATCAGATTAAAGGGTCAGTCATGGTTGTATAAAAATGTGGAACAGACTTGAATGGTTGAATGATCTCCAGGAAAATAACTGGTTCTTGAGATGGCCCCTGAGAGCTCTCAGGTTCAAATGAGGGGTACCTTGATTTAGTCACTGAAATTGTGTTGATCAAGGAGAATGGAGAGAGAGGCAACACCAGGAAGCAAGATTGTTCTATCTACTAACACAATGAAGATTTTTTTTTATTAATATTACAGCACAATACAAACCGTTTGACCCACTCTAAGATCAATCTCACCCTTCCCTCTCACATAGCCCTTCACTTTCCTTCCATTCATATGTCATAAATGAACCTAATGTATCTGCCTCCATCATCGCTCCTGGTAGGGTGTTCCAAACATCCACCACTCTGTGTAAAGTATTTACCTCTGTCTTCCTCTCTATACTTTCCACCAATCACCTTAGAACCTTGCCTCTGATATTAACCATTTTAACCCTGTGACTATGTCTCTTGCTGCCCACGTGATCTATGCCTCTAATCATCTTGTATACCATCTCTCATTCTCCTTCACTCCAGAGAGAAAAGCCCTAGCTCACACAATCGCTTTTCATTTGACATGCTCTTTAATTCACGTGGCATTCTGGTAAATCTCCTCTGCACCCTCTCTTTAACATCCTTCCTATAATGAGATGACCAGAACTGAACATAGTACTCCAAGTGTGGTCCAACCAGAGTCTTATAGATCTGCAACGTTACCTTGCTGCTCTTGAACTCCATTTCCTGACGAAGGAAGGCCAACTTGCCCTCCATAACAACCCTATCAATGCCAATTGCCAGCGTCCATTTGCTTGCACGCAAATCTTTCAGTCCACCAAAAACGTTTCAGAATCCAAATGGAAACCTGCTGCCTTGAAGGTTGAACCTTAGCTGTTTCACAAGAGGCAGTAGATGGCGACAATGCAATTGACATGAGAAAAAGGAACGCAAGCTAAAGAATAAAGAAATGCTCCCAGAAACGTTAATGACACGTTTCACAAACCCAGCTTTGTTTGAGAACAGGCTAATAGGACATTAACAATGTAAGTGACAATTTGAAATATTTCATAAATAGGAGGAATAACAAAACATGTAATTTGCCTGCACAAACATTGGCAGCTTCAGAGTAATCTTAACTTGGAGAGATGCATAGGCTAATACAGTGCGAGCTATTCAGCACACACTCCTACCTGGAACTGAACTGTGACTATCTAATTAACATTAGACAACTTCGGAAATCAGGAAACACTCCAGGAAGGCTAATAGTATCATCAAGGACGCCTGCCACCCTGGCCATTCTCCTTTTATCTTTTTTGCTTCTTCTGAGATGGCACAGGAGCCTGAATGCCAAGATGGCGAGACTCTGAAACAATTTCTTCCCCTGTGATGGATGTTCTCTTTCGGGACTCCAGAGGGTTAGTGCTCAGCTTTCTAGCACAGCATGACCTTTCCAAAGGGTCTCAGTTGTTTGTGACAAAGTTAAACTTCTAATCAATATTCCTTGTTCAGCTTGTCGTAAACAAGAACCAATCTTCAGTTCATAATGTAGATTACAAACAATTATTTTGAAGTTAAAAGCACAGCTTTGCAAAAACAGCACACACAAAATGCAGAAGGAACTCAGTAGGTCAGGCAGCATCAATGGAAAAGTGTATAGACGATGCTTCAGGCCAAGACCCTTCATCAGACCCTCCACTGAGTCCTGATGAAGGGTCTCGGCCTGAAATGTCGACTATTTTCCACAGATGTTGCCTGTCCTGCTGAGTTCCTCCAGCAGTTTGTGTCTGTGTGTGTGATGCTTGGATTTCCAGCATCTGCAGACTTTCTCTTGTTTGGCTTTGCAAACAGCATTATTACAGAGCACAGGGTGCAGGCCCGCAGAGGGAGGCTGGTCGCTATCAGATGTGGTTTGCAAAGTGAAATGACCATGAGTGATCTTGTTTATATTAGCTGAACACAAGACAAGGGGGTTCATGAGTGATCTTGTTTATATTAGCAATGGGGTTAGTATCGAGGATATCCTCAAGGAAGAATGCCTCAAAAATGTGGCATCCATCATTAAGGACCCCAACACCCAGAACAAGCCTTATTCTCATTGTTACCATCAGGAAGAAGGTATAGAAGCCTAAAAGCACACACCCAACATTTCTTCCCTCTGCCATCCAATTTCTGAACCTGCATTGAGTCCATGAACACTACCTCAATACTCCTTTTATTTTTATTTTTGCGCTACTTATTTAATTTAATATGTATACTGACTGTAATTCAGACTTTTTTCTGTATTATTATGTATTGCGTTGTACTGCCACCACAAAGACAACAGATTTCATGACATATGCCGGTGATATTAAACCTGATTCTAATGCTGATATTTATGTACTCAGTGAGTCAACCCTCACAGCATTAATTGTGGGTGCCTGGGATCTTCATCCTCAGAAGCTTTTAGACCATCTGTGTGTATCAACCCAGGAAAGGTTTCACCGCTCGCGTAATGGTCTTTCTGCAGAAACAGTGTTTGGGTTTATGGTGAGAGATAACGGGTGCTTTGGAATGTGAGCCAAGTCCTTTGCTCAGCGGGAGACGACGAGAGAAGACGCTGGAGAGAACCGGTCAGAAGAGTCAACCCGGTGGGGGACCGTGATTCGATGGAGAAGTGCCGCAGGTGACTGAGGATCGGTGAATATGACTTTGGGAAGAGTTGAGCTCCAACTTGCGCACGTTTGACTGTTTAATTATAATGGGCCCTTTTTGTTTTTTTTCCCCTTTCTTTTCTTTACTAGCCCTTTAGTTAAGTTGCGATTCATAAATATAATTCCTTTAATCGTATGAGGTGTGCTGTCTATTATTTCCTGGCACTGAGTTGTAACAGGGTAGCAAATTACACAGCATCCACACAAACCGGGGATTTGGGTGGTCGTTGTGGCTATCCCTCGAGATCGAGGACGATGGTTTTCATTCTGTTGATCTACTTATGGGCTCTCAAGTGGCTTATGAGTCCAATCTTGGATTTGGGTGGTAGGGCCATCTCAATCTCAAAGGTTCGGCAGGACCGGATTCCCTAGACTTGCGCAGACAAGGAAACCAGCGGAGTTCTATGTGTAAATTACTTTGTCCCAACATGGGTATCTATAAGACATCATATTTAGATAATATCAACTGGTAGCAAACAGTATAAATGTCAGAAAGCATAGAGGATTGTTAGGGATTGACATGGAGCAGGACAGAAAGACAAGAGTGACAGGAAGAATTGAAAATACACGTGGACTAAGATGTTAACTGTCCTGTGCTATCACCAGTGGGATCATCAGTTGATCTGCCACCTGTCTTCAGGAGTTTTGACTCGCTTATGATCAAGACTCCCTCCAGGTGGTGGGTCAGCAGTGTTAACGCACCACCTCCCACTGGTGAGCTTACAAACTTGGCATCTGCCTCTATCAGAAGAAGTAGAGTTCATTCCTCAACCTTCGGTTCAACAACGGACAACTCGTTGGTATTTTCTTTTCGTTCGTAAGAATTCTACCTGTGTTTGGAAATCCTTTGTAGTTTATAAATCATTTGGAATTTAGAAATCTTTTATAAATCAGAAATCCTCTGAGTGCTAAATGTGTGTTAAGAGCTATTTGCCAAAATTTAAATGAGTATCATTAAAAATAAATAAACAGTGATTAAACTACTTTGTTAGCTGGAAGGGTCTCCTCCTTGGTAGGGAGGGGGGGACCCACCACTCAAGCGGTGGGTAGTGGCAGCCAAACCTTGCCACAGAGACTAGACAGGGAAGTAAGCTGGTTGCTGAAGAGTAGGTGATACAGTATAACCTCCCTGTAGCAAGGGTATCTGCAGATACCTACGTGTGTCAGATAGGGCTTAAAATTTTCCTTCCATTTGAGGACTTTGCAAACAGGGAACTCAATACCATCACATCCCACTCGTATCAGACTTTTGGACCGATCATCCCCGTTCTCAACTGTACTGCCACATTCTTGAACCCTGGATTCTATCTCTCGGACCACTTAGTTGAGCACCTTTGCACCATCCTCCACAAGCGGGACTTCCCGGTGGCCATGCATTTTAATTCTCTTCCCATTCCTGTTCCAACATGTCAGTCCATGGTCTCCTCTTGTGCTGTGCTGATTTCACCCTCAAGCTGGAGGAGCAACACCTTGTATTCGGTCTGGGTGGCCTCCAACCTGATAGAATGAATATCGATTTCTACCTTCTGCTAACAAATTTTCCACTCCCCCTCCTCTATTTCCCATTTGAACCTTTTACCTCTTCTCATCCACCTATCACTTCCCCTCAGGTCCCATCTTCCTTCCCTCTCTCCTATTGTTCACTCTCCTCTCCTTTCAGGTTCCTTCTTCTCCAGACCTTGATCTTCCCCACCCACCTGGCTTCACCTACCACCTTCCAGCTAGACTCTTTCCCCTCACCGCACTTTTTTATTCTGCCACCTTCCTCCTTCCTCCTCAGTCCTGAAGAAGAGTATCGGCTGTGTACTCCTTTCCACAGATGCTGCCTGACCTGCTGAGTTCCTCCAGCATTTTGTATGTGTTGCTCTGGATTTCCAGTATCTGCAGACTTTATTGTATTTATATTCTGTTGTTATATATTTAGTGCTTTCTTCATTACTTCTGTTTGCACTTCAGTCGTTATACCATTCTGCTGCCTTGTAATCGTCACCAACAAAGGTTGGTGGAGTTGTGGGTAGTGTAGGCTGGTTGTCAGAATCCAGAATATCACTGGCATATGTCACGAAATATGTTGTTTTGCAGTAACAGTGTGGTGCAATACATAATAAAATAAACTATATATTACAATAAGAAATATAAATTTATATAAGAATTATATTAAGCAGTGCAAAAAGAGAACAAAAAATAGTGAGATAGTGTACATGGTTTCATTGTCCATTCAGAAATCTGATGGTGGTGGGGAAGAAGCTGTTCTTAAAAGCATCGATTAGATTATGAAGACACGTAGTCCTCTTTTATTGTCATTTAGTAATGCATACATTAAGAAATGAGACAATATTTCCTCCGGTGTGATATCGCAAAACACAAGACAGACCAAGACTGAAAAAACTGACAAAACCACATAATTATAACATATAGATACAACAGTGCAACGATACCATAACTTGATGAAGAAGTCCATGAGCACAGTGAAGTTCAAAGTTTCTCAAATGTCCCACATCTCACGCAGGCGGGAGAAGGAAGAAAAACTCACCCTGCCATGCCGACCACAATCCGATTCTGAGTCATCTGAAAACTTCGAGCTCTGATCAGCTCTCCGACACCGAGTACTGAGCGCCATCTCTGTCCGAATGATTCAACCTCCTTCTCAGTAACCAAAAGCAGGCAAGGCCGGGGACTTTGAGGCCTACCCTCCGAAAGATTCCCGATCACACAGTAACGACAGCAGCGAACGGGTGTTTCAGAAATTTCTCCAGATGTTCCTCTGTGCTTTCACGTCCATTCTACATCAAATCAGAATTGTCCACAGCCCCTATTTAACGCATACGAGACCGTATGTCTCTTCAGGGTTCTGTACCTCGCCCTTGATGGTAGCAATGAGAAGAGGGCATGCCCTGGATGATGAGGTCCTTAATGACAGTTGGAGGTATGGCCTTTTGAAGATGTCCTCAATGCTGAAGAGGCTAGTATCCATGATGGAGTTGGTAGAGTTTGCAACTTTCTGCAGCCTTTTTTGATCCTGTGCAGTGGTCTCCCCAAACTAGATGGTGGTCCAACCAGTTAGAAAGCTCTGCACATTACATCTACAGAAATTTCTAAGTCTTTGGTAACTTACTAAGTCTCCTCAAACTCCTAACGAAATATAGCTGCTGCCGTGCCTTCTTTGTATCTGCGTCAATATGTTGAGCTCAAGATAGATCTTCAGATACAGCATGTTGACACCCAGAAACTTGAAATTGCTCACACTTTCCACTGCTGATCCCTCGATGAGGGCTGGTGTGTGTTTGTTTGACTACCCCTTCCTGAAGTCCACAATCAATTCCTTGGTCTTACTGCCATCGATTGCAAGCCTGTTGTTGTGACACCACGCTAACAGCTGATCTATCTCGCTCCTGTACACCTTCTCGCCACCATCTGAAACTCTGCCGACAATAGAAACTTAGACATAGAAACATAGAAAATAGGTGCAGGAGTAGGCCATTCGGCCCTTTGAGCCTGCACCGCCATTCAGTATGATCATGGCTGATCATCCAACTCAGAATCCTGTACCTGCCTTCCCTCCATACCCCCTGATCCCTTTAGCCACAAGGGCCATATCTAACTCCCCCTTAAATATAGCCAATGAACTGGCCTCAACTGTTTCCTGTGGCAGAGAATTCCACAGATTCACCACTCTCTGTGTGAAGAAGTTTTTCCTAATCTCGGTCCTAAAAGGCTTCCCCTTTATCCTCAAACTGTGACCCCTCATTCTGGACTTCCCCAACATCGGGAACAGTCTTCCTGCATCTAGCCTGTCCAATCCCTTCAGGATTTTATATGTTTCAATAAGATCCCCCCTCAATCTTCTAAATTCCAACGAGAATAAGCCTAGTTCATCCAGTCTTTCATCATATGAAAGTCCTGCCATCCCAGGAATCAATCTGGTGAACCTTCCTTGTACTCCCTCTATGGCAAGGATGCCTTTCCTCAGATTAGGGGACCAAAACTGCACACAATACTCCAGGTGTGGTCTCACCAAGGCCTTGTACAACTGTAGTAGTACCTCCCTGCTCCTGTACTCAAATCCTCTCGCTATAAATGCCAGCATACCATTCGCCTTTTTCACCGCCTGCTGTACCTGCATGCCCACTTTCAATGATTGGTGTCAGAAAGTTTACAGATGACATTTGAACTGTATCTAGCCACATAGTTGTGAGTGTAGGAAGTTGAGCAGCGGGCGAAGCACGTACTCTTGCCATGCACCAGTGATACTCCTTGAGATGTGAGGAGGAGGTGTTTCCTATCCGCACTGACTGCAGTCAAGGTCTACCTTGCGGAGGGATGTACAGAGGCCCAGGTTTTGGAGCTTGTTGATTAGTACTGAGGGGATGATGGTATTGAACTCTGAGCTGTAATCAATAAACACCAGGCTGACATAAATATTGCTATTGACCAAGTGCCTATAGCTCGAGTAGAAGAGCAGCCAGGTGATTGGATTTTCCAAACTGTGGACGTGAAATGGCACGTTAAGTGTTTTTGATGGTGATTTAACAGTGGTCAAGTGTGTTGGCTCCTCAGGTTCCTCAGGTGATATGTTGGTGGTAGTTGTTCAGAGACTTCTTCAAGCTGGCCTGGTTGAAATCCCCTGTGTCGATAGGGAAGACATGAGGGTGTTTTGTGTCATGACTGCAGGTCACAGGTCACAGGGCTCAGTTCCTCCAGTGCTTGGCTGATGTTGGCCTGAGGTAGAACGTACACCACCACCAGGATGTCCAGATGGTCTGCTGTGTTGTGAAGTGACAGATGGAGTTTAACCTGGAAACAAGTGAAGTGATTCATGTTGGAAAGCCGGATTTGAAGGAAAAATATTGGTCACACTTCGGTTCAGTTCTGGTCATTGGAGGAAGGATGTAGAAGTTATAGAGAGGCTGCAGAGGAGATTTACCAGTGTGTTGCCTGGATTGGAAAGCACTTTTCATAAGAATAGTGGGCACGTGGCCAAGTGGTTAAGGCATTGGACTAGCGACCTGAAGGTCGTGAGTTCGAGCCCCAGCCAAGGGAATGTGTTGTGTCCTTGAGCAAGGCACTTAATCACACATTGCTCTGCGACGACACCGGTGCCAAGCTGTATGGGTCCTAATGCCCTTCCCTTGGACAACATCAGTGGCATGGAGAGGGGAGACTTGCAGCATGGGCAACTGCTGGTCTTCCATACAACCTTGCCCAGGACTGCGCCCTGGAGAGTGAAGACTTTCCAGGCGCAGATCCATGGTCTCGCAAGACTAACGGATGCCTATATTTCATAAGAATAGATTGAGTGAGTTATATCTTTTCTTTTTGGAGTGAAGGCAGATGAGAGATGATTGTGTAGAAGTGTACAAGATGTTCGGAGGCATAGTTTGAGTGGACAGCCGGAGACATTTTCCCATGGCGGAAATAGTTAATCTGAGGTGACATTATTTTAATGTGATTGCAGGAAAGCACAGGGTGAGGTCAGAGGTAAAATTTATTAACAGAGAGTGGTGAGTGTGTGGAACACACAACTTGGATTGGTGATAGAGGATGATGCATTAGAGACATTTGAGAGACTATTAGATAAACACATGGATGATAGAAAAGTAGAGGGTTATGTAGCAGGGAAGGGTTAGAATGATCTTGGAGCAGATTAAAAGGTCCGAGCAACACTGTGAGCTGAATGGCTTGTACTGTTCCGTAACAATGTATGTTCTATTTATTGGTTTATTTATTATGACCGTGTATATGGTTCATTCGGAGCTTCACTTAATAAATAAATTTCATTGCACCTTGGTGTATGTAGCCATAAGACTTGGAAGGAGAGCTAGTCCATTCGGTCCATCGAGTCTGCTCTGCCATTCTATCATGACTGATTTATTTTCCCCCTCAACCACATTCTCCTGCCTTCTCCCCATAACCTTTGATGCCCTGACCAATCAAGAGCCTATCAGCCTCCTTTTAAATTACACCCAATGTCTTGGCCTCCACAGCCATCTGCAGCAATGCATTCCACAGATTCACCACCCTCTGGCTAAAGAAATTCTTCCCATCTCTAAAAAGAGAAAATCTGCAAATGCTGGAAATCTGAACAACCGACAACATGCTGGAGGAACTCAGCAGGCCAGGCAGCATCTATGGAAAAGAATACAGTCAATGTTTTGGGTCCCGCCAAAGTGTTTTGACCAGAAAAGTCAACTGTACTCTTTTCCATAGAAGCTGCCTAGTGTGCTGAGTTCCTTCAGCATTTTGTGCACCAACTTTATCTCTGTTCTAATGGGATGTTCTTCTCCTCTGAGGCTGTGTCCTCTGGTCCTAGACTCTGTCACTATAAGAGATCCTCTTCATGTCTACTTGCTCTGGGCCTTTCAATGTTTGATAGGTTTCAATGAGATCCCCCCCCCCCCCACCCCCTCATTTGACCCTGACTAAATTCATACAGCAAGGAAACAGTTCCTTTGGCCCAACTGATCCATACTAAACAAGATTCCCAAATATGCCAACCACCTTTTCTTTCCTGGTATCTATCCAAGTTCCTTTGGAAATGTCATTGGTGTATTGGCCTCAACTACTTCCTCTGGCGGTTCATTCCATAAATGGGCCACCTTCTGGGTGGAAGAAGTTGACAATGGACTAAACCTGAGGCCTTGTAGATGTTCTCTAAGGGGCTGGAGGAACTCAGCAGGCCGGGCAGCATCCGTGGAAAAGATCGGTCGATGTTTCGGGCCAGAACCCTTCGTCAGGCCTGGAACGTCGACCAATCTTTTCCACGGATGCTGCCCGGCCTGCTGAGTTCCTCCAGCATGTTGTGAGTGTTGCTTTGACCCCAGCATCTGCAGATTATTTTGTGTTTATTGTTGTCTAAGGGGTTCTGAGAGTGCCATGGTAGCATAGCACTTAACGCAAGGCTATTACAGCTCAGGGTGTAGGTTCAATTCCAGTATCCTCTGTAAGGAAGTTAGTGCATTCTTCTCACGTGTACATGGGTTTCCTTTGGCTTCTGTCTGTAATGAGTTTGTACATTCTCCCACATGGTTTTCCTCCAGGTGCTCCAGTTTCCTCCCAGAGTATAAAGATGAACCAGTTAGTATGTTAACTGGTCTTTGTTAATTGACCTGTCATTAGGCTAGGGTTAAATAGGTGGGTTGTTGCAACTCAATGGTTGGAGAGGCCTTTTCCACGCTGTATCTCAAAGTTTTAAAAGATGAACAAAATAATGATCTGAGGAACATAGGCACTGGGGGACAAGAGGAAGACATTCAACTCCTTTAGCTTGTTCCACCAGTCAACTAGACAATGCTCGGTCTGCATTACATCTAGCCAACTTGGTTCCATTAATCTTAATTCAATTGCCCAATTCTACCTGAGATTTTTTCACTCTGTGTCATTTTCAATTCATGACTGGTTTATCCCCTGCCCCCTCCCTTCCCTACCTGGTTCTGATTTTGACTGCTATTCTCCTCTCACCTAATGGTTGCTGTTCTCGCCTTCTTTACTTATCAAAGTCCTGCACTGGGAGCCTTTTGGATTCCTGTTTATCTCCCTCCAGCAGTTGTCTTCTACCTTCACCCTCCCTTCTCCTCACTTCGCTCCACCTGCCTCTCGTGTTTGTTTTGTTGTTGTCTGGCTCCAGCTATGATCTACCTGCCATTTCCCCTCAACCTCACCTTTGCACCCTTCCACTTCCTGCCCATCATCTGGCACCCCTTCCTCAGTCCTCCGATCACCTTGGACACCCGTGTCACAGCTCCCTCTCACCTCTTTACACTGGCTATCTCTGCAAGCCCTCCTCCACTCCACAAGCCTCAGCCATGTTAGAGTCACAGAACTTCGCAGCACAGAAACAAGCCTTTTGGAACACCTATTCCATGCTGAACTCTTAATTCGCCTAGACTATTGAGCTGCACCTGGATTGTAGCCCTCTAGACCGCTTCCATTCATGTACCTACCTCAAACTTCTCTTAAATGTTGAAATTGAACATATACTCACCACTTGTGCTGGCAGCTCGTTCCACACTCTTGCCACCCTTGGAGTGAAGAAGATCCCCCTCTTGTTTCCCTTAAGCATTTCACCTCTCACCCTTTCCCCATGACCCACCTCTCTCAATGTCAGTGGAAAACGCTTGCCTGCATTTCCTCAATCAGTACCCTTCAGAATAGATGCAGGGTTTCAACCTGAAAGTTTGGCAATTCTTTCTCGCCCCACCAACGGGTCCTCCTCAACCTCCTTTGCACCTCCGGCATATTGTTCGTTGCTTCTTGGGGTCTATTCCTGTCCCTATTTCTTCTGAGCTCGAGATCGGGGAGTTGCTTTACTTCTGTGCAGAAACTTGCTGTAGCTGCCTTATTGCTTCAGTGGTCTGTATGTTCCATTTTGCTAGTCTGTGTTCTCTTTAGATGACAACCGGGGGTCAAGGGCTGTGCATAGGCAGTGAAGGGGAACCCAGGGCAGTGTCAGCCAAGGCACACTTGCTTACACTCTTGCTCCTGTTCACCACATTGATTCCAAAGTCAAAGTAAATTTATTATCAATCTACATATATATCATTATATATATATTCATTTTCTTGCAGGCATTTACAGTAAATATGAAGATTTATGAATGCATAACCAAATACTAACAACATGGCAAGCAACCAATGTACAAAAGAAGATAAATTGTGCAAATAAGTAAATAGATAGAGGGACAGATAAATAAGTAAATAATACCGAGAACATGAGTTGTCGAGTCCTTAAAAGTGAGCTGTTTGTTATGGGATCAGTTCAGAGCTGGGTGAGTGAAGTTATCCACGCTGGCTCAGGAGCCTGATGGATGTAGGGTAATTACTGTTCCTGAACCTGGTGGTGTGGGACCTAAAGCTTTTGTTCCTCCTGCACAATGGCAGTAGCAAAAAGAGAGCATGGCCTGGATAGTGGGACTCCCTGATGACTGATGCTGCTTTCTTGTCGTATTGTTTCTTGTACATGTGCTCCATAGTGGGGAGGGCTGAGAACGTGATGGACTGGGCTGTATCCACCATTGTCTATAGAGTTGTTCATTCCTGTGCACTGGCAATGTAACCAGTTAGGATACTTTCTGCTGTGCATATTTAGAAGGCAATATTGATTCTTAAATCAGAATCATAATCAGTTTTATTATCACTGATAACTTCATGATTTCAGTTGTGTTACAGCGGCAGTACAGTTTAATATAAAATTTATTGTAACTAACAATAAAAAATATTAAAAATAGTGTAGAATGAGAACAAAAGAGCACGTTCTCCTCATGAAACGCTGGGTGCTCCGGTCTTCCCCCACAGTCCAAAGACATACCAGTTAGGTGCTTAATTGGTCATTGTAACTTGTCCTGCGATTAAGCTAAAGTTAAATTGCTGGGTGGTGTGGATCATTAGTCCAGAAGCGCTTGTTCCGCACTGTATCTCCAGATAAAGAAAATTAAAACTGATACATGCCAACCAAGTTCTCATCTATGTGAGTCACCTTTCCTTTCCATGTACCTGATCGAGTAACTTTTCAAATGCTGTTGGTGTACCTGCCTGCCAGCCACTTCCTCTCTTCCTCTGGCAGCTGATTGCATAAATGGATCACCCTCTGGGAGGAAGAAGTTGACAATGAGCTAATCCTGGGATCCTGGTTGATGTTCCCAAGGGGTTGGAGATATAATGATATGATGCTGTCTGGACAGTAAATGACATTAAATAATGAAATTCAAACAATTTACAGAACCATACACGGAAATAATTGTCCTGAACTCATGTTCTCAGTAATATTTATTCTTTTATTTGCTCAGTCTGTCTGTATTTTACAAATTGGTTGTTTGTCAGTCTTTGTTTATGCATGTATTGTTCATAAATTCCATAGTATTTCTTTATTTTCCTGTAAATGCCTACAAGAAAATGAATCTCGAGATAGCATATGGTGACATGTACACGCAGTGGCCACTTTATTAGGTACCTCCTGTATTGAATCAAGTGGCTACTGACTGTATGTTCATGGTCTTCTGCTGCTGTAGCCCATCCACCTCAAGATTTGACACACTGTGAGTTCAGAGATGTTCATCTGGACAACACTGGTATAACACATGGTTATTTGAATTACTGTTGCCTTCCTGACAGCTTGCACCAGTCTGGCCATTATCCGCTGACCTCTCTCATGAACAAGGCGATTTCACCCACCAAACTGCCACTCACTGGATTTTTTTTTTGCACCATTTTCCGTAAACTCTAGAGACTATTGTGTGCAAAAATCACCCTAGGAAATCAGCATTCCTGAGATACTCAAACCGCCCTATCTGGCACCAACAATCATTCCATGATCAAAGAAACTTAGATCACATTTACGCTCTGTCTGACCAACAAATGAACCTCTTGACCATATCTGTATGTTTTTATGCATTGAGTTGCTGTCACATGATATTTGCATTAATAAGCAGGGGCACGTAATAAAGTGGCTACTAAGTGTATATGCTTTGGTAATAAATTTATTTTGACTTTGACATACTAATGTAATACAGAATTGCTACTGAAGAGTCTGAATGCCATCATTTACTTGAGTCAGAGTTCATAGTTTTGCGTGTTCCTCAGTCTGATATTCTTGTTTTGGGGAAGAGACTGGAACTCTGGGCAATGGGTGGGAAAGCATTTCTCTTCAAAGAATGGGATGGAAAGGAAAGTGACAGGGCTTTGCAAGGGGAACTGAATGCATCCTTGAGTTAGACCAAAGCATTGGGAAAGAGTGGTTTATGGTTCTGGGAGATGGCATGGTCTGAATGGGTGAGGATGCTCCTCCTGACCTGTAACAACACCACGATCCCCGGGCTAAGATTGTCTACATAAATGGTGAACGGCAGGGGTCACGGCACAGATTGTTGAGGAAAATTGTTTTCCACTTTCTACAGACTGGGACCAGTTAAGCAGAAATACTTTCACACAGCTTTGGACAGCATGATTTGACCTTGGGTGGGCAAGAGGGAGCATTTCGAAGTGATGTCTTACAAAATGGGAATGCATAGAATATTGATAGAAATAACAGAATGGTATTTATACAGCTTCATATGCAGACTTTTTTATTTCTGGTACAGAAATGGCTAATAGGAGGGTGCATAATTTTATGGTGATTGGAGGAAAGTTATGGGAGATGTTAGAGTTAAGATGTTTTAAACAGAGAGTATTTGGTGAGTGGAATGCCCTGCCAGGGGTGGTGGTAGAGGCAGAGACACTCAGGACATTTAAGAGACTCTTAGATAGGTACGTGAAAGATAGAAAAATGGAGGGCTATGTGGGAGGGAAGAGTCTGGTCAGCTGACAGGCATGAACTTATGCTAATCCATCATCAATCCCGCTTTCTATCCGCACCCACCCAAACCTGGATTGCCCTCAGACCCTTCCAGATTTTACTACTCACCCACCCACTAGAGGCAATTAATTGTGTTCAGTTATTCAATATCACAGGAGCGAAGTGGTTCGAATAATCGCTTTACAGCGTCAATGATCACCGATCAGGGTTTGATCCCTGCCGCTGTCTGTAAGGAGTTCATACGTTCCCTCCCTGACCGCGTGGGTTTCCTCCCACATTCTAAAGACATCGCTATTGTTAGGGTTCGGCTTACTGAGCTGTTGGTGCTGGAAGTGTGGTGAAACTTGTAGGCTGCCCCCAGCACCTTTCCACTGAATTCATTTGACTCAAAAAAGATGCATTTCATTGTGCATTTCAATACACATGTGACAAATAAAACCAATCTCTTTAAATCTCTGTTCTACTGACCTGCGTGTCTTTGGGATTTCAGAGGAAACTGGAGCACACGGAGGAGACGTGCAAACCCCACACGGACAGCACCGGAAGTCAGGATTGAACCTGGGATGATGGAGATGTGAGGCAGTGAATTTAATATTGTGTGGAACAATCTTCTTACATGAATGTTTTATTTATTTATAGAGAACAGTGAACTGGGAAGCCCTGAGCTGTAAAAGTGACATCTATCATGAAGGATCCCATCACCCTGGACACATCCCCTTCTCGTTGCTACCATCAGAGCGGAGGTACAGGAGCCTGAAGACACACACTCAACAGTTCATGAACAGCTCCTTCCCCTCCACTGTCAGATGTCTGAATGGACAATGAATCCATGTACACTAATCAGTTTTTTTTCCCATTCTTGTTGCACTACGGATTTAATTGAATTTTTTATATAGATATTCCTTATTGTAATTCACAGTTTTTATTATGTGTAACAATGTCCTGCTGTTGCAAAACAACAAATGTTCACGATATGTGCCAATGATATGAAAACTGATTTTGATTCTGATCAATAAGTCTCGGTGACAGAATGAGAAACTATTAACTGTTTCACAGATTGACGTCTTGAATTTCAGAGCAGCTGAAACTATGGATCCGAACCTGGAGGCTCACATTCCCCTTAGGCAACAAAATTACGCAACAACAGAGGACAGGAAGTGCTCTCGGAGTCTGGAGGTTACATTACTGGCTGGCAATTCAGGATCCGAGACCAAAGGTTTGGAGACGAGCATAAAATCCACTATGGGAGATGAGCAATTTAATTCAGTTAATTAAATAAATCTGGAATAAAAATCTTTTATTGCTAATAATGGCCATTAAAGCCCATCATAAAATCCCATCTGGTTTATCGATGTCCTTGAGGGAAAGAAACCTGCTTTTTTTTTAACCAGTCTGGTCTACTTGTAACTCTAAGCTGACCACTGTGGCTGACTTGTGACGCCATTGAACTCGGTAGAGCACAATAGAGGAACAGGCCTTTTGGCCCACAGTGCTGTGTCAATCAGATTATCCTAATGATACTGAATTAAACTTATCCTTTCTATGTTCATGCGGTCCATCTGAAATGCATGACAAAGCAGCCCTGTTCAAGGGTTTTAGGTCTAACCTTGCTTCAACAGCCCACAATATGAGTGAATTGCAAGACAAAAGTGATGTCTGGGTTTCAAAAGGTGTGTTGGATTAGGGTGATAGAATGATAGAACACTACAGGACAGAAACAGGTCCTTTGTCCTATCTAGTCCATGCCCAACTATTTAGATTATGAGGACACTCAGTCCTCGTTTATTGTCATTTAGAAATGCATGCATTAAAAAATGATACAATATTCCTCCAGAACGATATCACAGAAACACAGGACAAACCAAGACTAAAACTGACAAAACCACATAATTATAACGTATAGTTACAACAGTGCAAAGCAATACCGTAATTTGATAAAGAGCAGACCATGGGCACGGTAAAAAAAGTCTCAAGTCCCAATAGCTCCATCATCTCACGCAGACAGTAGAAGGGAGAAACTCTCCCTGCCATGAACTCCAAGCGCCACAAACTTGCCGATGAATTGGAGGCACCCGACTGCAGCCGACTCTGTCCGAAGTCCGTCCGAAAACTTCGAGCCTCCGACCTCCCTCCGACACTGAGCACCGAGCACCATCTCTGCCGAGCACTTTGACCCTGCCCCAGCTGCCCAGCAACAAGCAAAGCCAAGGACTCGGGGTCTTCCCCTCCAGAGATTCTGGATCACACAGTAGAAGAGGCAGCGAAACAGGCATTTCAGAAGTTTCACCAGATGTTCCTCCGTACTCTCACATCTGTCTCCATCAAATCAGGATTGTACACGGCCCCCTACTTGACAGATAACAGATATCATTCACCGGAGAGGCCGCGCGCGCTGCGTCACACCACCATCTTCTCCTCCCGCTTCTATTATGCTTCATTTGACCATAGCTCTCCAAACCCCTCCCATTCATGTACCTATCCAAACATCTCTAAAATGTTGAAATCGAACCCACATCGACCACTTCCACTATCAGCTCGGTCCACTTTTGCATTACCCTCTGAGTGACGAAGTTCCCTCTCGTGTTCCTTTTAAACAGTTCACCCTTTCACCATGACCTCTATTTCTAGACTCACCCAACATTAGTAGGAAAAATTCCTGCTTACATTTAGCCTATCTATTCCCCTCATAATTTTGTATACTACACCTCTAACAAATCTCCCTCATTCTCTTGCGCTCCAGGGAATGAAGTCGTAACCTATTTAACCTATTCCCTCTGACTTGGGTATTCAAGACCCAGCAACATCCTTGTACATCTTCTCTGTACTCTTTCCTTCTTATTAACACCTTTCCGATTGGTAGGTGACTGGAACTGTACACAATACTCCAAATTAGGCTTCTCTAATGTCTTAGACAACTTCGACATAACTTCCTCACTCCTGTACTCAGTACTTTGATTTATGAAGGCCAACATGTCAACAGCTTTCTTTATGACCCTATTTACCTGTGAAATCACGTTAAAAGAAGATGTTTCAGAGGTGCCTTCAAGGGTATATTTTTCTTGAAGTTTAAATTTCTGATGCTTGCTTCTATTTTTACATAATCACCTATATACAAATAATTGTTCAGTGAATTTTCCAGCAATTATGTTGCAGATACTTTTCTGTTTTTCTATAAAACATTTAGTCTTCTGTAGCAGATGTCATGCCATTTGAATCTGGCTATTTGTTAGGTTAACTGTTATAAGTTATAACTCTAATTTTGTTATTTCTAGTCTGAGTATGAGACGAATACAACTGCTTTTTCCTTTGTGATTTTATTCTCTTAGTTCTTTCTGTATTCTTATCACACTTACATAATAAATCAATCATAAGGACCATGTTTTATGCCTCATTCTTAAGTCTCGAAGAGCCTTTGGATCATGAAAGCATCAGGATCCAACAGTGCAACACTGTGGGAGGGTGGGAAGGCGGGAAGTGTTCCAGGGTTTTGTAAGGAGGACAATACGGGGGATTTGGGTTCTGATTTTTCACGTTGTGAGTACATGGGGAAACTGGAAGATGGTGTAATGTGGTAAGGAATCTTCTGTGTAAAAATATTTACTTAGCGATACAGTGTACAGTGTAGGCCCTTCCGGCCCTTTGAGACGCCACCCCAGCAAACCCAGACAAGCCCAATTAACCCTAACCTGGATGGCAACTGTTAGTCTCACTAGACCATGGATCTGCGCCTGGAAAGTCTTGCTTCAGTCTCTCCAGGGCGCAGGCTTGGGCAAGGTTGTATGGAAGACCAGCAGTTGCCCAAGTAGCAAGTCTCCCCTCTCCTCGCCACCGATGTCCAAGGGAAGGGCAAGGACCAATTCAGCTTGGCACCAGTGATGTCGCAGGAGCTGCCAGAGCGAGGTTGAAAGCAACGTCAGACTGCCTTAGGGATTCCATTTCCAGATTTGTCCTCAGGGTTTACTCCTGAAGCCTTTCCCATGAGTGGGTATGGCCGCAAGGCAGCGGAGATTTGAAATCAGAGTTTTCCCTCTCTTAGATGGACTGACGAGCTCCATCTACCCAAAGCACTGGTTTTAAGGCACCAGGACCCGCCTTCGCCCCTTCTCCTGTCAGTAGAAACAGTTCCGCCGGGCTTAGAGGCTAAGCCACATGAGAAGGCCAGGAGATGGATTGGTTGTCAGGGGCTATTTGAGGCGCATACCATGAGGAGCACTTTTAGGTAGTGGGAGCTTGTACCCACTACCACTTCTCGGCTTGATAACCTTGGAACCCTAACCTAATCACAGGACAATTTACAGTAACCATTTAACCTACCCAGTACGCCTTTGGACTGTGGGAGGAAAGTGGTGGATTTGGAGAAGTCCCATGCATTCCATGAGAAGCAAGTACAGAGATCCTTACAGGATGGCACCGGAATTGAACTTCGAGCTCCAGAGTGCCCCAAGCTGTAATAGCATCACGCTAACTGCCGTGCTACCAGGACGGCCAAATACAATAAAACAGTTAGCAGTAATACTCCAATGATCTGACACCCATGATATGGAGTCTCCAACACCCAGGATCAGAAAAGGGTTGTAGACTCAACCAGCTCCATCAAGGCAAACACTGCCCACATTTGAGGACATTTTCAAGAGGAGAAGCATCAAGTAGGTGACACCATCACCAAGAACTGCCTATGTTCTATGAAACCCAAATCTTCTTGATCTGTTTTCAACCCTTCAAATTAAATGATACAATTCTCCTGATAGTAAATAGTGACCTGCACGGTATTCTATTTGCCACTTCAGAAAATAATCTACCAAAGTGAGCAACCATACACTTCCTTACACTGTATTCCATCTGCCACTTCTTTACTCATTTTCCTATTTGGTCCAAGTCCTTCTGCAGACTTCCTTCTTCCTCAACACTACCCCCAAATATCATTGTATCATCTACAAACTTGGCCACAAAGCCATCAATTCTGTCATCCAAGTAATTGACATATAGCATGTAAAGAAGCAGATTGAATAAATGACCATAGGACAATAAGATATCGGAGCAGAATTAGGCCATTTGGCACATTGAGTCTGCTCTGCCATTTCATCATGGCTGATCTAGTTTCCCTCTCAGCCCCAATCTCCTGCCTTCTCACCATATCCTTTTATGCCCTGACCACTCAAGAATCGATTAACCTCTGCCTTAAATATACATAAAGACTTAGCATCCACAACGGCCTGTGGCAATGAATTCCACAGATTCACTACTCTCTGGCTAAAGAAATTCCACCTCTTCTCTGTTCTAAAAGGATGCCCTTCTATTATGAGGGTGCATCCTATAGTCTCAGACACTCCCACCTTTGGAAACAGCCTTTCCACATTGTCTTTCACCATAAGATTGGTTTCAATAAGGTCACTCCTCATTCTTCTGAATTTCAGTGAATACAGGCACAGAGCTATCAAACAGGCTTCATATGGCGTCTTTTAATCATGGAATTATTTTATTGAACCACCTCCAGTTTCAGCACATTCTTTCTTAGGTAAGGGGCCCAAACCTGCTCACAATACTCCAAGTGAGGCTTCACCAGTGCTTTATGAAATCTCAACATTGCATCCATTCTCTTATTTTCTAGTCCTCTTGAGATGAATGGTATCATTGTATTTGCCTTCCTCACCACGGACTCAACCTCCATAATAACCTTTAGGGAATCCTGCACAAAGACTCCAAAATTCCTCTGCGCCTCGGGTTTTGTATTTTCTCTTCATTTAGAAAATAGTCAACACTTCCATTTCTTCTACCAGAGTGCATGGCCACACACTTCCCAACATTGTATTCCATCTGCCACTTCTTTGCACATTCTCCTAGTCTGTCTAAGTCCTTCAGTAGCCACTCTATTTCCTCAAAACTACCTGCCCTCCACTTATCTTTGTATTGTCTGCCAACTTTGCAACAAAGCCATCTATTCCATCATCCAAATCATTGACATATAATGTAAAAAGAATCTGTCTCCACACAGTACCCTGTGGAACACCACTAGTCACCGGAAGCCAACCAGAAAAGGCTCCTTTTATCCTTACTCTTTGCCTCCCATCAAACAGCCACCGCTTTATCTATGCTTGATTATTTTCTCTAATACTATGGGCTCATAGCTTGTTAAATAGACACATGTATGGCACCTTGTCAAAAGTCTTCTGAAAATCCAAGTACACAACATCAACCAATTCTTCTTTCTCTACCCTGCTTGTTATTTCTTCAATGAATTCCAACCGATTTGTCAGGCAAGATTTTTCCTTGAGGACACCAAGCTATTTTATCATGTGCCTCCAAGTATCCTGAAATCATATCCTTATCAATTGACTCTAACATCTTCCCAACCGCTGAGGTCAGGCTAACTGCCCTACAGTTTCCTTTCTTCTGACTCTCTCCCTTCTTGATGAGTGGAGTGACATTTGCAATTTTCTGGTCTTCCAGAACGATCCAGCAGTTTGAAAGATTATTACTAATACATCCATAATCTTTTCAGCCAGTTCTTTCAGAACACTGGGTATACACCATCTGGTCCAGACGATTTATCTACCTCAGACCTTCCATTTTCACAAGACCTTTCTCTCTAGTAATGGTAACTTCACACACTTCATGAGCCCTGACAGCTGGAACTTCCTCCATACTGCTACTGCCTCCCACTGTGAAGACTGATGCAAAATACTTATTCAGTTCATCCGCCATTTCCTTGTCCCCTGTTACTACACCTCCAGCATTGTTTTCCAGCGGTCCGACATCTACTCTCACTTCTCTTTTACACTTTATGTATCTGAAGAAACTTTTGGTATCCTCTTTAATATCATTGGTTAACTTACTATCATATTCTATCTTTACTTTAATGACATTTTTATTTAACCTGTTGGTTTTTAAAAGCTTCCCAATCCTCTAACTTCCCACTAATTTTTGCTCTATTATATGCCCTCTTTTTGGCTTTTATGTTGGTTTTGACTTCCCTTGTTAGCTATGGTTATGTCATCTTGCCTTTAGAATACTACTTCTTCTTTGGGATGTATATATCCAGTGCCTTCCAAATTGCTTCCAGAAATCCCAGCCATTGCTGCTGTGCTGTCATCCCTGCCAGTTTTCTTTTCCAATCAATTCTGGCTAACTCCCCTCTCATGCCTCTGTAATTCCCTTTAGTCCACTTTAACACTGATACATTTGACTTTACCTTCTCCTTCTCAAATTCCAGGGTGAATGCAATCTTATTTTGATCACTTACCCCTAAGGGTTCTTTAACCTTAAGCTCTCTAATTTATTCCAGTTCATTGCAAAACTCCCAATCCAGAATAGCTGATCCATCTTGTAGGCTTTCTAGAAATCCAGAATAGGCTGATCCATCTTGTAGGCTTTCTAGAAATACCGCCTCTTGGAATCTCACAGCAACCGGATTTTCCCAATCTACCTGCATATTGAAGTCCCCCATAACTATTGTAAGATTGCCCCTTTGGCATGCATTTTCTATCTCCCGTTGTAATTTGTTATCCACATCCTTACTACTGTTTGGTGGTCTGTATATAACTCCCATAAGGGTCTTTTTACCCTTGCAGTTCCTTAGCTCTGTTCACAACTATTCAACACCTTCCAACCCAATGTCACCTCTTTCTAATGATTTAAGTTCATTTTTTACCAACAGGGCCACGCCACCTCCCTTCCCTTCCGATACAATGTGATTCCTTGGACATTAAGCTCCCAGTTATAATCTTCTTTCAGACCTGATTCAGTGATGCCGAAAACATTGCTGTGAAATGGGGACAACTCTTTTTCCCCAATAAGGGAGAGAGAAGTAGAGAGAAAGCCTATGGTATGTCGAATTATTGGGTGAACGAGTAGTCTTTGGGGTACTGCAAGTCCTTGTCTTTACTGTTGCTTTGCTGCATGCTCGAGTGCTTGGTGGAGAGTGCAGATACTTCTTTGCTGGTGGGGGATGGGGGGTCATTGCTTTGCTGCTGCTTGTGCGTGGGAGGGGGTCTGGCAGGAGGGCTTTGGGGTTCTAACATGTAACCATCATCATTCTTTGGGGCACTTTTCCGTTTTCGTGGATGTTTGTGAAGAAAAAGCATTTCAGGATGTATATTGTATACATTTCTCTGACATTAAGTATACCTATTGAAACCTATTGAAACATTGTGCTTGCCAACCATGTAAATGTGCTACAAGGTCATTTACCTCAGTATTATTCTGAATACTATGTGCATTCAAATATAACACTTTCAGTCCTGTATTAATCTTTTTCAATTTTGTATGCCTTTTATGTTGCAACTCATTGTGTTGACCGTAATTTTGCCCTATCACCAGCCTCTCCTTGCTAGGAGTCTCACTTCACATTGCCTCTGTTTGTAATGCAACTACCTAATCCTCAGGATTATCAGTCTGGTTGCTATCCCCCTGCCAAATCAGTTTAAATTTAGCTCTAACCTACCTGCCTGGAAGGGTGGAAGGGTATTGGACCTCCTTGGGTTTATGTGTAATGTGTTCCTTTTGTACAGGTCAAACATTCCCTAGAAGAGATCCTAATGATCCAGAAATCTGAACCCCTGTCCCCTGCACTAGTTCCTCAGAAGAGAATTCACCTGCCAAATCATTCTATCCTTACCCTCACTGGCAAGTGGCACAGGCAGCAATCCAGAGATTACTACCCTGGAGTTTCTGTTTCTCAGCTTTCTACCTAGCTCCCTAAAATCTCTCTTCAGGACCTCCTCACCTTGTCTGCCTATGTCATTGGTGCCAATATGTACCAAGACTTCTGGCTGCTCACCCTCACCCTTGAGAATGCCATGGACCCGATCCGAGACCTCCCTGATCCTGACTCAGGGAGGCAACATACTATCTGAGAATGTCTATCGCGCCCACAGAACCTCATCTCTGTTCCTCTAACTAAAGAAACTTCCATCAACACTGCAGTTCTCATCATCTCTGCACTCTTCTGAGCCAAAGCACCAGACTCAGTGCCAGAGATCTAGTCACTGTGTGTCCTCCCCCCCCCCACCCCGTGTATATCTATAGCTGTTATTGAGGGGAATGTCCACAGTTGTACTCTGCACTGGCTGCCCATTTCCCCTCCTTCTCCTGACAGTTACACCTGTCTCTTGCATCCTAGGGACTGTCTGTCACCTCCACCTTCTCCTGTACGAGCTGAAGGTGATCGAGCTGCAGCTCTAGTTCCTTAATCCATTCTCTCAGGGTGTGGCGACCCACTTTCTGGCACCCACGAACCGGCTCACGAAACAGCGCGCAGGCAGAGGGCCGGCAGCAAAAAGGGCGCCAGGCCATCTTCACCAGCAGGGGGAAAATCCCGCGCACAGAAGGGGTCTGGGAATATGCATTCCCCACAGTAGTCCCGCCCAGGGAGGGCGGGAACGGGAAGGCTTTAAAGCGGGCCGCGAAGTTTGAATAAATCTCTTTCATCGCAACTCCAACTCACCGACTCCGTGTGGTTATTCTGGCGCTGTGTGTAGCACATCGCTACAATTGGTGACCCCGACGGCCCAAACGATATTTGGACCAGAGATGACCGACGCTGCATCTGTTCACGCAGTTTCATTAAAACTGCCAAGCTTCTGGACGCTGCGATCCCATTTATGGTTCGAACAAGTAGAAGCACAATTCCACATTCGGCAGATAACCTCGGAGTCCACTCGCTACTACTACGTGCTGAGCTCCCTCGACTGCTGCACAAGTTGAGGAGTTTATACAGTCGCCCCCGGAGGACGGCAAATACACAGCATTCAAAGCCCTGCTCATAAGGACTTTCGGACTCTCACGGCGCGAACGAGCACGCCGCTTAATGCACCTGGATGGTTTGGGAGACAGGCCGCCATCGGCATTAATGAACGAGATGCTGGCCCTGGCTGAAGGACACAAACCCTGCCTCATGTTTGAGCAGGCGTTCCTAGAGCAACTGCCCGAGGACGAATGCATGCTGCTGTCCGACGCAGATTTCAGCGATCCCCGGGAGGTGGCGGCCTGGGCAGATGTGCTGTGGAATGCCAGGAAGGAGAGAGGGGCGCCCGTCGCACAGATCACCAAGCCGCATGCCCAACGACAGACCAGACCAGGCCCGGCAGCACAGCCTACAAAACCCGGCGACGGGAGTGAGGAGCCCAACGAACAATGGTGTTTCGACCCGCCGCTGCAGGCCGCCCTGCAAATTCCCGGGAAACGCCAAGGCCCAGCCGCTGCCGATCGCTACGGCGGCTGGCCATCAGGACAGCCTCCTGTACGTCTAGGACAAGCAGTCGGGACGCCGCTTTTTGGTCGACACCGGAGCGGAGATCAGCGTCTTACCTCCAACGAGTTACGACACCCGCAACAGAGAACCGGGACCCACCCTGAGGGCCGCTAATGGCAGCACAATACGAACCTACGGCACCCGCACGGTGCGGCTACAGTTCAGCTCCAGCCGGTTCACGTGGGACTTCACACTGGCCGCCGTGGCCCAACCACTGCTGGGGGCAGATTTTCTACGAGCCCACAGCCTGCTGGTCGACTTGCAAGGGAAGCGATTAGTCCACGCCAAGACTTTTCAAACGTTCTCCCTGGGTGAAGCACAGTTGCCAGCCCCACACCTGGACTCCATCACGCTGTCCAACGATGAATTCACCAGGGTCCTGGCGGATTTCCCATCAGTACTGACACCGCAGCTCACGGCAGCCATGCCCAGACACGGAGTACAGCACCACATCCCGACCCAGGGACCACCCCTCCACGCCCGTGCTCGAAGGCTTCCCCCGGACAAGCTCCGACTGGCGAAGGAGGAGTTCAAGAAGATGGAGGAATTAGGGATCATACGACGGTCCGACAGCCCATGGGCCTCCCCCCTTCACATGGTGCCGAAGGCAACGGGGGGCTGGAGACCATGCGGTGACTACCGCAGACTGAACGAGGCTACAACGCCAGACCGCTACCCTGTGCCGCACATTCAAGACTTCGCAGCAAACCTACACGGCGCAAGGATCTTTTCCAAGGTAGACCTCGTCCGGGGATACCATCAAATCCCTGTACATCCGGACGACATCCCCAAAACAGCACTTATCACCCCGTTCGGACTTTTCGAATTCCTCCGAATGCCGTTTGGTCTAAAGAATGCCGCACAGACTTTCCAGCGGCTAATGGACGCGGTGGGACGCTACCTGGACTTTGCACTCATCTATTTGGACGACATCATCATAGCCAGCAGTAGTCGGTAGGAGCATCTGTCCCACCTCCGCCAGCTCTACTCCCGCCTGAGCGAATTCGGCCTTACAATCAACCCAGCCAAATGCCAGTTCGGACTCGACACCATTGACTTCCTGGGCCACAGGATTACTAAAGACGGGGCAACCCCGCTGCCCGCCAAGGTAGACGCGGTCCGCCACTTCCCCCGACCCAACACAATCAAAGGCTTGCAGGAATTCGTGGGTATGGTGAATTAATACCACCGTTTCCTCCCCTCAGCAGCCCGAACCATGCGCCCCTTGTTCACTCTAATGTCGGGTAAGGGCAAGGACATTACCTGGGACGAAGAGGCCGCAACCGCTTTCGTTAAAACCAAAGAAGCCTTGGCAAACGCCGCGATGCTAGTGCACCCCAGAACGGACGTTCCTACTGCCCTCACGGTGGACGCATCCAACACAGCAGTCGGTGGAGTGCTGGAACAACTCATCAAGGGTCGCTGGCAACCCCTGGCGTTCTTCAGCAAACACCTACGACCACCCGAGCTCAAATACAGTGCTTTCGACCGGGAGCTATTGGCAGTATACCTGGCAATCCGGCATTTCAGGTACTTCTTAGAAGGTAGGCCCTTCACCGCGTTCACATACCACAAACCGCTTACCTATGCGTTCACGAAGGTGTCCGACCCCTGGTCGTCCCGCCAGCAGCGACATCTGTCCTACATCTCCGAGTACACGACGGATAGCCGACATGTCTCTGGAAAGGACAACGTTGTGGCAGACGCACTTTCCAGACCTACCATACAGGCCCTGTCCCAGGGGGTGGACTATGCAGCGCTGGCAGAGGCACAGCAGGCAGACGCTGAGATCCCCAGTTACAGGACTGCAGTCTCCGGTTTGCAGCTCCAAGACCTCCCCGTAGGCCCAGGTGAGAGGACCCTACTATGTGACGTAGCTACCGGCCAACCCCTCCCCGTCGTCCCAGCAGCCTGGCGCCGGCGGGTTTTCGAATCCATTCACAACTTAGCGCACCCCTCCATCAGGACAACCGTCCGGCTGGTCGCCAACAGGTTTGTGTGGCATGGACTGCGTAAGCAGGTCAGTGAATGGGCCAAAACGTGCATGCAGTGCCAAACGGCCAAGGTGCAGCGGCACACCAAGGCTCCACCGCAGCGGTTCGAACCCACCCGCCGGAGGTTCGACCACATCCATGTGGATATCGTGGGGCCCCTGCCAGTGTCACGAGGAGCGCGGTACCTCCTAACTATGATAGACCGGTTCACCAGATGGCCAGAGGCAGTCCCGCTCAGCGACACCACCTCCGAATCCTGCGCCCGAGCACTGATCGCAACCTGGGTAGCCCGCTTTGGGGTACCGGCCCACATTACCTCCGACAGGGGCGCCCAGTTCACCTCCAGCCTGTGGTCGGCTATGGCCAGACTTTTAGGGACACAGCTACACCACACAACTGCCTACCACCCACAGTCGAACGGACTAGTGGAGCGCTTCCACCGTCACCTGAAATCGGCTCTCATGGCCCGCCTGGAGGGGCCTAACTGGGTGGACGAACTTCCCTGGGTCCTGCTTGGAATCCGCACGGCGCCCAAACAGGATCTGCACACCTCGTCGGCCGAGTTGGTGTACGGCGCGCCCCTGGTCGTCCCAGGAGAGTTCATACCAGCCCCAAGGGGGCAAGAGGAAGAACCCACAGCAGTCCTGGACAGACTACGGGAGAGGCTCGGTAACCTGGCCCCCATACTCACTTCACAGCACGGACAGAGCCCGACCTGCGTACCCAAAGACCTGCAGAACTGTAAGTTTCTTTTTGTACAACGGGGCGGACACCGGGCACCGCTACAGCGGCCCTACGAGGGGCCATTTAAGGTGATCAGCAACAACGGGTCCACGTTAGTGCTGGACACTGGGGGGAGAGAGGAGGTTTTCACGGTGGACCAACTCAAACCGGCCCATGTGGACTTGGCGCAACCGGTCCAGGCTCAGGCACCGCGGCGCAGGGGCAGACCTCCCAAACAGAGGCCGATCCAGACTGTGGACATTGCGGGAGGTATCGCCGGTTCTGGGGGGGGGGGTTATGTGGCGACCCACTTTCTGGCACCCACGAACCGGCTCACGAAACAGCGCGTGTAGGCAGAGGGCCGGCAGCAAAAAGGGCGCCAGGCCATCTTCACCAGCGGGGGGAAAATCCCGGGCGCAGAAAGGGTCTGGGAATATACATTCCCCACAGCAATCCCGCCCAGGGAGGGCGGGAACGGGAAGGCTTTAAAGCGGGCCGCGAAGTTTGAATAAATCTCTTTCATCGCAACTCTAACTCACCGACTCCGTGTGGTTATTCTAGCGCTGTGTGTAGCACATCGCTAACAAGGGTTTGTAGCTTGGTATACCTGGTGCAGATTTGCTTCCCACATCCCACAGACAGTACAAAACACTGCCCCTGGAGCCAATGTCTATGTACTAATAGATGAGGAATGAACAAATAAGAACACAGTAACTTACAAGACAATTTGCCCCACCCAAGCCTGATCTCACCTAAGCCTGATGAACTCTAAAGACTGGTGCACTCACAAGAATGGCCACACCTCTTGTACCTACACTACTTGGGTTCTCCCTCTCTAATGAATTCTTCTTGCTGACTGTTCGTTCCTCAGATCAGAAAAACTGCTGCAGAACTCTGCATTTGAAATCTCTGTCACCACCCTGATTAAAAAGTAGCTCTTTTCACGCACCCCTGGTGTGGATTGTCCAACTCAAAGAAAACTAGCCTGAAGCTCCGCTTTTTAAATCTTGAACGCGGACCTGACTGAAAGGTAGCTCTTTTTAACCAATGCTGCTTGCTGACTGGATGCTCCAAACGGAGGGATATGGATCATAAACAAGCAGAAGGGATTAATTTAACTTGGAATCATGCTTGGCACAGTCATCCATTACAGAAGATCCTATTCCTGAGCAAAACACACAAAAATGCTGCAGGAACACAGGCAGCATCTATAAGGGGAATAAACCGTTGATGTTCTGGGCTGTAACACTTTGTCAGAACTGGAAAGGCAGGGGACAGAAGCTAGAGCAAGAAGAAAATGGGAAAAGGAGGAGTAAAATAGGCAGTTGATGGGTGAGACCAGGTCAGGGGAAGGGTGGAAGGGTGAGGAGAGAGGAATGAAGTCAGAAGCTGGGAGATGATAGGTGGAAAAGGTAAAGGGCTGAAGGAGAAGGATTCTGATAGAAGAGGATAGGAGAAAGGGAAGGAGGAAGGGATCAGAGCGAGGTGATGCACAAATGAGGAGAAGAGAAGGAATGAGAGGGTGACCAGAATAGGGAATGGAAGAAGAGAAAAGGTGGGAAGGGAAGCAATTGCCAGCAGTTGGACAAATTGATGTTCCTACCATCAGGTTGGAGGCTACCCAGATGGAACTTGAGGTGCTGTCCCTCTAACTTGTGCTGCACTGTTCTATGGATGAACTAAAGACCCCTGTAGAATTTGTGTGGGGGTGTGCGTTCACCCATTGCCCATTCCCAGCAGGGAGTTGCACATGCATTGCATCCTAGCAGCTAGGGTGCTGCAGCTCCAGTGCTACAGCCCACATCCTCAAGCTGCAGTAAATGCAGAGTCAGTGCATTGTTCCTTTATTGAATGACAAAGAATCAGGAAAATGTGCTGTAAATGATGCGCATCAATCTGTATCTAGCAGCAACACATATTACAATCCAAAATCATGTCTTGTAACATTATCAGTTGGAACTAATGGGTAACTGCTAGGTTAGACATGAATAAAATATTTTTAGTGTGAACGTAGCAAGGTTAAGAAAGGCATTAAAAATTATTAAAGAGTAGAGATAAAGTGAACCTAGAATATTACCTCGAGCCATAAATTCAAAATGATGAAAAGTAAATCCAAAATGGGATCTTAGAAAAATATTCTCTGCTTAAAGTATAATAACCATTCACAGGTATAAAAGGGGAGTCAAGCAATGGAGAATGATCATTTTCACAGCTCTGAATAGCTGTCAAGCCATTAGAGGGTATGGTACTTAAGTAACAGGACTAACATACAGACAGCCAGGCTATTGATTCTCACCGCAGCTGCCAAGGCACTTCAATTCAAATAATTAAATTAATCCAGCATAAAATACCACTATCAGTAAACGTAAACCTGCCGAATTCTTGTTATAAAACCCCATCTGGTTCACTGATAGCTTTCAAAGGAGGAAATCTACCAGTCCGACTTCAATGTGACTCTCTACCCACTAATCAAATTGATGCATAACAGGCAATTGTAAGCCAACCACTCTATCTAGGAGCCATTGAGACACTGACAATAGTTGCTGACCTTGTCGGTGACAGCCACATTTCGATATGTGAAGTAATATGTATTCTGGTGATGAATCGTACACTGTTTGATCAACAGAGGTTTGAATCATAGAACATAGAACACCATAGAACAGTACAGGCCCTTTGGCTCATGATGTTGTGTCAACCTTTTAGCCTATTCTGCGTCCAATCTTCCGCACCCTTCCTCTAATGAGGTGATCAGAACTGAACCCAAGCGTGGTCTAACCAGGGTTTTATCGAACTGCAACATTACCTTGCAGATCCTGAACACAATCCCCCGACTAATGAAGGCCATATGCCTGTGTAAACATCTTACTTCTGACATCACCTCCCCTATAATTTCCTCCAGTCACCTTAAAATTATACCCCCTCATGTAAGCCGTTTCTGTCCTGGGAAGAAGTTTCTGGCTGTCCAGTCATTCTATGCTTCCTTACCATCTTGCATACCTCCATCAAATCACCAATCATCCTTCTTCGCTCCAAAGAGAAAAGCTCTAGTTCGTCCGACGTATCCTTAGACAACGTGCTCTCTAATCCAGGCAGCATCCTGCTAAATCTCCTCTTGACCCTCTGTGAAGATTTGAAAGTGGTGTGAGAAATTTTAGGGAGAGGTTGGCAGAATAGAACCTGTAGCAGGCTGAGGGGTGACCTTATACGACTGTAGAAAGTCATGAGTGGTGCAGATAGTTAGAACGTACTTGACCTTTTACCTCAGGGAAAGGGAATCAAAACTAGAAGGCATGGGTTTAAGGTGGGAGGGGAAAGATTTAAAAGTATCTTGGCCAGAAACTTTGACTGTTTACTCTCTTCCATAAATGCTCCTGTGTTCCTCCAGCATTCTGTATGCTTTGGATTTACTTTTTTTTAAATCTCTGCAAGATTTGATCAAGGCGCTTCAGCACTAAACTAACTTTGCAGCTCCGACCTGCAACCATCAGTCCCTGGACCAGCTACACTTGCCTCAGTGTTGAACTGGCTCTGTGGCTGTGGAGTCATTTTCAGGGACACCGCAGTTAACGTTTGAAAGACTCAAAGTACATTTATTAATGAAGTATGTATGCAGTATACAACCCTGAGATTCATCTTCCCACAGTCAGCCACAAAACAAAGAGGAGCATGGAATGTGTTCAAAGAAAAAGATCTGTGTGTTACTTGCTTATTTTTTACTAAAAAAAGTTTTGTATGGTTTGTTCTTTTTCATACATTGGGTGTTTGATGGTTTTCTTGTGTGGGTTTTTTTTTAATGAGTTATATTGAGTTTCTTTGTTTTGTGGCTGCCTGTAAGGAGACAAATCTCAAGGTTGTATATTGTATAGATACTTTAGTAATAAATATACTTTGAATTTTGAACTTTGTGTTGTTATAGATTTATGGCACCTACGGAATTGATTGTGTTTAAGATTTGAAAGGAATTTCAATGGAGACTTCACGCAGAAGGTGATACATATGCAGAACTGTTGTGTCTGTGCACAGCTACAAATCAATTAAATAAAAGCACACATGTGGGAGATGGCTTTAACTGGTGTATTCACATTGCAGTGAGCAAGAGAACAATGCACGTGTGCAGGCAACAGATCATCATGCAGTATTTGGGGGGGGGCCTCATTGTTCTAAAAGAAACAGGTCCATACATTACACTTTCTCTCCTTTTAGACTAATGCAACATAAAACTATTTATGTACAAAGCATTCAACTTCCCTTTCATGAACCCATATTCCAAATAAACATGACTTCACAATAATAGTCCGTAACAACTTCATAGTTCTAAAGGTTCAGTATTTTGGGTGGTGCTCTGTTTCTTTCAGGATAGTGCCTCTGGATCTGTGGTAGGGGTCTTGTCTAAGATAACGTTCTCATTGCACCTCTGGACCTGTGGGGTGGCACCAGGTTTGGTAGGGGTCTTGTCGAAGACAACATTCTTGGTTTCCGATGTCACTTTGCTGTCAGTGACATGATCATCACTGGTGACTGTAATGTGTCCATCTTGTTGGATGAAATCGACTCGGTTGTGATCCTTGGTTGAGCATCCATTATGTACGTCAATGGTCCAGATCTTGTAGCTGTAGCTATCCTACAAAATGTCCACTTGTCTTCTTGGTAATCATGCGCTAGGATTTTCTGTCCAATTTCGAAGCTCCTTGCTGCTTCATTTGGCAACTGGCTGAACTGCTTATTCTTCACTTCCCTCCATAGATTTGGGTTTGGGAGGTCTATGAGATCTCTCATAGACCTCCTGAAACCTATGAACAACATTGCTGGTGTTTGATTTGTCATAGCATGAACAGAGATCCAATACACAAAAAATTGTCCACCTTGTGCTGTAGAGAAATGTACTCCTTGTCCACTTTAATGGACTTATTGAAGGTTTGGATAAATCTTTCAGCTAACATATTTGTTGCTGGGTGGTGAGGAGATGATTTGAAATGTTTGATGTCATTTTTCTTCATGAACTGTTGGAATTCTTCTGATGTGTACTGTGGTCCATTGTCACTCACAATTTATTCTAGTAAGCCTTTTCTGGTGAAGATAGTTCTCAGAGCAGAGACAGTCCTTGCTGAGGTGGTTGACTTCATTGGTATGACCTCCGGCCACTTCGAATGAGCATCCACAGCAAACAGAAACATGGAGTCCTAGAATTGCCCAGCAAAATCAGTATGTACTCTTTGCCATGGTGAAGATGGCCACTTACACGGGTGTATTGCTGCCTGTGGGGTGCATTATGAACTTTTTGGCATCCCGAACAGCTTTTGGCCAAGTCTCCGATCAGTTTAACTATTCCCTCCTCAAACACCTTCTGATTAGCATTAAGCAGCTGTGACAGTCTCTGGTTAGTGCTAACATTTGGGTTGTGGTTGCCTGTTGATGTCACACTAAGAGCTTTGATTGAGTGCCAGTCTAGCTGGATTTTTCTTAACCATTCACATCCAAAAAGAGCGGGCCCTCCACTTTTCAATACATAAAGCTCTAACTGTTGTGTTTGGCCTCTATATGTCACATTTACTTTCAGCTTGCCTTTGGGAGACACTTTTTTGCCTGTGTAAGTCTTTAGTATCACTGAGTTCTTCTATAATAGTATCTTAGAAAACAGTCTGTTGTAGTCAGCCTCTGGAATTATGGACAAAGCTGACCCTGTATCCAGCTCCATTTTTAGTTTTACACCAGACACATCTGTTGTGGTCCAGATGAGTTTGTGATCCGTTTCAGTTATACTGTGCAATTCCAGGCATGGCAGTTTACCTTTGTCAGACTCTATGTTGCCTGATTCTGTTTTACATTCAGTAATTTAATGCATTTGTTTGGTTTTGTGTTTGACACTTGTCACCCAGTTGTGCTTTTTGTCTGCCTTGCACATTCTCTCTATGTGACCTTATCTGTGTCACTTTCTGCAGACTTTTTCTTTTAACCAACAGTCATTTGCATCATGAGAGGATTTGCTACATCAATAACATTTTTGTCTTTTTGCACAATTCATGGACATTTTGTGCATTCCCCATTCTAACCTCCTTTTCTGTAGTTCCGATACATCCTTTGCTGCAGTCTCTAATAATATTGCAATGGTCATTGCCTGTTCTAAGGTTAGATCTCCTTCTGCCAGTAGCCTCATGTGAGTGCTTTGACAGTGCATGTCACATACAGGCTTATCCCTTAATGCATCAGCGAGTCCATCTCTAAAGTCACAGTACTGGGAAAGCTTGCACAGTGCTGCAATGTATTCAGAAAGGTTTTCACCTTTTGACTGGCTCATTTTGTAAAATCTTAATCTTTCAGCTATTACCAGTGGTTTAGGGCTCAAGTGACTTTGAAATTGCAACCATTTTGTTGAACATCTTGCTTGCTGGCTTTGCAGCATTGCTAAATTGGATAAAAGACTACTTTTTTGCACCCATTGAGCTAAGTGTAGGGGCTTTCTTTTACTCCTGCATGTTGTTTGCATTACAAGATGGTTCAGCCCACTTGATATATGACTCCCAGCCTTTACTAGCGCTATCAAATTTGTCAACTTTCCCAACCGAAACCATCGGCATGTTATTTTCACTTTAATTTCAGCGCTTCCTTCACTATTACTCATGCGTTCCTTTGTTAATGTCCGTGATGGCTTTCTCGTGCTGTTTAACTCTCGCTGTTTTGTCCTGTAACTGTTGGTGCAGGTCATGATATTCTCTGACATTCAGGTTCGTACTTGTTGCCAATTTGTTGTGTCTGTGCCCAACTATATATCAATTTAATAAAAGCATGCATGTGGGAGATGGCTTTAACTGCTGAATTAACATTGCAGCGAGAGAGGGAGAGAGAGAAAACAATAGAAAATAGATCAATTTTTTAGTGCTTAGATGGGGGTGGGGCGGCCATTGGCTTAAAAGAAATAGATCCATACATTACAGGAACAAGCTTCCAGAAGAAGTAGTTGAGGCAGGTACAGTAACAGTTAGAAGACACTTGGGCTGTTACGTGGATCGGAAGCGTTTAGAGGGATATGGGTCAAACACAGGCAAATGGTGCTTGTTTAAATTGGCATCTTGGTTCAGTATGGATAAGTTGGGGTGAAGTTTCTGTGCTATCTCTATGATCATCCCCCTGCTGTCAGCTATCCAAGTGTATGACATGCTTAGTCCCCTAACTAAAGAACCTTCCCTCTCCCTCCCCCACTTTCATACAGCTAGGACACTCATTCTAGAATGGTCCTGACTCAGACCATGCTTCACTGTGGACTATCTGCTGGCTCTTCTATTTCGCTTGTTGAAGCTTACTCCCCTCTGCATACTCTTCAGCTGTGGGGTGGTTGCTTGCTCAAATATGTTATCTACATTCTACAACACACACACACACACACACACACACCCCTAAACCAGAAGTGGGTTTGGAAAACTGCTTTGGGCTGGGTGCTGAGGTCTGGCTCACTGATGCACTATCAATTACTCCAAAAGACTGGAAGTAGAGTAGATACTGAAAGGCTTTTATTAACAGTAAATGGATCCACGTCCATTCTGAGTATCTATCCTGGACTGAGGGAGGAGCAGTGACACAATCGCCTTTATTCAGGGGTCTGTGGGAGGAGCCACAGGAGCAGTCAGCAGAGGGGTGTGTCCAGGCATGTCCAGACAGGTAACCCAGTTACAACATATATATATATATATATATGGTTTACCATAGGCACAAGAGTGTTTCGCTGCAGCAGGGCCTGGGTCCTGGTGCATGTCACAATCTGGGACAACTTAAACGTCAGCCCAGGTAGAATGGAAAGGCAGGGTATCGGGACCGGAGGTGAGGGTCGAGCAGATTCTGCTCACTCTTCTGCGATGTTCACTCCTCTTGAAGCACCTTCAATTACTCCAAAGGACTGAGGTTTGGTAAAATACTGGAAGGCTTTTATTCGCTGTACAATACGACCTCCACAGTGAGTGTCTGTCCCCGGACTGAGGAGGAGGGGCAAGGCGAACACCTTTATACAGGACTCTGTGGGAGGAGCCACAGGGGCAGTCAGCAGAGGGGTGTGTCCAGACAGGTAACCGAGTTACAACATATATACATGGTTGTATATATCTCTCCGCAATGCTGAGGCCGTGAGACTGCTCCAGCCGCTGTGCGCTTTGTGTCTGCGAGCTTCGTAGTGGTTTGCCCCGCTATATGATGAACAGAGACTGAGGCTTTGGGCCTACTCTGGCTGCTCCTGGGATCCGGGTCCGTGGACTCAGTTTGGTTCAGAATGCTGTTGCTTGCTTCTGTTGTCTGCATGATTTGTGTTCTTTTCCCTCTTTCTCTGTGTACTGGGTGTTGGTTCCTTGTTTTTAATGGGTTTCTTACTTTGTGACTGCCTGTATGAAGACGAATCTCAAGTTTGTACAATTTATACATAGTTTGATAATAAATGTACTTTGATAATAAATCCTTTGAAACTAGTAAATGTGATGCTTTACATTATCAGTGATTAGAAGATCAGAGTTTAATTCCCGCCACTGCCTTTAGGGTGCTTATATGTTCTCCTCCTGACCGAGTTCGTTTCCTTCCACATTCCAAAGACAGGCAGGTTAGGGTTAGTATGTTATTAGTAATTTAGCAATACAGAACGGAGTAGGCCTTTCTGGCCCTTCAAGCCATGCTACCTGATAAACCCAATTAAGTCTAACCTAATCATGGGACAAATTATAATGACCAATTCACATACCCAGTACATCTTTGGATAGTAAGTTATGGGCATGCTATGTTGGCGCTGGAAGCATGGCGATACTTCTGGTCTGCCCCCGGTGCGAATTCAGACTGTGTTAATCTTTAATATTAAACCTCTGACATCTCTTTCAGTAGTCAGGCCATTGTCTCTGTAACGCCACTCCTCTCTCCACAATACTGCCCGTCCTGTCCAGCATTTTCTGATTCCAAATGGTATTTTCCAACCTTCTTGTTTTACAAATACTTCTTAAGGTGTTGCATTGTGTGATGAGAGCCCTAGGTGAGGATGGTAAGGACTCAAGTGCTGGAGTATCCGAGACTAGAATCGAGACACGATACGTGACTGAGGTGAGAACAACATTCTAAACTAGACGGCAATCGGGAACCCGAAGTAGGGCTGACAATTGAGCACCGAACCTCAGTTCAGGTGCCCTATAAATATTAAAATCCTGGTGCCAAAACATGGCCGCCAATTGGCGGGATGGGCCTGAGTCTTTAAAGGGCTGCATCAGTTATCCATAGTCTGGAGAGTCAGAGCGTCTAAATCCCAGAAGCTGGCGCGGTTGGCTGAGTATCATCATAGCACTGAAGCAAGCATTCTTTGTTCACAGTCAGCTAGCAGAGAAAACAATAAAATAACTCACCACATCATCTGCCGGGTGAAAAGGGTACACTTTTCAAGAATACTTGGATATTATTTGTTGCTTCTGTAATCTCTTTGCTCTTCACATAATTGCATTGGCATTAATTTTTGTCTGAAGAAATGAATTGTGTAAAAATGTATATAAACTTGCCAACTGATCCATTAAAAAGCTTTTAGAACTATTTACAATATAAAATATTAGACTGCATGCACTCTCTTCCTGTGGTAATGATGGATGAGAACTGTAGGCATAATTATCTGAATCTGTTAGAAGTGCAGATCAGATAAATGAATCATTATAGTTGGAACTAATAACTCCCTAATCTCAAGTGACTGTTAAAATTGTCCATTCAAACACTTTTAGATGGAATATAACATGCCCTGTGTTGTAAGCTGTGTCCCATTTTAATAATTTCTGACTTTATTAAAGATTTTATAAATTTTGGCACATTATTTGATTAATACAATAAAATTCCACATTGTCAGGCTGGTGATGGTTTACCTGGAGTGTCAGTGACCCACTCAGCATTAGGTCAGCTATCTTCCAACAGCCTGAATCAATTCAACATCACATCTAAACGCTTTCACAGAAGGAATAAAGGCATCTCTACTTTTCTAAATGGGGAGGAAAATTCAAAAATCAGAGATGCAAACCGACTTCATGCAGGACTCCCTAAAGGTTAACTTGCAGGTTGAGTTGGTGGTATTGATGGCAAATTCGATGTTAGCATTCATTTCGAGAGCTCTATAATACAAAAGCAAGGGTGTAATGCTGAGGCTTTGTAAGGCATTGGTCAGACCACACTTGGAGTACTGCAAGCAGATTTGGGTCTCTTATCTAAGAAATGATGTACTGGCATTGGAGACGGTCCAGAGGAGGTTCACAAGAATTATTGCAGGAATGAAGGGGTTGACGTACATGGAGCATTTGATGGCTCTGGGCCTACACTCACTGGAGCTTAAAAGAATGAAGAGGGAAATAATTGAAATCTATTGAATATTGAAAAATCTAAATAGAGTGGATGTGGAGAGGATGTTTCTTTTTATGGGGGAGTCTAGGACCAGAGGGCACAGAGTTGAGGGACGTCAATTTAGAACAAAGATAAGGAAAAAATTCTTTCACAGATGAGAAAATCTGCCGATGCTGAAAATCCAAGCAGCACACAAAATGATGGAGAAACTCAGCTGGCCAGGCAGCATGTATGGAAAAGAGTACAGTCGATGTCTCTCGCTGAGTCCCTTCAGCAAGACTGGAAAAAAAAAATGAGGAGTCGAGTTTGAAGATGGGGGGAGGGGATGGAGAAACACAAGGTGAAAGGTGGAACTGAGAGGGGAGGGGCGAAGTAAAGAGCTGGGAAATTGATTGGTGAAAGAAATACAGGGCTGGAGAAGGGGGAGTCTAATAGGAGAGGACAGAAAGCCATGCAAGAAAGAAAAGAGGGGAGGAACACCAGAGGGAGGTGATGGGCAGGAAAAGAGATAAGATGAGAAAGGGAAAAGTGCTCGGTTAGTCGGCGCATCAAAGGTTATGGGTAGAAGGCAAGAGAGTGGGGTTTAGAAGTCATGGTGGAATGTTTGAGCAGATTTGATGGACCAAACTAACTGAATTCTGCGCCTATGACTTACAGCCTTATGGTCTCACTGTCAACTGTTCACTTGCTTCCATGGATGCTGCCTGACGAGCTGAGATCCTCCAGCACGTTGTACATGACGCCAGAATATAGAACATACACTGTAGCACTCTATCGGCCTTTTCACCCGTGAATGTTGTGCCGATCTTTAAACCCACTCTAAGACCAATATGAGCCTTCTCTCCTACATACCCTCTGTATTTCTCTCATCCATTTGCACATTTAAGCACCTTTTAGATCCCCCTCATGTATCTGCCTTTGCCACCACCCCTGGCAGGGTGTTCCATACACTCACCACCCTCTGTGATGATGATGATGATGACATTATCCTATTTCATACAGTCCTTGCCTATATGTCCATATATATTCTGAAAAAAAAATCAACATTACATCTAAAAACTAGGACAACATTGTACTCCACAGAAACACCTGGAGACCCAACCACTAACCTCAGTCACCACTTACTCTTACTCACACTGATCCAGGTCGGCCTCTCCAGCTTCCTGAGGACCCACCAATGGACAACCCCTTTGGAGATCGCAAAGCTGGTACTATTCTGGGACAAAGTTAAAACTCATGGAGCCACAGATATGTTGGTTTCTGATAATGACAAGAAACTTGCACGGGAGAGTTTTTCAAGTGGAAAAAGCTGTTGCACTGGGTCACTTCCACTCTCTTGACCTTGGAAGTCTGGGCCCAGTGGTACAAGTATATGAGTGGTTGTCACAAACTTGAGTCTTCCTTGGTTGTTGTGGTTGACCACGACGTCTTCTGTGCCTTGCCATGCCCTTTGCTCAATGGAGTGCTGCAGAGCCACGTTCCCGGCCATTGTAGATCTTATCTGGGTAGCCAGAGCTGACGTCACATGTTAGGGCAGGCATGTCCTTATCTCACTGGAGCTCGAGGCCCGCTGACTACCCTCACCTGGTTTAGACGACCTATTGAAGTGCTGTAATGCAGTGTGGCCGCTGTCAGATGCAAACAGGTACTTGGAGCTACAGGTGCGAATTAAATGTCTGGTGAGGCCCAAAGGTGAGAGAGCTGCCCCAGAATGGACATGAAAAGCCCCTCCACCCGAGGAACTACCCCTCCCTGCGCACCCCATACAGTTCTGGTGTACAGAAGAGGTACCACAGAGGTACAGTGTAGAATTCGGCCCTTTCGACTCACTAAGTCCACACTGACCTTTTTGTCCATCTATACTATCCCATTTGCCCGCATTAGTACCGTATCTGTTTAATCCTTACTTATTTTCATTGTCTGTCCAAAAGCCGCCCAATCACAGGGCATGGGTTGAGAATCAGAGGACAAAAGTTTGGGGGTAACACGAGGGGGAACTTCTTTACTCAGAGAGTGGTAGCTGAGTGGAACGAGCTTCCAGCAGAAGTGATTGAGGCAGGTTCAATGTTGTTGTTTAAAGTTAAATTGGATAGATATATGGACAGGAAAGGAATGGAGGGTTATGGGCTGAGTGCAGGTCGGTGGGAATAGGATAGGGTAAGAGTTCGGCACGGACTAGAAGGGCCAAGATGGCCTGTTTCCGTGTTGTAATTGATATATGGTTATATGGTTTGCCCCGCTACAGCATTTGCATCTATTAGGAACGATAAACAAAAAGCTGACTGATCTCAGTGGGTCAGGCAGCGTCTAGGGAGGGAAATGGACAGTTGGTGTCTCAGGCCAAGACCCTTCATCAGGACTGGAAGGAAAGAGGGGAGAGCACCAGAACAAAAAGTGTGGGAGGAAGAGGTGGAGTTGGCGGGTGATGGTGATGCAGGTGAGTAGGGAACTGCAGAGATCGTAGACATATGAGGAGTGTTTGATGGCTCTGGGCCTGTACTCGCTGGAGCTTAGAGGAATGATGGAAGATCACAATGGAAGCCACTGAATATTGAAAGGCCTAGATGGACTGGACATGGAGAGGATGCCACCAGTAGCTGGGGAGTCCAGGACCAAAGGACAGAGCCTCAGACTAGAAGGACTTTTCTTTGGAACAGAGATTAGGAGGAATTTCTTTAGCCGGAGGGTGGCGAGTCTGTGGAATTAATTGCCACAGACAGCTGTGGAGGCCAAATGATTGGGTGTATTTAAAGCAGAGATTGATAGGTTCTTCATTAGTAAGGATGTCAAAGGTTATGAGGAGCAGGGAGGAGGATGGTGTTGGGAGGAAAAACAAATCAACCATAATTGTATAGAGGACCTATTTATACTCTCCTGGGGCATGCTCTCTTCTCATTTCTACCACTGGGAAGGAGGTACAGGAGCCAAAAGACTCGCAGTCAATGCTGCTTCTCCTCTGATATCAGATTTCTGACCGGTCCATGAACACTACCTCACATTTTCTCCTACATTCTATCTATCTGTCTATCTGTCTGTACTAAATATCTGTTTATTTGTCTGTCTGTTTGCTTATTTGTCTATTATCTATCAATCTTGTTTTTTTGTTTATTTATTGCTGCTTGCATTAAATTTTGTGTCTGGCACTGTACTGCTGCCACAGAACAATAAACTTCATGACATATGTCAGAGATAATAATCCTGATTCTGACTCTGTCTATGTCACATCCCTCTAGGTACACTTGCTATGGTTTTATTTAATTGAATGTTCACCCTAGCTCTACCATAATTAAGCTAATAGAGTACACACTATCCAGTCCTTAATGAAGATTGTTATAGCTGAATGTGGTAATGGGGACAAGCTCACACTGCCTATTAAATGCTCCCAGTGGTGCGCACCTCAAATAGCCTCTGACAGCTCCTGGCCTTCATGTGTGGCCTAGCTACTAAGCCTAGCAGAACCGTTTCTACCAACAGGAAAGGGGCAAAGGTGGGTCAGTGGTGCCTTAAAACCAGTTGCTTCTGGCAGATGGGGCTCGTCGGCCACAGTTGGCAGCTCTTCTAGAGAAGGAAGGAAAACTCTGATCTTAAACTTCTCTTTCCTTGCAACTGTACCCAATCATGGGGAAGGCTTCGAGAGTAAACCCCGAGGGAAAAATCTGGAAGTGAAGTCCTGCAGGCAGTCCTGCATTGAGTTCAATGCTGACTGACAATTCCTGCGACATTGCTGGTGCCACAAACTGTATCATTCTCTGCTGTTCCTTGGGTTAAAGAGATGTGTGGAGAGGTGGAGCTTGCTTTCTATATCAAACTGTCCTGGATTGCAAGATATGGTTGACCCTGACCAAAAGAGGGCCCTCAATGAATACCACAAAATATTTCATTTTTATCACTATCTTGAAAAATACTTGATGCAACTTCCTCCATACATATTTAAAGTCAGATTTCTTTAAGAACTTGATATGGCACTCTGATGATGTCTTGCCATCCCAACTCTTCATGTTCATTTATGCACGTCCCATGAGGTAAAGTCATGCTGTCGTGAGGGAAGATGCGACAGCCCATCTTTACAGAGCGAGATTCCACAAAAGTGATGGGACATGAGCAGTTTATCTGTTTTATTGGTGGGGTTGATTGAGTATCATTCCTGGGACATGGAAAATGGAATTGAAATTGGTTTATTATTGGTACATGTACTGAGATACAGTGAAAAGCTTGTCTTGCATCCTGTTCACCCAGATCAGATTCTTACACAGTGCATTGAGATAGAATAAGGTAAAACATAGTCATAGTCATAGTCATAGTCATACTTTATTGATCCTGGGGGAAATTGGTTTTCATTACATTTGCACCATAAATAATAAATAGTAATAGAACCATAAACAGTTAAATAGTAATATGTAAATTATGACAGTAAATTATGAAATAAGTCCAGGACCAGCCTATTGGCTCAGGGTTTCTGACCCTTCAGGGGAGGAGTTGTAAAGTTTGATGGCCACAGGCAGGAATGACTTCCTATAATGCTCTATGCTGCATCTCGGTGGAATGAGTCTCTGGCTGAATGTACTCCTGTGCCCACCCAGTACATTATGTAGTGGATGGGAGACATTGACCAAGATGGCATGCAACTTAGACAGCATCCTCTTTTCAGACACCACCGTCAAAGAATCCAGTTCCATCCCCACAACATCACTGGCCTTACGAATGAGTTTGTTGATTCTGTTGGTGTCTGCTACCCTCAGCCTGCTGCCCCAGCACACAACAGCAAACATGATAGCACTGGCCACCACAGACTCGTGGAACATCCTCAGCATCGTCCAGCAGATGTTAAAGGACCTCAATCTCCTCAGGAAATAGAGACGGCTCTGACCCTTCTTGTAGACAGCCTCAGTGTTCTTAGACCAGTCCAGTTCATTGTCAATTCGTATCCCCAGGTATTTGTAATCCTCCACTGTGTCCACACTGACCCCCTGGATGGGAACAGGGGTCACCGGTACCTTAGTTCTCCTCAGGTCTACCACCAGCATGCAGAATGCAGAATGCAAAACAAGAATGCAGAATAAATTGCAACAGCTACAGAGACAGTGCAGCACAGGATCCTAATGAGGTAGATTGTAAGGCCAAGAGTGCATGTTATCGTACAAGAGCTCCTCTCCACACCCACTCTATCTAGGCCTTTTGCCTTTGGAATCTGGATTCAATTCCCATGCTGTCTGTAAGGAATTGCGTGTTCTCCCTGTGACTCTCCATCGGCTTCCTCTCAGTGCTCTTGTTTCTCCCCAGATTGCGAAGATGTACGGTTCATGGCTAATGAGATGTGATCATGCTATGCTGGCTCAGGAAGCATGTCGACTTTTGCAGGCTGCCTCCAGCACAGTCCCTGGATGGTTGTTGATGCAAAACGATGCATGTCACTCTATGTTTCGATGCACATGCCATAAATAAATGAATCTGAATCTGATATTGCATCTTTACTGGTATTGGTAATAGCTTATTATTCACATATACTGAGATACAGTGAAAAGCTTGTCTTGCATATTGTTCATACAGATCAGATCATTATAGCGTGCATTAAGGTAGAACAAGGTAAAACAATAACAATGCAAAATAAAGTGTTAACAGCTGTAGAGAAGGTGCAGTGCAGGTAAACAATAAGGTGCAAGATCTTAACAAGGGAGATTATGAGGTCAAAGGTCTATCTTATTGTACTAGGGAACTATTTAATTAGCTTATAACTCCAGGGTAGAGACTGTATCATCTGCCCAGTGGAAGAGGAAAGAAGAGAGAGTCTGCATTGGGTTTGGTCTTTGATTGATGGATGGCTTCTTGCTGTTTCCTAACATACTGAGATAAGGACAGAAGCACGTAAGCAGTAGCAGCTGGATTTAGACATCCCACCCTTCAAACCTGTTCTGCCTTTAAATAAGATGCTCTTCCTTAGCCAGTGTATAACATATCAGACAAAAAACAGGTCATGCATCAGGATATCAACTTGAAACCCCAACATACTGAAAATCTTTTGTCTCCACAACCACAGTTTGACTCACTGAATTCTTCCAGCATTTCTTGTGCCAGATTCCAAGATCAGCACTGTTACAACTTAAGACTATGAAGGCCATGATGGAACTTTATAAAACTTTGTCTAGCACACAGCCGAAGTATTGTGTACAGTGGAAAGATGTGATGGTGCTGAAGTGGATGCAGAGGTGATTCACCTCTGAATGGATGCAGTGGATCATGACCTGCTTGCCTGGGATGGCGCTTTTTAATTCTGAGGAGAAACAGGATGGATTGAGACTTGGGAGACTGCAGATGCCGGAATTTGAAGCGGCACCAAAAAAAAAAAGATTCATAAGACCATAAGATACAGGAGCAAAATTGGGCCACTTGGTCCATTGAGTCTGCTCTGCCATTCCATCATGACTGATTTATTATCCCTGTCAAACTCATTCTCCTGTCTCCTCCCTGCAACCTTTGATACCATTACTAATCAAGAATCAATCAGCCTCCACTTTATATATACCTAATGACTTGGCCTCCACAGACATCTGTGGCGATGAATTCCACAGATTCACTAACCTCTGGCTAGAGAAATTCCTCCTCATCTCTGTTTTAAGGGAACATTCTTTTATTCCGACGCTGCGCCCTGTGGTCCTAGACTCTCCACAACTAGAAACATCCTCTCCACGTCCACCTTATCTTGGTTTTTCAATATTCGATATGTCAGTGACTATCTTCTAAACTCTAGCAAGTACAGGCCCAGAAGCAACAAATGCTCGTCATATGTTAACCCTTTCATTCCTCTCTGCTTTGAAGTATTCCAACAGAATCTCCTGCCTCTGTGAGTGTGTGTGTGAGAGAGAGAGAGAGAGAGAGACTGTGTACCTACGTCTACTGATGCTTCTGGACACACCTTCAGTGATGTTCCTGGAATCATCGGGTGTTTCGGGTCTTTCAACATCATACAACCTCCTCCAGGTGACCCAGCCGGGGCTGATCAGACCCCAGCTTGTGTCCAGATGGCTGGCTACTTATGACTCCATGGCTCCCCTCTTTTGAGTCACAGCCATCTTGAGGCCCTCTCTGCCGCATCGGTGCTACTGCGGATGGCTCTCCTCTTCCTCTCTCCCTCGATGTCCAAAATGCTGAAGGCTCTAACTAAGGAACGGGCTACGAATCCCCTACAACCAACCTCCACTGGGCTTGCAGCTTCCTATCAACCCCTCCCTTCGCCGTTGCCTCCAGAATTTGGTTAACACCTTCATCAAACTGCTTCCACAGTGAAGTCATGTTATCTGCAGGCCATTTGATCCACCTCCTGTTAGACTTCATGTTAGGGGGATTAGTTTGCAACACTTGGAGGTTCCGGGCACTATGGGGTGACTCCAGGCCTGGCCCCTCCTTCGTCTCACCAGGTTGAACGCCTGCGCGTTGTGCTGCTCCTGCGCATTGTGCTGCTCCTGCGCCAAACACTTCACCTTCGCTTGGTGGATCTTCAAGCCACGATCGTTCTTGCAGATTTTGCCACATGCACACTGCTTCCTCATCGTCGTTTGTTCATTGCCTGGGTCTGATGTCGTTGTGTGCGAAGAGAGAGGAGAGAGAGGGGAGAGATATTCCACATTATGAAATCTTAGTTCCTATAAAAGCTCATCTTTGGTACCACTGTGTTAAAATTCAGTGTTTACCTGTGTGTGTAATGTAAGCCTGAACTGAGGAAAACAATTGTACTGTTGCTGTCAAAGAAAATTGCCAAATGCCTTGATATTAACAACAACACACATCTGACTGAAGCAAATATTCAAATCCTAGCCACAGGCATTATGACAGGATGTGCAAAAGAAAAGATACCTCTGCATAAATTGGCCAGCTAATACTTGTTAGGAACCCCCTGTCCCCGATAAAGTGGCCACTGAATGGATGTTCATGGTCTTCTGCTGCTGTAGCCCATCTACTTCAAGGCTCGATGTGTTGTGTGTCCAGATGTGCTCTTCTGCACACCAGAATCCGAATCAGAATCAGTTTTAATATTACCAGCATATGTTGTGTTAACTTTGTGGCAGCAGTACAATGCAATACCCGATAATAGAGAGAAAAATATGAATTACATTATATAATTGTTAAATTAAATAAGTAGTGGAAAAAATAGGAAATAGAAAAGTAGTGAGATCGTGTTCATGGGTTCATTGTCCATTCAGAAATCGGATGGCAGAGGGGAAGAAGCTGTTACTGAATTGTTGAGAGTGTGCCTTCATGTTTCTGTACCTCTTTATTGATGGTAGCAATGAGAAGAGGGCATGTCCTGGGTGGTGGGGGTCCTTAATGATGGATGCTGACTTTCCGAGTCCCCATTCCTTGAAGATGTCTTGGATACTGACACCTTCCTGTCAGCTTGAACCAGCCTGGCCATTCTCCTCTGACCTCTCTCATTAACAAGGCATTTTCACCCACAGAACTACTGCTCCCTATGCTCACTGGATGTTTTTTTTTTGTTTCTCGCACCATTCTCTGTAAACTTGAGAGACAGTTGTGCGTGAAAATCTCAGGAGATCAGCAGTCTCTGAGATCCTCAGACCACCCATCTGGCACCAACAATCATTCCCCAGCCAAAGTCAGCTGGATCACATTTCTTCCCCGTTCTAATGTTAGGACTGAACAAAAACTGGTCCTTTTAACCGTGCCTCCATGCCTTTATGCATAGAGTTTCTGTCACATGATTGCCTGAACAAATTAGGTACATTAACGAGCAAATGCACCTAATGATGTGGTCACTGAGTGTAAGAAACAAACTCGACTGCAGACTCCACCTTCCGCTGTGCTGATAGACCTCCATTTACTTTATTTTGTTTTTTCTGGCTTTGAGACCTTGGAGGATTTAACTTCCACCCGTTACTTCTGTTTTACTTGACTGACATTAGCTAACTCAGTGGGAGTGACAGCAACAGCAACTGAAGAATTTCTTGTTCTCTTCTCTCCGTTGACAGGTCTGAGTCTTTTCGCATCCCTTGCTGATCCATCAAAGAATTTGCCTCGGCTGCAAACCTCAAAGGAACCCTTTCATTTTGTGGCAAGTTAAACACTTTTATTGCCATGTGCTTGATTCCTTTGAATGCGGTTTGCCCAGTTAATGCCCGATTTTAAAGTTCTAAGTTCAAGGTTCAAATTTACTCTCAAAGGACCAGATGGTTCGAAATTGCACACTACAGTTAACCAAATAATTCAGGTATTGGGGATATGGATGCAAGTCCAGGGGATTAAAGAGGCTGTTGTTGGCATGGATGGTGGTGAAAACAGAGATGTATAGCGAATGCAGTTTTCCATAATAAGATATAGGGGCAGAATTAGGCCACTTGGCCCATCGAGTCTGATCCCGCATTTCATCATGCCTGATCCAATTATCCTCAGCCCCAATCTCCTGCCTTCTCCCCATATCCCCTCATGCCCTGACCCATCAAACTCTGCCTTAGATATACATAACGATCCTGGCCTCCACAGCTGCCTCTGGCAAAGAATTCCAAATTCACCGCTCTCTGGCAAAGGATATTCCTCTTCATCTCTGTTATAAAAGGATGTCCCTCTATTCTGAGCATGTATTCTCTGGTCTTAGGCTTTTGCACCACAGGAAACACCCTCTCCACATCTACTCTATCAAGGCCTTTCACCATTCAATGGGTTTCAATGAGGTCACCCCTCATTCTTCTGAATTCCAGTGAATACAGGCCTAGAGCTATCAAATGTTCTTCCTATGACAAGCCGTTCAATCCTGGTATCATTTTCATGAACCTCCTTTGAACCCTCTGCAGTTTCAGCACACCCTTCCTAAGATAAGAGGCCCAAAACTGCGCACAATACTTCATGTGAGGCCTCACCAGTGACTTATAAAGTCTCAACATTACATCCTTGCTTTAATGTTCTAGTCATCCCGAAATGAATGCTAACATTGCATTTGCCTTCCTCACAACAGACTCAACGTGCAATTCAAAGGCAGATGAAATGTAATGTAAATAAATGTAAAATATTATATATAGGAAGTAGAAATATTTGATACAAATATACAATGAAGGGGTCTTGAGTTAGAAAGTGCAGTGTATGAGAAGGATTTGGGTGTCCTGGTAGACTCATCATATCAACATCTAGTCAAGGCACATAAGCAATTATGAAAGCTAATCAAATGCTGGGATATATAATGCCCTCAGTGATGTTCAAGTCTAGAGACGTTCTCCATAAGCCTTATAAAATGGTTGTGAGGCCACATCTTGAATACTGTGTACAATTTTGGTTTCCGTATTTTGTGAGGCATGAGAGGCACTGGAGGGAGATCAGAGAAGAGTGACGAGACTCATTCCAGGTTGGCAGGGTATGAAGAAAGATTGAGAGAATTAAAGCTTTTTAGCCTAAGTAGATACAGAATGAGAGGAGACAAGACAGAAGTGTTCAAAATCATTAAGGGTATAAGGAAGGTGGCTGCCAGCTACTGCTTAAAAATTAATCCGTCAATGAGGACACAGCGCCACAGGTGGAGACTGGTTAAAGGGAGATCTCAAACTAACATCAGGAAACATTTCTTTACACAGAGTTGTGGATACATGGAACAAGCTACCTACTTATGTAGTTGAGAGTAGTACCAAAGAAACTTAGAGTCCTTAGAGTTCAAATCTAAACTCGATAAGTATTTCAACATACTATACGTAGAAACATAGAAAATCTACAGCACAATACAGGCCCTATGGCCCACAAAGCTGTGCCGAACATGTACTTACCTTAGAAATTACCTAGGATGACCCATATCCCTCTATTTTTCTAAGCTCCATGTACCTGTCTAGGAGTCTCTTAAAAGACCCTATCATTTCTGCCGGCAGCCCATTCCACACACTCACCACTCTCTGTGTAAAAAATTTACCTCTGACATCTCCTCTGTACCTACTTCCAAGCACCTTAAAACTGTGCCCTCTCGTGCTAGCCATTTCAGCCCTGGGAAAAAGCCTCTGATTATCCATGTGATCAATGCTTCTCATCATATTGTACACCTCTATCAGATCACTTCTCATCCTCCATTGCTCCAAGGAGAAAGGGCCGAGTTCACTCATCCTATTCTCATAAGGCATGCTCCCCACTCCAGGCAACAGCCTTGTAAATCCTGTAGTGAGACAACCAGAATTGAGCACAGTACTCCAAGTGGGGTCTGACCAGGGTCCTATGTAGCTGCAACATTACCTCTCGGCTCTTAAACTCAATCCCATGATTGATGAAGGCCAATACACCATATGCCTTCTTAGCCACAGAGTCAACCTGCATAGCAGCTTTGAGAGTCCCTCTGTGACCCCAAGGTCCCTCTGATCCTCCACACTGCCAAGAGTATTACCATTAATACTGTAATCTGCCATCATATTTGACCTACCAAAATGAACCACCTCACACTTATCTGGGTTGAACTCCTTCTGCCACTTTTCAGTCCAGTTTTGCTTCCTATCAATTTCCTGCTGTAACCTCTGACAGCCCTCCACTCTATCCACAACACCCCCAACCATTGTGTCATCAGCAAACTTACTAACCCATCCCTCCACTTCCTCATCCGATCCTTTATAAAAATCACAAAGAGTAGGGTCCCAGAACAGATCTCTGAGGCACACACTGGTCACCGACCTCCATGCAGAATATGACCTGTCTACAACCACAGTTTGCCTTCTGTGGGCAAGCCAGTTCTGGATCCACAAAGTAATGTCCCCTTGGATCCCAATAAGCCTTGCATGGGGTACATTATCAAATGCCTTGCTGAAATCCCTATACACTACACTTACTACTCTACCTTCATCAATGTGTTTAGTCACATCCTCAAAAAATTCAATCAGGCTCATCAGGCACGACCTGCCTTTGACGATTCCTAAGCATATTATGACTCTCCAAATGTTCATAAATCCTGCCTCTTATGGTCTTATTCATCAACTTACCAATGACTGAAGTAAGACTCACTGGTCTATAACTTCCTGGGCTCTCTCTACTCTCTTTCTTGAATAAGGGAACAACATCCGCAACCCTCTAATCCTCCGGAACCTCTCCCGTCCCCATTGATGATGCAAAGATCATCGTCAGAGACTTAGCAATCTCCTCCCTCACCTCCCACAGTAGCCTGGGGTACATCTCATCCGGTTCCGGTGACTTATCCAACTTGATGCTTTCTAAAAGTTCCAACACATCCTCTTCCTTAATAGCTACATGCTCAAGCTTTTCAGTTTGCTCTGTCCTCCCTACAATCGCCAAGATCCTTTTCCATAGTGAATACTGAAGCAAAGTATTCATTAAGTACCTCTGCTATCTTCTCTAGTTCCATACACAGTTTTCCACTGTTACACTTGATTCTCACACATCTTATCCTCTTGCTCTTCACATACTTGTAGAATGCCTTGGGGTTTTCCTTAATCCTATCCACCAAAGCCTTCTCATGGACCCTTCTGGCTCTCATAATTTCATTCTTAAGCTCCTTCCTGCTAGATCTCTATCATTGCCTAGTTTTTTGAACCTTTCATAAGCTCATCTTTTCTTCTTGACTAGATTTACAACAGCCTTTGTACACCATGGTTCCTGTACCCTACCATCCTTTCCCTTTCTCATTGGAACATACTTATGCAAAACTTCATGCAAATATTCCCTGAATACTTGCCACATTTCTTCTATACATTTCCCTGAGAACATCTGTTTCTAACTTATGCTTCCAAGTTCCTGCCTGATAGCCTAATATTTCCCCTTATTCCAATTAAATGCTTTCCTAACTTGTCTTTTCCTATCCCTCTCCAATGCTATAGTAAAGGAGATAGAACTGTGATCACTATCTCCAAAATGTTCTTCCACTGAGAGATCTGACATCTGACCAGGTTCATTTCCCAATACCAGATCAAGTACAGCCTCTCCTCCTGAAGGCTTATCTACATATTGTGTCAACAAACCTTCCTGAACACACCTAACAAACTCCATCCCATCTAAACCCCTCACTCAAGGGAGATGCCAAACGATATTTGGGAAATTAAAATCTCCCACCACAACAACCTTGTTATTATTACGCCTTTGCAGAATCTGTCTCCATATCTACTCCTCGATGACCCTGTTACTATTGTGTGGTCTATAAAAAACACCCAGTAGAGTTATTGACCCCTTCCTGTTCCTAACTTCCACCCACAGAGACTCAGTAGACAATCCCTCCATGACATCCTCCTTTTCTGCAGCTGTGACACTATCTTTGACCAACAGTGCCATGCCCCACCTCTTTTGCCTCCCTCCCTGTCCTTTCTGAAACATTTAAAGCCTGGCACTTGAGGTAGCCATTCCTGCCCCTGCACCATCCAAGTTTCTGTAATAGTCACAACATCATAGCTCTGAGTACTGATCCACGCTCTAAGCTCATCCACATTGTTCATAATACTCCTTGCATTAAAATAGACACATCTCAAACCATCCGTCTAAGCACGTCCCTTCTCTATCACCTGCCTATCCTCCCTCTCGCACTGTCTCCACACTTTCTCTACGCTTTCTCTATTTGTGAGCCAACCTCCCCTTCCTCCATCACTTTAGTTCGGTTCCCACTCCCCAGCAATTCTAGTTTAAACTCTCCCCAGTAGCCTTAGCAAACCTACCCGCCAGGATATTGGTCCCCCTGTGATTCGAGTGCAACCTGTCCTTTTTGTACAGGTTACACCTGCCCCAAAAGAGGTCCCAAGTAACCTGAATCCCTGCCCCCTGCTTCAATCCCTCAGCCACGCATTTATCCTCCACCTCATTCTACTCCTATACTCACCGTCACGTGTCACAGGCAGTAATCTCAAGATTACTACCTTTGAGGTCCTGCTTCTCAACTTCCTTCCTAACTCCCTGTACTCTTCTTTAAGGACCTCCTCCCTTTTCCTACCTATGTCGTTGGTATCAATATGTACAATGACCTCTGGCTGTTCTCCTTCCCACTTCAGGATATCGTGGACACGATCAGAAACATCCCAGACCCTGGCACCTGGGAGGCAAACTACCATCCGCGTTTCTTTCCTGCATCCACAGAATCACCTGTCTGACCCCCTAACTATAGAGTCCCCTATCACTGCTGCCATCCTCTTCCTTTTCCTACCCTTCCGAGCCACAGGGCCAGACTCTATGCCTCTGTTGCTTCCCCCAGGTAGGACATTCCCCCCCCCCCCAACAGTAATCAAGCAGGTTTACTTATTGTTAAGGAGAAACAGCCACAGAGGTACTCTCCAGCATCTGCCTCTTGCCCTTCCCTCTCCTGACTGAAGGCTGGAAGTCTCCAGAACTTCCCACATCTGACACCAAGCACAGAACACCGGCCTCACACACATACTTCCTGTCTGTATTCTACACAGATAACCTAGCTCACCTCGATCTGTTATCGTGAGCCTTCCTATTCTGTCTCCCTCTACTCCATCACCCGCTCTGTACAGCTGTCTCCTTTTAAACTCTTCTCACTATTCTGACTGGCTGTTGTCCACGCGCTTGCACAGTCATGCCCTGATCAAACTGCTGAAGAAATAACCGCTGAATAAGAATTTGACAAGCTTTGTTGGGCCAAATGGCCTGTTCTTGTCAAAATCTTTCTAATGTTCTAATGTTCTAATTAACTCCTAGAGAATCCTGCATCAGGACTCCCAAATCAAAACCATTAACATACAACATAAAAAAGAATCAGTCCCAACACAGATCCATGTGGAACACCACTAGTCACTGGCAGCCAACCAGAAAAGTCTCCCTTTATTCTCAGTCTTTGCTGACTGCCAATCAGCCACTGCTTTATCCATGCCAGAATATTCCCTGTAATAACATGGGCTGGTAGCTTTTTAAACAGCTTTATGTGTGGCACCTTGTCAAATGCGTTCTGAAAATCCAAGTACACAACATCAACTGATTTTCCTTTGTCTATCCTGCTTGCTATTTCTTCAAAAAATTTCAACAGATTTGTCAGGCAAGATTTTCTCTTGAAAAAACCATGCTGACAATGGCTTATGTTATCATGTGCCTCCAAGTACCCTGAGACCTCATCCTTAATAATCAGCACCAACATCTTCCCATACACTGAGTTAGATCTAATTGGCCTATAGTTTCCTTTCTTTTGCCTTTCTCTGTTGTCGAAGAGTGTCGTGACATTTGCAATTTTCCAGTCTTCTGGAACATTTCCAGAATCTAGTGATTCTTGAAAGATCATTACTAATGCCTCCACGATCTCTTCAGCCGCTTCTTTCAGAACATCTGATCCAGGTGACTTATCTACCATCAGACCATTCTGTTTTCCAAGAACATTCACTCTAGTTACGGTAACTTCACACACTTCATGACTCCGACACCTGGAACTTCCACCATACTGCTGGTGCCTTCCACAGTGAAGACTGATGCAAAATACTTATTCAGTTCCTCCGCCCTTTTTGGTGTCCCCCATTACTACCTCTCTAGCATCGTTTTCCAATGGTCTAATATCCAATCTTGCCTGTCTTTTACCCCTTATGTATCTGAGGAAACTTTTGGAATTCCTTTTAATATTAGTGGCTAGCTTACTTACTTTCGCATTCCATCTTTACCCTCTTAATGACTTTTTATTTGCCTTCTGTTGGCTTTTAAAAGCTTCCCAATCCTCTAACTTGCCACTAATTTTTGCTCTGTTATGTGCCTTCGCTTTGGTTTTTATGTTGGCTTTGACTTCTCTCATTAGCCATGGTTATGTCATATTGCCTTTAGAATTCTTCTTGCTCGTTGGGATGTCTACATCCTGTGCCTTCCGAATTGCTTCCAGAAATTCCAGCTATTACTGCTCTTCCGTCATTTCTGCCAGTGTTATTTCCAATCAATTGTGTATACAATGCAGAATTCCAAACTTTGCAGATGATGAAAAAATTCAGCAGAGTTGAACAGAGTAGAGAATTCATGGGAATAGAATCATAGAGTCATAGAAAAGTACAGAATAGAAACAGGCCCTTCAGCTCATCTAGCCTGTGCTGAACCATTTCAATTGCCTGCTCTCATTGACCTGCACCGGGACCATAGCCCTCTATACCACCACCATCAATGTAGCTATGCTAACTTCTTTTAAAAGTTGAAATTGAACTTGCATGCACCACTTACACTGGCAGCTCGTTCCACAGTCTAAGTGAAGAATTTGCCCCTCATGTTCCCCTTTAGATTTTCACCTTTCACCCTTAACCCATGACCTCTGGTTGTATTCCACCCAACTTCAGTGGGAAAAAAGGCCTGCTTACATTTGCCCTATCTATACCCTTCATAATTTTGTAAACCTCTAACAGTTCTCCTTTCAATCTCCTACATTTCAAGGAATAAAGTCCTAACCTATTCAGCCTTTTATTTTAACTCCATTCTTGGCAACATCCTTGTAAATTTTCTCTGTACTCTTTCATCCTTGAAGATGAATTGTTGATGGATGAGAGTTCAGTGAAAATCCCTCTCACTGCTTCCTCTCTGTGGATTCAGGACTGTGTACAGTATACATACTATGATAATCAATGTGCTTTGAAACTTTGCTTTTACTCTGGCTTCTCTTTTCCTTTCCAGTTCTGATGAAGGGAAATGTAGACTGTTTGTTTCTCTCTTTAGATGCTGAGTTCCTCCAGCATTTTGTTTATATTGCTCTAGATTTCCAACGCCAGCAGAATCTTTCAGAATGATTTGCTACTTCTCTGCGAAGTCTCTTCGAGGTAGGCCTACCCTGAAGAAGTTTAAAACTTCTCTTCGGTGGTCTCTGCCACTCGTATCTGGTTTCTTCTCTCTTCCTTTCCAGTGCTGAAATTTGACTGTTTATTCCTCTCCATAGTTTCTGGCTGAGCTGCTGAGTTCCTCCAGCATTTTGTGTGTGCTCTTGTTGGATTGTTGTGCTGGTAATTGGTTTATTACTGTCATAAGTACTGAAGTACAGTGGAAAAGCTGTTATGCATGCCATCTACGCAGATTATTTCATCACATCAGTAGACCGAGGATATACAAGGGAATATAGAACATATATTCAGAAAGAGGTGGCTGAAGAGATTGTGGAGGAATTATTAATGATCTTTCAAGAATCATTAGATTCTGGAATGGTTCTAGAGGACTGTATAACTGCAAATGTCACTCACTTTTTTAAGATAGGAAGGAGGCAGAAGAAAGGAAATTATAGGTCAGTTAGCCTGATTTCACTGGTTGGGAAGATGTTGGAGTCCATTATTAAAGAAGAGGGCTTGGGCTATTTGGGCACATGATTAAATTGGCCAGAGTCATAATGGATTGCTGCAGGGCAAATCTTGACAAACAAATCTCCTGGAATTCTTTGAAGAAAAAACAGACAGGATAGACAAAGGAGAGTCAGTGGAAATTGTTTTCTTGGAATTTCGGAAGACCTTTGACAAGGTGCTACACATTGAGGCTGATTAACAAGATAAGAGCCCGTGACATTACATTAAAGATGCTAGCATGGATAGAGCTTTGGCTTTCTGGTGGGAGGCAGCGTGGGAATAAAGGGGACCTATTCTGTTTGGCTGCCAGTTACTAGTAGTGTTCCACTACTAGGGGTCGGTATTGAGACCGTTTCTTTTTATGTTGTATGTCAGCAATTTGGATGATGAAATTTATGGCTTTGTGACCAAGTTTTCAGACAATACAAAGATAGAAGGAGAGACAGGAAGTGCTGAGGAAGCAAGGAGTCTGCAGGAGGACTTGCAGATAGGGAGAATGGGCAAAGAAGTGACAGATTGAATATGGTGCAGGGAAGGGTATGTATACACACATTGGTAGAACAAATAAATCTGTGATCTATTTTCTAAATGGGGAGAAAATTCAAAAATCCAAGGTGCAAAGAGACTTGTGAGTCCTTGTGCTGGATTCCCTAAAGGTTAACTTGCAGATTGAGTCAGTGGTAAGGAAGACAAATGGAAAGTTAGTATTAATTTCAAAAGGACTAGAATGCAAAAACAAGGATGTAATGCTGAGGCTTTATAGGGCATTGGCCAGACCACACTTGGAATATTGTGTGCAGTTTTGGGCCCCTTATCTAAGAAAGGACATGTTGGGATTGGAGGGGGTTCAGAGGAGGCTCATGAGAATGATTGCATGAATGGAGGGGTTAACATATGAGGAGTGTTTGATAGTTTTGGGTCTGTACCCGCTGGAGTTTAGAAGAATGGGGGGAGACGGGATCTCATTATAACCTATCGAATATTGAAAGGCCTAGATAGAGTAAATGTGGAAAGGGTGTTTCCTATGGTGGAGAGTCTAGGATCAGAGGGACAGAGCAGAGACAACTCAGAATAGAGGGACATCCATTTAGAATGGAGATGATGAGGATGGTGAATCTGTGGAATTCATTGCTACAGACAGCTGTAGAGGCCACATCATTGCGTATATTTAAAGCTGAAGTTGATATTTTCTTGATTGGTTAGGGTGTCAATGGTTATGGGAGAATGGGATTGAGAGGGATAATAAATCAGCATAATGGAATGGCAGAGCAGACTAAATGGGCCAAGTTGCCTCACTCTGCTCCTATGTTTTATGGTCTTATATAATGTTACAGAGAAAGTGCAGTATTGACAGACAATAAGAATTAGGGCCAAAATGAGGTAGGTTGTGAGATCGAGAGTCCATCTTATTTTACAAGAGCTCCATTGAATAGTTTTATAACAATTGAATGGAGCCTGGTGGTATGTGCTCTCAAGCTTTTGTATCTTCTGCCCAATAGGAGGCGGAGAAAAGAGAGCATGGAGGAGCATGGGACAGCTGAAGTGAAATGAGGTAAAGTGATCAGTGATACATTTTGGCAGGACCAGAAACATAAAGGGCAATACAAATTCAATTATACAGCTTTAAAGAAAGTGCAAAAGCACATCAATACATCTAAATCTTTGAAGTTGACAGGACAGGTTGAAAAGATTTCTGAAAAATTATTTGTGCCTCATGGGTTTATCAATAAAAAAAAGTTGATGAAAGGAAGAAACTTCTGTTAAAGTTTTTAAAAAAAGTGTTGGTTGGGATTTGGCTGGGATATAACATTAAACTTTGTATTTTGGGGAAGGTGTATGAAATTATGAAAGGCTTAGTTGAGTCGAAGGCAGCATTGCAGTTAGCAAATTGTTTTATTTATTTATTTTTTTCTTTGTTGTATACAGGGTGGAATTGGCCCGTTCAGCCTTTCCTGCCATGCTGCCCAGAAATCCCAATTTAACTCTAGCCTAATCACAGAACAATTTATGATGATCGGTAAACCTACCAACTGGTACGTCTTTGGCTTGGGAGGAAACCGGATCACCCGGAGGAAACCCATGCAGTCATGGGGAATCACACAATCTCCTAACAGGCGGCAGTGGGAACTGAACCCAGGTTCCTGGTACTGTAAAGTGTTGTGCTAACCATTACACTACTGTGCCACCCCTGTAAGATTGGAGTTCTGCTCTGTCCCTCTGGTCTGAGACTCCCTCACTATAGGAAACACCCTTTCCTCATCCACTCCGTCAAGGCCTTTCAACAGTCAAAGGGTCTTGGCCTGAAACATCGACCGTACCTCTTCCTAGAGATGCTGCCTGGCCTGCTGCGTTCACCAGCAACTTTGATGTGTGTTGCTTGAATTTCCAGCATCTGTAGAATTCCTGGTATTTGCTTTTCAATATTTATTTGGTAGGTTTAATGAGGTCCCCCTGCCACCCCTGTTCTTCTAAACTCCAGCGAGTACAGACCCAGAGCCATCAAGCAAATGTTAACCCTTTCATTCATGGAATCATTCTCATGAGCCTCCTCTTGCCCCTCTCCAATGCCAGCATGTCTTTTCTTCGATAAGGGGCCCAAAACTGCTCACTGTATTCCAAGTGTGGTCTGGCCAATGCCTGGAAGAAGGCAGTACATTCCCTACCGGTGCTCCCGTTCCCTCCCACATTCCAAAGATGTACAGGTTAGGGTTAGTGAGTTGTGGCCATGCCACGTTGGTGGCAGAAGTGTGGCAAAACTTGAGGGCTGCCCCCAGCACAAGACTCACAAATTTCATTTGAAGCAAATAATGCATATTTCGCCGTTCAGATGAACATGTCACAAATAAGGTTAACTTGTTGTGTCAAGATGAGGTAACCGTCAGAGCAGAGGAGAAACACCTTATATTCTGCCTCCAACCTGATGGTATGCATATCGATTTCTCCTTCCGGTAAAGATATTATTCCCTGCCCCTCCCCTCTTCTTCAATTTTCTTCTCCGGCCTCCTCCCTCGTCTCACCTTCCCTTGGGTCTGCTTCTTCCTCACTTTCTCCCTATGGTCCACTCTCTCCTGCTGTCAGATTCCTTCCTCTTCAGCACTTTACCTTTCCTACCCACCTGGCTTCACCTATCACTCCCCAGCTATCCTTCTCCCCCTCCCTCAGCTTTTCATTGTGGCATTCTCCCTTTCCTTTCCCATCCTGAAGAAGGGCCTCAGCTCAAAATGTCAACTGCTTGTTCATTTCCGTAGTCGCTACCTGACCTGCTGTGTTCCTCCAGCATTTTGTAAGTTGCTTTACATTTCCAGCATCTGCAGAACTTCTCGGGGAAATGTGGGGAAATGTAACTTAGATTAGGTGGGATACTCGGCATGGAACCATTTGAGCCAAGGACCTGTTTCTATGCTGTATAATGTTTTGTATTTAATGATTCAAGTGTGGGCACATGGCCAAGTGGTTAAGGCATTGGACTAGTGACCAGAAGGTCATGAGTTCAAGCCCCAGCTGAGGGAACGTGTTGTGTCCTTGAGCAAGGCACTTAATCACACATTGCTCTGCGATGACACTGGTGCCAAGCTGTATGGGTCCTAATGCCCTTCCCTTGGACAACATTGGTGTTATGGAGAGGGGAGACTTCGCAGGCGCAGATCCATGGTCTCACAAGAGCCTTTATTTATTAATGTTTCAATAATATTTGAGTTATCTTTTTATATATACATATATATTATTTGATTAACCATTCTTGTTTGTTTAAATAACACTGGACGATAAAAACTTTTTTTTGAAAGTCTTGCTTCCTCAGTAATTTTTTGTATTTATGATAGAATGCTTGAAGCTGAACATGAATATAATTTCAGACTACTTTCATCACAGAGAAATTTGTAGAAGCAGGAACTTAACTTTTATTGAATATAATATGTTTAATTGCATAATGGTGCTGACACTTTGTAGTAGTTCAACTAAATTTAAAATGTTTTGTTGATGATGTTCATTTGTAACCAGTGTCTGAGGCTTCTTGCTTAATTGTCCAACAATTGTCAGCCAGCATTGATGGATTCCAATTGTTCTGATGCTGTTTCTCCATGAGCACAATGTCCTGGTGAAAACTTTCACCATCTTTGTCACTGACAGCAGCAAAATTTGCTGTCTAAATGTGAATGCAGTAAATTAATCTTTAGTGACATGTTGCACTTCATGGTTTTGTATGCTTAATGCATATTGTCAACCAGCTGCAAATAGTTTGGTGCTCAACAACATTCTTGAATGCCTTCCATGTCCTTTTCTCTGGTCCCACTGGAAGTTCTTTGAATTGCTTGCCATTGATGACCTGTCTGATTTGTGGACCAAAAAAAAAGCCTTCTCTAATCTTGGTATCATCTATTCTGGTGACAGCAAATTCCAACCTTGCAGTCTTGAATCCAATAATTCTGTGTTTGCCTTTGACAAACCCAATTCTCTGGCCAGGTCATTTAACTCAGACTGAATTATTAGACAAGGCTCACTCGACATAAGGGGTTCAAAATCTGCATCAGTATCAGTGTCATTTTCCATTCCTAGCTCATGCATCATGGCATCTTCATTTGCCTCGTCTAGACTCCACGTCCTGTTTTTCTAAAACCTGTTCTGCCATGCAGCATCTGCCCTTTCTAAACATGCCTGGGCAAGATAGAAAACTTTTCAGCTTATGTTGTGGGCAACATTTTAATTGACTTGAATTATGAATTGAAATAACTGATAAAAGCGATTTTAAAAAATGCATGATAGGGAAATTTCAAGTTGACTTCCATGATCAGCAGCCCAAAATCCATAAGATACACACAAAAGTGTCCGGGAAGCAAAATCTTTGTTGTCCACTGTAATTCATTATGGGTTCTATGGTAAAAAAAAAACGCGAATTGCATACGTCATCACACTATCACTTGATCCATATGCATGCCTCGCTTAAAGTAAACATGAAGCTAGACTCACATTTCGGACTCCTGTGTCCGCCTTGCAATTAGTTAATGCTTTGAAGTTACAAAACATAACAGAACAGGATCTTGGAGAGGTTAACAGGAGTGAGAGGCTTCGAAGATGTTGGAGAGAAGGGGCTGGTGGCCTCTAAACTTACCAGAGGTTGGAATCAGAATGAGGTTTATTAGCACTGACATATGTCAAGAAATTTGTTGTTTTGTCACATCAGTATAGTGTAATATGTAAAGAATAACTATAAGTTACAATAAAAATACTATATATAAAAAGAAATTGGTAGTGCAAAATAGTGAGGTGCTGCTCATGTGCTCATGAACCCTTCAGAAACCTAATGGCAGAGGGGAAGAAGCCATTCCTAAAAATGATGAGTGTGTGTCTTCAGGCTCCTGGTGCTCTTCCCTGATGGTAGTAATGAGAAGAGGCATGTGCTGGATTGTGGGGCCCTTCATGATGGATGTCACCTCCTTGAAGGTGTTTGGGAGGTACATAGTGCCCCTGATGCTTACAACCCTCTGCAGCTTTTTCCAGTCCTGCACATTGGCATCCCCAAGCCAGCTGGTGATGAAAAACCAGTCAGAATGCTCTCCACGGTACATCTGTACAGATTTGTTGAGTCATGATTGTCAAAATATGATTTTTTTTTTGTTTTGTGGTACAGCATGGCCCAGTGAGCCTGTCCCTCCTGATTACACCTGTATGACGAATTAACCTACTAATCCACATATCTTTAGACTGTGGGAGGAAACTGCAGCACCCAGAGAAAACCCTTGTGGTCACGGGGAGAACCTGTAAACTCCTTACAGACAGCAGCGGGAATTGAACTTGTGTTGCTGTTGCTATATTAATGTTATGCTGGCTGCTACACTACTGTCCACCCCCAAGAGATGTCACAAGTTTATCATATATAATTTGCAAGCTTAACATATGAAAGGTTCTGTGGTTGAACTCACTGGAATTTAAAAGGATAATGTGGGATCTCATTGACACCTATCAAATGTTAAAAGGCCTCGATAGAGTGGATGTGGAGAGGATGTTTCCTATGGTGGGGGTGCCTAAGACCAGAGGACACAGCCTCAGTCCATTCAAAATGTCCCTTTGAAATGAACAGATTCGTGATTAATCAGGGAACGAAAGGTTACAGGGAGAAGGCAGACAATTATGGGTGGGGGGGGAATGGATCAGCCATGATGAAAGTGCGGAGCAAACTCGATGGGCCAAATGGCCTAACTCTGCTCCTACATCTTATGGGGAGAAGGAATAGGCAAAGTGCATATCGGGGCTTTAGCCAATTAAGAAAACAAATTGACAGGCTGCAAAATACTGCTAATATTTGTAGTTAAAAGAGTAGGGAAATTCTGTGCAGCAAGAAAGCTCCAATCTTCTGTAGCATTTTATTCTTGGTAATACATTGCTGGGCCCTTGTCCAAACTCTGTAATGAGGCAGCAAGAATGCAACATCTTCTGGGCTGAGACATTTTTATTAAATCTCTTTCTTCATTTCCTCTAATGGGATTTTCAGCTTGACAGATACGAGGAGTGACAAGACAAATGCGCCACTGAAAAACTGGGGGAGTGCTTCTTAAAAGCACAATTCCTGCTACTTAACCAGGAATGGATCTAACTCCTGCTTAAACAAACAAGGAGAGCTGTAATTTTCCCTTGCATTAGGCTTCTTATCACAAGATGGTCTGATTAATAGCTGCCTTAAAACAGTTCTGCACTATAGCAATGAAACAGGCCATTTGGCCCATTTAGTCAATGCTGAATGGCTGCTTCTGTGCTGTAGTGCTCTAAGTCTTTATGTCTCTATGTCAAATTTCAAGGTTATTTTGCTAGCAAATAAAGATAACAATTTGGAGGGATGTCTTCTCTTTTTCTGAGCACTGACTCAGTACACATCTAGCTATTACAGTAATCAGAAGAAAGTGATGTTGGAATGTAAGTCTAGCTTTGATCTTGTGGAGACAGAACATGATGGAAACACTCAGCATCCCAGTCAGCATCTGTGGAGATAGTGCTGGAATACAAGATTAATGCTGACCTTACTGAGACAGCAAATGCTGGAAACAATTAGCAGATCATTTGGCATCTGAGGACGTGATGCATGAGTACCTATTATATACTGTATACAGTGCTTATAAAAAGTATTCACTTACCCCTGTCATGGTCCCGTCTGGCTAATACCTCAGTAATTGGGCCTCAATCCCCTCGTCTAATTTCCAATCATTCCCAGTTCCACTAATTACACACACCTGCCTTCCATCAGTAAATGCAGGATAAAAATCCTGTAATCAGAACCAGGAGCTGCTAGTTCGTTGGTTGACTCTTGATTGAGTAATCTTGTTTCATGGTGCTTTCGGACTGTCAGTTCTAAGTTCTGCATCATTTTCCTGGACTCTCTCCCTCCAGAATGAGGGGTCACAGTTTGAGGATAAAGGGGAAGCCTTTTAGGACTGAGATTAGGAAAAACTTTTTCACACACAGAGTGGTGAATCTGTGGAATTCTCTGCCACAGGAAACAGTTGAGGCTAGTTCATTGGCTATATTTAAGAGGGAGTTAGATATGGCCCTTGTGGCTATGGGGATCAGGGGGTATGGAGGGAAGGCTGGTGCAGGGTTCTGAGTTGGATGATCAGCCATTATCATAATAAATGGTGGTGCAGGCTTGAAGGGCCAAATGGCCTACTCCTGCACCTATTTTCTATGTTTCTACGTTTCTATGAATCTTGTCTCTGTGTAAAGACTCCCCTGAATACCTATTTCACGCTCGCGACTGTGCTAATGTTTCTCGATCCTGTCTCCATGCCTGTGTCCAGCACTTGGGTTTGCCCCACAGCAACGTCCTTGCAACAACTCTTCTCTTGGAAGTTTCCATGCTTTGTTGTTTTATAACATGCATCAGAGTGGATTTAATTTGGCTTTTTTGACACTGATCAACAGAAAAAGGCTCTTTCGTGTCAAGGTGAGAGCAGATCTCTACAATGTGATCTAAATTAATTATAAATCTAAAACAAAATAATTGATTGCATAATTACTCACCCCCTTCAACTCAGTATTTAGTAGTTGCACCTTTGGCAGCAATTACAGCCTTGAGTCTGTGTGGATAGGTCTCTATCAGTTTTGCACATCTGGGCACTGCAAATTTTCCCCTTCTTTACAAAACTGCTCAAGCTCCATTGGATTGCATGAGGATTGTGAGTGACCAGCTTTTTTTCGAGTCTAGCTACAAATTCTCAATTGGACTGAGGTCTGGACTTGGCGTGGCCTCTCCAGGACATTAAATTTGTTGTTTTTAAGTCATTCCCGTGTAGCTTTAGCTTTATGCTAGGGGTACTTGTCTTGCTGGAAAACAATCTTTTCCCAAGTCACAGTTCTCTTGCAGACTGCATCAGCTTTTCCTCCAGGATTTCCCTGTATTTTGCTGCATTTATTTTACCCTCTACCTTCACAAGCCTTCCAGGGCCTGCTGCAGTGAAACATCCCCGCAGCTTGATGCAGCCATCACCGTGCTTCATGGTAGGGATGGTGTGTTTTTTGATGATATGCGGTGTTTGGCTTATGCCAAACATAGTGTTTAGTCTGATGGCCAAAGAGCTCAATTTTGGTTTCATCAGACCATAGAATCCTCCTCTAGCTGACGTCAGAAACTCCCACAAGCCTGGCCAACTCTAGCCAAGATTTCATGTGAGGTTTTTCAACAGTGGCTTTCTCTTTGCCACCCTCCCATAAAGCTGTGACTGGTGAAGCACCCGGACAAAGGTTGTATGCGTGGTCTCTCCAATCTCAGCCAGTGAAGCTTGTTTTAGCTTTGTATTGGCTCAGTGGTAAGTGTTCATCAGTAACTGGTAAGACTTAAACTAACTTTAAGCTACTGGGTGTTACTATTTCGGAGGACCTGTCCTGCACTCAGTAAGTGTAATTGTAATGAAAGCATAGCAGTGCCACTACTTCCTAAGAAGTCTGCAGAGATCCAGCATGATTCCTAAACCTTCGACAAACTTCTATAGATGTGTGGTGGAGGGTGTTTTGACTGGCTGCATCTTGGCCTGGTATGGAAGCACCAATGCCTTTGAATAGAGAATCCTACAAAAGATAGTGGAGTCAGATCAATTCATCACAGGTAAAGCTCTTCCCAACCATTGAGCACATCTACATAAAGCGCTATCATAGGAAAGCGGCGTCCATCGTCAGAGATCCTCACCACCCAGGGCAAACTCTTTTCTCGTTGCTGCAATCAGGGAGAAGGTACAAGAGCCTCAGGACCTGCACCACCAGGTTCAAGGACAGTTACAACAATTACTTATTGATCCTATTACAGTTACTATTCTATAGATTTGCTGAGAATGCCTGCAGGAAACTGAATCTCAGTGTTGTATATGGTGACATATATGTACTTTGATAATAAAGTTTACTTTGAACTTTAATATGCAGCCCTGTGGAAAAGTCTTTGGAACCCTAGCTGTATATATGTGCCTAAGACTTTGCAAAGTACTGTAGATATTCACTCATTCATTCATTTATTATGTGCCGTGTTGTATGATGTAGGGGATTATAGTCTTGACCATGACTGGTCTTGCCAAGTTTTTCTACAGAAGTGGTTTGCCATTGTCTTCTTCTGGGCAGTGTCTTTACAAGATGGGTAACCCCAGCCATTATCAATACTCCTTAGAAACTGTCTGCCTGGCGTCAATGGTCACATAACTTGTGATGTGCACCAGCTGCTCATTCGACCATCCACCACCTGCTCCCATGGCTTCACATGACCCTGATCAAGGAGGCTAAGCAGGTGCTACACCTTGCCCAAGGGTGACCTGCATGCGAGCAGACGACAGGAGTGCCTTACACCTCCTTTAGTAGAGATGTACCTCCACCCTGGCACCATACTGTAGATATAATATAACTATATAAATATATCTTATTGTATGTATATATATATATATATATATATATATATGATATGCAGTATAATTTGTAGCACATCTTAAGGATTGCAGAATCAGAATCAGGTTTAATATTACCAACATGTGTTGTGAAATTTGTTAACTTAGCAGCAGTAGTACAATGCAATACATGATAAATATAGAAAAAAAATGAATGTGTAAGTCATTGCCTGGAATGCACTGCCTGAGTCAGTGGTAGAGGCAGATACACTGGTGAAGTTTAAGAGTCTACTAGACAGGTATATGGAGGAATTTAAGGTGGGGGGTTATATGGGAGGCAAGGTTTGAAGGTCGGCATAACATTGTGGGCTGAAGGGCCTGTAATGTGCTGTACTATTCTATGTTCCATTTACAGTAAGTGTATATATGCATATTGAATAGTTCGATTAAAAATTGTGCACAACAGAAATAATATATATGAAAATGTGAGGTGGTGTTCATGGGTTCAATGTCCGTTTAGGAATTGTATGGCAGAGGGGAAGAAGCTGTTCCTGAACCACTGAGTGTGTGCCTTCAGGCTTCTGTACTTCCATCCTGATGGTAAAGATGAGAAGAGGGCATGCCCTAGATAATGGGAGTCCTTAATAATCAACACTGCCTTTCTGAGGCCCCGTTTCTTGAAGATGTCTTGGGTGCTTTTGTACCGTTGTGGCAAAACAAGAAATTTCATGACAAATGCAGTGATAATAAACCAGAGTCTGACTAATTCTTCTGAGGGATTCTCCTGGTACCCTGGCTTGCATTTCTCCCTCAACCAACAGGACCAATTACAGAGAGAAGATAAAAGCAAAGGTGATTTACTGCTTGTAGATCTTGCTGTGCAGAAATTGGCTGTCATAATTCTTACAAGTGTTAGCGCAAAGGGTGATCACTGTGTATGGTTGCTTTGAATTTTATTTTCTTACAGTAGGACAATAAAGTGCAGTTAAATAGTAATGTTTTACATTATTAAATTGTGCAAATGCAGCACTAAAAACTGTTATTAATCTTTTTAACTGAATAGATTTTGCCAGCTTTTCTACAGGAATGTATTCGCAATTTTGAACATTACTGGGAAGTTGACTCTCAAAACACATTGCCTCCCACTTCATATTGATGCATAATGAGAATGCCCCTGAACACTCAAGCCCCTGTGACTCGTGAACGTAAATGAAGGTACTGCAGCCTTGTTCTGATTCAGGCCTTTTAACGGAAATGAGTTTGGCATAATTTGCCCCTGATTTTGACAGGTTTGGTTTTGAAAGGCATGTTCGTGCCGTGCCTCTCAACGTCCTGGGTTCTGAATAAAGCAAACTACCTGTGGTCTAAACCTGTAACTGAAATCGTGGCTGGCTGAAATCTTTGTATTGCAAAGAAAGAAAATAACTGAATAATGAGACTGGGTTTGGGATGTCCCAAAGGGCTTTGCAGTTAATTTAAGATTTAGTTGCATTTGTAGACATAGCAGTGAACGTTTGCAAAGCAAGCTTCCACAAGCAGGTAATCTGCGTTCCTTGTTGAGTTAGAGGTTCTGTGAAATCATGGTGAGCATCCCTGCTGAGCAAGTGATGCATATCCACCTGAGAGGGTAAATGGGGTCTCCATTTAAGGTACACCAGTGGCAATATTTCATTAGGTGTTTGAGGAAATTTGGCATATCACCAGACTCTAGCAAATTTCTGCAGATATACTGAACATAGAACATAGAAATCTACAGCGCATTACAGGCCCTTCAGCCCTCTATGTTGTGCTGACCATGTAATCTACACTAGAAACTGCCTAGAATTTCCCTAGGGCTTAGCCCCTCTATTTTTCTAAGCTCCATGTACCTATCTAAGAGGTTCTTAAAAGACCCTATTGTATTCGGCTCTACCACTGTCGCCGGCAATGCATTCCATGTACCCACCAACCTCTGTGTGAAAAACTTACCCTGACATCCCCTTGGTACCTATTTCCAAACACCTTAAAACTATGCCCCCTTGTGTTGGCCTTTCAGCCCTGGGAAAAAGCCTCTGGCTATCCACACAATCAATGCCCCTCATCTTCTTACATACCTCTGTCAGGTCACCTCTCATCCTCTGCTGCTCCAAGGAGAAAAGCCTAAGTACACTCAAGCTATTCTCATAAGGTACACCCTCCAATCCAGGCAACATCCTTGTAAATCTCCTCTGTACTCTCTCTATAGTATCCCCATCCTTCCTGTAGTAGGGTGACCAGAACTGAACACGGTACTGCAAGTGGGGTCTGACCAAGGTCTTTTATAGCTGTAACATTACATTAGGAGCATTCTACCTGATTGCATTACCTAGGGTGTGCTTTCTTCCCATTGTTACCGTCAGAGAGGAGGTACAGGATACTGAAGACACAATCTCAACATTTTCGGAACAGCTTCTTCTCCTCTGCTGTCAGATTTCTGAATGGATGATGAAACTATGAACACTACCTTACTACTTTTGCTCTCTTTTATTCATCTCCTTACAGACAGCCACAAAACAAAGAAACGCAATAGAACTCATGATAAAAAAGACCGTCGAACACCCACTGTGCAGAAAAAAACCTGTCATGCAAACAATAAAAGTAAGCAAATAACATCCAGAACTGAAGCCTATGAAAGTGAGTCCATAACTGCAAAACCAGTCATCACCGCAGCCAGTTCAGGAGCCCATTAGTTGCCACAGCTTCAGCTCAGCACAGAGATGAGTAAATCTCTTGGATCCTCCTGCCCAGACACCCTGACATTTTCAATCTGGCCCAGAGTTTAAATCAGCCAAATCTCGGGTTGTTCTTTACACCTGCGCCCTGACCCTGCCACCTTAACTCAGCCCGTACACACCACGCCATAACTGTCCCGCACCTTTGAGACTTCAGTATACACACTGCAAAAATGCCAGGTTGAACAGGTGGTTCAAAAGCTCAACTCCAACGGGGAAGTTAGAGGCTAAAGAGAAAAAATGTGATTAATACGGTAATTTATAGTTTGTTTGTTACCAGCAAGCATTTGCTGTGCTTCACCAGTGCAGTCTTAATCCAGAAAGAAATAATATACCTGGTTGAGATTATGATGCCTTTGGCAATGCATATGACTTCAATGGATCATTGGGCTTTGTGCTCTTGCATCTGGAACAGAGCTAAGATCTACCATCCATTTGGAAAGATATTGGAGAGGGCCCAAAGCAGATTCATGAGAATGATCCTAGGAATGAAAGGGTTAACCTTTGAGGAGTGTTTGATGGCTCTGGCCTGTACTCGCTGGAGCATTGGGTAAGGCCAAGTCATTGGATGTATTTAAAGCTGAAGTTAGTCATAGTCCTAGTCATACTTTATTGATCCCGGGGGAAAATGGTTAAATAATTGCTTTTGAATCCCTGATGCATGGACGGGGTGAACCCGCGATCTACGGTTTACGAGACCGAAGTTGATAAGTTCTTAATTAGCAAGGGGGTCAAAGGTTATGGCAAGAAAGCAGGAGAATGTGGTTGAGATGGATAATAAATCAGCCATGACGGAATAGTGGAGTAGACTTGATTGTCTGGATGGCCTAATTCTGATCCTATGTCTTATGGTCTTATAACCTTTTGACTTGGAAGAAAATATGTTCCACTAGTCTGGTACCAGCTCAAGGTTACAATAGAGAAGGCTGCTGTGAGGAAGCCTTATTCATTGGCATGTCAAGAACCCTGTTTATTGCTACATTGCCTATCTTGCTGTAATGCTGAACAAAGTCACGGGAGAGATGCAGCTAGTAGATAGAAAAGTGGTCTTTTATTCAACAAAATGAGACACTCTCTGGAGGGAGAGGCCTGTTCAAGCCAATATTACATGACATTTTGTATACTAAAGATTAAAGGACAATTCTACTTACAATGTATCTATAACCCTTCCTTTGAATTACATAAAATTTTCTCACTTCCTTCTTCACTCCCACACTCCAGATACCCAAAATGAATGTTAATCAGCATTATCTATAACTGCTGTCCACAACTTCTGGAAACTATTGTTTAGGGCTGCATTTTAAATTAATCTACAATCCATGTTCGGGGTGAAAGATTGATTGCTGAAGTTAATGTTTGCTTATATACCATAATTCCAGAATATGTCCTAACAGTCCCATTTCGCAGGCCTCCCGAAGTCACCATTGGATTATCACTGCCTAGTGTGTAGTCCTGCTTTCTTGCACATCCTGGGCATATACAGGGAAATGGCTGGCAGAATGTCCAGCATTTCTTGATTTGGCTGTATTTCCTACAGTGAGCACAAAATCTACACGTGTAAACGAATTCCTTCCTGTTTGTCAACAGACTCCTTGGCTTTCTTAGGGAGTTTCTGGTAGGTTGCTGGTGACTAGTGGTGATCCACAGGGGTTGATATTGGCACTGCTTCTTATATTCTATATCAGTTGAGGGAATTGATGGCTTTGTGGCCAAGTTTGCAGACAATACAAAGATAAGTAGAGGGGCAGGTTGTGTTGAGGAAGCAGAGAATCTGCAGAAGGATTTAGACAGATTAGGAGAATGGGTGAAGATAATGGCAGATGGAATACAGTACAGGGGAAGTGTATGGTCATCCATTTTAGAATATAGGTATAGACAATTTTATAAATGGGGGGCAGTTCAGTAATCAGAGGAGCAAATGGACTTGGGAGCCCTTGTCCATGTATTGGAGAGGAAGTTCGCAAGAATGGTCTCAGAAATGAAAGGATTAATATGTGAGGAGTGTTTGATGATTCTGGGCCTGTGCTCGCTGGAGTTCAGAAGAAAGAGGGGAAGATTGCATTGAAACCTATCAAAAAGGTTCTCGTCACCTATCTACTGGAAAGATATCAAGAGAGCAGAGAAAATTTACAAGTTCAGAGCCAGGACTTGAGGCTATGAGTTATAGGGAAAGTTTGAATAGATTAGGACTTTGTTCCCTCAAGCACAGGGGAATGAGGGGAGACTTGATAGAGGTATACAAAATTATGATAGATATAGATAGGGTAAATGTAAGCAGACTTTTTTTTCCCCTTTGAGGCTGGGTGAGACTAGAACTAGAGGTCATGAGTTAAGGGTGAAAGGTGAACTGTTAAGGGGAATATGAGGGGGAACTTCTTCACTCCAACTGTGGAGCAAGCTGCCAGTGCAAGTGGTGGATCCAGGTTTGATTTCAACATTTAAGAGAAATTTTGATAGGCACATGGATGGGAGGGGTTTGGAGGGCTATGGTCCAGGTGCAGGTTGATGGGACTAGGCAGAATAATAGTTCGGCACGGATGAGATAGCCTGCAGGACCTGTTTCTGTGCTGTGCTGTTCCATGACTCGTTGATTCTAATAATGAAAGGCTTAGATAGGGTGGCGCGTGACCAAGTGGATAAGGCGTTCGTCTAATGATTTGAAGGTCGCTAGTTTGCGCCTTGGCTGAGGCAACACGTGTGTCCTTGAGCAAGGCACTTTACCACACATTGCTCTGCGACGACACCGGTGCCAAGCTGTATGGGTCCTAGTACCCTTCCCTTGGACAACATCGGTGTCGTGGAGAGAAGACTTGCAGCATGGGCAACTGCCGGTCTTCCATACAACTTTGCCCAGCCCTGCGCCCTGGAAACATTCCAAGGCGCAAATCCATGGTCTCACGAGACTAACGGATGCCTATATAAGATAGGGTGGACATGGAGAGGATGTTTCCTATACTGGGGGAGTCCAGGACCAGAGGGCACAGCCTTAGAATACAAGGGCATCCCTTTAGAACAGAGTTGAGGAGAATTTCTTTAGCCAGAGGGTGGTGAGTCTGTGGAATTCATTGCCAAGATGGCTATGGAGACCAAGTCTTCGGATATACTTAAAGCAGAGGTTGATAAGTTCTTGATTAGTTTAGGTGTCAAAAGATACGTGAGAAGGCAGGAGAATGGGGTTGAGAGGGATAATGAATCCACGCTGGAGTGGCAGAGCAGACTCGATAGGCCGGGTGTCCTGATTATGCTCTTATGTTTGATGGACTTATGGTTCATCTGCAGTTGTTATTGCCCTCTCTTGGCCTTGTGTGAGAGGACTATAGTTAGTCACAATTTTGAACCACAGTTGACCTGTGGTTAAGGTGCTCCCATGTTGCTCTTCAGGAGGGAGAGCCATAACATTGAGCAAGCAACGAAGGAGGAACAAAATTCGAATGGGGCCTTACAATTTCAATAGAAATTCTTCTCAGCTGTCAGTTTTGCTGAACACCATTGATTTAGACCTTGCTTCAACCTTACTCTTCAGCGATGGTAGAGAAAGGAATAAATTATATTAAGCAGCTTCTTTGCTTCATCTCATTACAAGGAACTCTCGCGCACACACACACACACAGAAAAAAAACTATTTCACACCTTTATTTAAAAAGCATAAACGTAAATGAGTTTATTTTGCAGAGAATTCTTTTTTATCCATAGAAATCTATATACAGGATAAAACTCTTCACCAAATTACCAGTCAGTTGAATTACTTTATAAGAAATTCCAGAATCCCATATTCCTCATCCTGGTTGACATTCTTATGCATTGAGCATAGGAGTTCAAATTTTCATGAAACGAGTCCCTGATTAGAGGGCTTACTTTGGTGATCCATAAAATTTCCTACTTAAAGAAGGTGCAGCAGCATCTATGCTTGCTGAGGAGATTGAGGAGATCATGGAGTGCAAGGCTTCCTACCTCCATTCTAACAATTTTTTATGGGAGCAACATCAGGTGTGTCCTGTCTGGTTGCATCATTGCATGGCACAGAAGCTGCGAGGCATCAGGACACATGACTCTACAGAGGATGGAAAAAGATGCTGAGAAGATCACCAGGGTTTCCCTCCCCTTCTTTGTGACTCTTACTGGGGTTGTGCATATGAAAGGCCCATAGCGTTGTTGAGGATCCCTACCACCCATCCCACACTCCTTGACCCACTACTGTCAGGAAGGAGGTACAGAAGCAACAGGACTAGGACCACCAGTCTGAGTAACAGCTTCTTCCCTCAGGCTGTGAGACTAATGAATACCGTGCCACCACTGAGGACATGTCACGAAGACTTTTTACCTATACCGACTGCTTGCATTTTGAAAATATATTTTATTAACTTACTTGTGGTAATATTTTAAGTGCTGTATGTGATATGTTGTGTGGGTGCACTGTTCGAAGGAACTTAGTTTCGTTTGTATATATGTACAGTCAGATGACAATAAACTTGAACTTAAATGTTGTAAATTAAGAATCTGTGAAATGAAATAGTCCACAAGGTAGAGGTGTTCTCATCACAGTCCCGTCTATAGAACTGGATAATACTAAAGAGGCGACCAATACTTTGGCTAACTATTTTTATTTTTTTTTGTTTACCTATTTATTCCAGTGCAGGACAGGCCCTTCGAGCCCAAATGTGCCGCATTGCCCAGCAACCCACCTAATCAAAATCAACTTACAATAAACAATTAACCTACCAAACGGCGCATCTTTGGCCTGTGGGAGGAAACTGATGCGTTCATGGGGAGAAGGGACAAAATTCTTACAAACGGCGCTGGAGTTGAACTCTGAACTCTGGGAAGACCTGAGCTGTAATAGTGTTGCACTAACATCTACGCTGCCGTGGAGCAGGGTCTCCCACTATCTCTCCTTGCTGCATGCTGGAGGACCCAAAGCCACAATCTAATCCGCAATGCAACAAACTTTCTTTTCCTGCTGTGCCCTTTTGTGGGATGTTTTCACGGGACTTTTGATTTGGGAAGGGAAAGTGGAGCCACGTCACCACGGCTAGCTCACCGGAGGTAAGCCAATCAAGTTAAAGCAGCAAAATTCTTTGCCAGCAGAAATTGAAGAAAATTCATTCTCCAGAGCTTGAGATTGGAATATTCAGTCACTGACTAGTTAACCTACAGAAAATACTGAACTTTGTCCATGAATCACTGTATTCTACATCGTGAAAGCACTCTCATGGTATTGTCAAGACTAATCCAGCAGGTAAGGTTATCCTAATGACTAAGCTCACTTCGTCAAAAGTCTTCAAACACCATGCCTTGCATTTTATTACTCTTCGAAACAAGATCCAGCAGGGATCAATTTGGGCTGAATGGCCTCTTCCTGCGCTATCTTTATGATAAAGCAAGCAAATAAAAAACAAACATATTTCAGAGTTTCACACTGAGGAGATGTGAAACTGTGGAATTCTCTGCCACAGACTGCAGTGGACGGCAAGTCCATGAGTATATTTAAGGTGGAAGTTGATCGTTTCCTGGTCGATCAGGGCATCGAAGGAAATGGTGAGCAGGCAGGTGTATGGGGTTCAGTGGGATCCGGGATCAGCCAAGATAAAATGGCAGAGCAGACTCGATGGGCTGAATGGCCTAATTCTGCTCCTATATCATATGGTCTTGTGGAGATCAACTGTCATTGTCCCTTTTGAATGAGGGATTTAATTCCTAAAATGCAAACCGAGAAATTACAATTGAGGTTTTACCGGATGCAAGGTTGCATGAAGGAGAAATTGCTTTAACACTTTCATTATACATTTACAAACTAGACAGGAATCCAAATGGAACCAGAAACCTGTTGTAAGGATTTTAAGCGATTTGTGTACTCCATTTCACCCACACTTTCCCAACACAGCCCACCCCATACAGCAAAACTTTAAATAACTTATGGTCACGGCCCATCAATGTTACTTGTAGCTCTACTGAGAGGCATCTTTTTTCTTCTCCCATCGCAGTGCTGGTTGTCCATCATCTTCAGCCAAATTCATCTCAGGTATTCAAAGCAACAGGGCACATTTTTAAATAACCGGTAGTACTCTTTCTGAATCTGTCAAATGCAAAAAATACAAGCAAATTAATTTCACTATTTATTCAGATTTCAAAGTTTCAATTAGACATCAGTGGCTGGGTGGCACAGAAGTTTTTCTCGCATTGCGGCGAGTATTTGCCATTGGTTGGGCAGACTAGGTCTTCTTGGAGGAGTGTAGAGGAGGTTTTCCAGAATTATCTCAGGAATGAAACAATTAACAAACGAGGAGTGTTTAACGGCTCCGGACCTGTACTTGCTGGAGTTTAGAAGAATGGTCGGGGGGTTTGAGGGGGGGAAATCTTATTGAAACCCATCGAATATTGAAAGGTCTAGACAAAGTGGGCATGGAGAGGACGTTTCCAATCATGGGAAAGGACCAGAGGGCACAGAATTAGAATAGAAGGACATCATTTTAAAACAAAGATGAAGAGGAATTTCTTTAGCCTGTGGGTGATGAATCTGTGGAATTCATTGCCTCAGATAGTCAAGTCATTGAGTTTATTTAAAGCAGATGCTGAAAGGTTCTTGATTAGTCAAGGTGCCAAAGGTTAAGGAGGAGTAGGCAGGAGAATGGAATTACGAAGGAAAATGATCAAATATGACTGTATGGAGAAACATACTTTATGGGCTGAATGGACTAATTTTGCTCCTTTGCTTTATGGTCCTATTCCTAGGAGACTGAGAGGTGACCTTACAAAGGTGTATAAAATTGTGAGCAGCAAAGTTAGGGTGAATGTGCTTTACTCTTTGGTATCTGTGTGGAGCCATTCCTAATCAATATCCTTGTGCTGGTTCAATGTAAGAACTATTAGTGTAACACTATGTGGAGTACTTCGCCATGTATTCAACCTGAGCCTGAGGCTCTGGAGGGTTCCTGTGCTGTGGAAGACATCCTGCCTCGTCCCTGTGCCGAAGACGCCGCGCCCCAGCGGCCTCAATGACTACAAGCCGGTGGCATTGACCTCCCACATCATGAAGACCCTGGAGAGACTTGTTCTGGAGCTGCTCCGGCCTATGGTCAGGCCACACTTAGATCCCCTCCAGTTCGCCTACCAGTCCCGACTAGGAGTTGAGGATGCCATCGTCTTCCTGCTGAACCGTGTCTACGCCCACCTGGACAAGCCAGCGAGCACTGTGAGGGTCATGTTTTTTGACTTCTCCAGTCGTTCAACACCATCCGCCCTGCTCTGCTGGGGGAGAAGCTGACAGCGATGCAGGTGGATGCTTCCCTGGTATCATGGATTCTTGATTACCTGACTGGCAGACCACAGTACGTGTGCTTGCAACACTGTGTGTCTGACAGAGTGATCAGCAGCACTGGGGCTCCACAGGAGACTGTCTTGTTTCCCTTTCTCTTCACCATTTACACCTCAGACTTCAACTACTGCACAGAGTCTTGTCATCTTCAGAAGTTTTCGGATGACTCTGCCATAGTTGGATGCATCAGCAAGGGAGATGAGGCTGAGTACAGGGCTACGGTAGGAAACTTTGTCACATGGTGTGGGTAGAATTATCTGCAGCTTAATGTGAAAAAGACTAAGGAGCTGGTGGTAGACCTGAGGAGAGCTAAGGTACCGGGGACCCCTGTTTCCATCCAGGGGGTCAGTGTGGTCATGGTGGAGGATTACAAATACCTGGGGATATGAATTGACAATAAACTGGACTGGTCAAAGAACACTGAGGCTGTCTACAAGAAGGGTCAGAGCCGTCTCTATTTCCTGAGGAGACTGAGGTCCTTTAACATCTGCCAGACGATGCTGAGGATGTTCTACGAGTCTGTGGTGGCCAGTGCTGTCATGTTTGCTGTTGTGTGCTGGGGCAGCAGGCTGAGGGTAGCAGACACCAACAGAATCAACAAACTCATTTGCAAGGCCAGTGATGTTGTGGGGATGGAACTGGACTCTCTGACGGTGGTGTCTGAAAAGAGGATGCTGTCTAAGTTGCATGCCATCTTGGTCAATGTCTCCCATCCACGACATAATGTACTGGGTGGGCACAGGAGTACATTCAGCCAGAGACTCATTCCACCGAGATGCAACACAGAGCGTCATAGGAAGTCATTCCTGCCTGTGGCCATCAAACTTTACAACTCCTCCCTTGGAGGGTCAGACACCCTGAGCCAATAGGCTGGTCCTGGACTTATTTCATAATTTACTGTCATAATTTACATATTACTATTTAACTATTTATGGTTCTATTACTATTTATTATTTATGGAGCAACTGTAACAAAAACCAATTTCCCCCGGGATTAATAAAGTATGACTATGACTATTAGAGAACAAATATCGCCTCTCTCTTCTCCTATCAGATTCCTTCTTTAGCCCTTTACCTCTTCTACCTATCACCTGCCAGCTTGTACCCCTTCCTCTCTCCCCACCTTCTTATTCTGACCTCCTCCTCCTCCTCCTCCAGGTGGCAGAGTGTGGCAAAATTTAAGACGTGATTATTTGAAGAGCGAAGTGTGTGAGAGAGATTAGAGAGAACTTTATTTGTTACATGTACATTGAAACATCGAAGGGCACCATGGTTGTGTAGGACGTGAGGTACCAAAGCAGTTAGTATGATGCGATTGCAGCTCGGGGCCTTTCAGAGTTCAATTCCGATGTCGTTCTTTAAGGCGTCTGTATATCCTCCCCGTGGAATGTGTGGGTTTTTCCCGGATGCTCTGGTTTCCTCCCACACTCCAAAGACATAGAGCGTCAGTTAGTTGGTTGTGGCAAATGTCCGGTGATCAGGTTAGGGTTAATTGGATTTGTCGTTTGTCGCTGGGGCAGTGTGGCTCGCAGGTCTGGAAGGGCCTATTCCACGCTGTATTGGTGAAATAAAATTAACATATGATAATACAGCGTTTGTGTCCAATCAAATCAGCGAGCAATATGCTGGGGGCAGCCCACAAGTGTTGCCACACTTCCGTCACCAGCATAGCATGCCCACAACCCACTATCCTTAACATCTGTGGAATGTGGGAGGAAACTGGAGCACCAGGCAGAAACCCACATGATCACAGGAAGAACAAACAAACTCTGTACAGACAGTGGTGGGAAATGCGTTACGCTAACTGCTACATTACCATGCTATTCAAAGATGAAATTACCTGGTGATGTCATGCCAAATAGAACATATTATTGATAAATATAAAATAACCATTCCTGAGAAATAAAGGAATTTTGTGACTGATGAGAGACTGAAATATCTTGGGGTTTGGATGTCCTTGTACACGGATCGTTGAATATTAACATAAAGGCACTGCATATGATTAGAAACTCAACTGGTATGTTGACCTCTATGGTAACATGGGTTAATTGCACAGGCAAAGGCATCATGGTACTACAGTTCATGGTGTGTGCAGGTCTGGTCTCCCCAGCTAATGAAAGATTTACTTGTGGTCGAGACAGAGTCAGAGAGACATAGAAAAGTACAGTGCAGAAACAGGTCCTTTGGCCCATCTAGTCTGTGCTGTACTGTTTGAACTGCCTACTCCCATGGACCTGCACCAGGACCATAGCCCTCCATATCCTTACTATCCATATACGGTACCTAGCTAAACTTCTCTTAAACATTGATATCGAGCTCATATGCATCACTTGTGCTGGCAGCTCATTCCACACTCTTCACAACCCTCTGAGTGAAGAAGTTTCCCTGCATGATTCCCTTAAACTTTTCACCTTTCACCCTTAACAAACATTCACTTGGCTTACTCTGAATGAGGCAGGTTTGTTGTAAGATAAGAAAATAAATAATCCAGGCCTGTACTCCCTTGAGTTGAGGGAAATTAGAGGTGATTTCATTGAAATCTACTGAATTGTTGTAAAGTTAACAGAGACACAGGTGATTCTGCAGATGCTGAAAATCTTAAGCAACTCAGAATACTGGAGGGACTCAACAAATAGCTGACATTTCATGAAGAGGAAGAGTCTCAGCCCAAAAAAATTGACTGCTCATTTCTCTCCATTACTGCTGCCTGTCCTGCTGAGAATTCGCATCATATTGTGTGAGTTGCAGAGTTAATGTTACTTTGAATGGGACGTCCAGGACCAAGAGGTCACAGACTCAAAATAAAGAATTAGATATTCAGGATGAAGATGAAAAGAAATTCTTTCACTGAGAAGGTGGTGAACCTTTGGAATTCCCTCCCTAAAGGAACTGGGGAACCTAGCTCATCGAGTAGAAAAAAAGGTTCACTTTTGTTCTGGGCCCTCCAAGAGGACCATGACCTTGTCGAAAGGGGTTTGAAGCTTGCGTTCCTTAGTGACCTAGAGAGCTGTGTTGGCTGGAGTCAGGGCTTTATGCTTTGACTCTTTGTAGGGTCACTCATGCCAAACAGGTCAAAGGGTAGAGTCCACTGGTCCTCCAGGTTTGGGGGTTCAACACGAGGCTAACAACCCTGACTGGTTAAAAAAATTGTTATGGAAACAGCAATGAAGAATCCTCTATCTGTGTGTGGTGGTACAAACATAGGCAAAGGCTGTGTGCTTAGACCATAACTATGCTGCCGATGATTTATACATCTCTGTAAGGTCAACACTCAGTCTCCTAACCTGCCAACCTCTGGGATCATCACCATCTAGGCCATGCTTTCTTCCTGGCTTCTACCATCGGGAAGGAGGTAGAGGAGCCTTAGCTCCCACATGACCAGGTTCAGACAGAGTCATTACCCCTCAACCATCAGGCTCCTGAACCAGTGTGGATAACTTCATTCACTTCAACACTGAATTGATTGCTCACACTATGAACTCACTTTCAAGGACTCGTTCTCAATATTACTTATTTATTATTAATTTTTTGGGAGAATTGCACATTGACTTCTTACGCATTTTGGCGTTCATCCTTATACATAACACTATATATTCCGTGAGGGTGGGCTCCACGCTGATGGCATGAGTATCGATTTCTCTTTCCAGTAGAAAAACATTTCCCTTCCCACTTCCTTCTTCTTCTATTTCCCCACTCTGGCCTCATACTTCTTCTAGCCAGCCTATCTCTTCGCCTTCCCTTTCTCCTATGATCCACTCTCCTCTCCTATCAGCTCCCTTCTTCTCCAGCCATTTATCTTCCCCACACACCTGGCTTCACCTATCACCTTCTGGCTAGCCTCCTTCCCATTCCCCCACCTTTTCATTCTAGCGTCTTCCCGCTTCCTTTTCAATCCTGAAGAAAGGTCTTGGCCTGAAATGTTTACTATTTATTCATTTCTATAGATGCTGCTTGCCCTGCTAAGATCCTCCAACATTTTGTGTGCGTTGCTTTGGATTTCCAACATCTGTAGACTTATTGGTGAGACCCGACGTAGACTGAGAGACTGCTCTGTCCACCAGTAAAAGCAGGCTCTCCTGGTGGCCTCCCATTTGAATTCTACTTCCCATTCCCATTCCGACATGTCAGTTCATGGTCTCCTCTACTGCCCCAATGAGGACGCACTCAGGTTGGAGGAACAACCTGAGTGCGTCCTATTCCGTCTGGGTAGCCTTCAATCTGATGGCATGAACATCGATTTCTTGAACTTCCAATAATTGCCCCCTTTCTCCTTCACCATTCCCTATTCCCATTTCCTTCTCTCACCTTATCTCCTTATCGGCCCAGCACCTCCCTCTGGCCTTCTATCCTCTCCTATTAGATTCCCCCTTCTCCAGCCCTTTATCTCTTTTATCAATTGACTTCCTAGCTCTTTATCTTAACCCTTCCCATCTCACAGTTTCAACTATCACTTACTACCTTGTACCTCTTCCTCTCCTCGCCCCACCTTCTTAATCTGACTTCTAATCTCTTTTTTCCAGTCCCGATGAAGGGTCTCAGCCCAAACCATCAAATGTTTACTCTTTTCCATACGTGCTGCCTGGCCTGCTGAGTTTGTCCAGCACTTTGTATGTATTACTATTAATCTGCAGACTTTCTCCTGTTTTTTGGTTATTTGTCTGCCTTTGTTTCTGTGTAGCTTTTCATTGATTCTACTGTATTTCTTTCTATCTACTATGAATGCCTGCAAGAAAATGAATCTCAGGGCAGTATATGATGACATATAGATAGACAGATAGATAGATATCCTTTTTTGATCCCGAGGGAATTTAGGTTTCGTTACAGCCGCACCAACAAGAATAGAGCATAAATATAGCAATACAAAAACCACAAACAATCGAACAACAAAATGCAAACTATGCCAGATGGAAAAAAAATCCAGGACCAATCTATTGGCTCAGGGTGTCTGACCCTCCACGGGAGGAGCTGCAAGTTCAATGGCCACAGGCATTATCAAAGTATATACTTACTTTGATAATACATTTACTTTAAACTTTGAACTTCTCCCCATAACTCAGGCCCTCAAGTCCTGGTAACGTTCCCTAAAATCTTCACACTCCTTCTAACTTGATAATGTCTGTCTCATAGGGCAGCGGAAACTGTCCATGATGCTCCAAGAGCAGTCTCACCAATAACAGCATAGTGTCTCAACTTCTATTCTCTATGAAGGCTAGCACGGCAATGAACCTTCTTCACTACTCATGGCTTCACTTTCAGGGACCTATGTACTCCGAGACCTCTCTGTTCTGCAACATTCCCTGGAAAAGTTAATGTAATTCTATGTCAAGATATGCAGCTAAAAAGCAAAGTCAGAGAAATGTAGTATATATATATTTTTTTCTGTTCTGTGATCTCTGGAAATCCATGATCAGCACATCTACAGATGGCTTAATGAAAACAATGTTTAAAATTCCTGTGCAGGATTTTCAACTGGGGTTGGGGTGACTTCCGCTGACGTGGAATAAACAGGACATAATCCAAAGGGAATATTGATAGAATTGATTAAAGGGATAACATCAAAAATGATTGACTGCAGAATTAGTGTGTCATGTACCGATGCATATTGACCTTGCCTCACAGTGGCAGTGAACCCTAATTAGTTATCTCCACACTGCAGCATTGAACGATATGTTGACAAGCTTGGTTAACAGTGACACATTTGTCCCAGTCAATAAAACCATAAACAGCAGCAGAATATATATTAAGCGCCTAAGTCTATCAGGAAATCCTTGCTAAATAAGAACCATAATGAGGTTAGAGGGCTGCCAGAAAGATGATTTCAAATCTATTTACTGTTTAGTGGCATTCTGACCTTTTCTTCCTTAATAATCTTGCCATACACAATTAGCTCAGATTAACTGTCAGCAATTAAACTGCAGGGAGAATTAAACGAGGGCACCACAGTGAGTAGAGCGCCTTGCTCTCAGATTCAGCAGCCCCAGGTTCAATCGTGACCTTGTGTGGAGTTTGCACCTTCTGCCTGTGACTGTACATTTCCTCACGTTTCCTCACACATCCCAGAGGCGTGCAAGTCAGTGGGTTAATTGGTCACTGTACACCCAAAGGCCTCTTAAAGGTTCGAAGATGCTCTTCTGCACACTGTTGCTATAACGTGTGGTTATATGAGTAACTGACGCCTTCCTGTCAGTTTAAACCAGGTCATTCTCCTCTGATCTCTCTAATTAACAAGGCATTTTCACCCACAGAACTGCTGCCCTTTGGATGTTTTTTGTTTCTTGCACAATTCTCTGTAAATTCTAGAGACTGGTATGCATGAAAACCGCAGGAGATCAACAGTTTCCGAGATACTTAAGCAACCCTGTCTGGCACCAGCGATCGTTCCTTGGTTCTGATGTTTGGTCTGAACAACAACTGAACCTCTTGACCATGACTGTACACTTTATGCTTTGAGTTTCTGCCACATGATTGGCTGATTAGGTATTTGCATTAACGAGCAGATGCACAGGTATACCTAATAAAGTGACCACTGAGTGTATGTTACCACTAACATGTCGATGAGTAGAGGAATCTTGATTGGGGTGGGGTGGTGGGAGCCGATGTATAAACTGAAAGAATATAACAAGGATAGTGTAAATGACTGCCTATTGGACAGCAGAGTCTTGATTAAGATTAAGATTAGATTAGCCTTATTGGTCATGCGTACATCAAAATATGCAGTGAAACGTGTTGTTTGGGTCAACGAACAACACAGTCCAAGGATTGCTGAGAGCAGCCCGTAAGTACTCCCATGCTTCTAACACCAACACAGCATGCCTACAACTTTACTACCCGTATGTCTTGGAAAGTGGGAGGAATCCAGAGCACCTGGAGGAAACCCATGATATCACGAGGACAACGTACAAACTCCTTGGAGACAGCAACAGGACTTTAATAGGCTCAAAGGCCCAGTTTCTGTGATGTGTGAGTCATCAAGGGCACAAACCTCCCCTCCATCAAGAACAGCAACAAAAGGCAGTGTTTCAAGAAGGCTGCACCAATCAAGAAAGACCCTGATCATCCAGGGCAAGCTCTCGTCTCATTACTACCTCAGTCCTTAAATTATTTAAAGACTACTTCCACCATCATTTGAGAAAGAGACAAAGATTTGTGGCCCTCAAATAAGAAAACAAAATTCACCTCACATTAGCACTGAATGGTTGACCACATACTTCTGTCATTAAGGATCCCCATCAGTTCTACCTGGCTGATGGGGACCTCAAGTGCTGGGAGGTTGCAGGTGACAGTGATCTCCCACCATCCAGAGCAGGTTCCCTTCTCATGAATACAGTCAGGGAGGAGGTACAGGAGCTTAAAGACCCACTCTCAGCATTTTAAGAACAGCTTCTTCCCCTCTGACATTGGATTTCTGAATGGACAATGAACCCATGAACGCTATCTCACTGTTCATCTTCTACACTTTAATTCTATTTTTATACTGACATTGAATGCAAGGTTATTGCTGTGACACCATGCAACTAGCTGAAGCCAGTGGTAGTCATTTTGTAACAGTAATCATAATAGTGAATTAAATTTCTTGGTAGGACCTTGCTCTCTGTGATTTTAGTAAAGTTACTTGTGTTTAATGACGATTAGAATCAGAATCAGGTTCATTATCACTGACTAATGTGAAATTTGTCGCTAATTGTCAACAGTGCAGAACAGCACATAAAATACTGTAAATTACAATAAGAACTATATACAAAAAATAAAAAGGTCATGTAAAAAGAGAGAAAAAATTGAGGTAGTGTTCATGGGTTCATAAACTGTACTGAAATCTGATGGTTGAGGATAAAAAGCTATTCCTTAAAAGTTGAGTCTGTGTCCTCAGGCTCCTTTATCTCCGCCCCCACAACCCCCAGAGAGTAGCAATGAGAAGAGGGCATGTTCTGGATGGTGAGAATGCTTAATGATGAATGCCATCTTCTTGAGGCACTGCCTATTGAAGACATCCTCGATGGTGGTAAGGCTAGTGTCCATGTTTGCAATCTTCTGCAAGTTCTTCCGAATTTGCGCACTGCTACCTCCATTCCAGATGGCGATGAAGCCAGTCAGTGTGCTCTCCACGGTAGAAATTTCTACAGAGGATTCTACTCTGAACTCCATTACTGTAGTAGATGATAGAAAAAAGAACATAAGAGCTAAGAAATAATAGGCCATCTGGCCCATCGAGCCTGTTCCACCATTCAATAAGATCATTGCTGATCTGGCAATGGGCTCATCTCCACCTACCTGCCTTTTCCCCATAACCCTGCTAAGAGGGCTACGTGGTAGGGAAATTCTAGGCAGTTTCTAGAGTAGGTTACATGGACGGCCCAACATTGTATTGTGGTTCAAAGAGTCTGTAATGTGCTGTAGATGTCTATGTTTCTATGCAAAAATCTATCCAAGTTTACCTTAAATGTATTTACTGAGGTAGCCTCCACTGCTTCATTGAGCAGAGAATTCCACAGATTCAACACTCTCTGGAAAAAGCAATTCCGCCTCATCTCCATCCTAAATATATTCCCCTGAATCTTGACATTATGTCCCCTAGTTCTTGTCTCACCTACCAGTGGAAACAATTTTCCTGCCTCTATCTTATCTATTCCTTTCATAATTTTATATGTTTCTATAAGATCTCCTCTCATTCTTCTGAATTCCAGCAAATACAGTCCTAGGCGACTCAATCTGTCCTCATAGTCTAACCCCCTCATCTCTGGAATCAACCTGGTGAACCTCTTCTGAACCGCCTCCAAAGCCAGTATATCTTTCCCCAAGTAAGGAGACCAGAACTGCACGCGGTACTCCAGGAGTAGCCTCACCAGTACCCTGTACAGTTGCAGCATACTTCCCTGCCCTTAAATTTAATCTCTCTAGCAAAAAAAAGGCCAACATTCCATTTGCCTACTTGATAGCCTGCTGCACCTACAAACCAATCTTTTGTGATTCATGCACAAGCACCCCCAAGTCCCTCTGCACAATAGCATGCTGCAATTTTTTTATCATTTAAATAACAATCTGCTGTTTCATTTTTCCTTCTAAAGTGGATGATCTTGCATTTATCAACATTGTACTCCATCTACCAGACCCTTGCCCACTCACTTAACCTATCTATATCTCTCTCCAGACTCTCCATATCTTCTGCACAATATGCTTTTCCACTCAATTTAGTCTCATAAGCAAACTTAGATACAGTACACTCGGTCCCCTCTTCCAGATTGTTAATGTATATCGTGAACAGTTGTAAGCCCAGCACTGACCCCTGCAGCACGCAGCTCACCACTGACTGCCAATCAGAGTAACACTCATATATCCCAACTTTCTGCTTCCCATTTGTTAACCAATCCTCTATCCATGCTAATACATCACCCCTAACTCTAAGCATCCTTATCTTATGGATAAGTCTTTTATGCGGCATCTTATCAAACGCGTTCTGGTAATCCAAATAAGTGACAGCTATCTGTTCCCCTCTATCCGCTGTGCTTGTTATATCCTTAAAGAACTGCAGTAAGTTTGTCAAACAGGACCTGCCTTTGCTGAATCCATGCAGCATCTGCATGATGGATCCATTTCTTTCCAGAAAACACCTCCCTATCCTAAATTGAAAGTCTGGAACAGCCTCACCTACTCATTAAAATGGAGGAAGACCAGCTGGGAGGAAGTCAGGATGTCAAGAGTCCATGCAGTTGTTAATCGTGGACAGCAGGAGAAGTCCTTAACACCACAAACCACTCACTCATCCTTCCCATCCAGTTGCAGACTCTGTGGTTTCTACACAAGTCATCAGAACTGAAATGGAAGTGACTGCCTCAAAGATTATGTTGGCAAAGTAGGGTGGTGCGGTGGTGTAGCGGTTACTGTCATCGTCTACAGTGCCATCAGTCACTGAACGGGGTTCAATTCCCATCTGTAAGGGCGTTCGTTATATGTTCTCACCTGACCCTGTGGGTTTCTTCAGGGTGTTCTGGTTTTCTCCCACAATCCAATGACATGGTTGGTAGGGTACTTGGTCACATGGGTGTAACTGGGTGGCACTGGCTCCAGTAAAGATTCTTTTACTCTTAGTAACAGGGTGGCAGGGTGGAAATATGTCTCTAGCAAAGGAGATGTAAGGTGCTCCTTCCCTCTGCTAGCCTGCACGTCTCCCTTGGGCAAGGTGTAGCACCTGCTTAGCCTCCCCGATCAGGGTCACATGAAGCCAAGGAAACAGGTGGTGGATGGTTGTATGAGGAGCTGGTGCATATCATAAGTCCTGGTTTATGACCACTAATGCCAGGCAGAAGGCAAATGCAAACAACTTCTGTAGGAAACTTTACCAAGCACAATCATGGTCATGGAAAGACCATGATTGCCCGTGTCCTATGAGATGGCACATAAAGAATGAATGAACACTTATTAATACCTCTGCTGAACCTGTTTCTATACCAGAACTTTTGCCACCCTTATTCCTATTATCAAAAGTAAAGTCCTACACAATCAAAGACTTTCTCGGCTCCCTGTTTCCTTGGTAGAAAGGCAGTTAGTGTAACACTACATCAGCAGTGATCGGAAGATCAGGGGTTCAATTCCTGCTGCTGTCTGTATGGAGTTTGTACATTCTCTCCATAACTTTGTGGGTTTCCTCTGGGTGTTCCAGTTTCCTCCCACTTAAAAATGTATGCGTTAACGTTGTGGGTATGCTATGTTGGTGCCACAAGTTACTCCTAGCACATCCTAGGACTGTGTTGGTTGTTCGCACATTTCAGTGTATACAGTGCGATACATTGATGTAGATGTAATCCTTAAAGCTAATCTTAAAGATCTTTATTTTTAATGTATGGATTAATAAAGAGACAGCTCTCTCCCTTTGCTCACATTTTGCCTTTGTAGCAATTTAACCAATATTGTTATTGCACAGACATTAACGAGTTTGATGTCAGCGTTGCAAATTCACGTTAGAGGAACGAGGAAGAGAACACAGCTTGCTTTCCCCCATGTGATATCAATGAACATCACAAACAAACAAGCAACTAAAACTTTGCTTGTTAGTTTGCGCTATTGATATGAGAGCCGAAGCAATCCCACAGTCCCATGATTCCATGGGTAATAATGCTAATGCACTTATCTACTGTGAATAGCAGTATAATTAGGAAGCAATTTATTTCCAGTTATATGTTGGTCATTGGAATATAAAGCAATATGGTAGCATATAATCAAGAAGGTGCTCTGATGCTCTTTACACTACTAATTATACATTGTCATTATTGTTAATGATATTCCAGCTATTTAACAGAGGCAAGATCTGTAATATATGGGGAAGATATATAAACTGGGAAAAGACATATGACTGATTTTGTTCAGCACTGAAGTTATGAGCTCACTTTCAAGGGCTCTACAGCTCATGTTCTCAACCTTACTTTCGGGGTGCAATGGTAGCGTAGCCGTTATCGCAACGCTATGACAGCTCGAGGTGTTCTGGAGTCTGGAGTTCAGGTCCGGTGCTGTCTGTAAGGAGCTTGTGCATTCTCCTCGTGAAGCACATACATTCCCTCCAGGTGCTCCAGTTTCCTACCACAGTTCAAAGATGTACTGGCTAGTAAGTCAATTGGTCATTGTAAATTGACCAGTGATTAGGCCAGGGTTCAGTAGGGGAGTTGCTGGGCGTTATGGCTCATTGGGCCAGAAGGGCCTGTCCCATACTGTATCTCTAAAGAAGTAGATACATAAATAATTTATTTGTTTTTTTTTGTAATTGCACAATTTGTCTTCTTATGCATATTGGTTGTTGGTCTGTCTTTGTGCATAGCTTTTCATTGATCCGATTGTGTTTCTTTGCATCGACTGTGATTGCCTGAAAAATGAATCTCAGGATGACATTCACATACTTAGAGAATACAATTACTTTGAACCCTTTGAACTTTTGATACCCTGAAAATGGAGCAGGCCACTCAGTCCCTGGTTCTGTTGTTCTAGATGAATGTGCCTGATCACCAGGCCAATATCATATTGAAAATTATGAGGGTTATAGATAGGGTGAGTGCAGGCAGGCTTTTTCCACCGAGCTTTGTGTGAAATTAGATCTAGAGGTCATAGGTTAAGGGTGAAAGGTGAGATATTGAACGGGAACTTGACGCGACGAGGGGGGGGGGGCTTCTTCACAAAGAGAGTAGTGTGAGTGTGGAATGAGTTGCCAGCAGAAATGTTGGACATGGCTTCGATTGCAGCATTGAAGAGAAGTTTGAATGAGTATATGGATGGGAGAGGTATGGAGGGTTCTGGTCCACGTGAGGACCTCCTCCTTCTCACCATTGTCTGCTAGTTTTAGAATATTGTACACAGTTGCTGTCACCTACCTGCAGGAAAGGTATCAACAAGCTTCAAAGAATACTAAGAAAATTTACAAGGATATTGCCAGGACTTGAGGGCCTGAGTTAAAGGGAAATCTGAAATAGGTTAGGAGTTTATTCCTTGGATACAGAGGAATAGTGGACTTCAGAAAGGGGGAGCCAAGGGAACGCACACCAGGCCTCATTGCGGGTTCAGCAGCGGGAGGGGTGAGCAATTTAATATTGCTGAGTGTTAGCATCTCTGAAGATCTATCCTGGGCCCAACATATTGATGCAATTATCAGGAAGGTATGTCAGTGGCTATATGTCACTAGGGGTTTGAGATTTGGTATGACACTAAATCTCTACAGATGTACATGGAGAGCATTCTGACTGGTTGTATCACTGTCTGGGATGGAGGGGCCACTGCACAGGATTGGAAAAAGATGCAGAGGGTTGCAAACTGAGCCAACTCCATCATGGGCACTAGCCACCACACCGTCGAGGACAGCTTCAGAAGGTAATGCCTCAGGAGGGCTTCAACCATCATTAACAAACCCCATCACCTAGGACATGGCCTCTCTCATTTTAGGATCAGCTTCTTCCCTTCCACTATCAGATTTCTGAATGGACAATGAACCACCCCATGAACAGTTCTTCACTGATTTTGCATTACTTATTTAAGTTAATCTTTAATATATATATATTACTGTAATTTACTGGCACAAAATAACAAATTTCATAACATCCGTCAGTAATATCAAACCCGATTCTGAGAATGAAGGGAAACTTTACAGAGGTGTACAAAATTATGAGAGTAGTAAATAGAGTGAATTCTTGCAGACAACAGGAATTCTGCAGATGCTGGAAACTCAAGCAACACACATCAAAGTTGCTGGCGAACGCAGGAAGCCAGGCAGCATCTCTAGGAAGAGGTACAGTGGATGTTTCGGGCCAAGACCCTTCGTCAGGACTAACTGAAGGAAGAGCTAGTGGGAAAGTGGGAGGGGGAGGGATGGAGCTAAGAGCTGCGAGTCTGAGTCAAAATGTGGTCGAAAAGTCGAGTCTACATCCGTTATTTATTTATATACACACATTCTTTCTCTCTCTCCTTTTTCTCCCTCTGTCCCTCTCACTATACCCCTTGCCCATCCTCTGGGTTTTTCCCCCCCTCCCCCTTTCCCTTCTCCCTGGGCCTCCTGTCCCATGATCCTCTCATATCCCTTTTGCCAGTCACCTGTCCAGCTCTTGGCTCCATCCCTCCCCCTCCTGCTTGAATTCTTGCAGGCTTTTTTTCCATTCAGGTTGGGTGAGACTAGAGTTAGAGGTCATAGAGTAGGTTTAAACTGGAAGTTGAAATATTCAAGGGGAACCTGGGAAGTAACTACTGCATTCAGAGGGCAGTGTAAGAGTGAAATGAGTGGAAGCGGTGGATACGGGTTCAATTGTAACATTTAAGAGAAGTTTGGATAGGTACATGGATGAGACCAGATTGGAAGGATATGGTCCCTGGATGGGATTAGGCAGAGGACTAGGTCAGAATGGACTAGATATGCTGAAGGGCCTCTTTCTGTGCTGTTCTACTGTATGACTTTATAACTCCCCCCAGATTCCACTACACACCCACACACAGAAGACAGTTTACAGGGACCGATTATCCTATCAGGATATGGTAAAAGAATCAGAATCAGGTTTAATATTACCAGTATATGTCATGAAATTTTTTAAACTTTGCAGCAGCAGTACAATGCAATACATGATAATATAGAGAAAAACTGAATTATAGTAAATATACATAAAGGCATCCGTTAGTCTTGTGAGACCATGGATCTGCACCTGGAAAGTCTTCACTCTCCGGGACGCAGGCCTGGGCAAGGTTGTATGGAAGACCAACAGTTGCCCATGGTGCAAGTCTCCCCTCTCCACGACACTAATGTTGTCCAAGGGAAGGGCATTAGGACCCATACAGCTTGGCACCAGTGTCGTCGCAGAGCAATGTGTGATTAAGTGCCTTGCTCAAGGACACAACACGTTCCCTCAGCTGGGGCTCGAACTCACGACCTTCAGGTCGCTAGTCCAATGCCTTAACCACTTGGCCACGTGCCCACAGTAAATATACATATATACATTAATAATGATATTAAATTAGTACAAAAAATAGAAATATGGAAGTAGTGAGGTAGTGTTCATGGGTTCATTATTCATTCAGAAATTGGATGGAAAGGGGGAAGAAGCTGAATCTTTGAGTGTGTGCCTCAGGCTTCTGTTCTTCCTTCCTGATTGTAGCAATGAGATGAGGGCATGTCCTAGGTAGTGGGGGACCTTAATGATGGATGCCGCCTTTTCGAAACACTGCTCCTTGAAGATGTCCGTAAGACTCTAAGAACATAAAATATAGGAGCAGAATTAGGCCATTTGGCCCTTCTTAGTCTGTTCTGCTATTTCATCATGGCTGATCCAATTTTCCTCTCAGCCACAATCTCCTGCCTTCTCCACATATCCCTTCATGCCCTGATTAATCAAGAATCTATCAACGTCTGCCTTAAATATACAGCTGCTTGTGGCAAAGAATTCCACAGATTCACCACTTTAGCAATAGAAATTCCTCATCTACATTACAAAAGGATGCCCCTCTATTCTGAGGCTTGGTCCTCTGGTCTTAGACTCCTCCACTATAGGAAACATCCTCTCCACATTGACTCTATCAAGGACTTTCACCATTCAATGGGTTTCATGAGGTCATCCCTCATTCTTCTGAATTTCGGTGAGTACAAGCCCACAGAAATCAAATGTTCTTCATATAACAAGCCGTCCAATCCAGGAGTCATTTTCGTGAACCTTCTTTAAGATCCTCTCCTGTTTCAGCACATTCTTTCTAAGATAAGGGGCCCAAAACTGGTCACAATACTATAATTCTCCCTTCACTTGTGCTTTATAAAGTTTCAAAATTACTTCCCTGCTTTTATATTCTAGTCCTCTAGAAAATAATGCTAACATTGCATTTGCCTTTCTCAGCACAAAATCCACCTGCAAATTAACCTTTTGAAAATCCTGTATAACAACTCCCAAGTCCCTATGCACTTCAGATTTTTGTGTTTTCTTTCCATTTAGAAAATAGACAAACCTTCTGTTTCTTCCACCAAGGTACATGACCATACATTTCCCGACACTGTATTCCATCTGCCACTTCTTTCCCCATTCTCCTAATTTGTCCAACTCCTTTTGTAGCCTGTCTACTTCCTTAAAACTACCTGCCCCTCCACTAATTATCATTGCAACAAAGCCATCAATTCTATTATCTGAATCATTGACATATAACCTAAAAAGAATCAATCCCAACACAGACTCCTGTGGAACACCACTAGTCACCAGCAGCCAACCAGCAAAGGCTCCCTTTATTCCCACTCTTTGCCTCCTGCCAATCATTCACTGCTTTATTCATGCCAGAATCTTTCTTGTAATACCATTGGCTTGAGCTTGTTAAGAAGCCTCATGTGTGGCACTTTGTCAAAGGCCTTCTGAAAATCCAAGTACACAACATCACTGATACTTCTTTGTCTATCCTGCTTGTTCTAGCAGATCTGTCAGGATAGATTTTCCCTTGAGGAAATCATGCTGACTATGGCTTGTTTTAACATGCGCCTTCAAGTACCCTGAGACTTTATCCTTAGTAATCGACTCCAACATCTTCTCAACCACTGAGATCACACTAACTGGCCTATAGTTTCCTTTCTTCTTCCTCTCTCCCTTCTTGAAGAGTGGAGTGACATTTGCAATTTTCCAGTCTTCTGGAACATTTCCAGAATCGAGTAATTCTTGAAAGATCATTAGTAATGCCGCCATGATTTCTTCAGCCACCTCTTTCAGAACCCTGGGGTGAACACCATCTGGCCCAGGTGACTTAACTACCTTCAGACATTTCAGTTTCCCAAGAACCTTTTCTCTAGTAATGGTTCCTTCACACAATTCATGCCCCCTGACACCTAGAACTTCTGCCATACTGCTAGTCTTCCATTTTGAAGACAGATGCAAAATACTAATTCAGTTCATCTGCTATTTCCTTGTCCCTATTACTACCTCTCCAGCATCATTTTCCAGTGGCCCGATATCTACCCTCACCTCTCTTTTACATTAATATATGTGAAGAAACTTTTGGCATGCTGTTTAATATTACTGGTTAGCTTACTTTCCTATTCCATCTCTACCTTGTTAATTACTTTTTAGTTGCCTTCTGTTGGCTTTTAAAAGCTGCCCAATTCTCAAACTTCCCATTAATTTTTGCTGTATTATATGCCCTCCCTTTGGCTTTTACAAACGTACATTGTCTTTGCCTTATCTTATTAGCCATGGTTGTGTCATCTTGTATTTGGAATACTTCATCTTCTTTGGGATATCTATATCCTATGCCTTCTGTATTGCTTCCAGAAATACTAGCCATTGCTGCTCTGCCATCATCCTTGCCAGTGTTCTTTTCCAATCAATTCTGGCCAACTCCTCTCACATGCCTCTGTAATTTCCTTTACTCCACTGTAATACTGATGCATCTGACTTTAGTTTCTGCTTGTCAAATCTCAGGGGAATTCGATTATATTATGGTCACTTTCCCCAAAGGGTTCTTTTACCTTAAGCTCTCTAATCAATTCAGTTTCATTGCACAACACCTAATCCACAATAGCTGTTCCCATCATGGCTCAACTATGAGCTGCTCTAAAAATCTATCTTGTAGGCATTCTGGAAATTCCCCCTCTTGGAATCCAGCACCAACCTGATTTTCCCAATCTACCTGCATATTGAAATCCCCCATGACTACTGTAGCATTGCCCTTTTGGCATGCATTTTCTATTTCCTGTTGTAATATGTAGGCCACATCCTTACTACTATTTGGGGGTCTGTATATAGTTCCCATCAGGGTCTTTTTACCCTCGCATTTCCTTAGTTCTGTCCACACTGATTCATCTCCTTCCTTCTGACTCTATGTCATCTGTTTCTTATGATTTGATTTCATTTTTTGACCAACAGGTCAATGCTCCCCCCCCCCCACCCCTTGCTTTCTGCCTGTTCTTTCAATCCAATGTGTATCCTTGGACATTAAACTCCCAGCAATATTCTTCTTTCAGCCACGATTCAGTGATGCCTACAACAGCATACACGCCAATCTGTAGCTGTGTTACAAGTCATCTACTTTATTCCCTATACTGTGCGCATTCAAATATAACACCTTCAGTTCTGTATTTGCCCTTTTTGTTTTGTTTTCCTTTTACGTTGCAACTCATCCTGTTGACTGCAGTTTTGCTCTGTCAACAGTCACTCTTCACTACACAATGCCTCTGTTTGTAAACCAGCTACCTCATCTTCAGCACTGTTATCCACCTTTCCTACAATACTTCCTACATTGAAATATACGCTGCTGATGACACTGGTCGCAGCATGCTCAGCCTTTTGATTCCTAACTTTGTCTGAGGATCTACTAACATCTGCCTCCACACCCTCTCCATCAACTGTTCTGGCACTCCGGTTCCCACCCCCGTGCAACGCTAGTTTGAACCCCACAGTGCAGTATCTTTGTGCTAAGATATCAGTCCCCCTCCATTCCTTCTATCCAGGTCAAACCTTCCCTGGAAGAGTGCCCAATGATACAGAAACCTTTCACCATCCCTCCTACACCAACTCCTTAACCACGTATTAAGCTGTATAATCTTCTTAGATATAGCCTCACTAGCACGTGGCACAGGTAGCAATTCTGAGATCACAATTTAACACCTTACTCCCTCTACTCTGTATGCAGAACCTCATCACTCATGACATTGGTACCTACGTGGTCCATGACTTTTGGCTGTTCACCCTCCCACTTAGGAATACTGAGGACATGATCCAAGATATCCCAGACACTGGTACCTGGGAGGTAATATACCATCTGGGAATCTTGTTCTTGCCCACAGAACCCCCTGTCCATTCTACTAACTAACGAATCTGCTATCACCACAGTGTGCCTGTTCTCCCCACTTCCCTTCGGAGTCACAATGCCAGACACAGTACCAAAGTCCCGACCACTGTGACTTTCCTCTGTTACATCATCCTCCCTGACAGTATCCAAAGTGATATATCTGTTGTAGGGGGAGACGGCCACAGGGGTACTCTGCACTAGCTCCTTACCCCTTTCTGCTTTCTGACTGTCACCCATTTTCCTTTGTCCTGCACCTTGGGTGTAACTACCTCTCTATATGACCTATCTATTACCCCCTTAGCCTCCCGAATGATCTGGAGTTCATCCAGTTCAACTTCTTAACGTGGTTTGTTAGAATCTGCAGCTGGATGCATGTCTTGCAGTTGTAGTCGTCAGGGACACTGGAGGTCTCCCTGCCTTCCCACATCCCACAAGAGGAGCATTCCAGTATCCTGCCTGGTATCTCTACTGTCCTAACTGAGTAACATAAAGAAGTGAAGGAGAAAAAGAAACTTAATCTTGAGTTACACACATAAAAGTTGCTGGTGAACGCAGCAGGCCAGGCAGCATCTATAGGAAGAGTAACGTCGACTGTACCTCTTCCTAGAGATGCTGCCTGGCCTTCTGCGTTCACCTTTTATGTGTGTTGCTTGAAATTCCAGCATCTGCAGATTTCCTCGTGTTTGATAAATCTTGAGCTCTTCTTTTTTTGCTTTCTTAGACTGAAGCCTTTCTTTGCTGAAGCCTTGAAGAGCTAAAGCCTCAAGATCACCACTCTGGCTTTGTCCACTGAGATGACAGCCACTATGATGATGGCCTGGATATTAAGGCAGCTAGTGCCTGTGATGGAGTTGACTAAGTTTACAACCCTCTGCAGCTTACTTTGATCCTGTACAATAACCCCCCATTCCCCATGCCAGACAGTGATGCAACCAGTTAGAAAGCTCTCCATGGTATATCTGTGGAAATTTTCAAGTGCTTTAGGTGACATTTGGCATCTCCTCAAACTTCTAATAAAAAACAGCCACCGCCTGTCTTCTTAAAGTTGTGTCGATATGTTGGGTACAGGTTAGGTCCTCAGAGATATTGACACCCAGGAACTTGTAATTGCTCACTCTCTACTTCTGATCTCTCTATGAGGACTGGTGTGCGCTCCCTCATCTTTCCTTCTCTGAGGTCCACAATCAGTTCTTTGAAGACTGAAACCTCCGGAAGAAACTCATGCACAATCTATATGGACAGCACCTGAAATCAGGAATGAACTTGAGCAGCTAGAACTCGGCCACTCCAGCGGTTCATGCTCTCATTCTTAAGTGACACTTACTTTCTTTGACAGGATGCAGAGAAATATGAAGATGAACATCCCTTGGAATGCATTGGAAATGGTGAATAGATATGCTGTCACCATGGTTCCCTTGACAATGTGCAACACCCCGAAAGTCCAGGTAGCACCAAGGAGGAAGAGAAGGGCCAGGGCACCACGAGCACAAGACCTGGAAAACAGAGTGAGAGAGTACATTAATTCACCTTCCATGCAGAGTTAGGTCACCCAAACAGACCTACATCTGAGGACCAGACTCATCTCAAGAGGGCCAGCCCCACCTGAAGAGGACCATACCAGTCTGAGGAGGTCCAGTCCCATCCCAGGAGGTCCAGTCGCATCTCAGGAGGACCAATCCCATCTCAGGTCCATCTATCTCAGGAGGTCCATCTGGTCCTCCTGAGATAGAGAATGCCTGAGTATAGCTGTTTAACATGGGAAGGCTGATGTACAGGAGGCCATCACATGGTCCTTGACAGATTGGGGTCAGGGTCCAGTGACATGGAATACAAGATGACTGAGGACCCTTCACTGCTGCAGCCTTCCTCCGCCTTCACTGGCATTGCAATGTGTCATCATCTTCTGCCAGCTCCACCATTGATCTCAGCAGGGCAGGCAGCATCTATGGAAATGAATAGATAGTCTATATGTTGGGCCTAAACTTTTCTTAAGGACAAAGAAGAAAAGGGTAAGATGCTGGAATAAAAAGGTGATTTTCGTGAAATTTGTTATTGCGCACAGCAGTACAGTGCAATACATAATAATAAAAATATTCTGTAAGTTACAATAAGAAATATAAATAAATAAACAAGTGGGGTAAAAGGAGAACAGAATAGTAAGGTAGTGTTCGGAAATATGATAGCAGAAGGGAAGAAATTGTCACTGAAATTTTGAGTATGAGTCTTCAGGTTCCTGTACCCCTTCCCTGATGGTAGAAATCAGAAGAAGGCATGTTCTGGGTATTGGGAGATCCCTCTCACCTGTGACTTCCCACCACTTTAGATCCCCGTAAAGCAGGCGGTACTGGTGGGATCCTTAACGATGGAAATATGTGGTTAACCATTGAAGATAAACATGAAGTGAATTTTTCTTCTTATCTGAGCATAGTGAATCTTTGAGTCTTTCTCAAACAATGATAGAAATAGTTCTTTAAGATTTTCAATAGATCAGTAGACAATAGGTGCTGGAGTAGGCCATTCAGCCCTTCGAGCCAGCACCACCATTCACTGTGATCATGGCTGATCATCCGCAATCCTGCCTTCTCCCCATATCCCTTCACTCGGCTATCTTTAAGAGCTCTATTTAACTCTTTTTTGAAAGAATCCAGAGAATTGGCCTCCACTGCCTTCTGAGGCAGAGCATTCCACAGAACCACAACCCTCTGTATGAAAAAGTCTTTCCTCAACTCCGTCCTAAATTGTCTACCCCTTACTCTTAAACTGTGGCCTCTGGTTCTGGACTCCCCCAACATCGGGAACATGTTTCCTGCCTCTAGCGTGTCCAATCCCTTAATAATCTTATATGTTTTAATCAGATCCCCTCTCATCCTTCTAAATTCCAGTGTATACAACCCCAGTCGCTCCAATCTTTCAACATATGAAATAGCTTTAAAACCAAGGTAGTAATGAGAAGGGGGCATGTCCAGGTGGTGAGGGTCCTTAATGATGGTCAATTCTTGATAAGGTTGAAGGTTACCACAAATGAAGACCACAATGAAATTAGGCAGGATCTCTTTGAATGGCAGAACAGGCAAGAGGGACTGACTGGTGTGTTCATACTGCTGATTTATGCATATGTTTGTATGTGTTTAGCTCATCACTGCCTGTGGGAGCTTGCTTGAGGATCCAAATGGCCTATTCCTGCTCCATTTTCTTCTGTCGCAGTTGTACATATCTTGCCGCTGCATTCCCTCCATTACAACTAAATATTTCATCAGCTGTAAAGTGCTCTGGGACACACTTGCACTCCTGAAGATGTTTGAGTGTCTGTGATTTTCTCTTTGTCACTGCTCCGAGTTAGCTTGCTGTCACATTTTCTTCATCATTCCCTCAGGAGAATCTTCTGCTCACCTTGCCTGTCCCTGGTTTTCAGAGTCATAGCAAGAGTCACCGCACTGACGCAGTCCCTTCAGCCCATTGAGTCTATGCTGACCGTCAGCCAGGTAGCCTTCCAGGTTCTACCCCTCACCTAAACACTAAAGACACTAAATTTGAGTTTATTGTCATACCTCCCGGGAGCGGGGAGAAGATGGCGGTGCGACAACAGCGTGTGTGACCACTTCGGTGGTGATGTCTGTTATCTGTCAAGTAGGGGACCGTGCACAATCCTGATTTGATGGAGACAGACGTGAGAACACGGAGGAACATCTGGAAAACTTCTGAAATGCCTGCTTTGCTGCCGCTGCTACTGTGTGGTAACCAGAATCTCCGGAGCTGAGGGCCTTGAAATCCTCGGCTTTGTGTGTTTCAGCGGCTGGGGAGAGGTCGAAGGCGCTCGGCAGAGGATGGCTCTCGGGAGGCTGTATCGGAAGGCTGCTCGGAAGCTCGGAGTTTTCGGATGGATGGACTCAGTGCTGGCTGTGGTCGGGTGCTTTCAAGGTATCGGTAAGTTGACGGTGCCTGGAGGTTTATGGCAGGGAGTTTCTCCCTTTTGCCGCTGTTATCAGGGACTCGGGAGTCGATCGACTTGGGACTTTGAGTCTTTTTTTTACTGTGCTTATGGACTGTTCTTCATCAAATTATGGTATTGCTTTGCACTGCTGTAACTATATGTTATAATTATGTGGTTCTGTCAGTGTTAGTCTTTGGTCTGTCCTGTTCTCTGTGATATCACTCCGGAGAAATATTGTATCATTTCTTAATGCATGCATGCATTTCTAAATGACAGTAAAAGAGGACTGAGTGTTCTCATAATAATAATGTAAGAGTAGGTGTGTGTACAAGTGCAGTGAAAAACCTACTTGCAGTAGCATCACATAAGCAGTATCCACAAAAGAAAACATAAGTGAAACAAATTTTACAAGAAAGAACACTGTTAGAACAATAAAAGCATATCCTCTGTAGTGCAAAGTGATCATGTTGCTGCTGTACTGAGATAATTAGAGTTGTACAGGTTGTTTCAATAATCAAATGGTGGAAGGGAAATAGCTGCTCCTGAACCTGGTGGTGTGGGACTTCAGGCTTCTGCAGTGTAGTTTTTAAAGTACATTTATTATTAAAGTATGTATGCGTTATACAACCCTGAGATTTGTCTTCCCACAGACATCCACAGAACAAAGCAGCCAGTTAATTGACTGAACCGTACATTTCTGGAATTTAAAAAAAAAATTGTTTCGAGATGCAGCATGGACCAGGCACCTTTGGGCCCACCACCCAGCAACCCACCTATTTTAAAGGCATCCGTTAGTCTTGCGAGACCATGGATCTGCAGCTGGAAAGTCTTCACTCTCCAGGGCGCAGGCCTGGACAAAGTTGTATGGAAGACCAGCAGTTGCCCATGCTGCAAGTCTCCCCTCTCCATGACACCAATGTTGTCCAAGGGAAGGGCATTAGGACCCGTACAGCTTGGCACCAGTGTTGTCGCAGAGCAACGTGTGATTAAGTGCCTTGCTCAAGGACACAACACGTCTCGGCTGGTGCTCGAACTCACGACCTTCAGATCGCTAGCCTTAACCGCTTGGCCACATACCCACCTATTTAACACTAGGCTAATCACAGGACAATTACAATGACCAATTAACCTACTACCCAGTATGCCTTTGGATTGTGGGAGGAAACCAAATCACCAGAGGAAACCCATACAAACACCTTACAGAGGACAGCAGAATTGAAGTCTAAACTCTGATGGCCCGAGCTGGAAAAGCATCACACTAACTGCTTCACTACCATGGCGCCTCCATGTGTGAGTGATTGAATACGTGGAGAGGATGTTTCAATAGACAATAGACAATAGGTGCAGGAGTAGACCATTCAGCCCTTCGAGCCAGCACCGCCATTCACTGTGATCATGGCTGATCATCCACAATCAGTATCCAGTTCCTGCCTTATCCCCATAACCTTTGATTCTGCTATCTTTAAGAGCCCTATCCATCTCTTTGTTGAAAGCATCCAGAGACTTGCCCTCCACTGCATTCTGGGGCAGAGCATTCCACATATCCACCACTCTCTGGGAGAGTATAGTTTTCTATAGTAGGGAGACTAGGACCAGAGGGCACAGCTCAGGATACAAAGACATCACTTTAGAACAGAGATGAGGAGGAATTTCTGGTGCTAGGGGGTGGTGAATCTCTGGAATTCATTGCCACAGATGACTTTGGAGGCCAAGTCATTGGGTATATTTAAAGTGGAGGCTAATATGTTCTTTATTAGTAAGGATGTTAAAGTTTACAGGGAGAAGGCAGGAGAATGCGTTTGAGAATGATAATACAGTAGTGGAGTAGACTTGATATGTCAAATGATCTAGTTCTGCTCCTATGCCTTATGGTCTTATGAATCAAGAGTGCCAGGAGAAAAGCCTGCAGTCATAGGGGAGGTTGTACTAAATCTGATAGTGTCATTGGTGAGAATTGAATCTGGGTCTCTGATGTTATGAGGCCGCCGCTCAACCATCAATTACTGGAAGTTCAAGAAATCAATGTTCATGCCATCAGCATGGAGCCTACTCAAATGGAATATAATGTGATGTTCCTCCACCCTCATTGCAGCAGTATAGGCCATGGATTGACATATCGGAATGGGAATGGGAAGTGGAATTAAAATGGGGCACAAATATCAATTTCTCAAACTTTTAGAGATTGCCCCCTCCTCCTTCACCATTCCCCATTCCCTTTTCCTTCACTCACCTCATCTCCTTACCTGCCCATCACCTCCCTCTGGTGCTCCTCCCCCTTCCCTTCCTTTCATGGTCTTCTATCAGATTCCCCCTTCTCCAGCTTTATACATCTCCCAACTTTATACACCTCCCGCTCCCTTCTCCCAGTTTCACCTATCACCTGCCACCTTGTACTTCTTCCTCCCCTCCCCCCACCTTCTTACTCTGACTTCTCCACTTCCTTTCCAGCTCTGATGAAGGGTCTCAGGCCGAAACATTGACTCTTTACTCTTTTCCATGGATGCTGCCTGGCCTGATGAGCTCCTCCAGCATTTTGTGTGTGCTTCATGTTTGTATTTGCAGTTGCCTTTTGCACACTGGTTCAACACCCATGTTGGTGCAGTCTCTCATTGATTCCGTTATGGTTATTATTCTATGGATTTATTGAGTATGCCCGCAAGAAAATGCATCGCAGGGTTGTATCTGGTGACATATATGTACTTCGATAATAAATTTACTTTACACTTTGAAAAGTATGCAGACATGCTCGAGTGGTTCAGTTCAGACCAAACATCAGAATGTGGAAGAAATGTGACCGAAGTCACTTTAACTGTGGAATAATTTCTAGTGTCAGATGGAGTGTTCGAGTATCTCAGAAGTTTCCTGGGATTTTCACGCTCAACAGTCTCTTGAGTTTACAGAGAACAGTGCAAAAGCAAAAAAAGATCCAGTCAGCGGCAATTTTATTGTTGTAAGTGCCTTGTTAATGAGAGAGGTCAGAGGAGAATGGCCAGACTGGTTCAAGTTGACAGGAAGATGACAGTAATTCAAATAACTACTTGCTACAACAGTGGTGTGCAGAAGAGCACCACTGAATACACAAAATATCAAACCTCGAAGTGGATGGGCTACAGCAGCAAAAATCCCCAAACATACACTCAGTGGTCACTTTATTAGTTACTGAAGGTACTTAATACAGTGGCACTGAATGTATGTTCAATCCGTTCTCCAGCTGCCTGCATACTTGCAAGGTGGGTTTAGTTGAATTACACAGTGTCACTTGGAGCGTAGAGGCAATTCATCACTGGGGAATAATTAGCTTTCAGTGTTAGTAGAGCTGTGTCATTGTTCCCTTTGGAAGCCAGTGTATATTACTGGGAGTGAAGGGAAAAAACTGATTGTTGACTTTGCGTTTTCAGGGACAATCCCTTCCTGATCCTGACGTCGGAGGATATGCCTTTGGTGAGATTTAGAAAGTGCTTGTGCAGCACGACAGGGTTGGGCAAACTGGAAACTTTGGTAACTAGGGACCACAGTAGTGTAGTAGTTAGCACGACCCTGTTACAGAGCATTCTGGAGTTTGGAGCTCAATTCTAGTGCCATCCACAAGGAGTTTGTATGTTCTCCCTGTGACTGCGTGGGTTGTCTCCAGATGCACCGGTTTCTCCCACAGTCCAAAGATTGGCCATTCAAATTGTCCTGTGATTAGGCTAGTGTTAAATAGGTGGGTTGCTGGACGGTAAGGTTCATGGGGCTGGAAGGGCCTGTTCTGTACTGTATCTCTGAAGGAGCCTTACCCCTTTCCAATGCAACGATCGGCTGCTTCACGTCAGATTCAATAATTAAATGTAAAGATTGGCTTTACTTGAGACAAATACAATACACTGAAATACACAATGCACCATTTGCATCAATGACTAACACTGTCTGAGCATGTGTGCAGGGGCAGCCCGTGGTTTTGACACAAACCTTGCGAGCCTACAACTTACCAACCCCAACCTTTATGTCTTTGGAATGTGGGAGGAAACCCACACGGTCACACAGAGAACATACAAATTCCTTTCCAACAATGGCAGGAATTCAAGTTCAAGTTTATTGTCATTCAACAAAACACATATATACAGCTAAATAAGACATCATTCCTCTGGGGTCAAGATGCAAAACACATTTATTCAGCCACAGACGCAACTGAACCCAGAATTGAAACCTGATCAGTGATCAATAGCACTGTAACCCATTGTGCTAACCGCTACACTACCAAACTCCCTCTGAACTAAACTGAAGCATTTCCATGAGTTGAGGTGACGCTGTCCTTTGTGTTGGTCCCTCCATTTCTGAATCGTCACAGCCACCTATTGTCTTCGATTGTCTATCTCTTGAACCACTGCCTATTGAACAGTGAAGTCGGGAATCCACACCATCCAAGCACCACATTACTGCTTTGTAGATTAAATTCTAATACACTTTCCTCATTGTCTTATGAAAGAATCGTCTTTATTACATACAGACTCACACTTTGCAATATTACGAGACTTGTTATTGACCACCCACTAACAAACCACACTATTTGTTAAACCATAAAGTCAACCTCTCACAATATGCGACTACACTATCTATTGAAATTTGGGAATAAACCAGATACTGTATTATGGAGCCACCCTGTCTATTGTGCTAATTAATGTACTTGTCTATTCATCTTCATGCTGTGACCTGGTTTACATGTTGTGCAGACCTTGGTGGAGTGATGGAGGCTGAGAGGGAATCTGATAGAGGTTTATAAAATTATGAGAAGCATAGACAGAGTAGATAGACAATATATATTTCCAAGGGTTGAAATGTTTAATACTAGAGGCATGCATTCAAGATGACATAGGGTAATTTCAAAGATGTGAGGGGCAAGTTGCTTCTTTACACAGAGATTGATGGGTGCCTAGAAAATGCTATATGCCTGGAGTGGTGGTAGAGGCAGATATTGTCTCACCAGGGTTATTTTTTTAAAAAAGAAAAGATTGTTTTTCATTTAGTAGGTGGATTGTATTTTCTCAGGTTTGCAGATTTCCTTGGATTGTTTACCCTTTCTGTCCAATTGTTTGTTTTTGGACTGGCTCTGGTTGTTCACTTTGTGTTGCAGGTGTCTCATTTGTGATCATGGGGATTGTTAAGCTCTCTTTGTATTTATCACTTTGATTCAGTTTGGGGTAATTCAACTAACACGGGATTTTCAATGTTTTGTATTGTTAGTTGTTGTTTTTGGGGATTATTACTTCGTCTGCACACGTGGGCATCTGATTGGTCCTGAATTCCTATGTGCTCCAGGGTGTATTTCGGGGGGGTCGGGGGGCTTGTCAACCCCTCTTCACTTGGTCATTGTGGATCCTTGTCTGGTGAAACTCTGACTGAGTCCTTCTGTGTATCGTGGTGAGGGTTCGGAGAAGATTCACTAGAATGATTCCAGGAATGAAAGGGTTACCCTATGAGGAACATCTGGCAGCTCTTGGGCTGTATTCCCTGGAGTTCAGGAGAATGAGGGGGGATCTCATAGAAACACCACACCAAATGTTAAAAGGCCTGAACAGATTAGATAGGGCGAAGTTATTTCCCATGGTAGGGGATTCTAGGACAAGAGGGCACGATTTCAGGATTGAAGGATGTCCTTTTAGAACTGAGGTGTGGAGAAATTACTTTAGTCAGGGGGTGGTAAATCTGTGGGATTTGTTGCCACGTACGGCTATGGAGTCATTGGGTGTACTTAAGGCAGAGGTAGATAGGTTCTTGATTAGCCAGGGCATCAAAGGGTATGGGGAAAAGGGAGGGGAGTGGGGATGACTGGATGAAATGGATCAGCCCATGATTGAATGGTGGGGCAGACTCGATGGGCGGAATGGCCTCCTTCTGCTCCTAAATCTTATGGTATTATGATTTCAGTTCTTCCAGATTCTGTATAGCATGCCTGAGTTCATTTTAGTTTTGCTGGTTAATTTCTGTAATAAATCTGTGGTTTTGTTTGATTTGCTGAAGTATCTGTGATACATGCACTGGAGTTTGCTAGTGACTCTGACAGATACATTTGGGACTTTTAAGAGGTATTTAGGTAGGCACACCTTTGTGAGGAAAATGGAAGGATATGGACATTGTGTAGGCAGAAGGGATTAGTTTAGTTGTCCATTTGATTACTAATTTAATTGGTTTGGCACAACATTGTGGGCTGCAGGCCTGTTCCTCTGCTGTACTGGTCTATGATCTATGTTCTATATACACACAGGAAAAAGAAGCTAGATGCTTTTTCCAATGTTATGATAATCTCTGAAGTTGGGTGCTTGTTATTCTGCTGAACACTGTGGGCATGCTATGTTGGTCCTGATATGTGAGCTGATACTTGTGGGCTGCCCCCAGCACACTCTCAGATTATGTTAGCCGTTAATGCCAACGATGCACTTCACTCAAACACGAGGAAATCTGTAGATGCTGGAAATTCAAGCAACACACACAAAATGCTGGTGGAACGCAGCAGGCCAGGCAGCGTGTACAGGAAGAAGTACAGTTGACGTTTCGGGCTGAGAGCCAGCATTTCGTGCGTGATGCATTTCACTGTATGTTTCGATGCACATGTGATAAGTAATAAAAAGGTCTAAATCAAATCTAATTTTCACCTACCAAATATTAAAAGCTGTAGGTAGAGTGGTCGTGGAGAGGATGTTTCCAGTAGTGAGTGAGTCAAGAACCAGAGGGCACAGCCTCAGAATACAAGGACATCCCTTTAGAACAGAGGTGAGGAGGAGTTTCTTTAGCCAGAGGGTAGTGAATCTGTGGAATTCATTGCCACGGATGGCTGTGAAGGCCAAGTCATTGGGTATAATTAAAGTGGAGGCTGATAGGTTCATGATTAGTCAGGGCGTCAAAAGTTATGGGGAGATTGGGGTTGAGTGGGAAAATATATCAGGCATTATGGAATGGCGGGGAAGATTCGATGGGCCCAAATGGTCCAGTTCTGCACCTATGTATTATGTTCAAAGTAAGCTTATTATCAAAGTATGTATACCATCTACAACCTTAAAGTTCATTTTCTTGCAGGCACCCACAGGAAAACAAAAAAATATAATAGAATCCACTAAAAAACACATAAAATAGAATAATTGAAAACTGAATGTAAATGGAAATTTTTTTGACTTTAAACTTACCTAATATTTTCATAGCAGCTCACTTCTGGTTTTAACATGGAAGTGTGCCGGAACACCTTGTAAATAATGACTCCAAACGCCAGGAGATTGACCTGGAAAATAAGCAAGGATGGACGTGGTTAGGCAAATGACTGGGAGTGGGCTAAAGGTGTGAGAGACAAAGGCTCAGACAAGGAAGAGGGGGATGGTTTGGAGCAGCACAAATAGGAAGCAGGATTGTGAAAGGCAGAGAGAAAAACTTTACATCTATGGCTGTGTGGTTAAGCACAGCTCTAAAACCGTTTTCAAGTTTGCTGGATAACAATACTGTTGTGGGCCGAATCAATGGTGGTGACGAATCAGCATGCAGGGGAGAGACTGAGAATTAGGCTGTGTGGTGTCACAACACCAACTTCTTACTCAGTGTCAGCAAGACAAAGGAACTGACTGTAGACCTCAGGAGAGGGAAGCCAGAGGTCCATGAAGCCAGCCCTCATCGGAGGACTAGAGGTGGAGAGGGTTAGCAACTTTACATTCCTGGGCTGTTCTATTTCAGAGGCCCTTGTGAAGGAAGCACAGCAGCACATCTGCTTCCTGAGGAACCTGCAGAGATTCAGCATGACATCTAAAACTTTGGCAAACTTCTATAGATGTGTAATAAAGAGTGCATTGGCTGGCTGCATCATGGACTGGTCTGGAAACACTAATGCCTTTGAATGGCAAATGCTACAAAAGGTATTGTGTGTGATATACGTTTTGCAGGAGCACTGTGGTCAGAAGAATGCTGTTTCATTTGGTCGTGTATATGTACAATCAGATGACAATAAACTTGAACTGTCGTCAACCTGAAATATTAGATTGAGATTAGTTTTCAGGTTCAGATTTATTCATCACACGTACATTGAAACATACGGTGAAATGTGTCATTTACATTAACAACCAACACATCCGAGAATGTGCTTGGGCCAGTCTGTAAGCGTCGTGATGCATTCTGACAGAGAATGCCCACAGTGTTCAGCAGAATAACACAGGACCTAACGAAATAGAGGAGACCAATCGACAAAGCAACAACAGTAAATCTTTAACCGTGTTTATCTCTCTACAGATGCTGCCTGATTGGCTGTAAGTTCCCAGCATTTTCTGTTTTTATTTCCATTTAGTTATTTATTGAGATAGAGCGTGGAATAGGCTCTTACTGCCCAGCTAATCCCCCCGATTTGATCCTAGCCTGATCATAGAACAATTTACAAGAACCTGCCAACCAGTATGTTTTTTGACTGTCGGAGAAAACCAGAGCATCCAGATGAAACTTCTGTGGTCACGGGGAGCATGTACAATCTTCTTACAGGCAGCAGCAGGAAATGAACCCCAGTCACCTGTACTGTAAAGCATTGTGCTAAGCACTATGTCACCATGCCACACCAATCTGATACAAAGGGTGAGACATTAGAGTGGATGGTAGGGTAGCGTTTAGTGCTGTGCTTCACAGGGCCAATAATTAGGGTTCAATTCCCCCCACTGTCTGCAAGGAGTTTGTTCATTATCTCCTTTGGCATATAGGTTTCCCTCGAGTGCTCTGGTTTCCATGACGACACTTGCTGGGCTGCCATGCTGCATCCTCAGACAGTGTTGGTCATTGATGCAGATGACTCACTCCACTGTATGTTTTGCTGTACATGTGACAAGTACAGCTAATCCGAGATCTTAAATTATGTTGCATCTGAACAAAACATTACTTAGACCACACTGGAGTATTGTGTGCTGTTGCATTTCACTGCACAATAATCATTGTTGATCAACAATCATTGTTGTGCTGGAGAAAGTTCGGAGGAGAATCATAAGATCATAAGACCATAACATATAGGAGCATAAATAGGCCATTTGGCCCATCGAATCTGCTCCACCATTTCATCATGGGTGATCCAATTTTCCTCTCAGCCCCAATCTCCTATCTTCTCCCCGTATCCCTTCATGCCCTGACCAATCAAGAATCTATCAACCTCTGCCTTAAATATACATAAAGACTTGCCCTCACAGCTGGCCTCACCACTCTCTGTCTAAAGAAATTCCTCCTCATTTCCATTCTCAAAGGATGCCCCTCTATTCTGAGGCTGTGTCCTCTGGTCTTAGATTCTCCCACCATAGGGAACCTCCTCTTCACATCACTCTATCAATGCCTTTCACCATTCGATAGTTTACAATGAGGTCACCCTCATTCTTCTGAATTCTAATGAATGCAGGCCCAGAGCCATCAAACGCTTTTCATATAACAAGCCATTCAATCCTGGAGACATTTTCGTGAACTTCCTTTAAAATCCTCTCCAGTTTCAGCACATCCTTTATAAGATAAGGGGCCCAAAACTGCTCAGAATACTCTGTGAGACCTCACCAGTGCTTTATAAAGTTTCAGCATTACATCCCTGCACATAGAGTGGACAGCCAGCGCCTCTTCCCCAGGGCACCACTGCTCAGTACAAGAGGACATGGCTTTAGGTAAGGAGTGGGAAGTTCAAGGGGGATATTAGAGGAAGGTTTTTTACTCAGAGAGTGTTGGTGCGTGGAATGCACTGCCTGAGTCAGTGGTGGAGGCAGATACACTAGTGAAATTTAAGAGACTACTAGACAGGTATATGGAAAAATTTAAGGTGGGGGGGGGTTATATGGGAGGTAGGGTTTAAGGGTAGGCACAACATTCTGGGCCGAAGGGCCTGTACTGTGCTGTACTATTCTATGTTCTATTCTAGTCTTCTTGAATTGAATGCTAACATCACATTTGCCTTCCTCAACACAGACTCAATCTGCAAATTAACCTTAAGGAATCCTGTACAAGGACTCCAAAGTCACCTTCTATCACAGTTTTTTGTATTTTCTCTCCATTTATAAACTTTTCATCTCTTTCATTTCTTCTACCAAAGTGCATGACCATACATTTACGGACATTTTTTTGCCCATTCTCCGACTTGTCTAAGCCCTTCTGTAGCCGCTCTACTTCTTCAAAACTACCTGCCCTCCACCTTTCTTCATATCATCTGCAAACTTTGCAACAAAGCCATCAATTCTGTTATCCAAATCATTGACATGTAATGTAATCAAATCTGTCCTGACACAGACCCCTGTGGAAAACCACTAGTGACTGGCAACTAGCCAGAAAAGACTCCCTTTATTTCCACTCTTTTCCTCCTGCCTATCAGCCACTGATTTATCCATGCCATGGGCTTCTGGCTTGTTAAGCAGCCTGTTGTGTGGCACCTTGTCAAAGGCCCTCTGAAAATCCAAGTACACAATATCCATCTGCTCTCCTTTGTGTATCATACTTATTATTTCTTTAAACAATTCCAACAGATTTGTGAGGCTTGATTTTCCCTGAAGGAAACCATGCAATTTTATCAAGTGCGTCCAAGTACCCTGAAATGATATTCTTAACAATTGAATCCAACATCTTCCCAACCACTGAGGTCAGATTAACTGGCCTATATTTCCTTTCTTCTGCCTCTCTCCCTTCTTGAAAAGTGGAGTGACGTTTGCGATTTTCCAGTCTTCTGGAACCATTCCAGAGTCTAGTGATTCTTGAAAGATCATTACTAATGTCTCCACAGTTTCTTTCAGAACTCTAGAGTGTATATCATCTGGTCCAGGTCCTTTATTTACCTTCAGACCTTTCAGTTTCCAAGGAACCTTCTGTCTAGTTATGGTAATTTCGCAAACTTCACGTCTCTTGACACCAGGAACTTCCACCATACTGCTCGTTTTCATCCGTTGTTTTGTTGTCCCCCATTATTAACTCTCCAGCATCATTTTCCAGTGATCTGATATGCACTCTCACCTCTCTTTTACACTTTATGTATCAGAAGAAACTTTTTGTATCCCCTTTAATATTATTGTCTAGCTTACGTTTGTATTCCATCTTTATCTCAATGGTTTTTTTAGTTGCCTTATGTTGGTTTTTAAAAGCTTCCCAAGCTTTGAATTTCCCACTAATTTTTGCTCTATTATATGCCCTCTCTTTGGCTTTGACTCCTTTGTTAACCATGGTTGTGTCAAGTTGCCTTTAGAATACTACTTCTTTGGGATATATATATATATCCTGTGCCTTCCAAATTGCTTCTAGAAATTCCAGCCATCATTGCCCTGCCATCAACTCTGCCAGGGTTCTTTTCCAATCAATTCTGCCCAACTCCTGTCTTATGGCTCTGTAATTCACTTTACTCTACTGTAATACTGATACATCTGATTTTCGCTTCTCCTTTCCAAATTTCAGGGTGAATTTGATCATATTATGATCACTTTCCCCTCAGGGTTCTTTTACCTTAAAGTCTTATCTAATGTTCAATAGAACATTGCTTCAATCAAGGAAAAATTAGATAGGCTGTTTTTTTCCCTGGAGTAATTATGTCTGAGGGATGACCAGATAATGATATATAAAATTAATTAGAGGCTTAGATAGAGTAGATCAAATCTTTTGGGTAGAGATATCAAAAGACTGCATTCAATCTGTTTAAGGTGAATGAAAGGAGTTTTAAAGGTGATCGAAGAGATAAGTACACTATTTTTTAAACACAGATAGTGGCTGATATTGGGAATTTTCTGCCAGAAGAGATGGCAGAATCCAATACATTCACTACATTTAAGAGACATTTAGACTGGCATGTAAATAGGAAAGGCTATGAAAATGGCACAGGCAAATGGGATTAGTGTAACTGGGTACAAAGTTCGGCATGGATGTGGTGGGCTGTGCCGTACAAGTCTATGACTCATATTTCCAGTCATTCCAAGTCATAGAGCCACGGAGGCAAATGAGTGGAATCAAGCACTTCGAACCAGCTCGTCCTGAGGTTTTGCTCTTGTCCAGTTTTATGCTCTTTCTGCAAGCCAACATCTATGGCTCTTAGCTGACAATGTTACGAGTACATTTCAGAGGGCTGTTTTATTTATTGAGATACAGTGCAGAATGGGCTCTTCAGGACCTTAGTGCTGTACCACCCAGCAACTCCCGATGTTACACTCACAACACGCTGGAGGAACTCAGCAGGTCGGGCAGCATCCGTGGAAAGTTCATCGATATTTCGAACTGGAACCCTTCGTCAGGACTGTAGAGGGAAGGGGCAGAGGCCCTATAAAGAAGGTGGGGGGAGGGTGGGAAGGAGAAGGCCGGTAGGTTCCAGGTGAAAAACCAGTACGGGGAAAGATAAAGGGGTGGGGGAGGGGAGGCAGGGAGGTGATAGGCAGGAAAGGTGAAGAAAGAATAGGGGAAAACACAATGGGTAGTAGAAGGAGGCGGAACCATGAGGGAGGTGATAGGCAGCTGGGGGAGGGGGCAGAGTGACATAGGGTTAGGGGAAGGGAGGGGGAGGGAATTACCAGAAGTTGGAGAATTCTATGTTCATATCATGGGGCTGGAGACTACCTAGATGGTATATGAGGTGTTGCTCCTGCAACCTGAGTTTGGCCGCATCATGGCAGTAGAGGAGGCCATGTATGGACATATCCGAATGGGAATGGGAAGCAGAGTTGAAGTGGGTGGCTACTGGGAGATCCTGTCTGTTGTGGCGGATGGAGTGGAAGCTCGACGAAGCGGTCCCCCAATCTGCGTCAGTATTGCCTGATCTGGTGAAAGTTCCCAGCATTTTCTGCTTTTATTTCTACTTATTTTTTATTTTCTTTATTTACTGAGATACAACGCAGAATAGGCTCTTCTGACCCTTTGAGCTGCACTGCCCAGCAATCTCTGACTTAACCCCAGCTTAGTCACAGGACAACTTACCATGACCAACTAACCTAGCAACCAGTACATCTTTGGACTGTGGCAGGAAACCGGAGCACCCAGGGGAAACCCACGTGATCACCAGGAGAAAATACAAGCACGTTACAGACAGAGGCAGGAATTGAACCTGAGTCACTGGCACTGCAAAGGTTGTGTCATCTAAACAAATACTGTTTTAGAGGCAGAATGAAGGTGCTGCCAGAACTTAAGGAACTGAGTTACAGGGAAAGGTTGAATCGGTTAGGACTTCATTCCCTGGAGCATAGAAGGAGGAGGGAGGGGGATGTGTATAAAATTATGAGGGGTATAGATAGGATAAATGCAAGCAGGCTTTTTTCCACTTTGGTTGGGTGAGCTGAGAACAATAGATTATGGGTTAAAGATGAAAGGTGATATATTTAAGGGGAACATGAGGGGGGACTTCACTCAGAATGTGAAATGAGTTTCTTGTGGAAGTGGTACAGTGGTGGGGTCAATTTCAAAATTTAAGAGAAGTTTGGGTAAGTACATGGATGGGTGGGGTATGGAGTCCAGGTGTGGAGCGATGGATCTAGGCAGAATAATAGTTCAGCATAGACTAGATGGGCCAAAGGGCCTGTTTCTGTGCATGATTCTATGACTCTAAAAATCATTTTAAAGAAAACGTTACAAAACACAGGAACAACAAGGCAGGCTTCATCTGAGGAGACAGCCCAAAACCAATGGATTAATTGTCCAACTGAGCAGTGGCTACAAGACTCAAATCAAATAAACAGTACCACGATCCTCCTTATAAAACCATTATTCAGAGTAATATATCTCCTATCACACAGAGATTCCACCTTGAATTCAGAATCTATTAAAGAATACGGGGAATAATATCAGATATTCATTAGTTGTTTGAACGAACTGCAGCAGAATCCGATGATGGACAATTGTTTGTGGCCACCTGGGTCCTCTGCCAGCACAGTGCAAATGTTCAACACATTCATGGGCAATTATTTTAACAGAGGCGTGCAGGATACCGCTTCGGCTTGGCGTAATTAAAAAATTGTGAGTGTTATAGTGATTATAGCTCTTCATAGAATGCAAAGTACTTCTGGTAGTGATTAGAGACCTTCCTGGATTAAAACAGCCAATTCTTGCTTCTAATCATTGAAGGTTCTTTAAAGCAAAAATCTAATGATTTGAAAAGTCACAAAATGAGTGACAGAGGAATAATCAACATCCTTCTGAGGAGCTGATGCATCTTTAGTGCCTTTTGACTCTAAATACAACCATCTGAAACATTAATCAGAATCAGTTTTATTATCACCTGCATGTGCAGCATGTGTCATGAAATTTGTTAACCTACCAGCAGCAGTACGATGCAATGTATGATAATATAGAAAGGAAAAAATAAATAAGTAAATCAATTATAGTAAGTATATATGTTTGCGTGTGTGTGTGTGTATATATATATATAGAATAGATTTGAAATAGTGCAAAAACAGAAAATATATATATTTAAAAAAGTGAGTCAGTGTTTATGGGTTCAGTGTCCATTTAGGAATCATATAACAGAGGGGAATAAACTGTTCCTGAATCACTGAGTGTGTGCCTTCAGGCTTCTGTACCTCCTTCCTGATGGTAACAATAAGTAGAGGACATGTCCTGGGGAATGGGGGTCCTTAATAATGGACATTGCCTTTCTGAGGCACCACTCCTTGAAGATGTCTTGGGTACCATGAAGGCTAGTACCCAAGATGGAGTTGACTAATTTTACAACTTTCTGAGGCTTCTTATGGTCCTGTGCAGTAGCAACCCCCCTCCCCTCACACCAGACAGTGATGCAGCCTGTCAGAATGCTGTTCACAGTTCATCACAGTACATCTTCAGAAGTTTTCAAGTGCTTTAGTTGACAAACCAAATCTCTTCAAACTGCTAATGAAATAGGTTGTTGCTGTGACACCAGTCAACTAGCTGGTCTCTCATCTCCATCTGAGATTCTACCAACAATGGCTGTATCATCAGCAAATTTATAGATGGTGCTTGAGCAATACTTAGCCACACAATCATGGGTATAGAGAGAGTAGAGCAGTGGGCTAAGCACATATTCCTGAGGTGCACCAGTGTTGATCATCAGCCAGAAGGAGATGTTACCACCAATCCATACAGTTTGTGGTCTTCTGGTTAGGAAGTCGAGGATCCATTTACAGAGGGAGGTACAGAGGCCCAGGTTCTGTAGCTTATCAATCAGGACTGTGAGAATGATGGTGTTAAATGCTGAGACATAGTGAAAAAACAACATACTGACATAGGTGTTTGTATTGTCCTGGTGAAGAGCCATTGAGATTGCATCCGCTGTTGACTTATTGTGGCAATAGACAAATTGCAGTGTGCCCAGGTCCTTGCTGAGTCAGGAGTTCAGTCTTGTCATGACCAACTCTCAAAGTATTTCATCACTGTAGATTTAACACTTTAAGTGGCAGATAATAATGGCTTTAATGTTCCACTATTTTTAATTTTATTTAGAGATACAGCACAGACTTGGCCCTTCTGTCTCAATGAGTCACACTACCCAGCAACCCACCTATTAGCCTAGTTAACCAAGAAGGCGCCGGTGAACCACGGCAACATTCTGCAGGCTACGTGAACTTACTTTGAACTTTGAATCACAGGAAAATTTACAATAACCAATTAACCCACCAGCATGTATGTCTTTGACGTCTTTGAATTGTGGGAGAAAACCCCACACGGTCATGGGGAGAGCGTACAAACTCCTCACAGGTGGTGCTGGAATTGAACCCTGATCTCCAACGTTCCAAGTTGTAACAGCGCCGCGCTAACTGCTGCATTACTATGGCGCTCCCTGGTGCACCACTTTAAACAAGAACATAGAAGAGCCCAGAAACACGTCCTTTGACCCTTGACATCACAATGTCTTCACCGAACTCAGTACCTAATTATACTAATTCCCTTCTATTCACACAGGGTCTATACCCCTCCATTCCCTGTATATTCAAAAGGTGGGAAAAATTAGCTTTATTTGTCAAATGGACATCAAAACATAGAAGCATGCTTGTATCAAGGACCAGCACTGTTCGAGGACATATTGGAGGCAGCTTGCAAGAGTTGCCATGCTTACAGCATCATCATAACGTGCCTACAGCTTCATGTTTATGGAATATGGGAAGAAACCAGAGCACCCAAAGGAAATACATGTAGTCATGGGGAGAATGTACAAACCCTTGACAGACAGGGTGGGAAATGAACCCTGATCGTTGGCACTGCTGGACAGTACGCTAAGCGCTGGGCTACCATGCCACCATATGTTTAGCTAAATGCCTCATCAGTGCCGCTATCGTATCTGCTCCTACTCCCACTCCAGCATGCTCACCGGGCATCTGCCGCTCCTTTTGTGTATATAAAACGTGTCCCGCACTGAAAGGTGAAAAGTTTAAGTGGAGCAGAAGGGGAAACTTCCTCACTCAGAGGGTTGTGAGAGTGTGGAATGCATGTGAGCTCGATTTCAGCATTTAAGAGAAGTTTGGGTAGGTACATGGGTGGAAGGGGTATGGACGGCTATGGTTCTGGTGCAGATCGATGGGTGTAGGCAATTTAAATGGTTCAGCACAGACTAGATGTGCCGAAGGGCCTGTTTCTGTACTGTACTTTTCTAATACTCTATGACATCTCCTTCTCATCTTAAATGCACATCCTTCAGTACTTGACATTTGCACCCTGGATTAAGTTGGAAAAGGCCTTTTGCCCCCACCAGCTTGCTCTGACTTCTCATCTTTTTTCCCAGTCCTGATGAAGGGTCTCAGCACGAAATGTTGACTGTTTATTCATTTGCATAGATGCTGCCTGACCTGCTGAGTTCCTCCAGCATTTTGTATGTTTTGCAAAGGATTCTGACCATCTTTACTTCCATTTAATAAGACAAGGGTTAACATATGAGGAGTGTTTGATGGCTCTGGGCCTGTACTCACTGTAGTTTGGAAGAATGAGGGGAGAATCTCACTGAAACCTATTGAATATTGAAAGGACTGGATCAAGTGGATGTGGAGAGGATGTTTCCTATGGTGGGTGAGTCTAGCACCCGAGGGCGCAGCCTCAGAATGGAGAGTTGAAAATTTGATAGAAATGTTGCAAATGAAAAGCGAGATTCTCCTGATAAAGGGGCTCAGCCAGAAGCAGCAACTGTTTAGATAAGAGAAAACTCCTCTGTAGATCTCCACAGCTGACACAGGGTCTTTGATCTTCGGAACTCTACCTCCCTCCATAAAGGAACACAGGATCTTTGACCTTTAGGGTTCTAACTCCCTTCCTTCTTCACACGTCCTGACCTGGAACCCCCTTTGACTTGCCAGTTCTTGCCTCACTCCTTCCTCTTTTTGTCATCTGTGTACATTGGCCTTCTGCCCTTGTCACTGACATTCCAAATGAAGGGTCTCAACTCAAAATGTTGACTATTTCCTTCCACAGATGCAGTCTGACCCACTGAGTCCATATCTTTTGCTTCAGATTCCAGCATCTTTTACAGAATGGGTCCCCAGTAAGTTTTGCGCTTCTTGGTAAAACACTTGAACCAGTCTTGGCTTGAAGACTTTACGGTTCATAGCTCTCTTTGGAGAATACCTGATCTTGAGCAACACATACAAAATGCTAGGAGGATTCAGTGGCTTAGATTGCATCTATGGAGGGAAATGAACAGTTGACGTTTTGGGTCGAGACCCTTCATCAGGACTGGAAAGAAAGAAGGAAGCCAGAATAAAATGGTGGAAGGAGGGGCATTAAAGATTAGCTTTATTTGTCACATATACATTGAAACATCAAAACATGCAGTGAAATGTGTCCTTTTGCATCAATGATCAATGCAGTCCTAACATGTGCTGGGGCAGTTCGCGTGTATTGCCAAACTTTGGCTGGCAACCTAGCATGCCCACAACACATTAACCTTAAGCTCTATGCTTTTGTAATATGGGAGGAAATCCACACAGTCATGGAGATGGTGTAAAAACTGCTTACAGACTGGGGCTGTGAAGCATTACACTAACCGTAACACTACTGTGCCGAGGAGCACATGTCGGTAATAGGTAAATCATTTGATCTTTAGTCCTGCTTGATTATTGCATTGGGATGAAGCTATTTCTGGTGCTTGGTCAAGTCATTTAAAGTGGATGTTAAAAAGTTCTTGATTAATAAGGGTGTCAAAGGTTGCAGGATCAATATACAGGGGAAGGGAATAATAAATGCAAGAGATTCTGCAGGTGCTGGAAATGCACACAAAATTCTGGAAGAACTCAGCAGGTCAGGTAGCATCTATGAAAAGAAATAAACAGTTGACAATTTGTCCAAGATCCTTCATCGGGACTGGAAATGATGGGGAAAGAAGCCAGAATTAGAAGGTGGGGGGGGGAAGGTAAGGGAGTACAAGCTAGGAGGTGACAGGTGAGACCAGGTGAAGGGGAAGTTAGGTGGGGAGGGGGGGATGAAGTGAGAAGCTGGGAGGTGATGGGTGGAAAAGGTAAAGGGTTGAAGAAGAGGGTATCTGATAGGAGAGAAGAATGGACCATGGGGAGGAAGGGAAAGAGGAGGGACACCAAGGGAGGTGATAGGCAGAAGAGAAGAGGTAAGAGGGGGAGCAAGAGTGGGGAATGGAAGAAGAGGGAAGAGGGAGTTAGAGAAATTGATGTTGAGGTTGAGACTACCCACATGGAATAGTATGTGTGCTCCTCCAAACTGAGTGTGGTTTCATCGTCTCAGTAAAGGAGGCCATGGTCTGACATGTTGGAATGGAATGGGGATAAGAGTTAAAATAGTTGGCCACCGGCAAATTCTGCTTTTGGTGGATGGAGCAGAGGTACTGGTCAATGCAGTCCCCCAACTTACGTTGCATCTCACCAATGCAGAGGAAGACGCATCTGAGCAATGGATACAGAAGATGACCTCAACAGATTTGCAGCTGAAGTATTATTTCACCTGGAAGGACTGTCTGGGGCCCAGAGTGGAGATTAGGGAGGAGGTGAATGAGCAGGTGCAGCCTTTCTTCCGCTTACTGGGGTAAGGGCCAGGAGGGAGATTAGTGGGGAGGGACAACAGGAAAAGGGAATCACGGAGGGAGCGATTCCTGTGGAAAGTAGGAAGTGGTAAAGACGTACTTGGTGGTAGGGACCCATTGAAGATGGCAGAATATGCGGAGAATGATATGTTGGATGTGGAGGGTCATGAGGTGGTAAGGTGAGGACAAGAGGAACTCTATCCCTGTTAAGGTGGCAGGAGGATGGGGGCGAGGGCGGGTGTCTGGGAAATGGAGGGATATGGGTGGTGGCAGCATCAATGATTGAGAAAGGGAAACCCCTTTCTTTGAAGGAGAACATCTCTGATGTTCTGGAAAGGCAAGCTTCATCCTTGGTACAGATATGGTGGAGACAAAGGAACTGAGAAAAGGGAACGCCATTTTCCAGCTGACCAGTGGAAGGGGGTATAGACAAGATAGCTGTAAGAGACAGTAAGTTTATAAAAGATATTGATAGACAGTTTGGCTCCAGAGATGGAGACAAAGAGATCGAGAAAGAGGAGGGAGGTGTAAGAAATGGACCAAGTAAATTTAAAGGTGGGGTGGTGGGGTGGAGATACGTCTGTAGCAAAGGAGCTGTATGTCCACGTTCATAAATCCTTGCCTCCGCTAGATTGCAGGCCTCCCCCCCACCTGATTAGGGTCGCATGAAGCCACAGCAGCAGGTCGTGGATGGTCACAGGAGCAGCTGATGCATATCGCAAATCCTGGCTATTCAACCACCGATGGCAGGCAGACAATCTCCGGACAGCGTTGATAATGGCTGGGGTCACACATCTCGTAAAGACACTGCCCAGAAGAAGGCAATAGTAAACCACTTCTGTGGGAAACTTTGCCAAGAACGTCATGGTCATGGAAAGCCCATGACCACGCATGTCATACGATACAGCACATAATGAATGAACAAACAACTTTAAGGGCAGGGTGGAAGTTGGAGGCAAAGTTGCTGAAATTGATGCACTCAACATGGGTGTATGAAGCAGCACCAATGCAGTCCTCAATGCAGTGCTGAAAGAGTTGGGAGTGTTACCAGTGAAGGCTTGGGACATTGAACATGAATAAAAAATAAACGGGATAATCAGTCAGCCATGATGGAATGGCAGAGCAGACTTGATGGGCTGAATGGCCTAATTCTGCTCCTATGCCTTGTGGTCTTATGGTCTGATATACAATGCTTCTTTGTGTATTGTGGGCCATCCATTTGTATATTATGTACTAAATACTGATCTCCTGCATTGCTAAAACGTGAACGAAGTAACTTTGAGAATGCCATTCTCCCATCTGTTGAGGGATTAATTTAGCTGCGGCTATAATATTTATGAGCTGGAAAAGCAGCACTGTCTGCAACATCAACCCAGAAAAGCGCGAGGCATACGTTCTCCAGCATTAATATGGATGGCTGCAGCTGAAACATGTCAGGAGCTCACACTAATTGTGGCTCCACATGACAGAGACACAAGTGCCAAGGCTTTTTTTCTCACTGGGTGTACCATGGGAAGATGTCACTTATCTTTGTTGGAGAGAGCTAATTATCATAGCGAGATTATGCTAAAAATACTCCAGTTTCTTTTTAAGTGCTGTTAAAAGTGTGGTGTCAAACCATTAAAACTTGCCCCACACTCCCACTTTCTTGCTGTTAAGCTATACCACAGGTTGCTCCTGGTTGGAGTATCCTCACATGAATCATTTACCTGGATCCATCCTTGTTCTCATTTCTCTGAGCGAAGCTTCGCTCTCTTTAAGGTAAAGCGTTTTATAATTTTGCTGCGGCCTCATTCTCTCATTAGCTGCTCAGACATCTTTGGATTGATGAACTTCCAATATCTCTGCCCAGCTCCAATATATTCCTAGCCCAGCGATGTTGAATGTGTCTTCATATAGTTAACACAAGTTCAGAGCAGGAGTAGACATCCTGCGTCTTCTCCAAGTAGGAGTCCACGTTCATAGATCCCGCAAAGTTCCCATGCAAGTTAGAGTGGTTAAGAAGGTGAATAGTGTGTTGGTTGTATGGGGTGTTCAGCGAGGGGTAAGACTTCTGGTGAAGGGGTTTGTTGTGTCCATTCTGGGGCAGCTCAGTCATCTTTGTTCTCCACCAGACACTCAGCTCCCACTTGTGGCTCCAAGCAGCTGTTTGCACGTGACAGTGGCCACACCACCAGTACTCCGCTTCAGCAGCCAGGCTAAACCAGGTGAGGGCAGCTGGTGGGCTCATACCCCAGTGAGGCAGGGGCACGCCTGTCCAAGCATGCAAAATTAGCTCTGGCAGACTGGGCGGGTGAGATCAACAGTGAGATCCAACGGCAAGGAAAGCAGCTTTGAAACACTCCATGGAGAACGAAAGGCATGACAAGGCACAGAGGAACACGCTTAAAAATTGCTGGTGAACGCAGCAGGCCAGGTACTATCTCTAGGAAGAGGTACAGTCGACGTTTCGGGCCGAGACCCTTTGTCAGGACTAACTGAAAGAAGAGATAGTAAGGGATTTGAAAGTGGGAGGGGGAGGGAGAGATCCGAAATGATGGGAGAAGACGGGAGGGGGAGGGATGAAGCTAAGAGCTGGGAAGTTGATTGGCAAAAGGGATATGAGGTTGGAGAAGGGAGAGGATCATGGAATGGGAGGCCTAGGGAGAAATAAAGGGAGGGGGGGAAGCCCAGAGGATGGACAAGGAGTATAGTGAGAGGGACAGAGGGAGAAAAAGTGAGAGAAAAAAAATGTATAATAATAATAAATAAGTAACTGATGGGGTACGAAGGGGAGGTGGGGCATTAACGGAAGTTAGAGAAGTCAATATTCATGCCATCAGGTTGGAGGCTACCCAGACGGAATATAAGGAACCTGAGTGTGGCTTCATCTTTACAGTAGAGGAGGCCGTGGATAGACATATCAGAATGGGAATGGGACGTGGAATTAAAATGTGTGGCCACTGGGAGATCTTGCTTTCTCTGGCGGACAGAGCGTAGGTGTTCAGCGAAACAGTCTCCCAGCCTGCGTCAGGTCTCACCAATATATAGAAGGCCGCATCGGGAGCACCGGACGCAGTTGTGACAAGAATACACATAAAATTAAGATGTTTGCTGGCCTGGGTTAGCATCAGTGGCATCAGCAAGTGGTCTGCCACCTGTCCTCAGGGGAAGGAGAGATAAGGAACAATGGAGCAGCGTCTGGAGATGTGTAATGAAGGGACGGGAGAGAGAGCTGTCTGGAGCGGCTCCCCCTTTGAACCCTGAACTGTTTGAAGTGATGGACAGGCGATACCCCAGCAGGGGGATAAAAAGGGACAGGTTCGTTAAGGCAGGACACACACGACACTCGAGGTAACGAGACCCTGGAAGCGGTGCACCTCTCACGAGTCGGTGGGAAGTACCGGACCTTAAACGCACAGGGCGGAAAGGTACGATCAGCGGGAACCCGGTGTGTGTCCACCCTTACTTGGGTGCCGGGTTCACTGCAGAGGATCGACCGCATCTGGAGGAGGGGTCACAGTCGGTGACCTCAGGTGACATCACAAAGGACCCGCCCGAAAGCTGCTTGTGAGCAATATCGCCGGTCTGTGAGTGGAAGCCGTTCTGAATGATCAGTCGTTCCCGTTCTCTCTCTCCCTCCCCCCACATTGTCCATCGCCATGGCAACGATTACTGCGAACTGAACTATTAAATCGAACTGGACTTTTGTGTCACTTTGAAATTGGTCATTTACCCCTAGACAACGATAGAGCTTGATTGATGCTGTTATCTTAATTCTGTGCACATGTGTGTTTATCATTGCTGAACTGTTGCATTTATTATCCTTTCGATTACTGTGTTGCTTGTTTCTTTAATAAAACTTTCTTAGTTCTAGTAATCCAGACTCCAACTGAGTGATCCATTTCTGCTGGTTTGGCAACCCAGTTACGGGGTACGTAACACAGTATATCACCCCAGCCGACTCACAGGTGAAGTGTTGCCTCACCTGGAAGGACTGTCTGGGGCCCTGAATGGTGGTGAGGGAGGAAGTGTAAGGGTATGTGTAGCACTTGTTCCGCTTACAAGGATAAGTGCTGGAGGGAGATTGGTGGGAAGAGAGGGTGGGGACGAATGGACAAGGGAGTCGTGTAGGGAGCGATCCCTGTGGAAAGAGGGGGGGGAGGGAAAGATGTGCTTAGTGGTGGGATCCCATCGGAGGTGGCGGAAGTTACGGAGAATTATATGTTGGACCCGGAGGCTGGTGGGGTGGTAGGTGAGGACAAGGGGAACCCTATTCCTAGTTGGGTGGCGGAAGGATGGGGTGAAAGCAGATATGCATGAAATGGGAGAGATGCATTTGAGAGCAGAGTTGATGGTGGAGGAAGAGAAGCCCCTTTCTTTAAAAAAGGAGGACATCTCCTTCGTCCTGGAATGAAAAGCCTCATCCTGAGAGCAGATGCAGTGGAGACAGAGGAATTGCGAGAAGGGGATGGCATTTTTGCAAGAGACAGGGTGAAAAGAGGCTGTGAGAGTCCATAGGTTTATAGTAGACATCGGTAGATAAGCTGTCTCCAGAGATAGAGACAGAAAGATCCAGAAAGGGGAGGGAGGTGTTGGAAATGGACCAGGTAAACTTGAGGGCAGGGTGAAAGTTGGAGGCAGAGTTAATGAAGTCAACGAGCTCAGTGTGCATGCAGCAAGCAGCGCCAATGCAGTCGTCAATGTTGCGAAGGGAAAGTCGGGGACAGATACCAGTATAGGCTTGGAACATGGATTGTTCCACAAAGCCAGCAAAAAGGCAGGCATAGCTGGGATTCATACGGGTGCCCATGGCTACACCTTTAGTTTGGAGGAACTGCGAGGAGCCAAAGGAGAAATTGTTAAGATTAAAGACTAATTCCGCTCGACGGAGGAGAGTGGTGGTAGAGCGGAACTGGTTAGGTCTGGAATCCAAAAAGAAGCAGAGAGCTTTGAGACCTTCCTGGTGGGGGATGGAAGTATATAGGGACTGGACATCCATGGTGAAAATAAAGCGGTGGGGGCCAGTGAACTTAAAATCATCGAAAAATTTCAGAGCGTGAGAAGTGTCACGAACATAGGTGTGAAGGGATTGAACAAGGGGGGATAAAACAGTGTCGAGATATGCAGAAATGAGTTCAGTGGGGCAGGAGCAAGCTGAGACAATAGGTCTGCCAGGACAGGCAGGTTTGTGGATCTTGGGTAGGAGGTAGAAACGGAAAGTGCGGGGTGTGGGAACTGTAAGGTTGGTAGCAGTGGATGGGAGATCACCTGACTGGATAAAGTCGGTGATAGTGTGGGAGACAATGGCCTGGTGCTCCTTAGTGGGGTCACGATCGAGGGGTAAATAAGAGGAGGTATCCGTGCGTTGTCGCTGTGCCTCGGCAAGGTAGAGGTCAGTACGCCAGACTACAACAGCACCCCCTTATCGGTGGGTTTTATAGTGATTAAGATTAGCGTGGAGGGAGGGAGGAATCTGCAGATGTTGGAAATCCAGAGTAACACACACAAAATGCTGGATAAACACAGCAGGTCAGGCAGCATCTATGGAGAGGAATAAACAGTCAAAGTTTTGGGCCGAGACCCTTTATCTGGTCTGGAAAGGAAAGGGGAAGCCAAAATAAAAAGCTGGAGGAAAAGGAGTTCAAACTGGAAGGTGATAGGTGAAGCTGGGTGAAAGGGAAAGTGGAGGAGTATTGCAGTATTGTGTTCAGTTCTGGTTGCCTCATTGCAGGAATGATGTGAAAGCTTCAGAGAGGGTGCAGAGGAGGTTTACTAGGATGCTGCCTGGATTCGAGAGCATCTCTTAGCAGGATAGATTGAGAGAACTAAGGTTATTCGCTTTGGAGCGAAGGAGGTTAATAAGAGACCTGATAGAGTTGGACAGCATAAGAAGCATAGGTAGACTGGACAGTCAGAGATCTTCTCCCAGTGTGGAAATGGCTAATTGATGAGGCCTAATTTTAATGGGTTTGGAGGAAATTATAGGGCGGATGTCAGAGTTAAGCTCTTTTACACAGGGAGTGATGAGTGTGTGGGACATGCTGCTAGAGGCGCTGGTAGAGGTAGATATATTAGAAGCATTTAAGATACTCTTAGATAGGTCCATGGATGAAAGAAGAGTGGGTGGCTATGAGGGCAGGAAGGTTAGATTGATCTTGGAAAAGGTAAAAATGGTCAACACAATGCCATAGGCTGATGGGCCTGTTCTATGTTCTAGAACATCCATCCCCTCGATCTGTTCTGACATTAAATAAGACCACAGCTGATGAAGTTATAAGTTGAACCCTGCATTCCTGCTCACCTCCAGTAATATTTCATTCCCTTCCTATCAACTATTTATCTAGCTCATCAATTATTTATTTTAAAAAAATTTCTTGACACATAACAAGGAATAGGCTCTTCCGGCCCTTCCAGCCACGCCACCCAGCAATCCCTCAATTTAATCTAATCACGGGACAATTTACAATGACCAATTAACCTACCGACCGGTGTGTCTTTGAAATGTGGGCGGAATATGGACATTCAGGGGAAACCCATGGGGTCATGGGGAGAACATACAAACTCCTTATAGACAGTGGCAAGAAATGAACCCCGGTCTCTGGTACTGTAAAGTACTGTGCTAACCGTGAGGTTACCGAGCAGCGTTTTTATGCTCTGTCATAAAAATCAAAGCTTCTGCTTCCAGATTTCCTTACGGGAAAGAGTTCCTAAGATGCACAACACTCAAAGAGAAAGATATTTGTCTCAGCTTGTGTCTAGCATAGGTAACTTTTTATTTTTTTTTAGAGAGATCCACAATGGAAACAGCTTCTTCACATTGACCCTTTCAAAGCTTCTCAGGTTCTGCTTGAGCCGCAAGATTTGGAATTCTCTTCAGTATCCTAACATAGCATAAGGCATGCTTGCCTTAATTTTTTGAGGAATTTAAGTTCAAGAATCGGGAAGTTATAAAACTCTAGTTATGAGTATTGCATTCATTTCTGGTTGCCCCATTATGGGAAGGATGTCGAGGCTTCGGAGAGGGTGCAGAAGAGGTTTACCTGTAATCAGCCTTCATGAGGAGAGTTTGGACACACTTGGGTTGTTTTCTCTAGAGCGGCAGAGGCTGAGAGGAGACCCAATAGAAGTTCATAAGATTATGAGAAGCACTGACAGAGTAGACAGCTGGTATCTTTCTCTGAGGGTTGAAACATCAAATACTGTATGAGAGGACATGCATTTAAGGTGAGAGAGGGTAAGTTGAAAGGAGATGTGAGGGGCAAAGTTGAGCAGACTGGTGGGTGCCTGGAGTGCAGGGATAATAGAGGAGGTAGATATAGAGCATTTCAGAGGACCTTAGGGACATGAGAGGGCAGAGAATGGAGGGATATAGACACTATATAGGTTAATTTAGTTGGGTTTTAATTACTGTTTTAATTTGATCAGCACAACATTGTGGGGTGAAGTCTGTGCTCTAAACTATTTCCTAAGTATTTGTATCACCAAATTAGACTCATAGAGTCAAAGAACAGTACAGAACAGAGACAGGCTCTTGGCCCATCCAGTCCATGGCTAACCATTTAAACTGCCTATTCCCTTCGACGTGCACCAGGACCATAGGACTTCATAGCCCTCCATACCCCTGGCAACACACACAGAATGCTGGAGGAACTTAGCAGGTCCATAAGGTCATTAGATATAGGAACAGAATTAGGCCATTTGGCCCATCAAGTCTGCTCCGCCATTTCTTCATGGCTGATTCAATTTTCCTCTCAGCTCTAATCTGCTGCCTGCTTCCTGTATCCCTTCATGCCCTGAACAATAAAGAATCTATCAACCTCTGCCTTAAATATACATAAAGATTTGGCCTCCACAGCTGCCTGCAGTGAAGAATTCCACAGATTCACCACTCTCTCACTAAAGGAATTCTTCCTCATCTCCATTCTTAAAGCACATCCACATTCTGAGGCTGTGTCCTCTGGTCTTAGGCTCTCCCATCACATCCTCTCTATCAAAGCTCTTCACCATTCAATAGGTTACGATGAGGTCACCCCTCATTCTTCTGGATTCTAATGAATACAGGCCGACAGCCATCAAGTGCTCTTCATATGACAAGCCATTCGATTCTGGAATCATTTTTGTGAACCCTCTCCAGTTTGAGCACAGCCTTACTAAGAATTGACAATAAACTGGACCGGTCAAAGAGAATTGACAATAAACTAGACTGGTCTAAGAACACTGAGGCTGTCTACAAGAAGGGTCAGAGCCGTCTCTATTTCCTGAGGAGGCTGAGGTTCTTTAACATCTGCCGGACGATGCTGAGGATGTTCTACGAGTCTGTGGTGGCCAGTGCTATCATGTTTGCTGTTGTGTGGTGGGGCAGCAGGCTGAGGGTAGCAGACACCAACAGAATCAACAAACTTATTCGTAAGGCCAGTGATGTTGTGGGGATGGAACTGGACTCTCTGATGGTGGTGTCTGAAAAGAGGATGCTGTCCAAGTTGCACGCCATCTTGGACAATGTCTCCCATCCACTACATAATGTACTGGTTGGGCACAGGAGTACATTCAGCCAGAGACTCATTCCACCGAGATGCAGCACAGAGCGTCATAGGAAGTCATTCCTGCCTGTGGCCATCAAACTTTACAACTCCTCCATTGGAGGGTCAGACACCCTGAGCCAATAGGCTGGTCCTGGACTTATTTCCTGGCATAATTTACATATTACTATTTAACTGTTTATGGTTTTATTACTATTTATTATTTATGGTGCAACTGTAATGAAAACCAATTTCCCCCGGGATCAATAAAGTATGACTATGAGTATAAGGGGCCCAAACCTGCTCACAATACTCCAAGTGAGGCCTCACCAGTTCTTTATAAAGTTTCAACATTACATCCTTGCTTTTATATTCTAGTCCTCTTGAAATGAATGCTAACATTGCCTTGGCCAGCCTCATCATAGTCTCAACCTGCAATTTAACCTTTAGGGAATCCTATACTAGGACTCCCAAGTCCCTTTGCACCTCAGTTATTCTGAATTTTCTTTCCTTTAAAAAATAGTTAACCCTGGCATTTCCTCTACCACAGTACATGACCGTATGCTTCCCGACACTGTATTCCATCTGCCATTTCCTTGCCCATTCTCCTGATCTGTCTGTCCGTCTGTAGTCTCTCTACTTCCTCAAAACTACCAGCCCCTCCATGTATCTTCATACCTTCTGCAAAACATTCAACAAAGCCATCAATTTCATCATCCAAATCATTGACATATAACATAAAAAGAATTGGTCTCAACACAAACCCCTGTGGAACACTACTGGTCACTGGCAGCCAGCCAAAAAATGCTCTCTTTATTCCTACTCTGCCTCCTGCCAATCAGCCACTGCTTTAAACATGCTAGAATCTTCCCTGTCAAAGCATGGCCTCTTAATATAAGCATCCTCATGTATATCACCTTGTCAAAGGCCTTCTGAAAATTCAGTAATACAATATCAACTGATTCTGCTTTGGCTATCCTGCTTGTTATTTCTTCAAAACACTCCAACAGATTTATCAGGCAAGATTTTCCCTTGAGGAAACCATGCTGACTGTGGTCTATTTTATCATGTGCCTTCAAGTATCCTGAGACCTCATCCTTCATAATCAACTCCATCATCTTCCCAGCCACTGAATATCCTCACTACACATTGCCTCTGTTTGTAAACCAGTTATATCATCTTCAGCACTCTCACCTGCCTTTCCTACAGTATTTATTGCAATGAAATATACACAGCTCTGGTCACTACTCACACCATGTTCACCCTTTTGATTCCTAACTTTGTCTAGGGTTTTACCAACATCAGCCTCCACAATCTCTCCACTAACTGTTCTGACATTCTGGTTCCCATGCCCCTGCAACTCTAGTTTAAACACCACCGTGCCATGTTAACAAACCTTCCCACTAGATATTAGTACCCCTCAAGTTCAGGTGTAAAACATCCCTTCTGTACAGGTCCCATCTTCCCTGGATCCAAAAATCTTCCCAATAATCCAAAAATCTTATGCCCTCCCTCCTACACCAACTCCTTAGCCATGTCTTAAACTGTTTAATCTTCCTGGTTCTAGCCTCACTAGCATGTGGCACAGGTGGTAATCCTGAGGTCACAACGCTGGAGATCCTGCCCTTTAACTTAGCACCTAACTCCCTGAACTCCCTTTGCAGAACCTCGTCACTCATCCTACCCATGTCATTGGTACCAACGTGGACCATGACTTCTGGCTGTTCACCCTCCCACTTAAGAATGTTGAGGACTCAATTCAAGATATCACGGACCCTGGCACCCGGGGGGGCAACATACCATCCCGAAATCTTGTTCTTGCCCACAGAAACTTTCATCCATTCCCCTAACTAATGAATCCTTGGGCAGCATCTGTGGAAAAGAGTAAACTGCCGACGCTTCGGGCTGAGACCCTTCATCAGGACTGGAAAGGTAGAGGGAAGAGGTCAGAGGTCAGAATAAGAACATGGCCAGAGGAGAGGAAGAAGTAAAGGTGGCACGTGACAGATGAAATCTGGAGAGGGGGAGAGGGTGAAGTAAAGAGCTGGGAAATTGATTGGTGAAAGAGTTAAAGAATTGGAGAAGGAAGAATGATAGAACATAGAACACAGAAGAGAATAGCATAGTTCAGGCTCTTCAGCATACAATATAGTCCCAAACCTTTAACCTACTTTAGGATTAACTAAACACTTCCCTCCCACATAGTTTGCAACTTTTACTTCACCCATGTGTCTGTCTAATAGTCTTTTCAATGCTCCAAATATATCTCCCCTCGACACCGTACCCAGCAGGGTGTTCCATACCGCTACCACCCTCTGTGTGAAGAGTCTACCTCAGACATCCCCTTTTCCATTCCTCCAAATGCCTCAAAGTTATGCCCCCTGGTATTAGCCATTTCCTCCCTGAGAAAAAGTCTCTGGATGTCCACTCTATCTATGCATCTTAACATCTTGTACACCTTTATCAAGTTGCCTCTCCTCTTCGTTTGCTCCAAAGAGAAATGCCCTAGCTCACTCAAACTATGCTCAAGACCTGTTCTCTAATCCAGGCAGCCTCCTGGTAAGTCTCCTCTGCACTCCCTTAAAAGCTTCTACACCTTTCCTGGAATGATGTGACCAGAACACTCTGATGGTTGCTGAACAGGTAAACCATGGAGATAGAGTTTACATGAAGCCAGGAAGGGTTCACACTTGTCATGCATTTACCCTGTCCGGACTAGAGGTGCATGTTTATTGAAGACAAGTTGAGCAAGCTAGGGCTTTTCTCTTTGGAGGGAAGGAGGATGAAAGGTGACTTGATAGAGATGCACAAGATGAGAAGAGGTATAGACAGATTAGAGTGTCAAAGACACTTTCCCAGGGCGGAAGTGGCTAACACCAGGGAGCATAACTTTAAGGTGATTGGAGGAAGATATATCGGGAGGATGTCAAAGGTAAGTTCTTTACACAGAAAGTGGTGGGTGCATGGAATGTGCTGCCAGGGGTGGTGGCAGAGGCAGATACATTAGGGGTAGTTACTCTTAGACAGGCATGTGGATGAGAGAAAACTAGGGGGCTATGTGGGAGGGAAGGGTTAGATTGATCTTGGAGTAGGTTAACCATTGTGCGCCGAAGGACCTGTCCTGTGCTGTCATATTCTATGTTCTAAATTCTATTACCACATTTAAATGGGAAAAGTTTTATTGACTTGTAAGTGACGGTGATATTTTAAGCAGTAAATTAATATCATTTGGTAGGTCTGCAGTATTTTTGGTGGAATGCAACATATTGGTTTATTGCTTGACATAAACACATTCTGCATGAGTTATTTCTCACTGTTACACGTATTATTTAGACAGGCATTGAGATGATCATTCAATAGCAGATGTTTTGTCCAGAATGATGGCTCATCTAGACCAGCTCTGATTTAATTATAGTTTTGCTCAGGGGATTAGATTTTCCATAAATTTTCAGTAAACAAGAACAAGGCCTTTGAAACCAACACTTGCAAAGTTTTCATAAGCAGTAACACACTCATTGGCCACTTTATTAGGCACCTTGTGTACCTAATAAAGTGTATGTTCGTGGTTTCCTGTTGCTATAGCCCATTCATTTCAAGGTTCAATGTGTTGTGTGTTCAGAGATGCTCTTCTGCACACAAGTGTTGTAACACGTGATTTGAGTTACTGTCAACTTGAACCAGTCTGGCCATTCTCCTCTGACCTCTCTCATTAAAAAGGCATTTTGGCCCACAGAACTGCTGCTGGATTTTTTTTTGTTCTTTTGCACCATTCTCTGTAAACTCTGGAGAATGAAGTGCATGGCGATGCCAGGAGATCATCAGTTTCTGAGGTACTCAAAACACCGTGTCTGGCACCAATGATCATTCCATAGTCAAAGTCGCTTAAATCACATTTCTTCCCTACTCTGAAGTTTGGGCTGAACAACAACTAAACCTCTTGACCATGCCTGCCTGCTTTTATTCATTGAGTTGTCGCTACATAATTGGCTGATTAGATATTTGCATTAATGAGCAGGAGTACAAGTGTACCTAATAAAATGGCCACTGAGTGTGTATTTACTCTTTTTCTCCCTAAGATGAACATTTGAAGATGAATCGGTAAGGTACACAGAGGAGGGTGGGCGTGGCAAAGAGAAGGGGTTGGAATCCACTGGAAAGGCTGTTATTTCAACATAAACAGGCCATGTTCTGTGAATGCGGACTTGCAGAGAGCCAACTGGTGAAGGTTCTCAAACCGAAACATCAACTGTTTACTCTCCTCCATAGATGCTACCTGATCTGCTGAGCTTTGCCACCATTTTATGTGTGTTGCTCTGGATTTCCAGCATCTGCACAATCACTTGTGTTTATGACAGTCAACAAGGAGCTTGCTGTGACTTTATCCACGGGGATTGGCAAACAACTAGAACCAAATAGATCCTAAAGAAATTTGGCAAAAGCAATTAAAGATCTAATCTTTAGATCTTTAGTCTTTATACTTAAATCAGTCCTAAAGGAATTGGGTCAATCAGATCATTAAGAAACTCTGCTGCCTCGACACTGAACTGACTTCCTTCAGGGTCCAAGCCTAGGTGGGGTGAATTTCTCCTCCAAGAAAATGAGTGCAAAATCCATCCTGAATCTGCTTCGATCTTTGAAGAAACTGTGTTGCAAAGGTTCAGCTGGCGTTGTGGTAATAAGTTAATCACAGGATCAATACAGTGATGAGAAAACTGCATCTACAGACCAGTTTCTGTCTGGGTAGCCTCCAACCTGACAACATGAACATCGATTTCTCTAACATCCGATAATTCCTACCCCTCCCCCTTTTCTCTTATTCTTTATACTTTATACTTTATTGTCGCCAAACAATTGATACTAGAATGTACAATCATCACAGCAATATTTGATTCTACGCTTCCCACTCCCTGGATTACAAATCGATAGTAAATATTAAAAAATTTAAATTATAAATTATAAATATAAAGTTGCCAGTGGTGTTCCACAGGGGTCCGTGTTGGGGCCACTTCTTTTTACATTGTACATCAACGATTTGGATTATGGAATGGATGGCTTTGTGGCTAAGTTTGCTGACGATACGAAGATAGGTGGAGGGGCCGGTAGTGCTGAGGAAACGGAGAGTCTGCAGAGAGTCTTGGATAGATTGGAAGAATGGGCAAAGAAGTGGCAAATGAAATATAATGTTGGAAAGTGTATGGTTATGCACTTTGGCAGAAGAAATAAATGGGCAGACTATTATTTAAATGGGGAAAGAATTCAAAGTTCTGAGATGCAACGGGACTTGGGAGTCCTCGTATAGGATACTCTTAAGGTTAACCTCCAGGTTGAGTCGGTAGTGAAGAAGGCGAATACAATGTTGGCATTCATTTCTAGAGGAATAGAGTATAGGAGCAGGGATGTGATGATGGGGCTCTATAAGGCGCTAGTGAGACCTCACTTGAAGTACTGTGGGCAGTTTTGGTCTCCTTATTTAAGAAAGGATGTACTGACGTTGGAGAGGGTACAGAGAAGATTCACTAGAATGATTCCCGGAATGAGAGGGTTAGCATATGAGGAACGTTTGTCCGCTCTTGGACTGTATTCCTTGGAGTTTAGAAGAATGAGGGGAGACCTTATAGAAACATTTTGAATGTTGAAAGGCATGGTCAGAGTGGATGTGGCAAAGTTGTTTCCCATGATGGGGGAGTCTAGTACGAGAGGGCATGACTTAAGGATTGAAGGGCACCCATTCAGAACAGAAATGCAAAGAAATTTTTTTAGTCAGAGGGTGGTGAATCTATGGAATTTGTTGCCACGGGCAGCAGTGGAGGCCAAGTCATTGGGTGTATTTAAGGCAGAGATTGATAGGTATCTGAGAAGCCAGGGCATCAAAGGTTATGGTGAGAAGGTGGGGGAGTGGGACTAAATGGGAGAATGGATCAGCTCATGATAAAATGGTGGAGCAAACTAGATGGGCCGAATGACCAACTTCTGCTCCTTTGTCTTATGGTCTTATAAATCATAAATAGAAAATAGAAAAATGGGAAGTAAGGTAGTGCAAGAAAACCGAGAGGCAGGTCCGGATATTTGGAGGGGACGGCCCAGATCCGGGTCAGGATCCGTTCAGCAGTCTTATCACAGTTGGAAAGAAGCTGTTCCTAAATCTGGCCGTACGAGTCTTCAAGCTCCTGAGCCTTCTCCCGGAGCCTTCTCCACTCCCATTCTGGCTCCCCTCTTACCCCTTGACTTCTTTTCATTAACCTATCACTTCCCTCTAGTGCCCCTCCTCCTTCCCTTTCTCACATGTTCTACTGTCCTCCCCTATTGGAATTCCTCTTCAGCCCTTTACCTCTTCCACCTATCACCTCCCAGAGTCTCTCTTCATCCTGCCCTTCCCCCATTCACCTACCTTCCTCTTCATCTCATCCCACCTATCACCTGACAAATTGTACTCATTCCCCTTCCTCCCACCTTCTTATTCTGGATTCTTCCTTTCCAATCCTGATGAAGGGTCTTGGCCCGAAACATTGACTGTTTCCTCCTCTCCATAGATGCTGCCTGACCTGCTGAGCTCCTCCAGCATTTTGTGTGTGTCCATCAGGGAGATTCCATGTTTAGGATAAGACTGTGACTCTTTCAACCTCACAGTTTGGAAATAAAAAGCATCATAATGCTATTTTTTATCATTTTGAATCCAAGAGACCTATTCCAGCATCCCCTGATTCATTTATTTGTATTTCAAGGAAGAAATATGAGTGGCAGCAGTTAGCGTAACATTATTACAGTACCAGCAATCCTGGTTTGCACGTTCTCCCCGTTACTACGTGGGTTTCCTCCAGGTGCTCCAGTTTCCTCCCACATTCCAAAGATGTACATTTATAGTTAGGGAGTTGTGGGAACACTACGTTGGTGCTGAAAGCACAGCAACACTTTGGGATGTAATGTTGAATTTGTACAAGGCATTGGTAAGGCCAAATCTGGAGTACTGTGTACAGTTCTGGTCACCAAATTATAGGAAGGATGTCAATAAAATTGAGAGAGTACAGAGGAGGTTTACTAAAATGTTGCCTGGGTTTCATCCCCTAAATTACAGAGAAAGGTTGAACAAGTTAGGTCTTTATTCTTTGGAGTGTAGAATGTTGAGGGGAGACTTGATAGAGGTGTTTAAAATTATGAGGGGGATTGATAGAGTTGACGTGGTTAGACTTTTTCCATTGAGAGTGGGGGAGATTCAAACAACAGGGCATGGGTTGAGAATTAGAGGACAAAAGTTTAGGGGTAACATGAGGGGGAACTTCTGAGTGGTGAATCTGTGGAATTCTCTGCCACAGGAAACAGCTGAGGCCAGTTCATTGGCTATATTTAAGAGGGAGTTAGATATGGCCCTTGTGGCTAAAGGGATCAGGGGGTATGGAGGGAAGGCTGGTACAGGGTTCTGAGTTGGATGATCAGCCATGATCATACTGAATGGCAGTGCAGGCTCGAAGGGCCGAATGGCCTACTCCTGCACCTATTTTCTATGTTTCTATGTTTACTCAGAGAGTGGTAGCTGTGTGGAACGAGCTTCCAGCAGAAGTGGTTGAGGTAGGTTCGATGTTGTCATTTAAAGTTAAATTGGATTGATATATGGACAGGAAAGGAATGGAGGGTTATGGGCTGAATGCAGGTTGGTGGGAATAGGATAGGGTAAGAGTTCAGCATGGACTAGAAGGGCCGAGATGGCCTGTTTCCGGGCTGTAATTGTTATATGGTTATAACATTTGTGGGCTGCTCCCGACACCATCCTGGCTGACTTCATTTGACACAAATGATGCATTTCACTGTATGTTTCAATATTTCGACGTACATGTTAGAAACAAAGCTAATCTTTATCTAATCTTTAAGAAAGGGAAGTTTTCCCTTGTGTCTTGGCTGATATTTACCTAACAACCAATCTAGATTATGTGAATAACACACACTAAATTCTGGAGGAATTCAGCAGGTCAGACAGCATCTGTGCAGGGGGAAAACAGTCAACGTTTTGGGCTGAGACTTTTCATCAGGACACTGAATGTTCTGAATTATCCAGGTCAGAGACAGTCAAGCCTGGCAACCAGGAAAGTTACAAGAGGTCCAGGTACGATATCCGGAAAACTATCTCATGAGCAAAGTGGCAACTCCAGACTAAACTTGAATCATGAAGGATGCTCAACAGTTATGGCAGGGCTTGAATTCCATTATCTCTTGTAAATTTAAATCAAGTGACATTGGTGACAACAGAGCTTCACCTCCAGAGGAAATCAATCTGCTCTCTGTTCGCTTTGATCGTCAAACATGGAGAAACCATTACTAACTCCTACAGTCCCCGATGATCCTGTGACTTCAGTTACTGAGGCTTATGGCAGCCTTCAGCAGTGCGAACTGACGAAAGCATCCAGCCTAGACAGGGTACCTGGACAAGGACTAAAGGCCTATGCTGATCATGCTGACTGGAGTATTCTTTGAGATCCTTAACCTCTCGCTTCAGCAGTCTGAGGTACTCACCTGCTTCAAGCAGGCTTCAAACATACAGGTGCCTAAGAAGAATGTGTAACCTGACTCAATGACTACCGCCCAGTAGCACTTACATCCACTCTGATTAAGTGTTTTGAGAGTTTGGTGATGACACTTATCAAACCCTATTGACTTATGGAGAAGGAAACTAGAGGTTCATGAGCCAGTTCTCATTGGATGATCAGAGGTGGAGAGGGTCAGTAACTTTAAATTCCTCGGTGTTATTATTTCAGAGGACCTGTTCTGAGCCCAGTACCTAAGTGCAATTATGAAGAAAGCATGGCAGTGCCTCTATTCCCTTAGGAGCTCGCAAAGACTCAGCATGATATCTAAAACTTTGACAAACTTCTGTAGATGTGTAGTGGAGAGCATATTGACTCGTTGCATCACAGCCTGGTATGGAAACACCAATGCCCTTGAACAGAAAATCCTACAAAAGGTAGTGGATATGGACCAGTCCATCATGGATAAACCCCTGCCCTCCATTGACCACATGTACATGAAATGATGTCGCAGGAAAGCAGCATCCATCATGAGGGATCCCCATCGTCCAGGACAATTTCTCTTCTCACCGCTGCCATCAGGAAGAAGGTGCAGGAGACTCAGGATTCATACACCAGGTTCAGGAACAGTTACTACCCCCCAGCCATCAGGCTCTTGAACTAAAGGAGATAACTTTACTCAACTTCACTTGCCCTATCATTGAAAGGATCCCATAACTTATGGACTCACTTTCAAAGACTCTTCATCTCATGTTCTTGATGTTTATTACTTCGTAGTTGTGCATTTTGTTGTCTTTTGCTCACCAGTTGAATGCCCAGCTGGTGCGGCCTTTCATTGATTCTATTATGGTTGTTATTCTATTATGGATTCATTGAGTATGCCCCAAGCAAATGAATCTCAGGGTTATATAGTGACAGATGCAGTATGTATTTTAATAATAAATTTACTTTGAACATTGCCTGTGCATGCAGGCTGCCTAACCTCCTTCATTATAACAGACTCTATAAAACAACTTGAGGTCAGGATTTGTAGACTTATATTACCAGTAGTGGGGTCAGTGAGTAATACAAGATGGAAACAGCCCCTTTGGCTCAGCTCATCTATACCTAGCCACACCAGTAAATTGGTTTATTGTCGTCACATGTACTGAAGTACAGTGTAAAACTCTGTCTTGTATACCAACAGTAAAGATCATTTCTCACCGGCCTATTACTTCCCCCTAAGTCCCCTCCTCCTTCCCTTTCTCCCATGGTCCACTCTCTTCTCCCTTTAAATTCCCTCCTCTCCAGCCCTTGACTTTCTCAGCCACATGACTTCACCTATCACCTTCCAGCTAGCCTCCTTCCCCTCCACCCCATCTTTTTATTCTGGTATCATTCCCCTTCCTTCTCAATCCTGAAGAAAGTTCTCGGCCCAAAATGTCAACTGTTTATTCTTTCCCAAAGATGCTGCCTGACCTGCTGAGTTCCTCCAGCATTTTGTGTATGCTGATTTGGATTTCCAACATCTGCAGACTTTCTTGTGTTTATCAAATGCTGAATGCATTTATTAGAGTCACTTAAATTTACATGCAAAAGAGTCATTATCGTCATTACATGCCATGTCATATGACATAGATGATCATTGTCTCATGACTGTGCTTGTTCTTGGCAACTTTTTTCCACAGAAGTGGTCTTCTTCTGAGCAGTGTCTTTACAAGATGGGTGACCCCAGCCATTATCAATACTCTCAGAGATAGTCTGCCTGGCATCAGTGATCACATAACCAGGACTTGTGATATGCACCAGTTGCTCATACGACCATCCATCACCTTCTCCCATGGATTCACGTGACCCTGATCGAGGAGCTAAGCTTTTGCTACACCTTTCCCAGGCTAGTGGGGGGAAGGAGCACCTTACACTTCCTTTGGAAGAGACGTATCTCCATCCCAACACCCAAATGAAAAAGAGTAGAATGGTAATATGAGTAGGAGTGAAAAGCAAGCCATTTGGCCCATTGAGTCTGCTTCACCACTCAATCATGGCTATTTATTATCCCTCTCAACCCTATTCTCCTGCTTTCTCCCCATATCCTTTAACACCTTTACTAATTAAGAACCTATTATCTTCCACTTTAGATATATCAATGATTTGGCTTCCACAGCCATCTGTAGCAATGAATTCCATAGATGCACTACTCATATCTTAGAGAGCAGTTTGCAACAAGACACCACATCCTGGCACGGTCTCTCCCCGTACCTATGCCCCTCTAAATCTTTTGTCTCCTGCAACTGTCCTAAGGGATTAGATTCTGATTCAGATTTTATAAAACTTCAGTATATGTTTTGAAAAGTTCAAACTTACTAAAATGATTAAACAGGCCGGACCAATGAAGCTCCATATAAAGTTGCTTTCTGTACTGAGCCAGCAGCTGTAGGGAAGAAAGATTGAGATAAAGTGGCTTGTGAGAAAATAACTCTAAGTATTTCCTTCTTCATGTGTAACTTTCTCCTGAACCCCTCATCATCCATCACCCACCAGCCCGCTCCCACCACCCACCCTCAATGGCTCTCCTGAAAGCAATGGAGATCATTCAGCCATTTTCACATCACGTGCTGCTTTAACCTAATCGTGTTGACAGAATTATTGAATGACACCATTCACCCCCCTGAAACTGTACCAACTTCTTATTGATTAATCCAGTCTGATGCTTGCTACTGCTCTTCTGCCATTGCCTTGTGAGTTATTTTCCCTCACGTGGTTGTCCTTCCCTTTCAACAGTTCTGAGTATCTCCAGTACCCTAGCAGACCACCATCCCCATGAGTTTGAGTATTATCTTCTCAGCATCTTCCCCTAACTCTTTAGCTCATAACTTTGACCTACTTCTCCTGATCTTTGAACCAAGTGGTAATAGGAATATTTTCTCTTGATGGCAGAAAAATGGAGGGCTATGGGGCTATAAGGGTTAAATTGAACTTCGAGTAGGTTAAAAGATTGGCACAACAATGTAGGCCGAATGGCCTGTACTGTGCTGTACTGTTCCCTATTCCATGTTCTAATTTCTCTCTCTGCATTTCTTATGTTCTGATTCACCTATATCATATCTCTAAGGAGAACTACCTTCAGCTTTTACTAATGTTGTGCGATTCCCAGGCATGGACTGATCAGACATCCATCTATAATGGTAAAGATGGGAGCAATCCTCTATCTTCTTCACATGTCTTCACACATGATTTCAGAAAGCAAGTGCTTAAGGTGATTATCTAAATCAAGTCCAGTGCTATAATCTACATATGCACAAGTCCGGTCACACATGGAAGACCATTTGACGCATCTTAGTTCAATCATGTAGAATTTGTAACCTTCTAACCTTGTAGACCATAAAGCAATGAGCACTATAGCCCAGAAACAGGCCCTTCAGGCCATCTAGTCCATGCCAAATTGTTATTCTGCCTAGCCCCATTGACACACGCCTGGACCATAGTCTTCCATGCCCCTCTTGTCTATGTACTTAAATGTTGCAATCAAGCCTGCATCCGCCATTTCTGCCAGCAGCTCGTTCCACTCTCATACCACCCTCTGAGTGAAGAAGTTCCAAAAGGGGTTCCCACTTTTTAACTAACTCTTTGCAAATGATCCCGAGAGATTTAGCCCTTCTATCTCTGACTATCCTTGGTTCTGCTCAGTCCTTCCATAAAATAAATGGGTTTCTCAGCATTGATCTGCTACTCCTCATCCACATTACCTTTTGGAGTTGAAATTCAGTTGGGCAAACATCACCGAAAAGTGCTAGAAAACCTATTACTTTGTTCGTGTCTCCTGCTATTTTCCCTAAGGTTGAAAACAAGAGCTGTCTCCTTCGTGAGATTATCCTGGAGTCCCTTTCTATCCATGCAGATGAGTAAGATAAGTAGCAAATCTTAAGTGACTTACAATAGCACCCTAGCAGATCTTAAATGACCTACATTGGCATCCTAGCAGATTTTAAGTGACTTACAATGTACATTGGGATCCTACCCCACCATACTATTGATTTTAAAATTTATATCCATTTATTTCATCCCTTATTAGTTGCATTATCCCTGCTATCTCCTCCAGATCTAGAACTCCAAGAGTTCATCCTTAACTTCCACCAATGATTGCCTGGGTTCCAAACTCTGGTTTACCATCCCGAGATCTCTCCAATCTTTCTTTTCTCTATGAAGACCCTTCTGAAAATATATCTCCTTTGAGTCACCTCCTCTAATAGTTATACAGAACAGAACCAGGCCCTTCCACCCAACGTGTCCATGCTGACCAAGTTCCCCCATCCAAGCTGGTCTCATTTGCCAGCTGCTGAACATTTCTATTCCGCGTACCTGTCTAACTGGCTTTTAAAAGTTGTTATTGTACGTGCCTCAATGTCTTCCCTTGGAGCTCATTCCACATCCTTACCACTCCTTATCTTCAAACGAAGATCCTCAAGTGGTAGAGTAACATCATTTAATTAAGAGATCTTAGATAGGTAGGTGGACGGACAGGCTCAGAAGGATATGGGCTGAAGGCATAAAATTAGGACTAGATGGGTGGACAACTCATTAGGCTGAGAGGCCTGTATTTATGCTGTATTGCTCCATAACAGAAGTTCCTGTTAATAAACTTCCCTCTCACATGAAATCTGTGCCCTCTAGTTCTTAATTCCCCAACCCTGGGAAAAAAGACTTTGTGCATTCACCGTTTCTATGTCCCTCAAGATCTCGAGAAGATCACCTCTCAGTCTCCTATGCTCCAAGGATTAAGATCCTAGTTTCACCCCATATCAAAGTCCTGGCAACATTCTTGTAAATTTTTTCTGCATCTAGTCAGCAAAAATCTGTATTTTAGCAAAAATATGAACAGGAACAGTGCTGCCACGCAGTATTTTTTTTTACCAAGGTCACAGTGCTAGAGGCAGCTCACACTTACATCTTATCAGTGCCGTAGTACTTGTAGCCCAACAGTGCTGAAATCCCCACCACAACAGAAGGGCTGCCGTAGCCGAAGATGTAGAAGTTTCTGTGCAGGAAACCTTTGTTGTAGATGACCCCAACCACAATGAGGTAGAGATGAATACCCTCGACACACATCCAGGCAAAGGCAGCCAGGAAAAAGTAGTGAAGCAGTCCGGCTACGATGGAACAGAGTAGCTGAGGGGGTGGGGAGGGTGGTGTGATGGTGCAGAGATTAAACATTGCATCTCGATAAAGAACACCAAACTTCTCAAAACCAAAAAAAAAATCCAAGAGATACTGGAAATCTACAACACCTCGCAGAGCAGAGACTGGATATTGCATCTTGATAATGATTATAGAGTCATAGATCACTACAGCACAGAAGCAAGCCTTTTGGTACAGCAAATCCATACTGAACTATTATTCTGCCTAGTATGTGGACCATTGCCCTCTATACACCCCCATTCTTGCACATATCCAAACTTCTCTTATACGTTTGTATTTTGAAATTGAACCCCCATCCACCTCTTCCACTAGCAGTTTGTTCCCTACTCTCACCACACCCTGAGTGAAGAAGATACTCCTCAAGTTCTTCTGAAACATTTCAGCTTTCATCCTTACCCCATGACCTCTAGTTCTTATCTCACCCAACCTCAGTAGATAAAGCCTGCTTGCCTTTACACTAGCTATTCCCCTCAAAAATTTTGCACTTCAGTCTGCCCTCATTCTCCTCAGCTCCAGGGAATAAAGTCGTAACCTCCTCCCCATAACTGAGGTACTCAAATCCTGGCAACATCCTTGTAAACTTTCTCCACATTCTTTCAAACTTATTGATGCCTTTCCTGTAGGTAGGTGACCAGAATGGCACACAGTACTCCAAATTAGGCCACGCTATCATCTTATACAACTTCAAAATAACATCTCAACTTCTGTACTGAATACTTTTGATTTATGAAAGCCAATGTGCCAAAAATTTTCCTTCAAGAAATTATGTATTTGTATTCCCTGATCCCTCTGAATACATCTATCAAATCTCCCCTTGCTCTTCTACTCTCTTGGGAATGAAGTCTTAATGTATTCTACCTCTAATAGTGTGCTTAATGGTTTGGGCTACCTCTTGGGAGAAGGTTTAAGGGGGCTGTGGAGCTAATGTTAATGTTCGTTGCTTACCTTATTGCTGTTCATGTTAATCCCAGTGAGGAACAAAAGTTCTGCAATAAAGAGACTGAAGCAGAGATTCTTGTGAATTGTTGTTCTGGTGCTCTGAATCTCACTGAAGAAACAGAAGGTAAAGATGCACATTGACAGGCAGATCAAGGACACGATAATTCCCAGCTGGGTGATCCGAGTGAGGATATTATTATGTAGAACATCCTGCAAGGGAGTAAGTGTCAAGAGCCTTAAGGTTCGGCTTCTGTGCGAAAATGCAGATGAGACAAACAGCAACAACTCACGCTTGTACAAGGCCTCCAACGAAGCAGAATTTGCCAAGAGATGCCTTCGCAGAACCAATCACTACTAGAATGTGACACCAATTCAAAAATAATATGAATTGACCAAAGCATCGGCAGTGGGTTAGGGTTTAAGAAGTCTCTTCACAGAGAATAAAGTGAAAGCAGAGTGGTTTGGGCGGGGAGTTTCAGTGGGATGGAGGAGGCCCATGTCAGTGTCACAGCCTTACAAATACTTCCCTGGTAGGATGTCTGTGGGTGTCGTGTTGACATTTTGTAAGTGAATATAATGATATGTTTGGTATGGTATTTTATCATGTATTGTTTAATAGTAAGTTTATGAAACAAAACATGCTTTTCAGTACAAAAGGAACTGTGAGATGGAAGTGTTATTAACAGTAACTGCAGTGGAGAGGAGAACTCTACAATGGGTGGCTAAAGCTGCCCAACGCATCACCAGCAGCGGCTTAGCCTCTATCAGGAAAGAGGACCGGGTCGAGACAACAGAGACTTATGGAGGAGTTCGGTGGGTAATAAAATGGACGAGTTCACAGCGCTAGCCAGGCGTCAGAGAACATTTCAGGAGTGCAGTGTTATGTGTTTTACTGGAATGGGGCCGCACGAGGACATACCCGATCAATCTTTTCCATGGGCGGCTTCCAGACCGTTCGGGCTGACCGGAAGTGCACTGAGAGCGGTAAGTGTAAATGAGTTGGGGGCTTACTGTTCTGGTTAACAACGGATGGTGCAATCCGGGTCATATTACGATCGAGGAACGTGTTTGTAGACCGGATATTGAACTTTTTGCTGTTGGACCCCGGCCATATTCCACCGAGATACAACACTGGGCAGCACGAGAGGTCGTTCCTGCCTGTGGCCATCGAACTTTGCAGCTCCTCCCGTGGAGAGTCAGACACCCTGAGCCAATAGGCTGGTCCTGGACTTATTTCCATCTGGCATAGTTTGCATTTTGTTGTTTGATTGTTTGTGGTTTTTGTATTGCTATACTTATGCTCTATTCTTGGTTGGTGCGGCTGTAACGAAACCCAATTTCCCTCGGGATTAATAAAGTATATCTATCTATCTATCAATCAGAGATATATACAGAAAGGTGCTTGATAAAGCGCAGCTTTACTGTTATTATTTTCCCCATATACCATCTGAATGCACTACTGTGATGGTGGCATGAAAAACAATGTTTATCACTTAACCTAGGTACGTGTAACAATAATGAAACAATTTAGCAATTTATCCCATAATCATCATATTTCTGAATGGTCTCTGAACACTTCTTTTTTATTGCACAATTTATTTTTGAAAATGATCAATTTTTATGTCTTTCCGCTGTACTGCTACTGCAAAGTAACAAATTTCATGGCATATTCCAGTGATAGTAAACCTGATTCTGATTCTACGTGGGTTCGTGATTGTTGGTCATAAATACATAAGGTCTGGAGATGAATTAAAGAATTTATTAAAGATTAAAGATTAGTTTTATTTGTCACATGTACATTGAAATGCAGTGAAATGCATTATTTACATCTAATCAAATCAGCAAGGATTGTGGTGGAGGCGGACCGCAAGTGTCACCATGCTTCTGGCATCAGCATAGCTCGCCCACAGCTTGCCAACCCGAGCTGTGCGTCTTTGGACTGTGGGAGGAAACTGGAGCCCCTGAAGGAAACCCATTCAATCATGAGGAGAATATACACATTCCTTAGAAACAGCGGCAAGAATCGAACTCTGATTGGTGTTCGCTGGCACTGTATGGTGATTGCGCTAACCACTACACTCCCTGGCGGTCCTGGGAGGTCCAGTGTTTGCATGCATGTGTGAGAAGGACTAATTTACAACAATGTGGGGAGAGAACTGAGGAATAGGTAAGTAACTCAGCGATTTCTTCCCCTGGAACAACAACATGTGTGCTTTAATCATTAGTACTCATAGGGCTTCTAAGACCAACGTAGGCCTCTACTTACCACGATGGGTGAAGATGACATCAGCACTGCAAAGCTGGTCAGGTGATTACATCGGCAGGTGGTATGCGTGGCATTGAAATGGAAGCTCTTGCACCCACTGGTGTCCCACTCCCCCTCCATGCTGGAAGTGGAGTAGTTCCAGAACACACAGACAGATTCGTGCCCCTTCACAGGCTAAGGTTGAGACAGAATGAAAAGGCACCAAGTTGCTTAACTCATTGTAAGAATGCTGGTCTTCTGTGAACAAAACACTACATCGCTGTAACCTGAATCCTATGTAATAAAGTCATAGACTAATGCAGCACACAAACAGCATCTTCCACCCTATATGGTACTACCAAGCTCGTCCCATTTTCCCCATAGAAACCAAAGGATCCCAACTGTGGGCGACAGACACCTTGGTTAATGGTAGGGATCAACAGCATAATAAACATTGGGAGCTCCTGCTCCAAACCCTTCATTCCCACTTACTTAGCCAAACGTCTTTTAAATATTATTATTGTACCTGCCTCAACCACTTGCCCTGATGGCTTAGTCCACACATGCACTACCCTCTGAGCAAAGAAGTTGCCCCTCCAGTCCCTTTTAAATCTTTTTCCTCTCACCTTAAACTTCTGCTTTCTCAGTTTGAGTTTCTCTTTCCTGCGAGAAAGACTGTGCACGTTCATCCTATCTGTGCCGCTCATATATGTCTATAAAATCACCCCTCAGTCTCCTATGTTCCAGGTAATAAAGTCTTAACCTGCATAACCTCTCCCTATAACTCAAGCCCGCGTATCCTGGCAGAATCCTTGTAAATTGTCTCTGCGGAGAAATCAATGTTCATGCCATCAGCTTCCTCCAGCCTGATAGTATGAATATTGCTCCTCCAAACTGAGTGCGGCCCCACCGTGGCAGTGGAGAAGGCCATGGACCGGCACGTCAGAATGGGAATGGGAGGTCAAATTGAAATGGCTAGCCATTGGAAGATCCTGCATTTTGTGGCAGACAGAGCAAAGGTGCTCAACAAAGCAATTCCCAAACCTGTTGAAATCAATTTATAATAAAGAGAAAGGGTTGGACTTAGACTCAGTGTGAATTCTTTCCGTCTACATTGCCCACTCATCCTAAGGTGTTGGCCACCTCTGAGGGAGTCAGTGAGCACAAGTATTTTATTTTTAATGCTTTTAATTATTTGCTTTAATTTAATTTGTTAAGTTAAATTTTATTTTAATTATTAGATATATTTGAGGAGTTTGTACAGGTTTCTATAAGAGACGTTGGAAAAAATCGTCTTGACAGATGGCAAGGTGTGACTGGCCAACAGGGTGTTGCAGAGGCTCAAGATGCATCTGCTGAGAAGCCCGTCCACCTTGCAGGCACCTCTCAGCTGGGGAGGGTCAATTCATCTGGGTCTCTGCAACCTGGAAGGTAATTCCAGGGTGGGCATCGCCAATGGCAACTCTATGAAGCAGGCCTGGTCTCCCCTCCCCTACCACAGCTCCAGCAGTACAAGATGGTCAAATCTATTAATCACTGACATGAAAATTACCACCTGATTAAAAGCCTTGATTCCTGTCTGTCACTTAACAAATAAATTACTTCCAGTGATTAAAAATTCCATAATCAAACCAATGCAAGCACATTTATCAAGTCGGTTTCCTTGTCTATCAAATATTTATTAGTTAAATTATTCATTTACTTTGTGTTCAATAACTCATGTAAAATAGAATGTAATGATTAAGGAGGGTGGTGAAACTGGGATAGAGGTGGGATGTAAATATGTTCTTGTGGTGATCAGAATGGGCTGGTTCACCTCCTTTCTTTCTCAGAATGACTAAACCTGTCTGGTCCACCCTGGATCAAAGATTGGCTTTATTTGCCATGTACATTCAGTGGCCACTTTATTAGATACACTTCTACACCTTCTCGTTAATGCAAATCAGCCAATCATGCGGCAGCCATTCAATGCATAAAAGCACACAGACATGGGAAGTGATTTTTGTTCCAAACATCAGAATGGGGAAGAAATGTGACCTGCATGACTTTGACCGTGGAGTTATTGTTGGTGCCAGACAGGGTGGTTTGAGTATCTCAGAAACTGCTGATCAGAGATTTTCACACACAACAATCTCTAGACTTTATGGAGAATGGTGTGAAAGACAAAAAGACATCCTACGAACAGCGGTTCTGGGGGCAAAACCGCCTTGTTAATGAGTGAGATCAGAGGAGATTAGGCGGACTGGCTCAAGCTGATGTGAAGGCGTCAGGAATTCAAATAGACCCACATTACAACAGTGGTGTGCAGAAGAGCCTCTCTGAATGTCGAACCTTGAAGTCGTTGGGCTACAGCAGCAGAAGACCATAATCATACACTTAGTTGCCAGTTTATTAGCTACAGGAGGTATCTAATATAGTGGCCACTCAGTGTAAACCAGCCACGATCGAATGGTGGAGCAGACTCGATGGGTCAAATAATCTAATTCTACTCCAATGTTTCATGGTCTTGCTAGATCACTCTTAGTAAAGCCTCATTTCCAACCTTTCAACTCTGGGGAGTATGAAGAGTGTTTGATGGCTCTGGGCCTGTGCTCACTGGAAAAATGAGAGGGGATCTCATTGAAATCTATTGAATATTGAGAGGCTCAGACACAGTGGACATGGAGTGGGTATTTCCTACAGTGGGAGAGTGTTGGACCAGAGGGCCCAGACTCATAATAGATGGACGCCCATTTAAAACAGAGATGAGGAGGAATTTATTTAACTCAAGGGTGGTGATTCTGTGGAATTCATTGCCGCAGATGGCTGTGGAGGTCAAGTCATTGGGTATATATAAAATGGAGGTTGATAGGTTCAAAAGGTTCCAGGGAGAAGGAAGAAGAATGGGGTTGAGAGGGATAATAAATGAACCATGATGCAATGGTGGAGCAGCTTCGATGGGCTGAATGACATAATTCTGCTCCGATGTTTCATGGTCTTACATCTTATTGTATTATGGTGTAATGCTCTGTAAAGTTTCACTGCTAATGTAATGGTTTCTCTGTAAGGTTTCACTCCTAATAGAAACATAGAAACATAGAAAATAGGTGCAGGAGTAGGCCATTCGGCCCTTCGAGCCTGCACCGCCATTCAGTATGATCATGGCTGATCATCCAACTCAGAACCCTGCACCAACCTTCCCTCCATACCCCCGATCCCTTTAGCCACAAGGGCCATATCTAACTCCCTCTTAAACATAGCCAATGAACTGGCCTCAACTGTTTCCCGTGGCAGAGAATTCCACAGATTCACCACTCTCTGTGTGAAGAAGTTTTTCCTAATCTCGGTCCTAAAAGGCTTCCCCTTTATCCTCAAACTGTGACCCCTCGTTCTGGACTTCCCCAACATCGGGAACAATCTTCCTGCATCTAGCCTGTCCAATTCCTTTAGGATTTGATACGTTTCAATCAGATCCCACCTCAATCTTCTAAATTCCAATGAGTACAAGCCCAGTTCGTCCAGTCTTTCTTCATATGAAAGTCCTGCCATCCCAGGAATCAATCTGGTGAACCTTCTTTGTACTCCCTCTATGGCAAGGATGCCTTTCCTCAGATTAGGGGACCAAAACTGCACACAATACTCCAGGTGATGGTTTCTCTGTAGCAGCAGTGTCTGGGTTATGACCAGAGATAATGGGGGCCTTGGAATGTGCGCCGTCCAATGTAAGGTGTTGTTTCTTTCTTGTGTGTTGGAGAGAAGCGATTCACGCGCTTTTGGTTCGGGAGATGATGGAAAGAGAAGATGCCAGAAAGGGGAAGTTGTAGACTGCAGGACTGAGCCATCTTCTAATGGGGTCGGGAGTTGATGGCTGGGGAAAATTGATGGAGGACGAACGGATGTGAAAACTGTGAGCTCCAACATGCGCATTAGACTGTTTCATCAAAATGGGCCCATTTTCTTTTCTGTTTTCCTTACTAACCTCATAGTCAAATTAAGAATTATAAAGCTCAATCGTTTAATTGCATATTGTGTACTGTTTGTTATTTCGTGGTGCTGATTTGTAACAGGGGACACATCGTGCTGCATCCACCCAAACCACATTTCTCAAGTTTGGCCGGGCTGGAGCCTGTCTCCCCCGAGATTAATGCAGCTGGCCGGACCCGAGGGTTACAATGGGCTTATGTTTTATGGCCCTATGGTCTTTCCAGATCTGTCTTAGTAAATCCCCACTTGCAACCTTTCAACTCAGGATAGAGCAGTTCTCTTTGTCCCCAGATACTGACCTTCATATGCCTCAGTGTAAATGTTATATGGTCCATAAGGTACAGTGCTGGAGGTTTGGCATTGACAGCTGCTGCAATGATGGGTGAGTTCAAGGTATATTCCTTCTGCGGTACCGTCCCGTTGACTTCCCACTCCTGGGAGCTATTAGCGGCTTCCAGCAGCAACCCAATACTATTAAACTGCAGGAAAATGACCGCCACAGTCCCTAAAGATACACAGAAACATCTTCCGTGAGTATTACTGACAAACAAGACACGGAATCATACTCAATCCATCGCCTGCAGTTTGCTTACCGTTTGAGCTGGCCCCGTCGTCCTTTCGTCCAGAAATACTTATATGACTGTCTTCCAAATTTGCTTGAGTTGGAGGTTGCTCATCTTGATTTAGATCAAAAGTGTACATTTTGAGAGCTGTGGAAGCAGGGAAACGTTATTAATAAGTCATGAATCAGTAACTCTGCCTGCTCAGACTCTTCTAAATATAAACATATATCGTACACCCATCAGCAAAAATATAACAGCACCGGTAAATATTCACAGGCTGCATGAAGGAAACAATGCTGAATTTAAAGAAAAATATATTTTTTAGCCAACTCTAGCAGAAGCTGATGGAAGTAGTGCATGTTTCTGCATTTCCTGACAGTTCAGCATTTAACTTCTCAAGGTGGTCTGTGGAATAATGTCTCTCCCTCATCACAGAGTCATAGAATACTACAACACAGAAAAAGGTCCTTTGGCCCATTGAGACCATGCTAAACTATTATCCTGCCTAGTCCCGTTGACCTGCACCCAGACTGTCACCCTCCCTACCCCTCCCATCCATGTAGTTATCCATATTTTTCTTAGTGCTGAAATCCACTGGCAGCTCATTCCACAATCTCATGACCCTCTGAAGAAGTTCCCACTCATGTTCCCCTTAAACATTTCACCTTTCACCTTTAACACATGGCCTCTCATCCTAAAATTCCTACTGCTGGAGCCTCCATTTATGCCGTGTCATCTCTAAGCTTATAACCTAATGGTATCAAATCTGAGTCGAGTATGATGTTCTCCTAAAAGGTCGGCTTTTGTTGGGTCCTCGGGTGGCTGTAGAGGCTGACGCGGAATCCACATATTCTGCTGCAGTGTGGGCAAAAGTAAGTGGTGGTTGTCATTGGCGGTTGGGTCTTTTGGTTGTTCGGTCTCTCCAGTCACAGGTGTTGCTTCTTCCCTGTGGCACAGTGGAGGTCACGATCATGTAGCCTAGCTCCTTCTTGAACAGATTTCCTGCAGGTGATTCTATTGAGTGCCATGTCTTTCCCGTTTTTAGATGTAATGTTGAATTTCTTCAGGCTGATTTTGAAGCTACCTTTGAAGCATTTCTTTTGCCAGCCAGGGGTTCATTGACCTTCCTTCAATTGGGAGTAAAGGATTTGTTTGGAGAAACATCCAGATAACATAATCTATCATCGGAGTTGGTGTTGCTTTATCATGCTGTTCTCCTCCAGTACACTGTTTTTAGTGCATCTGAGCTTCCAGCCAATTCTCAAAACCTTTTGTAAGGAACTTTGGTGGTATTGTTCCTGGGCTTTCAGGTGCCTATTGTAGGTGGTTCATGATTTAACTCCATTCATTAGACCATAAGACATAGGAGCAGAATAAGGCCACTCAGCCCATCAATTTTGTTCCATCATTCCTTCATAACTGACTTATTGTCCCACTCAACCACACTGTCCTACCTTCTCCCTGTAACATTTGACACCCTGACTAACCAAGAACCTATCGACGTCTGCTTTAAAGACACCCAATGACTTGGCCTCCATAGTCTTTTCTTTCTTTTTCAATCTTTCTATTAGTTTCATAAAATATAAACATAACATAGCAATAATACAAAATAGTTGGGAATACATTGTTATACTTAAGATGAGTAATTATAAAACCAAATAGTATTAATTGACAAAACTCCCAATCATGTAGGATACCAATGAATAATACAGGACAAAAAGAAAATTACTAGAGAAAAATCATGAAAAAAGAAAAAAAAACAACCCCCCCAAAAAAAACTAATCTAAACAGAATTAATCAACTAAACTAAAAGGACTTGGGCAATTTTAACAACGTAAAAATGGAAGAAAAGAAAACCTTAGTGTCGACGACTCCGTTCCTCTCAAGGCCTCCATAGTCACCCGTGGCAATGAATTCCACAATTCCTAACTCTCTGGCTAAATAAATTCCTTCTCATCTCTGTTCTAAATGGACATCTCTTTATTCTGAGGCTGTGTCCTCTGGTCCTAGACTTATCTACTAAAGGAAACATCCTCTCCACATCCACTTTGTCTAGGCTTTTCAATATTCAATAGGTTTCAATGAGATACCCCTCATTCTTCTAACGTCCAGTGAGTACAGGCCCAGAGCCATCAAATGCTACTCAAATGTTAACCCTTTCACGCCCAGATTCATTCTCGTGAACCTCCTCTGGACAGTCTCCAATGCCAGCATATCTTTTCTTTGATAAGAGGCCCAAAACTGCTCAAAATACTCCAAATGCAGTCTGACCAATGCCTTATATAGCCTCAGCATCACATCTTTGCTCTTACATTCTAGTCCTCTCAAAGTGAATGCAAACATTGTATTTGTCTTCCATACCATCAAGTCAACCTGCAATTTAATCTTCGGAGAATCATGTATGATTACTCCCAAGTCCCTTTGCCCTTCTGACTTTTGAATTATCTCCCTGTTTAGAAACTAATCTATGCCTTTATTCCTTCTACCAAAGTGCTTAACCGTACACTTCACTATACTCCATCTCTGCCACTTCTTTGCCCATTCTCCCAATCTATCCAGGTCCTTCTTCAGACTCCCTGTCTTTGTATCATCTGCAAACATGGCCACAAAGCCATCAATTCTCTAATTCATTGACATATAACGTGAAAAGAACCCATCCCAGTACCAACACTATTGTCACTGGCAGCCAATCAGAATGGACAACCGTTATTCTGACTCTGTCTCTTGCTACTCAGAAAATCTTCTTTCCATGTTAGTATCTTTCGTGTAATACCATGAGCTCTTATTTTGTCACCTTTCAAAGGCCTTCTGAAAATTCAAGTAAACAGCGTCCACTTTGTCTATCCTGCCCGTTATTTCCTCAAAGAATTCCAAGAGATTTGTCAGGCAAGATTTCCTCTTAAGGAAATTATGCTGGCCTTGGCCTACTTTATCATGTGCTTCCAAGTACCCTGAAATCTCCTCTTCTTCTTCTTCTTTTTTGTTTTATGGCGGTTGGCAACCAGTTTTCAGTGCATTACCGCCAGCTGCTAGACTTCTTGTGTTTCCGACCAAATATGTCCTGGACTTCTCTATTTTAGACAATCTAGTTCAGCCTGCAGTTCTCTATTAGCATCACTCTGTAGTTGCAATTCCTAGTGAATGCTTAATGTGCTCATTAGATAACACCGCAAACTGCTATTCTTCCCTAATTTTGTCACGTTTTCGTGTAGTTGCATTACCTCAATTACATTGATTTCATCTACATCACTTGTAAGACTAAAATCATCTTGTTAAAGAATAGTAATTATCGCACGTTATACTTTTAAATTGCTGTTTTTCGAAGTCTACCTGCTTTTTCAGGTTTTCTTTTATTTGGATCGTAGCCTGCAGTTGTTTACTGAGACCTCGGAGTTCTTCTTCATTTGCTTCAATGTTTTCATTTTATAATCTGAATGTACATAATTCACTTTGCAACAAATTCCTTTTCTTTTTGTATCCTTGTAATAATTTTCTTCATTTTCCAATCTCTTTCCAACTCACCGTTGTTCTTGTCGGGTACTTCTATTTGTTGTTGGTGTTCTGCACATTTACCCTGGGCTTCAACCATAAAATCTGAGGATTTTCCTTAAGTTCTGAAACATTTCTTAAATTCTTGACCATTTGCGATAAGTATACTGCCATTAAGATTCCATCTCCCCCACCTGAACTGTTGAATCCTCCATTCAGCGTTTCTTTGACTTCTTCCCACCTAATTCCTTTAATACCAAGATACTTTTCTGCAGACTTGATGATAATTCTAATTTTCTCAGTTCTTTTGCTTGTTTGCGCTGAAGAATTGCGTTCACCATAAGAAGCACAAAATCCTTTCTACTCATTAATAGTGTATCCTTATTTTTCATATTACAGCCCTCACAATTCACCAGTTTATTATTCCCTGTATTTGTTTGCTTGACAACCTTTTTTCATCAAATTCTTTCACAGCCTCTGCATAACTGATTCCTTGAGTTACTTTTACATACTGTATCTCAACCACCTTCTTGCTATAAATGCACCCTCGACAAGCTGCGCTGTGTTCCTCGCCACAATTGCAGCATTTCAGCCTAGTTCCCGCTTCACATTTCCCATATTCATGTTCTCCAGCGAATCTCCCTCATCTTTGTTTTCCTCTGCAGACCGCTGCAATGTGCCCAAATTTCTGACATTTATATATATGTTGCTCTAGATGCCACCATCTCCTATGTGAGTGGACTGGCTGAAATTAAAAATTAAATCTCATCCTTAATAAAAGTCTCCAACATTTTCCCAACCACTGAAGTCAGGTTAACTGGTCTATGATTTCCTTTCTTCTGCCTCCCTCTCTTCTTAAAGAGTTGAGGGTCTTTTTCAATTTTCTAGTTCTCTGGAGCTATTACAGAATCTATTGATTCTTGAACGATCATTACTAATGTCTCCACAATCTCTTCAGCTACCCCTTTCAGAATCCTGGGGTGTAGTTCATTTAGTTATCTACCTCCAGACCTTTCAGCTTCTCAAGCATCCTCTCCTTAGTAATAGCAATTACATTCACCTCTGCCCTTTTTGGATTTCGGATATTCTGCTGGTGTCTTCCACAGTGAAGACTGACATAAAATACTTATTAAGTTTGTCCGGCGTTTTATGATCCTCATTACTACCTCTCCGGAATCATTTTCTAGAAGTCCAACCTCCACTGTTGCTTGTCTTTTAATCTTTATTTCTCTGAAAAGACTTCTGTTATTCTCTTTGATATTTTTGGCTAGCTTACCTTCATATTTAATCTTTTCTCTCCTTATGCTTTTTTTCAGATGCCTTCGGGTGCGTTTTAAGAGCTTCCCAATCCTCTAACTTTCCACTAATTTTTGATGAATTATATACCCTCTGTTTTGCTTTTATGCTTTCTTTGACTTCCCTTTCCCTTGTCACCAACAATTGCTTTATCTTCCCTTTAGAATAGTTATTCATTTTTGGGATGTTTCTATCCTGCGCCTTCGAATTGCCTTCAGAAACTCCAACCAATGTTAGTCTACTGAAATCCCTGTTAGGGACCCCTTCCAATCACCTTTGGCCAGCTCCTCTCTCATGCCTCTGTAATTCAGTTTACTCCACTGTAAAATTATTACATCTGATTTGACAATAAACTGGACTGGTCAAAGAACACTGAGGCTGTCTACAAGAAGGGTCAGAGCCGTCTCTATTTCCTGAGGAGACTGAGGTCCTTTAACATCTGCCAGACGATGCTGAGGATGTTCTACGAGTCTGTGGTGGCCAATGCGATCATGTTTGCTGTTGTGTGCTGGGGCAGCAGGCTGAGGGTAGCAGACACCAACAGAATCAACAAACTCATTCGTAAGGCCAGTGATGTTGTGGGGATGGAACTGGACTCTCTGACGGTGGTGTCTGAAAAGAGGATGCTGTCCAAGTTGCATGCCATCTTGGTCTGTGTCTCCCATCCACTACATAATGTACTGGTTGGGCACAGGAGTACATTCAGCCAGAGACTCATTCCACCGAGATGCAACACATAGCGTCATAGGAAGTCATTCCTGCCTGTAGCCATCAAACTTTACAACTCCTCCCTTAGAAGGTCAGACACCCTGAGCCAATAGGCTGGTCCTGGACTTATTTTCTGGCATAATTTACAGATTACTATTTAATTATTTATGGTTTTATTACTATTGAATTATTTATGGTGCAACTGTAGCGAAAACCAATTTCTCCCAGGATCAATAAAGTATGACTATGACTATGACTATTTTATCTTCTCCTTTGCAAACTTCAGGGTAAGTTCAGTAATGTAGCAATGCCACCTGCACTGTAAACCGGAAGTTTTTTTTTAAACCTGTAGGTCACAGTCTCAGTGGTGAGTCTGTGGAATTCATAGCTGTGGGCAGCTGTGGAGGCCAAGTGATTGGGTATATTTAAAGAGGAGGTTGACTGATTCTTGATTAGTGAGGGTGCGGAAGATCATGGTGAGAAGCAAAAGAATGGGGTTGAGAGAGAAAAGATTAAGTAGGAAGTTAAGCTAGTAGAATGGCAGAGCAAACTCAGTGGGTCAAAAAGCCCCATATGGTCTTCTGGCCTTCAAAAACTCTTTTCCTTAACCTTGAATAGGCTCCACTAGCACTACTCAGGCAGAGGTTCATCTCTGAGTAGGTGTCTGCTGTAGAGGAGAAAATGTTGCCAAAGTAGGCAAAGTGGAAGTTTAATTTCAACCAGTCCACTCACACTCACACAGGAGACCGTGGCACCTAGAGCAACATAGATAATGCTGGAGGAGCGCAGTGGGTTAAAATGCATCAGCATCAGGGAGCATGTCAGCTTTGGGTGGCATGGTGGTGTAGCAGTTAGCAAAATCCTTTAACATCAATCACCGATTGGGGTTTGATTTCCACTGCTGTCCATAAGGACTTTGTACATTCTCCCCATGACAACATGGTTTCCTCCAAATTCTCTGGTTTCCTCCCACATTCCAAAGACATACAAGTTAGGGTTAGTAAGTCGTGGGCATGCTATGTTAGCACCGGGAACATGTGGACTGACCCCAGCACAAATGAAGCTTTTCACTGACTGTTTTCGATGTTTCAATGCATATGTGACATTACACTAATCTCTGTCTTCAGCATCTGTGGAAGGAGACGGACAATTGGCTTTTTGGGTCAAGACTCTTCATCTGGATAACATCATTTAAGAAAGGAACGCTGGCTTTGGAGAGGGTTCAGAGGCCAAGTCCCTTTATCGGGACTGGAGAGGAGGGGGTGGGGGGGGGGAAGTCAGAGTAAGAAATCGGGGAGGGGAAGTAGTGAGAGATTAGTAGAAGATGATAAATGAGACCAGGTATGGACGAAAGTGCGTGGGTGGGAAGGGGAGGGGGAAATAAAATAAAAAGCTAGAACAGGACAAGTGGAGGAGGTAAAAGGCTGAAGAAAAAAGGAATTTGCTTCTTTTCCCTTTCTTCTTTCCAGCTCTGAAGAAGGGGCTCATCCCAACATGTTAACTGTTTAATTCCATAGATGCTGCCTGACCTGCTGGGTTCCTCTAGCATTTTGTGTGTGCTGTTCTGGATTTCCCATCATCTGCAGACTCTCTTGTATTTCTAGGTTCAGGGTGTTGCTTGACTTATTCTCTGTTTCCTCTGACTGTTTGCTTTGGCATCTGATTTCAGTTATTAGCTCTTTGCTTAGAGCTAGTTTGCAGTGCTTGGCGATTACATGATCCATTTTGTTAATTGATTCAAATCATGAGCCAAATATTTGCTTCTTAATGTATCCAAGCCTCCACCTACAGAAAAGCATTTCCATTTGACTGTGCATAAATAACACTTTATTCCCCTTGGAACCTCTCTTGGAAATACTCCTGTTAAAATCATTTTATAAACTAAAATGTCCTGAGGTGCTTTGCAGTAAACATTATCAGTCAAAATTTGGTGGGAACTACACAAGTGCAGAGTTTGGTGAAAGCAAGGGGTTTAGGAAAATCGGGTCTATTGACACAGGACATAGATGTCCAGGAATGGAAAACCCTATAGAGTGATGGGTACAGACCAGTCCATAACAGAGTAAGCCCTCTCCAGAATTGAGCACACCTCCAAGAAACACTGCCACAAGAAAGCAGCATCCATCATCAAGGACCACCACCACTCAGGCCCTTCTCAATTCTTGCTAATACCATCAGGCAGGGGGTACAGAAGCCCCATGTCCCACAACACCAGGTTCAGGAATGGTTATTACCCTTTAACCATCAGACCCATGAACCAGTGTGGATAACTTCACTCATCTCAACACTGAACCTATGGGTTCACTTTCATGGACTCTGCAACTATTGTTTACTGTATTTATTTATTTATATTTTTATTATTTGCACAATTTGTCTTCTTTTGCACAATGGTTGTCTGTTAGTCTTTGTTATTTACAGTTTTAATAAATTCTCTTTTATATCTTTTATTTTCCTGAAAATGCTGGCAAAAAAAAATCAAATCTCAAGGTAGTATATGATGACATATACGTACTTCAATGATAAATTTACTTTGAACTTTATGATTTAGTCCAGGTTTCAGAGTTTGGGTTCAGACAGCTGAAGGGGTGGAATGGAGACCTGGTAATTTGACTGGAACATGGAATGAGTATTTATGAGGAAAGACTAGACTGGCTAGACTTGCTTTAGAGCACCAGGGATCACTGATCAGGATTCAACTCCTGCCACTGCATTTAAGGAGTTTGCATGTTCTCCATGCGTGTTTCCTCTGGGTATTCTGGTCTCCTTCTAGATTCCAAAGATGTATGGGTGAATTGTTGGCATGCTATGTTGGCGCCAGCAATGTGACAACACCTGCAGACTGCCTAGCACAATCCTTGCTGATTTGACTTGACACAAATGACATTCTTCGCTGTACATTTTGATATTTGGATGTAGATGTGACAAACAAGTCTTATCTTAACCTATCTTCAATTCGCTGAACTGATAATTGGTTTATTATTTGTCACATACAGTGAAAATCTTTGTTTTGCGTGGCACCCAGACAGGTAGTTCACATTGTAAACACAAAAGAAAACACAGAAACAAAATGAAGAATATAGCAGTCGGGTTGAGTTTTTCTCCAATCTTGGCAATTTACTTGCAAACATTTCCATCACCACGCGAGGAGAGATTGTCAGTGTACTTTTGATTATGATATGTCCTCTGAATGCTTGGCTTTTATAAATGTTCAATCAACTGATTGGACGTAATTTCAGAAACTCAATTGTGATCTGGGGAGGAAATTTTATTGCTGGTTGGCTGTGTGGTGAACATTGTGCGCTGTGATCTGGAATTTTATCTGCATCAGCTCATAAATAGTATCGAGGTCTACGTGTTACAGTTTTAGAGAAAATGCAGTGTAGGTAGACAGGTAAAAGGAAAATAACTAGGTACACTGAGAGATCAAAAGTTCCTTTCAAAAGTCTGGTAACAGACGGATAATAGATGTCCTTGAGCTTGGTGCAACATATTCTCAAGCTTTTGTTTTTCTGCTTGATGGAGAAGAGAGAATGACTGGGTGAGTGAGGTGCTTGATCGTTGGGTGCTTTCCAGATACAGTGGAATATGTAGGCAGTGTCAATGGAGGGGAGTTTGTTTCTTGTGATGAACAGGGCTGCATTCACAACTCTGTGAATTCCCTTGTGGTCTCAGCAGACACGTTGTGTGTGCGTCTGGATCAAATGCTTAGGGCAACACACACAAAGTGCTGGAGGAACTCAGCAGGCCAGGCAGCATCTATGGAGGGGGAATCAATAGTCAATGTTTTGGGATGAAACCTTTCATCAAAGCTCACAGACCAAAAGGTTTCTGTGATGCATCCCTGTAAATTGGTGGGCATCACTGGATATATACTGAATTTCCTCAGACTTTTGAGAAACCTTAGTGCCACGCAGGATCCTGAGTGCTCTTGACAAGATGGATGTAGAAAACATGTTTCCTCTTGTACATGAATTTAAAACAAGGATAGAGGTGTATAATATGATGAGGAATTTATAGAGTGGACAGACTATGCTTTTTGCCCAAGGGCAGCAATGGTTAATAGTCTCCATTTAAGTTAAGGGGCCTATAACAATACTGGTTAAATTTCAGTCCAGATGGTGCTGAGCTGTGGTCTCACCAAAGTCATGGCTTAGAATGACTGTAGTTGATTTTTCAGGTTTGTATGGATGTTTTTTAGGGCCAGAGTGGTGAGTTACAGGTTGGGTTAGAATTTAGGCACAGGGATGTGGGGGATTTAGAGGTCCAGGCCAGAGTCTAGGTTTCTGCTCTGCATTCTGTGTTTGAAGGCCAGAGACTTGGATGTGGGATGAAGGACGTCCATGGGCAGATGTCGGGCTAGTGGACCAATGAGGACAAGGAATTGTGGACCTGCAGCTCAATGAGTTGTCAGCAGTTTCCATGATCGGAAGTCTGTCCTGGCAGAAGACATAAGGACCAGTGATCCCTAGGTATGCGAGTTGACGAGATCAAAGTTTAAAGCGCAGAGTTTGGGGTCTCGGTCTTCGGCGATCTGGAGTTTGGGGTCTTTATCCATCATCACTGGTGTACCCTGGGGCTGGCAGCGAAGATCAAAGCCCGGAAGTTGAGGCTGATGGCCAAAGCCTTGGTCTGTGAGGCTACGGGTCCACTAGGGAAGTCAAAGGCCCAATATCTGTGAGTCCACAGGTTTGCTGGCGGCTCAAGGCCCAGAGACAGCCTGTCCTGGGGTTGGAGGGTTCTGTGTGTGTACAGGTGGGAGGGAGGAATGGGGCTTGTTTTGCTGTCATTCTTTGTTGCTGTTGTTCTGCTTGTGTTGTTCTGTGAACACGGTGGACTTGCTACGTTGGTGCCAGAATATGTGTCAACACTTGGGGTGAACAGACAATGCATATTTCCTAGGGCAGCAATGACTAATACTCTCCGTTTAAAGTAAAGGTCCTGCTCCAGTCAAGATGGCACTGAACTGCGGTCTTGTTGAGGTTGTAGCTCAGATGTAATTGTTGGCTGGGATGTGCCCCAGTAGGTTATGTTGGTTATCAATGCAAACGATGCATTTCGCTGTATGTTTCAAGATTCAAGTACATTTATTACCACAGAATGTATAAATTATACATCTTGAGATTTGTTTGCTTATAGGCAGCCACGAAGCAAAATGTTTGGATGTCCATGTGGTAAATAAATGAATCTGTACCATCTATTCCTCAACCGATGCCAGTGTAAAAATCAAATTTATTCTAAATTGAAAAGATTAAAGATTAGCATTATTTGTCCAACGTACATCGAGACATAAAGTGAAATGCATTGTTTTGTGTCCGAGGACTGTGGTCGTGGCAGCCCAGTGCTTTCAGTGCCAACATAGCATGCTCACAACTCACTAACCCTAACTCGTACGTCTTTAGAATGTGGCAGGAAACCGGAGCACTCAGAGGAAACTTGCACGGCCTTGGGGAGAACGCACAGACTCCTTACAGGCAGCAGTGTGAATCGCAGCCTGATGTGTGATCATTGGTTCCGTGAAGCGATAGCACGAGCTGCTACGCCAATGTGCCACTCCAGGTTATTAGGTCAATACAGCTCATCAACTGGCTGTCACTTCTCTCACGTCCTTCCCCTATAACAGTACCTCACTGTCAATAAATGGTTCAGGAACGTCTTAAAATGCTAAAACATGCTGAATAAATGAATTCTTTTCGTGCTTGTTACAAAAAGAAATTGCTGTGTCGGATCAAAGCCCACCATCGCTTAAAGATGCTGAGTCTGTCAGCATGAAAAATATTGTCCACAAAACAAAGTATTCAGCAGCCAACTTGAAGCATTCTTTGAAGGTTAACTACTGCAAAGACAGCAGTACGACTGTACTTGAACTTGAACAGAGCTGCAGTGACAGGTTTATAATACAATCTCACAGACTAATCACCAACAGTATGGGACACATTACTTACTGATCTCACTTTCCTTAAACACCATCTCTGTTGTGCCCCTCAGGTGCTGTGAGACACTGACTGCCGACGTTTCCGTGGTATGCAGTAACTTGGTGGCACTTCTTCTCCTCTCGTCTTCAAGGATCTTGCTCCACGCCATCATCTCACTTGGTTTCACAAGATTGTTCACTGTTCTCACAATGGCCTAGAGTGCATGTGTGGGCAAAAGTTAGTTAGGATTTTAACATAAGACATCATTTCACTAAATACTTGAGCAAACCTCTACTAATAATCTGTTGAAAGTATACTGACTGTCGGTACTCACGTCCTTCTACAGATGCGCACTGGAGGCACCCTAACATTCCGCATCACTGCAGGGTACGGAAACTGCACTGCTGTGGACAGGAAGGTTCTATAACAGGTAGCCAAAACTTCCCAAAGCATCACTGGCACCAGCCCACCTGCCATCAAGGACATATATACAGAAAGGACCAGTAACACCATGAAGGTTATGGAGAAGAGGAGTTCGGTGGGTAATAAAATGGACGAGTTCACGGCACTAGCCAGATGTCAGAGAACATTTCGGGGGTGCAATGTTATGTTTTTCACTGGAACGGGGCTGCACGAGGACATACCTGATCAAAACTTTTCCATGGACGGCTTCCAGACCGTTCGGGCTGACCAGAAGTGCACTGAGAGCGGTAAGCATAAAGGAATTGAGTGCTTACTGATCTGGTTAACAACAGATGGTGCAATCCTGGTCCTATTACAATTGAGGAATGTGTTTGTAGACCGGATATTGAACTTTTTGCTGTTGGACTCCGGAAATATTCCACTGAGATACAACACTGGGCGGCACGGGAGGTTGTTCCTGCCTGTGGCCATCGAACTCGCAGCTCCTCCCATGGAGGGTCAGACACCCTGAGCCAATAGACTGGTCCTGGACTTATTTTCCATCTGGCATAGTTTGCATTTTGTTGTTTGATTGTTTGTGGTTTTTGTATTGCTATATTTATGCTCTATTCTTGGTTGATGCGGCTATAACGAAACCCAGTTTCCCTCGGGATCAATGAAATATATCTATCTGTCTATCTATCTATCTATCTAAGGATCCCACCCACCCTGCAGTCTGTCTCACTCCCTTCAAGGATGAGGCTACGTAGCATCCACAACAGGTCCACCAGACTCAGAAACAGTTACTTTCTCGACTTTCTGGACTGAGCATCAGCACTGGTCAGGAGGGGGAAGGAATCCAGAATAAGGAGGTGGGGGAGGCGTATAAACTGACATGTGACAGGTGAAGTCGGGTGAGGGGGAAAGTGTGTAGGTGAAGGAGGGTGGATGAAGTGAGAAGGGCTCGATAAAGGCCTCAGCCTAAAATGTCAACTGTTTATTCCTCCCCTTAGCTGCTGCCTGACCTGCTGAGTTCCTCCAGCATTTTGTGCCTGTTCTTTCTTTTCTGATTTTTTCCCCTGAGTGTATTGTGCATCTGTACTGCGGAGAGCATTCTAACTGGCTGCATCACTGTCTGGTATGGGGGGCTGGGGGTTGCCGGGGGCTACTGCACAGGATCGAAGTAGGCTGCAGAGAGTTGTAAAATTAGATCGCTCCATCATGGTCCTAGCCTCAGTAGTATCCAAGATATCTTTAAGGAGGATGCCTCAAAAAAAGCAGTTCCCATCATTAAGGACCCCCATCACCCAGGAAATGCTTCTTGTTGTTACCATCAGGAAGGAGGTACAGAAGTCTGAAGACGCACACTCAGTGATTCAGGGAAAACTTCTTTCCCTTTGCAATCTGATTTCAGAAAGGACAATGAACCCATGGGCACTAGCTGACTACATTTTTGCTTCTGTTTTGTGCACCACTTATTTACGTATTTAAATTACTTACTGTATTACTTACTGTAATTTGAAATTTTTTCTCTCTTTTACTATGTATTGCCTTGACCTGCTGTTGCAAAGTTAACAATTTCATGACATGTGCCAATGATATTAAACCTGATTCTGATTCTGTGCCTGTGATACTTTGGCAAGTAAGTTTCTCATTGCGCCTGTGCATGTATGTACTTGACTTTGATTAAAAGCTCTGTAGTAACAACAATGGGGCAACATATGGACAATGAAACACTTGTTAGGTCCGGTGTCAATCTGCATTGAAATTCAAGCCCTTCAGTGTGGTAGGGCACTGGAGTTTGGGAGTTAGATCTTTGGAGACTGTGGTCACAGGGTGGAAGGAGATCAATCTGGCAGTTTGTAGATATTTTTCAGAGACATTTTGGAGACGTGAGGTGGCAGATGCTGGAATTTAGAAGTGGGGTCTCAAACTGAAGCATTAACTGTCTACTTTCCTCCACAGATGCTGTCTGACCTGCTGAGTTCCTCCTGCATCTTGACTGTTACACTGCTTTCTTCAGGCTGTGGGTGATGGAGGAGGGGATGGGTTGGGATGAGTGGGCTGGAGGCTCTGGAGGAGAAGATTATGAGGTCAAAAGGAGAGCAGATCAAGGAGCTAGAAGACCTACTGGAAATTGGTGGGGGTATTAATTTAATGTTTGGGAGGTGCAGGATGAGGATTTAGGTTACTTTACATCCCTTATGGAACTCTATGTCTTATGTCCACATTGTCCCTCTAGTTCCATAAGACCATAAGCCATCGGAGTGGAAGTAGACCATTTGGCCCATCAAGTCTACTGCATCATTCCATCATGGTTGATTTATTATCCTTCTTGAGCCATTCTCTTGTCTTCTCCTCATAACTTTACTAATCAAGATCCTATCAACCTCTGCTTTAAATATTCCCAATGACTTAGCCTCCATAGACATCCATGGCAATGAATTCCACAGATTCACCACCCCCTAGCTAAAGAAATCCCTCCTCACCTCTGTTCTAAAGGGATGTCCTTCTATTCTAACATGGTGCCCTCTGGTCCTAGACTCCCCCACTATAAGAAATATCCTCTCCATGTCAGTGTACTCCCTGTAATGTACTAGTAGGAGATTGACAGAGAGAAAGTAACACCATTTCAGATGTCCCAGATGTGGAACACACCTGTTTGAATTTTCTCATTGGCATGGTTGTAATTTAACTTCAGACATGGAAAAAATTGATTATCGTCAGCATAATGATAAATTTAATTGCATTTGAATCCAAATATTAGAAATTCATGCTAGGTCACTTGTACCACAGAGGAGAAATGGATCAGGTGTGCTCTCTATAAATACTCAGTTAAGCACAAGCTTGGTTTGTGCTTTGGTTAGGGACTACCTGGGGATATCTTGTGCAGTAGGCTTATTTCTGGGGAAGGACATGAGACAGCTAACAGTATGAATTCAAGTCCCTGTAAGCATCTAAGACACATTACATAGTACATAGAACAGTACAGCACTGTACAGGGCCACGAAGTTGTGCCAACCTTTTAATCTATTCCAAGATCAATCTAAACCTTCTCTCCTACCATTCATTTCTCTTTCATCCATGTGCCTATCTAAGAGATTTTTAAACGTCCCTGAGGAATTTGCCTTTACCACCACCCCTAACTGTGTGTACTACACACGCACCACTCTCTGTGTGTGAAAAAAACCTCTCCATTCTCTGTTCTCCATTCGTCTTAAAATTATGCCCTCTCCTTTTAGTCATTTCCACCCTGAGAAAAAGACGCTGGCTATCCAGTCTATCTGTGCCTCATTATTTTGTACAGTACACCTCTATCAAGTCACTTCTCATCCTCCTTCACTCCAACGCATCTGCGGTTGTGAACTTTCCTCTATTCAGGACATTTACAGCAGCAGGTGTGTAAAAAAGAACCCGGCAGATCACCAGGGTCTCCAGCCACTCCTATCACAAACTATCAGTCCCTATCGGCTGCTACCCGCTGGCAAACAGTACTGGAGCGTTAAGGCAGCACCAGCAGGTTCTAGGGCAGCTTCTTTCACCAGGACATCAGATTTATCAATACACATTGATCCGATTGCATACCCGACTGTACATTGATCTGATCGCGTATCTGACTGTACATTGTATCTGATGTACATAGATGTATACAAAACAATTATGTATACAGTACATTCTTAGTGTTTGGACAATATCCTCCCACATTTCCCCTCTTTATTGCTTGTACATTGTGATGGAGACACAACGTAAAGATGTTTACTCCCTTGGATGTAAGAAATAAAATAAATTCAAATGCAAGAGCAAAGCCCTAGCTCACTCAACCATTCCTCATAAGAAATGCTCTCAGATCCAGGCAGCATCCTGGTAAATCTCCTCAGCATCCCCTCTAAAGCTTTCACATCCTTTCTATAATGAGATGACCAGAACTGAACACAATACTCTAGGTGTGGTCTAACCTGGGTTTTATAGAGTTGCAACATGACATGCAGTTAAAAAAGAGACTTGCATGAACAATATCTGTATAATGCTTCTCTCTTATTTTTGATTTCGTTGTATGAAAAATAACTGCTTCTACAGCACCAGTGCTCAAATAGGAATTTCTACCCCACCCACAGGTGTTTGTCCATTGGAATAACCTACGTTAATGGTTATGTTGGCAATGGCTGCTGTATTGGGTAGAGTCTCGTTGATCACACTCAGTGATGGCGTTGATCGTAAGAGGACTTCCGTGTATAAAAGAACGTCCGTCGCGGTCAGGCCTCCCGTGGTGTTCTTGGCTATTTCTTCCAGCGCGGTCTGTGATTCTCTGAATCTGCTCAGCTGTTAAAACACATCAAAGCTGGCAGATTACAAAATAACATAAAATGAAACAGAACTGAGATAGAGATCCCCTGGTCCTCACCTTCCATCCACTAGCCTCTGCATCCATCATATTATCTTTCATCATTCCATCAGATGCAATGGGATCTCACCAGTGTTCATATCTCCCCCCCCCCACCCCTTTCCACCTTCTACAGGGGTCCCACTCTCCATCAATTTATGGTCTGCTTGTCCTTCCCCACCCCTTTCAATCTTCTTCAGGGACCACTCCCTCTATGAGTCCCTGGTCCAAGTTGTCCTTCCTCATCCCTTTCCACCTTCTGCAGGGACCACTTTCTCCATGACTCCCTGGTCCAGCTTGTCCTTCCTCACCCTTTTTACACCTTCTACAGGGATCACCTCCTCCATCACTCCCTGGTCTACTTGTCCTTCCTCACCGCTTTCCACCTTCTACGGGGACCACTCCCTCCATGAGTCCCTGGTCCAACTTTTCCTTCCTCACCCCACATTTTCCTTTCTTTTCCTCACCTGCCTTCACCTCTCTCTGTTGCAACATACACAAAATGCTGGAGAAACTCAGCAGGCCGGGTGGCATCTATGGAAGTGAATAAACGTCGACGCTTTGGACTGAGACCCTTCATTAAGACTGGGAAGGAAGTGGGGAGGTGCCAGAATATAAAGGTGGGGGAGGGGCAGGAGAACAAGCTAGAAGGTGGTAGGAGGTAATGTAAAGGGCTGAAGAAGAAATCTGAGAGAAGAGGACAGTGGATCATGGAGAAAGGGAAGAATGAGTGGCACCATAGGGAGGTGATAGTCAGGTGAGAAGAAGAGATAAGAGGCCAGAGTGGGAAATAGAAGAAAAAGGAAGGGAGGGGGGAGAAAAGGAAAAAAATACTGGAAGGGGAAATAGATGCTCCCTTTAGTGTCTCTCCTCCTTCCCTCTATCCCGTGGTTAACTCTCTTCTCAGTCCTATACCTTTTCCTCCTATCATCTCCCAGCTTCTCACTGTTCTCTTTCCCACCTCACACACTTTTCCCCTCGTCTGGCTTCACCTATCACCTGCCAGCATATACTCCTTCTCTTCCTTCGACCTCCTATTCTGTCTTCTTCCTCCTTCCTTTCCAGTCCTGATGAAGGGTCTGAGCCTGAAACACTCTCTGTAGATGCTGCCTGACCTATTGAGTCCCTCCAGCATTTTGTGTGTATTGCTCTGGATTTCCAGCATCTGCGGACTTTAGGAGTTTATATTCTGTTATTATATCTTCAGCGTTTCCTCCAGCATTTTGTGTGTGTTACACATCCCTCACTAAACTGTCATCCTTGGACTTGTCCACTGTCAGGGTACTAAAAGAACAATATCTCATATTCTCCCTGGGTCATCTGCATCCAGTGGTATAACATAGAAATTTGCAATTTCAAGTAACCTTTATCTCCTATGTTCCCCTCTCGCTTGAGCTGACCTGCCTTCCTTCCGCCCATCACCTATCTTCCGCCTCTTCTCTCTCCACATCCACTCTATCTAGGCTTTTCATAGTTTTCAATGAGATGCCCACTCTTCCTTCTAAACTCCGGTGAGTACAGGCCCAGAGGCATCAAATGCTCCTCCAAAGTTAATCCTTTCACTCCTGGGATCATTCTCATGAACCTCCTCTAGACTCTCTCCAGTGCCAGCACATCCTTTCATAGATAGGATGCCCACAAGGGAGGAGGGGATTTCATTCAGGTCCACAGCCCGAGTAGAAAAGGCAGCAGCGGGTCGCTACAGCGAAAAAGAGCTTTGACCTGAGACCAAACAGCTTTTGGGATTGACTAGCAAGAGCAGAATAAAGGAAGGCAGGGGCAAGAGCAGTGGCCGTCGTCTGAGTGGACAGAGCTAGAGTGGTGATCTTGAGGCTTTAGCTCTTTGAGGCTTCAGTCAGAGAAAGCAAAAGAAAGAAAAGCTCAAGGTTAAGTTTTTTTCTTCATCCCTTCTTTATATCTGCTCAGTTAGGATACTATAGATGCCAGGCAGAATAGTTGAATGCTCCTTGTGTGGGATGTGGGTAGAACCTGATGACTACAACTGCAAGAAGTGCATCCAGCTGCAGCTTCTAGCAATCTGTGCTAAGGAGTTAGAGCTGGAACTGGATGAACTCCGGATCATCCAGGAGGCCTCCATATGGAGAGATGGTTGTACCCAAAGATAGAACATCATTCTTAAGATAGACAGAACAGAGGTCCCCAACCTTTTTTGCACCGCGGACCGGTTTAATATTCTTGAGGACCGGCCGACCGGAGGGTGGGGAGGGTGTTAATCACGACCGGAATATAGGTGATAAGTCAACTGTAAGTCACTTATCATTGGCTAATACACTCAATTTTGTTTCTAAAAGGGTTTATCTAACAAATTTAATATTAAACACACCGCATATTTTCCTCGCATGAATATAGTGATAAGTCAATTATAAGTCATAAGGGAGTTCCTTATGTCCAGTCTATTCCACAATTTAGTTTTCATTGCATTCATTGCAGAAAACCCCGCTTCGCAGAGATATGATGTTGGAAATGGAAGGAACATTTTCAGAGCTTTCATGGCTATCTCAGGATATTCAGCCTTGACTTTGATCCAGAATGCCAGCAGAGATGTTATGTCAAACATATTTTTCAACCCACCATCATTTGCAAGGTTGAGGAGTTGATCTTCTTCCCGCGCTGACATGGATGATTCACCGGGGACAGTCACAAATGGGTCACAGACCCATTCCTTTGCACGTCTTGGGTTGCTTGTGGCTGGGAAGTAATGCTCGAATTCTGTTGACAGCGAAAATAGGTGTTCGCAGACCAGCTGTTAGCCTCAGTCTCTCCCAAATTCCAAGCTAATGTTGGGAACATGTCAAATATGCCCCTGTCCAATTGCTGTCCCCACAGTTCCAGTTTGGCTGTGAAAGCAGACACTTTATCTGCCAACTTGAAGACAGTTGTCATTCTCCCCTGGAGTGACAAATTGAGTTCATTGAGCAGGTTGAAGATGTCACACAGATAAGTGAGTTTTGCTATCCACTCCTCATCACTGAAGTGTGCTGCCAGTGGTGACTTTTTTCCTGAAAGAAATCTCTGTAGCTGCTCTCTTAACTCAAAAACCCTGGCCAGGGCTCTCCCCCTTGATAGCCACCTGACTTCAGTGTGTAAGAGAAGGCATTTGTGCTCTGCATCCATTTCCTCGCAAAGGTGCTCAAACAGACGTGAGCTCAGGGCTTTTGCTTTGATGTGATTGATAACTTCAACAACGTCACTCAAGTCAAGTCAAGTCAAACCACTTTTTATTGTCATTTCAACCATAACTGCTGGTACAGAACATAGTAAAAATGAGACAACGTTTTCCAGGACCATAGTGCTACATAAAACAATACAAAAACTACACTGAGCTACATAAGAGAAAACACAAAAATTGCACTAGACTACAGACCTATCCAGGACTGCATAAAGTGCACAAAACAGTGCAGGCATTACAATAAATAATAAACAAGACAGTAGGCACAGTAGAGGGCAGTAGGTTGGTGTCAGTCCAGGCTCTGGGTATTGAGGAGTCTGATGGCTTGGGGGAAGAAACTGTTACATAGTCTGGTCGTGAGAGCCCAAATGCTTCGGTGTCTTTTTCCAGATGGCAGGAGGGAGAAGAGTTTATATGAGGGGTGCGTGGGATCCTTCATAATGCTGTTTGCTTTGCTGATGCAGCGTGTGCTGTAAATGTCTGTAATGGTGGAAAGAGAGACCCCGATGATCTTCTCAGCTGACCTCACTATCTGCCGCAGGATCTTGCGATCCGAGATGGTGCAATTTCCAAACCAGGCCGTGATGCAGCTGCTTTGGATGCTCTCAATACAACCCCTGTAGAACATGGTGAGGATGGGCGGGGGTGGGAGATGGACTTTTCTCAGCCTTCGCAGAAAGTAGAGATGCTGCTGGGCTTTCTTTGCTATGGAGCTGGTGTTGAGGGACCAGGTGAAATTCTCCGCCAGGTGAACACCAAGAAATCTGGTGCTCTTATCGATCTCTACGGAGGAGCCATCAATGTTCAGTGGAGAGTGGTCGCTCCGTGCTCTCCTGAAGTCAACAACCATCTCTTTTGTTTTGTTCACATTCAGAGACAGGTTGTTGGCTCTGCACCAGTCCATTAGCCGTTGCACCTCCTCTCTGTATGTTGACTCGTCATTTTTGCTAATGAGACCCACCATGTTCGTGTCATCGGTGAACTTGATGATGTGTTTCGAGCTGTGTGTTGCAGCACAGTCGTGGGTCAGCAGAGTGAACAGCAGTGGACTGAGCACACAGCCCTGGGGGGCCCCCATGCTCAGTGTGATGGTGTTGGAGATGCTGCTACCAATTCGGACTGACTGAGGTCTCCCAGTCAGGAAGTCTAGGATCCAGTTGCAGTGGGAGGAGTTCAGGCCCAGCAGTTTCAGCTTTCCAATCAGTTTCTGAGGAATGATTGTGTTGAATGCTGAACTGAATTTGATGAACAGCATTCGAATGTACGTGTCTTTTTTGTCCAGGTGGGTTAGGGCCAGGTGGAAGGTGATGGCAATGGCATCATCTGTTGAACGGTTGGGACGGTACGCGAACTGCAGGGGGTCCAGTGAGGGGGGCAGCAGGGTCTTGATCTGCCTCATGACAAGCCTCTCGAAACACTTCACGATGATGGATGTGAGTGCGACGGGACGGTAATCATTGAGGCAAGACACTGAAGACTTCTTTGGCACGGGGACGATGGTGGCAGCCTTGAAGCACGTAGGAACGGCGGCGCTGCTCAATACGCTGTTAAGATCATGTGACGTTTTTCGGCTAGCCAGCATTTCCCTGTGTGTGACACGCTGTGTAGATCGGCATTCAGGAGCAACCCCTTTGACTCGGGTAGTGAAACCAGGCTCGTTAAGCTGTTCCAACAGCTGTGCTTCGATGTCCTCCGCTACGTCATCGATTCTCCTTGAAACTGTGGCAGCTGAAAGAGAAACCTGTGTCATCTTGTTAGCTGCAGCTTCTCCCAACAGTTCACAGCACACGTCCTTGGCAGCAGGCAGAATCAATTCTTCACCAACAGTGAAAGGCTTCTTAGCCTTAGCAATACAGCTAGCCACTAAGTACAACGCTCCCAGAGCAGCAGCATTTGTGAAGGTGGTGGCTCTCCGCACTTGCTTCTGTCCCGCCTGCTCACGTTTTTTCCGCTCAAAAAACTCAATGGGTTTGTCTTTAAGTGCAGGGTGCTTGGATTCAAGGTGCCGAAGCAGTTTTGAGGGCTTCATTGCCTCATTAGACAGCTTGTCTCCACATATCACACACAGGGGGCTTGGAGCGTGCGAGTCACAGGGCGCAATAAAGCCATATTTTATGTACCACTCATTGTATTTTCTGTTGAAAGAAGCTTTCTTTTTTTTTGCAGTCACGGCCTCAACTGTCTCTGCGTTTTCGTCATCATCATTCAGCCTTTTATGTCCCCTACCATCTCTTCCAAAGAAACTCTCAAGCGATGTTTGTTTTTTACTCATCGAGTAGTTGTAGGTTAATGACGGATTGATGACCTCGCGTGGGTAATGACCTCGCATGCGTTCAAGTTCAACAGTGCGTGACAGAGAATGAGGAAAGGTGCAGTTGACTCATATCGTTTCCTCACGGCCCGGTAGCACATGCTTTGCGGTCCGGTGATTGGGGACCACTGCCTTATAAAGCCTCAGTATGACATCCTTGCTTTTATATCCACTTGAAATGAATGCTAAACATTGCATTTGCTTTCCTAACCACTGACTGATTTGGAGCCCGTTGCAAAGGGACAGTAACCAGTGGACAGTCACCAATTTTTATCGACACACCATTGAAAACATTGTGCCTGGATTCTTCATGGCTCGCTACAGCAACTGCTCTGCCTGTGACCATGAGAAACTGCAGAGAGCTGTGGATGCAGCTTAGCACATTACAGAAACCAGCCTCCGCTCTGCAGACTCTATCTACGTTTCTTGCTGCCTTGGTAAAGAAGCCCACGTAATCAGACGCTCCACCCAACAAGCACATTCTCCCTTCTCCCCCCTCCTATCAGGCAAAAAATGCAAAAGTCTGAAAGCATGTGCATTGGACTCAAGGACAACTTCTGTACTGTTGTTATAAAACTATTGAATATGATGGACTCTTAACCTTAGAGTTCACTTCTGACTTTGTACCTTATTGTTGGCCTGCACTGTACTTCCTCTTCAACTGGAACACTTTATTTTGTGTTCTGTTATTATTCGCCCTTGTCCTGCCTCACTGCATTTGGGCCAACAATGTTTAACCTCCTTTGTTTCTCTGTCGACGGAAAAGATCCAAGAATAATCAGGAATCTCTACTGGCAACAAAGTGCAGCCGTACGGATAGACAACGAGATTGGTGAATATTAGCCAATAAAGCGAGGAGTCAGACAGGGTTGTGTTCTATCACCAGACCTGTTCTCCCTGTACAATGAAAACATCATGAGAACCATACAAGACCTACCTGGAATAAGTATAGGAGGATACAATGTCAACAACCTCCGCTATGCGGATGATACAGTACTGATAGCAAACAGTGAAGTAAATTTACAGAAGCTAGTATCTACCATCAACACAGAGAGCGAAAGACTTGGCCTAACCTTAAACAAGAAGAAAACTGAAGTATGGTAGTGTCAAAGAAACCTGATATCCTAAACTGGAGGATCGTATTGGGAAATGAAATCCTGAAACAAGTTCACAACTTCAAGTACCTTGGATCATGGGTAACGTCTGATGGCAAATGTGAAACAGACATAAAAGCAAGAATAGCAATGGCAAGAACAGCATTTACAGAAATGAGAAACACCCTAATGAACAAGAAAATAGCAATTGACATCCGCCTTAGAACTCTCAGCTGCTACATTCTTCCTATATTGATGTATGGCTGCAAGTCATGGACCATCACAAATGCAGTGGAAAAAAGAATCAATGCTCAGGAGAATGCTATGCATATCATATACAGACAGGATAACCAACGAAGAGGTTCTACAAAAATCAAAAACAAAATGTACATTACTTAAAAAAATCGGAAAATAGCAATCAAAATTCTTTGGACACATCATGCGAAGAGAGACATTAGAACATTTGGTTACAACTGGAAAGCAGAGGCAGACAGGGAATGAAAATGATAGACGGAATAACATCATGGTTAGAAACAGGAGAGGCAACAACTACAATTCGGAGGGTCAGAGACCGTGATGGATGGAGAGACATGATCGCCCATGCCGAATGGTAAGGCACCTGAATGAATGAACGTTTCTCTGTCTCAGCCTCTTGTCCAGTTGCATATAGAGTCAGAGAGTCACAGAGCACTAAAAGCCCTTTCAAAGTTCAAAGTACAAAGTACATATATTTATCAAAATATATATGCAGTGTACAACCCTCCCTGAAATTTGTCTTCCCCACAGACAGTCACGAAACAAGAATGTTGGAACTAACCTGCCCAAAGAAAATGTCAAATATCAAACCCCCCTCCCACCCACACAAATAAATCATGTAAGTAGCAACAAAAGAAAAACAAGCAAAAATACAGAATATAAAAACACAATATCAAAAAGCATATTTCGATACAGTTCAGTCCCCACTGGTCTATCTAGTCTACGCTGAATTATTGTTCTCCCTGGTCCCATAGACTTGCATCTGGACCATAGGCTTCCATCATTTTCCATTCACGTATCATCCAAATTTCTCTTAAGTATTGCAGTCAAAGCTGCAACTATCACTTCCTGTTGCAGGTCATTCCACACTCTCACCACCCTCTGAGTGACGACGTTTCCCTTCAAAAGATTCACCTTTCATCCTTAACCTAACACCTCTTGTTCTGGTCCTACCTAGCCTCAGTGGAAAAAGCCTGTTTGCCTGTACCTTATTTTTCCCCCTCAAAATTTTGTGTACCTGTATCAAATCTCTCCTCACTCTGCTGTGCTCCAGGGAATAAAGTCTGAAACTATTCAACCTTTCCCAAGTCTTAGCGACATCCTCGTAAATTTTCTCTGTATCTTTCAATCTTATTGGGATCTTTCCTGTCAGTAGCTGACAAGAATGGCACACAATACTCCAAATTAGGCCTCACCCGCATCTTATACAATTTCAACACAGCATCCCAATACACATTATTACCTGCTGTAAGGTATTATTAATGTTTCCGGAGAGACAGTCCTTATTTAAGTAGCAGGGAATCTCTGGAACCTCTAGAAAGGGAGCACAAGATAAAATTATTAACTTCACTCAGTGTCACTGTAGAGTTTAATTTTATAATTAATCAACTCTTATCTTCTACATCAGAGGCATTATGCTGGCTTACTGTCTTTTCTTGGTAAATGATTACCATAACAAATTGGTTACTTGCCATATGATTCTCCTGAATTTTTTTATTACTAATTTGTAGTTTTTACAGTGGTTAATTAATGTATTGGAGCAATACTTGCGTATCAATTTAGCCCTACAATTGCAACCATTTACATGGAAACCCCAGCTATTAGAGTGACAGAGAGAGGTGTCAGGAGGTGGTCAGTATTTAGGTTAAAGAGTACGGAGAAGATTTATGAGGCTGTCACTGGGACTTGAAGGACTTAATTGAGGAGAGAGGTAGAGTCAGAATCTGAATCAGGTTTGATATCACTGGCAGATGTCATGAAATTTGTTGTTTTGTGGCAGTAGTAGAACAATACTAAACTAGGCATGACAACCTGCCTTAGAGTACTGAAATGTTACGTTTATCCAGTTGTGTTACATGGCTCAGAACGTTGGACAATATCTAGTAACATGAGGAAACGAATTGTAACAGCAGAGACGTGGTTTTTGAGGAGGATGCAAAGAATATCATGGACGAAACGAATATCTAACGAGGATGTCATGAGCAGAGTAAACACAAAAAAAGAAATAACGTATGAGATCATGAAAAGGCAACGCAACTTCATTGGACATGTGATTAGGAAAGAGGAGTTAGAATGCACGGTAATCATGGGAAAGATTGAAGGGAAGAAAGCAAGAGGAAGACAAAGACAAATGATGATGGAGACAGCAGCCGGAGAATTGGAAATGAATACCAATGAATTGATCCACTTGACCCGAAACAGGAGTGTGTGGGCCATGGCAGGCAAAGCTCAAACCGGACATGGCAACTGATGATGATGATGATGACGATGATGATAACATTGTTATACATAACAATAAAAAACACTATAAATTACAATAAGAAATATACAATAATGTGCAAATGTCCTATATATATAGCTAGCTAGGGTGTCTAAGACTTTTGCACATTACTGTATTTGTCAACATGGAGTGGAGAATGAGTTTGTAAATCTGGCGGGAGCAAAGGAGGTTGGGAATGCCGAGGGTGGAGCACTGTGGGAGGGGTGTGGGACAGGTGACAGAGAAGCAGTACTAGGATGAGGGATAGCACAGGGAATCTCTAAAAAGGGAGCAGAAAATAAATATTAACTTTACTCAATGTCACTGCAGAGCATTGTAGAGTTTAATTTTATAACTAAACTGTGGGTGTGACACCAGGCAAGGTCATTTGATTTCAAACAATTGGTTTATTAATCATTACAGAATGCTCCCTGGTGCTTCCCACTCCCTCCACTCTCCCTTCCCCAACCATGATTCTGCTCTCCCTGTCCCCTTCCCACTCTCAGTCCACAGTAGAGACTCATATCAGAATCAAGATTACCATCAGTCACATATGTCATGAAATTTGTTTTTTCTTGCAGCAGCACTACAGTACAATAGACAAAATTACTACAGTACTGTGCAAAAGGCACAGGCAACTCTGTATGTGCCTAAGAGTTTTGCACACTACTGCATATAAAAAATTAAATTAATGCAAGAAGGGGATAAAAACAAGTGTTCATGGGTTCATTGTCCATTCAGAAATCTGATGGCAGAAGGGAAGTACGTGTTCCTGAAACATTGAGTGTGTGTCTTCAGGCTCGTGTACCTCCTCCTTGATGGTAGAAATGAGAAGGAGCATGTCCTGGGTGATGGGGGGGGCTGTGGGCCCTTAATGATGGATGAAATTCGGGTGATGGGGGTCCTTATTAATAGATGCTGCCTTTTTGAGACATTACCTTTTGAAGGTGTCTTCCATGCCCTTGCCCATGATGGAGCAGATTGGGACTTTGGTGATTGGAGTGTAGGAAAATGATGGGTGGTCTTATTGAGGCATATAACATTTTGGGGGTCAAAGACAGGATGGATGTACACTGTGTTTTTCCCAGGGTTACGGATTCAAGAACTAGAGGCATGGGTTTAAAATGAGTGGGAAGAGATTTGAAAATAACCTGAGGGGCACTTTTTTACCCAGAGGGTTTCAGTATATGGAATGGACTGTCAGAGGAAGTATTTGAAGCAGGTAATTACAACATTTAAAAACTACCTGGAAAGGTACATGGATAGGAAAGTTTGGACTATAAGATCATAAAACACATCCAGTGACTGAAGAAATAGATCGCCATCTTTATTCTGAGGCCGTGCCCTCAGATCATAGACTCTTCTATTAAGTTTAATGCAAATGACACATTTCATTGTATGTTTCAATGTACGTGTGATAAATAAAGCAGAATCTGAATCTGAATCCTCAGGTTGCCATGGAAATATGGAAAGGATTAACATCTGTGGACGAGCGCATCCAGCTATTTACCCACCTCCTTTCTGGTCTCACAGTATTCTTGAATTACAACCTGGAAGCCACGATAGTCTAGCGTTTAACACAACATCATTGCGGTCGGAATTTGGAGTTCAATTTCAGTCTCCTCTGTAAGAAAGTTTGCATGTTTGTCCTGTGAGCGTGTGGGTTTCCTCTGGGTGCTCTGGCTTCCCTCCACATTCCAAAGACATGTTGGTTAGTAGGTTAATTGGTCACGTAAATTGTCCTGTGTTTAGGCTGGGGTTATATAGCTGGGTTGCTGGGTGGTATGGCTCATTGGACTGGAAAGGCCTGTTCTGCACTGTATCTCTAAATAAATAAATGATATAAATAATAGAAACATCCTCTCCACATCCACTCTATCCATCCTTTAGTATCTGATATCTCAGCTTCTTTGAGATTCCCCCATCCTTCTGAATTCCATCAAGCACAGGCCTAGAGATTTAAAAAAAATCCATTACACATCCAAAATAACACACACAAAATGGCGGAGGAACTCAGCAGGTCAGGCAGCATCTATTGAAATGACTAACCTGCCGACGTTTCGGGCTGAGAACCTTCCTTGGGACTGGAAAGGAAGGGGGGGACAATGCTCAAATAAAAAAGTGGTCGGAGGGGAAAGAGGCTAGCTGGAAGGTGATAGGTGAAGCCAGGTGGGTGGGAAAGGTCAAGGGCCGGAGAAGAATGGATCTGATAGGAGAAGTGAGTGGATCATAGGAGAAAGGGAAGGAAGAGGGGACCCAGAGGGAAGTAATAGGTGGGTGAAAAGAAGTAAAAGGTCAGAATGGGGAATAAGATAAGGGGGGAGGGGTTAGGATTTGGTTAGTGGAAGGAGAAATCTATATTCTTGCCATCAGGTTGGAGGGTACTCCAAGATGGAATATAAAGTGTTGCTCCTCCACCCTGAGGATGGCCTCATCATTGCACAAGAGGAGGCCATAGACTGACATGTTGGAACAGGAAAGGGAATTGGAATTAAAGTTTGGCCACCAGGAATTCCCACTTGTGGTGATGGTGCAGAGGTGCTCAATGAAGTGTTCCCCAATTTACAATCGGTCTCTCCAATACAGAGGAGGCCCCATCGGGAGCATCGATAGAAGACCTGAGCAGATTTGTAGATGAAGTGTTGCCTCACCTGGAAGGACTATTTGAGGCTCTGAATGGAGGTGAGGGAGCGTGTATACAGTCATCCATCTTTACATCCCAGGGTCATCCTTGTGAACCAACTCTGGGCCCTCTCCTGGGCCAGCTGAGATGCAGGGCCAAAAATTACTCACAGTATTCCGAATGCAGTCTCGACCCAAAATGTTGACTGCCCATTTCCCTTCACAGATGCTAACTAATCCATTGAATTCTTCCACTAGTTTGAATTATAATCAAGTAACTGCAACAGATGTTTTAGGATAAGTAACGATATTTCCATGTACCTATCCAAACTTCTCTTATATGTTGCAATGTAACACACATCTACCACTTCCGTTCCACACTCACACAACCCTCTGTGTGAAGATGTTTCCCCTCAGGTTTCTCTTAATATTTCAAATTTCACCCTTGATCTTGTAGTCTCACCCAGCCTGAGTGGATAAAGGACGCCATGTGTATTGACAAAATGAATATCGATTTCTCTAACTTACAGTAATTTCTCCCCACTCCACCTTCTCACTTTTTCCATTCCCCATTCTGGATGCTCCCTCATCCCTTCTCTTCTCCTCACCTGCCCATCAGCTCCCCACGGTGTCCTTCCTCCTTCTCTTTCTCCTGTGGTCCCCACTCCTCTCCAATCAGATTCCTTCTTCAGTCTTTTTCCACCAATCGCCTCCCAGCTTCTCACTTCATACCCCCTCCTCCATCTCCCTACTTCACCGGGCTTCACCTATCACCTTCTATCTTGTACGGTTTCTTCTCCCCCCAACTTTTTATTTGGCTTCTTCCCACTTCCTTCCCTGCCCCACTGAAGGGTCTTGGCCCAGAACATCAACTGTTTATTCCTCTCCATGGATGCTCCACGAACTGAAGAGTTCCTCCAGAAATTTTGTGTGTTATTCTGAATTTCCAGCATCTGTGGAGTCCCTTGCATTTATGACATGCATTCACACATGTGAAAGTTAATAAGTTTGGCCGTCAGTTTTGAAACATTAAAGAAAAGATGGAACAGTGAGAATGAAAGAGGCAGATACAGGATAGGCAAAGTAGACCAAGCAGGCAATGGGGAAAGGAGGAGAGGAAAGACGGGGAATGAGAGATCACACAAGAAGGGAGGAAGAAGTGGAGAGTGAAGGAGAAGATAAAGAATAATCCTTGCAATGTTTGAGAATGAGGGGAAATTTGATAGAGGTATACAAAACCATGAAAGGTATAAATAGAGTAAATCAGCAGGCTTTTTACAGTGAGATTGGATGAGATTAGACCATAAAATATAGGATCAGAATTAAGCTATTCGGCCCATCGAGTCTGCTCCATCATTTCAACATGGCTGATCCGTTTTCCTTTCGGTCCCAATCTCCTGCCTGCTTCCTGTATCCTTTCATGCCCTGATTAATCAAGAATCTATCAACCTCTGCCTTAAATATGTTGTTCGTCCATCAATGACGTCGATGAGGACCTCGACACCATATGATGGTGTCGAGACTAGCGCGTGATTTGGATTTAAGTGAGGGAGAGTTGCGCAGCGTCAGCCTCACTCTCTCTTCCCAATTCCCATCTGGATCCAGTGGCAAGACAGAGTCTAGACGGCTGGAGATGGGACTAGGCACAGTGGATGACCAGGACATTTTCTGTGTCTTGTCCTGCTCTACATGTTCCACGACGCTTGCAGAGACCGCCTTCTTGACTGTTGGACCTTCCATTGGTCTCGTCCGCTCAATCCGCCGTAGTCTGTCTTCGCCTTAAATATACCCAATGGTGGACTCCATGGCTGCCAATGGCAACAAATTCCACAGATTTATCTCTTCATCTATGTTCTGAAAGGACATCACTCTATTCTGAGGTTGCGTTCTCTGGTCTTAGACTCCCCACCATAGGAAACAATCTCTCCACATCCACTCTATCAAGGCTTTTCAACATTCGATAGCTTTCAATGAGATCACCCCTCATTCTTCTGAATTCCAGTGAGTACAGTCCCAGAGCTATCAAATGCTCCTTATGTGAGAAGCCTTTCAAACCCGGAATCATTCTTGTGAACCTCGTTTGAACCCTCTCCAATGTCAACACATCCTTTCTTTGATAAAGGGCCCAAAACCGCTCACAATACTCCAAGTGAGATGTCTTATAATGCCTGAACATTACATTTTTGCTTTCATATTCTAGTCCTCTCGAAATGAATGTTAAAACTAGAACTAGAGGTCATGGGTTAAATGTGAAAGGTGAAACGTTTAAGGGGAAGTTCTTCACCCAGAATGTGGAATGAGCTGCCAGCAGAAATGGTAGATGTGGGTTCAATCTCAACAGTTAAGAGAAATTTAAATAAATACATGGATGAAAGGGGTATAGAAGGCTATGGTCCAGATGCAGGTCAACGGGATGAGGTGTAATAGTAGTCTGGCATGGACTAGGTGGGCCGAAGGGCCTGTTTTTGTGCTGTAGTGCTCTATGACTCTGAATAAATAATACTGAGAACACGAATTGTAGAGCCCTTGAAAGATTTGATTGTCTGCTTTGAAATATTAAAAAGAAGATGGAACAGTGAGAAAGAGAGAGCAAGTATAGGAGGGAAGAAGGGGACCAAGTGGGTGAGGGAGAAATAAGGAAAGGGAAGAGATGGGAATGAGGTAACACGGGAGAAAACTGAAGAGCTGGAGAGGGAAGGAGAAGCTGCAGAGAGGAGAAAAGGGATGGAAAAGCTAATGCAAGAGACGGAGAGTCCCCCCATTTTGCTGGATAGTAGGGATTTGAGATTTCACAGCATTGAATTCTGTAACATCAATTACCCTAATAAATCCTGGCATTTCCAATCTTTGTAACAACGTTGAATCATATGAAGTGTGCAGCGAATAAATGATTTGCACTATTTCAAAGGGGCTAAGAGGCAAGCTGGATAATATGAAAACTTAAACATGCTTTAAAGAAAAGAAAGGTGTTTGTGTGTGAATTAAAAAGACAATGATAAATGTAGTGGGGTTCTGCTCAAGGTGACGGTGTCCATGCTCATTGCTGAGGCTCTTATTACTTCTGCATCTAGTGGATTTCAAACATCATCGGGGATTTCGACTTTCCAAATGGAATGCAATTCCAACCACATCATCTTTAAGGTCTGTGATTACATCTGATGAAAAAAGAAATAATAATTTCTGGACTTCAAAGAAATCTGTCACCTGTACCCTCTTTGATCAAACTGTTCAAAGGAGGAAATTTGACCGTTTGATTTACTCTCAAGGTTGTGGGGGAAAGGGGAGGGGAGAGTGGAGGAGAAAGTTTAAGAGACTACTAGACAGGTATATGGAGGAATTTAAGGTGGAGGGTTATATGGGAGGCAGGGTTTGAGGGTTGGCACAACATTGTGGGCCGAAGGGCCTGTAATGTGCTGTACTATTCTATGTTCTACATAAAAAAAAAGGAAAAGTGGCGGCGTGGAAGGAAGCTCAAGGAGCATGGCCGAATTCCCTTCGTGCCAAAGCAATTCTCCGGCAATCATGAGAACAGAGCAAATGGCATTTTGAACATTGCTAGACATGAGACAATCCGGGCTCCAAGTAGAACTCGCTTAGTCTCCTTTCAAGTAAAGGCACTGGACCTTATTTTAACATCTCAACTATTTCTTCTGCCTGTACCCATGTATCCAATGTCCACGCATAAAGAACCCATGGACACTACACCACTACTTTTTATCTTACTTTTGCTCTCTTTTTGCACAACTTATTTAATTTAATACATATTAAGTATTAAATATATTAAGTTATATTATATTAAAATTAAATTACATTATATTATTTAAAAAAAGCAGAATTAGGCCATTTGGTCCATTGAGTTTGCTCCACCATTTCATCATGGCTGATCCATTTTTCCTCTCAGCCCCAATCTCCTGCTTTCTCCCCATACCAATCAAGAATCCCTCCCATCCATCAAACAATCTCTTTGACCCCTACCATCAGGCAGGAGGTACCACAGCATTAGGAGATGAACTGTTAGGATGGGAAACAGCTTCTTCCTTCAGACAGTAAGACTACTGAACTTTCTGCCACTATTCTGGAATGACCACGTACAAAGTGCTAGTAGCATTATACTGCTCACTTTTTAACTTGTATCATGTATACACATTATTTGTTAATTTGTTTTGTGGTAATATTACCTTATGTGTTGTGTGTGTTATATGTACTATATTGCGCACCTTGATCAGGAGGCACATTGTTTTGTTTGGTGGTATACATGTGTACTGTTGAACGACTATAAACTGACCTTGAACTTGAATTTGAATGGCAATGTTTCAATTTGGATGAAGTTCATTGACCTTAGATGTCAACCCTCATTCTCTTCCCATAAAACGCTGCCTGACCTGTTGTGTGTTTCCATCATACCCTCTGGTTTCGTTCCAGCTTTCTTGCATCTGCTGTTATTTTTCCTTGATTTTTCAAGGAACGGAATGGCCCACAGATGATGTGAAATGTGACGGAGAGCTCAGGAGGAGAATAAACAGCAAGGTGTCAGTGTTTCCCCTTCTGTGCATTTGCACTCATCTTGTTTAAGATGAGGAATCATCTTAAATATAACATTGAAAATTTCCAGAAATGATCACTTCTTTTTTTTAAGGTACAGTAGTGGTAGTAGTGCGATCACTCGAACCATGTAAAATATTCTCTTGAGGTGTTGCCTATTGGCAGGTACTCAGATGGCTGTGAAGTCTGATCTGGGATCCACAAAGTCTGATAGATTTCCTCAATGGAGAATGCTTGTGTGTGACTTTGTTTAACGTGAGGAGGCTGATGCACAGGCAGCCTCCACACGACCCTTGACAGATATGGGTCAGGGTCGAGTGGTACGGAATGCAAAATGACTGGGGACCCTTCACTCCTGCAGCCTTCCTCCACCCTCACTACCATTCTTGTAACAATCCTACCTGAGGTGCTTAAGGAGGGCTAACCTGCTCCAAAAATCACTGACTATCTTTTATCGATGTGTTACTGACAGCATGCTGACACAGGGAATGAGTGTGTGGTACTCTCGCTGCAGCAAGACAGATCACGGAGTACTCCATCCAGTGATTAGGATGGCTCAGCACATCACTGGGATTCAACTACCGGACCTGGAGACAATCTACATCTCTCAATGCCTACAGTACACTTGTAACATCATTAAAGACTATCCCAGACACTGTTCAATCTCCTGCTGTCTGATAGGAGATAAAGAAACATCTTGGCCAAGAGAGTGAGATTGAAAAACAGCTTCTACCTGAGGGCTATTGTGCAGCTGAATCATGTTACATCCCGGCTTGCCAATGGTCTTTGAGTGTTATGGACCATCAAAGTCACTTGTTGCATGCAAATATGGGAATTTTTGTTTAAATTAAGCTGTACTGCATGCACTGTAAGTATCTGCTTTGCACGAACTGGAGTAGCACCACAATTTCATTGTCTTGAGCAATGACAATAAAGTTCTATTCTATTCTGCCGTCTGCATCTTCTGCCAACTCCACTGTTGGGGTCTTGTTTGGATTGCCCTTTGTCTGAAAATTCCGCCTTGACCTTACCTCCATGGGTGTCACTACCAGAAGCTAAGTTCCAGACGGCATCATTCTCAGGATTTCCGGAATGCCCCAGCTTCTACACCACTATGAGGTGATGATCCTCAGAAAAGAATATTTAGAAATACAGCCCCTTCCAGCCCAATGAACCCGTGCCACCCAGTTACACCCCATGTGACCTACTAACCTACGAACCCGTACGTCTTTGGAACATGTGAGGAAACTGGAGCACCTGGAGGAAACCCATATGGCCAGAGGGAGAATATAGCAACTCCTTACACACTGTGGCGAAATTGAACCTGGGGGTCACTGGCGATGTAAAACGTTATGCTACTCACTCTGCCAGCCTGTTTGCCCAAAGACGTAAAGACATAAATGTTTAAGACAACACATCTGAACATGAGCACATCCTGTGTGCTCGAGTCTGCAGCTGTGCCTACCCTGGCACGTAGTACCATCATTTGGGATGAATTCCTTCTTCTGATTTGAGGACTGGTAACCCCTGATGCAGGTACAGTAGAAACTCCCGTAGGTGTTGTTGCAGGTCGCATTTTGTCCACAGGTTAACGTCGAATTCTGGCACTCGTCGTCATCTGAGGTAAAACAAAAACAAATTCCTCACAGCAAAGCCAAAAATGAGAAGAAAGAACCTGCAGTTCTGTATAAACATCCGTCACACAGATCAGACCACCTACACTTCAAAACAGCTCAGGAAAGCAGCCAAAACAATCAGGGACCCCGGCCACCCTGATCATTCTCTCTTCTCCCCTCTCTTGTCAGGAGGAAGATAAAAAAAGTCTGAGAGCGCAGAATCAGAGTCAGAATCAGGTTTATTGTCGCTGAAATATGTCTTAGAATCAAATTCCAGAGGACAAGCACAGCTTTAACACCAGGTGAGAAAGTTGAAAGGAAATCTGTTAGGCAAGATCTTTTTTACACAGAATAGTGAGTGTTTGAAACAGGTTACCAGGGGTGTTGGCGAAAGCAGATATGATGGTGGTGTTTAACAGGCTGCCAGGGTTGTTGATTAAAGCAGGTATGATGTTGGTGTTTAATAGGCTGCCAGGGTTGTTGATTAAAGCAGGTATGATGGTGGTGTTTAACAGGCTTTTGACAGAAACACAAATATGCATGAAATGGAGAGATATGGATCATTTGCAGGCAGAAGAGATTTAATTTAATTGTTTGGCAGAAGGCCTGTTCCTGTACTGTTCTGCACTATGCTCTTTGTTCTATTCATAGTCATGCAGACACACTGTACAATATGGAAAAAAAACGTCCCAACTCATTGATGCCAGCCGGCTTGTTTTGCCCATATTCCTCCATATCAGGGGTTCCCAACCTTCCTTATGCCATGGACCCCTACCAGTAACCGAGGGGTCTGTGATCCCCAGGTTGGGGAATACACCTTTCCTGAACAATCACAATATCCAAGTGCATTTTGAATGCTGTAATTGTGCCTACCTCTACCATTTCCCCCGCAGCTTGTTACATATACCCGTCAAAGTCAAAGCCAAAGCAAATGTATTACCAATGTACATACATGTCACCATGCATCCCCATGAGATTTACAGGAATATACAGGAAAATAATGAAATACTATAGAAATAGTGAAAAACTACACATAAACAAAGACTGAAAAAAATGTACAATATAAGATAATTTGTGCAATAAAAATAAACAAACAAATAAATAAATAGATCAATAAGTAAATGATTGTTGGCAAAATCTTAGATGAAGACGAGGAGGCGTACAGGACTGAGATATGCCAGCTAGTTGAGTGGTGCCACAGCGACAACCTGGTATTTCATTAGGCGTTTGAAGAGATTTGGTTTGTCACCTAAAACACTCAAAAATCTTTATAGATGTACCGTGGAGAGCATTTTGACAGGCTTCATCACCGTCTGGTATGGTGGGGGGGGGGAGGGGGGGGGCAACTGCACAGGACTGAAAGAAGCTACAGAAAGCTCTATCTTGGATACTAGCCTCTGTAGTACTCAAGACATCTTCAAGGAAAGGTGCCAAAGAAAGGGGGCATCCATTATAAAGGAACCCTATCACCCAGGACATGCCCTCTTCTCATTGTTACCATCAGGAAGGAGGTACAGAAGCCTAAAGGTACACACTCAGTGATTTAGGAACAATTTCTTCCCCTCTGTCATATGATCCCTAAATGGACATTGAACCCATGAACATTACCTCACTTGCATTATTTCTGTTTTTGCACTATTTTTAATCTATTTTATATATATATATATATTTAACGTAATTGATTTACTTATTTTAGTTTTCTGTATTATCATGTATTGCATTGTATTGCTGCCGCTAAGTTAACAAATTTCATGACATGTTCCAGTGATAATAAATCTAATTCTGATTCTGATTCTGAAATAGAAAGATAAGTAAATAATACTATAGAGTCCTTGAAAGTGAGTCTGTGGGTTGTGGAGTTAGTTCAGTGTTGATGTGAGTGAAGTTGCCCACGCTGGTTCAGGAGCCTGATGGTTGAGGGTAATACCTGTTCCTGAACCTGGTGGGGTGGGACCTTGGTAGTAGTGAAAAGAGAATAGCGTCTGGATGGTGGGGTCCCTGATCATGGATGCTGCTCTCTCCTGGCAACACTGTTTGTAGATATACTCAATAGTGGGGAGGGCTTTGCCTGTGATCCCCCTCTGTGTGATACTAACCATGCAAACTACATTGTCATTCATATCATTGACAGAGATAAGAGACAGCAGCGGTTTGACAACAATCCTGTTGGCCAACCACTGTCACAGGCCTCTATTCTGAAAAACAACCCTCCACTACTATAACACTAGAGATAATGCAGATGCTGGAATCCAGAGCAACACACACAAAATGCTGGAGGAACTCAGCAGGCCAGGCAGCATCTATGGAGAAGATTAAACAGTTGACGTTTCAGGCTGAGCTCCTTCGTCTGGACTGTTCTACTACCCTCCGAGTCCTACCACCAAGCTGATTTTGTATCGAGTTTTTTTTGTGTTTTTATTTCAACTTTTTTAAGCTTAGCATTCTTGCAGAAGTCACTGTAAGTGCTAAGCATTGATTAGTGAAGTGTAACTGAATTGTTGAAGATATCAAAAATTCTATTTCCTGCCTAAGAAACTGACTAATTTTGGATGAGCAAAAAGTAATTTTTGATATGAGTATTCTCATTCTGTGATAAAAATTTCATCGCTTTACAAGATAAAACATGGTATTTCAATTTTCACTTTAATGCAATGTGATGTTCCAATCTTTATTTATTTCTCTGTAAATAAGTTATTCTTTACCTCTTTTTTTTTATCTTACTGACTAAGAATTAGAAACAGAGAGCCATAGGCTCATACAGCAAAGGAACAGGCCCTTCCTTCCACTGTACCCATCCTGACCCTTAAGCACCCATCTCTAATCATCATCATCATTACGTGCCGTATCATATGATGTGGCTGATCATGGTCTTCTGTCTTCTTTATCCATGACCCATGATTGTTCTAGGCAAATTTTTCTACTGAAGTGGTTTGCCATTGCCTTTACAAGACGGATGACCCCAGCCGTTATCAATACTCTTCAGAGATTGTCTGCCTAGCGTCAGTGGTCGCATAGCCAGGACTTGTGATCTGCACCAGGTGATCATACGACCATCCACCATCTGTTCCTGTGGCTTCCCGTGACCCTGATTCTGGGGGCTAAGAGGTGCTACACCTTGCCCAAGGGTGACCTGCAGGTTAGCGGAGGGAAAGAGCACCTTACACCTCTTTTGTTAGAGACATATCTCCACCCCACTATCTTTAATACAACTGCCTATTCGGTGTTTTAGGCAATTATATTCTTCCTGGTTACATGTCCATGGTTTGTAGAACCTGTTGTCAACCTGCGTCAGAAGGCAAATTGGAGTGGATCCACGTCCTGGAAGGAGCACATAAGTCCCATTACAAAGAAGGCACAACAGCACTTCTACCTTCTTAGATTCAGCATGTAATCTAAAGCTCTGACAAACTTCTATAGATGCCCAGTGGAGATTACCCTAACTGGGGGCATCATGGCTTGGTGTGGAAACACCAGTGCCTGGATACAGAAAAACTTAAAAATCGTGGTGGGTACAGCCCAGTCCATCTCATTTAAAGCACTCCACAACATTAAGCACATTTACAGGGAGGACTGCCACAAGAAAGGAGCATCAATTATCAAGGACCCCCACCATCCAGGCGATGCTGTATTCGGGAAGAAGATAGAGGAGCTTTAGGTCCCACACCACCAGGTTCAAGAACAGTTATTATCCTCTCACCATCAGGCTCCTGAACCGGTGTGGATAACCTCACTCACCAAAACTCTGAACAGAATCCACAACCTATGGACACACCTTCAAGGACTCTACAACTCTTGCTCTCAGTAATATTTATGTATTGATTTAGTTATTTTTTTTAAAAATTTGCACAGTTTGTCTTCTTTTGCTCATTGGTTGCTTGCTAGTCTTTGTATGTAGTTATTCATTGATTCTGGTGTAATTTTATTTGTTTCCTTGTGAATGCCTGTAAGAAAATTAATCTCAAGATAGCATATGGTGACGTATGCGTACTTTGAGAATAAGTTGACTTTGAACTTTGAATTTTGAGCCTGACTGAAAGATGCATCAGCATATGTTTCAGCTAAACAAGATGGTGGTGAGGCTGCATTTGGAACGTTGTGCATAGTTTTGGTCACTCTGTTATAGGAAAAATCTTATTAAACTGTGATGGTATTGGGTTTGCTGAACGATTGGATATAAATAGTCACAAGTACTCCCACTAAGGGGAGATTATACTCTAACTACCCAATCTTCAAAGACTACTTTACTTCGCTGTTTACCCTCCACAGTAAGTTTCAGCTGCCAATACCTATGTATCTGAATGGTGGGTCCTGCTCCCTACCAAGGAGAAGATGCTTTCACCTAACAAAGCAGTTTAAACATAGTTCATTTATTTTCAGTAATAAACACTTAATTCCAAACAATTCTCTTGAAACACATTTAAAACTCACAGAGGATTTCTAATGTGTAAGACGATTCCAAATTACAAACTATTTCTAGAACACAAAGGATTTCCAAACAGGTACAATTCTTATAAACTAATGACATAACAATCATGCAGATGAATGAATTGTCCATCATAGAAATTGAAACAAGAGGAATGGACCTTAGTCACCACTTGATGTTCTTCAACCACTCTTTATAAGCCTGACCTGCCCTCTATATTTACACCTTATTTTTACCACCTGGATGACTTCACATGTCTATAATATTTTCTCAGATACCCTTTTTAAACAAGTGGTCTAGAAGCATCTTGGAGAAATAGATTTCAGCTCAATATTCATAGTTCACAATTAATGCTGTAAAGATAACTTCCTTAAGCACATAAAAGCTTCCAACTATAAACACGTCCGTTATTTGATATGCTAAATATTACTATCCATCTGGTCTGCAAGCTTCCTTGAACTAAGCAACTGAGAGTCAGCTCATCTGTTTGAAACAAGCCAAATTAAGCAATCCATTGTCTTGTACTGCACACTTATTCAGCAATCAACCAGCTGCAGTGAACTGAATCTTACCTCTTACAGACAGAGCATCTGCTATATGCCGAACTTGTTTGCAAAGTTGCTGTATAGACAGTACTTGTTTTAATTTCAAGCTGATAACTGCTTTCCATTTACATTTCAATAAGTGAAGACTGACTCCCATTTATGACCAAAAGTCAAACAGCTGTTAGTCAGAAACACAAGAGGGACTGCAGATTCTGGAAATCTAGAGCAATGCACACAATGTGCTGGAGGAACTCAACAGGTCAGGCAGCATCTATGAATCAGTATCAGCTTTATTATCACCAACATGTGTCGGGAAATTTGTTAACTTAGCAGCAGCAGTTCAATGCAATACATAATATAGAAGAAAAAAAGTAAAAATAAGTAAATCAATCACAGCATATGTATATTGAATAGATTATATGTAATGAAAAACAGAAATAATATATATTAAAAAAGTGAGGTAGTGTTCATGAGTTCAGTGTCCATTTAGAAATCGGATGGCAGAGGGAATGAAGCTGTACCCTAATCACTGAGTGTGTGCCTTCAAACTTCTGTACCTCCTACCTGATGGTAACAGTGGGGAAAGGGTATGCCCTGGGTGCTGAGTGTCCTTAATAATGGACGCTGCCTTTCAGAGACACCGTTCCTTGAAGATGTCCTGGGTACTTCGTAGGCTAATACCCAAGATGGAGCTGACTAAATTTACGACCCTCTGCAGCTTCCTTCAGAATAAACAGTTGACATTTCAAGCCGAGACCCTTTATCAGGTCCTGATGAAGGGTTTTGGCCCGAAATGTTGACTGTTTATTTCCATTCCTGCAGCACACTGTGTGTACAGCTGTTAGTCAGAAGTTTTCTTACAATTGTTTGTGATTTTATGAATAACAGCTGCTGTGTTTAGAATGCAGGCTTTACAAAACATAAAAAGAGGTCTCGGAAGTGAATATCCATCACAAAACTAGTAGGCTTTACCAGAATGTGCCTGGACTTGGAGTGCTGAGTTACAATGAGAGGTTGTGTAGACTAGTACTTTATACCCTGGAACATAGGGCATTATGGAGTGACCTGAAAGAGGTAAACAAACCATGAGAGACATCATCATCATCATCTTTATGTTCCTTGTCATATGATGTGGGCCATCATCGTCTTTGACCATGGTTATTTTTCGCAAATTTGTCTACAGAAGTGATTTGCCTACTTCTGGGGAGCATTTTCACAAGATAGTTGAGCCCATTATCAATGCTCCTCAGAAACTGTCTGCCTGGAATCACAAAATGAGAGGATTTAACAGAATGTTGCCTGGACTTGGGGTCCTGAGTTACAAAGAGAGGCTGCATACACTAGGACTTTATTCCCTGGAACATAGGACATTAAGGGACCACCTGACAGAGGTATATTCAGGATGAAAACACATTGTTTCAGGGGAGGGAGTTTTCTACAAACCAGAAGGCATTGATTTAAGGTGAGAGGTGAGAGATTTACAAGGGACATCAGAGGAAGCTTCTTCATACAAAGGGTGGCACATATTTGGTCTGAGCTGCCAAAAATTGGAGAGGGTCCAGGGCAAGTTTACTATAATGATCCCGGGAATGAAAGGGTTCACATATGTGAAGCGTTTTGTGTTCTGGGCCAGTTCTTGCTGGAGCTTAGAAGAATGGGAGATGATGTTTTTTAAATCTACCAAATATTGAAAGTGGACATCGAGAGAATGTTTCCAATAGTTAGAGAGTCTAGGAGTAGAGGGTACAGCCCCAGAAAAGAAGGATTCCCCTTCAGCACAGAGGTGAGAGGAATTTATTTAGCCAAAAAATGGTGAATCTATGGAATTCATTGCCACAGACGGCTGTGGTGACCAAGTCATTGAGTATATTTAAAGTGGAGGCTGATGATAATAATAATCAGTAGTAATAACAACTTTATTTATATAGCCCCTTTTATATATTAAAATACAAACTCAAAGTGTTTTACATAGATTGTAAATGTAAATCAATATAGTCATAAATAAAAGGTTTTTTATTAATGATTGTGTGAAAGATTATGGGAGAAAGCAGGAGTTTGAGAGGGAAAATAAATCAGCCATGATTAAACGGCAGAGCAGCCCTAATGGGCTGAATGACTTAATTCTGCTCCTATGTTTTATGGTCTTATTGTCTTTAATACTATGTGCTGGTGATTTTGGTACAAGTAAGTTTTTCTTCACAGCTGTGCACATACCCACTTGTGCGAATGACAACAAACCCAACATGAATGAGCTCAAACAACAGGAATTCTGCAGATGCTGGAAGTTCAAGCAACACGCATCAAAGTTGCTGGTGAACACAGCAGGCCAAGCAGCATCTGTAGGAAGAGGTGCAGTCGACGTTTCAGGCCGAGACCCTTCGTCAGGAGCTACACCTCCTCCATGGTCAAAGTGTTCTTAAGCTGTTTTACCTTCAGCTACATTAAACTGTATTGAAAAGCAATCATTCTGTTCAGTGTATGAACTCAGCCATTGAGAGCTGTTGTAGGTATGATGAATTTGTCCATGAAAGTTCCTTGAGAATTCATTACCTTATCGAAGTACATCCCATACTGGTTGGTTGAAAGACAGGTTCCAAAGTACTAAGTTGGAAATGAAACCTTGAACTTTTATTCATTTGCAACATTTCAGATACTACTTAATATTTCCAGCTACTCTATTCCTTTCCTCATCTATCTCAAATAGAATTACCACAGAATCGGAATATGAAACAGTACAGGGAGTGACTATTTGGTCCATCAATCTTGTGCTGGCCCTTTGGAAGATCTACCTGATTAGTTCCCCTCCACTGTTCTTTCCCCATAGCCCTGAGATTCCTTTTTCCTTCTAACTGCATTGAAAAATACACTTGGGTACCTCCTGTGCCTTATAAAGTGGCCACTGAGTGTATGTTCGTGGACTTCTGCTGCTGTAGCCCATCCTCTCAAGGTTCAATGTGTGGTGCGTACAGAGAAGCTCTTCTGCACATTACTGTTGTAATGTGTGGTTATTTGAGTCTCTATTGCCTTCCTATCAGTTGAATCAATCTGGTCGTTCTCCTCTGACCTCTCTCATTAACAAGTCAATTTTGCCTACGGAAAGGCTGCTAGCTGAATGTATTTTTGTTGTTTGCACCATTAACCAAAGTGTCCGTAGACCCCAGGTTTGGCGCCCCTGAGACTTGAGCACCGCGTCTGGCACCAACAATTCTTCCACGGTCAAAGTCATTTCGATCACATTTCTTCCCCGTTCTGATTTTGGTCTGAATGACATCTGAACCTCTTGACCATGCCTACATGCTCTTAGACATTGAGTTGCTGCCAAATGATTGGCCAATGAGATACTTGCGTTAACTAGCAGATATGCAGGCATACCTAATAAAGTATGTAGAACTACACGTAACAGGTTAATTCCAAATATTTTGATGTTGGTTGAGTTTTCCCAATATTAACTCACAGGAGCAAAGCTAAATAACTTCAAGGCAGATTGCAATGTGATTTCAATTTTACGGAGAACTTATTGTAAGTGAAAAAAATTCAAAGAATAATATATCAGAAAATTGTAATTGTGGTTATTATATTTATTGAATGCACAGGGTAAATGTAGTCATAAAGGAAACTTTCCCCGACAACTCATATTGCAAACGAATAGTACTTTTGCTAAGAAGCACATCAAATGCTGGATGAATGCAGCAGGTCAGGCAGAATCCATGGAGGGGAATAAATAGCAACGTTTCAGGCTGATACCCTTCATCAGGACTGCAAAGGAAGGGGGGAGAAGGTAGGGGGAGGGAAAGGTGTACAAGCTAGGTGATAGGTGGGTGGGGGAGGACAGATGATGTAAGAAGCGGAGAAGTGATTGGTGGAAGAGGTTAAGGTCTGAACAAGAAGGAAACTCGTAGGTGAGGAGAGTGGACCATGGGAGAAAAGGAAAAAGGAGGGGAATCTAAAGGGAGGTAATTGACATGTGAGGAGAAGAGAAGAGGTAAGAGGGGATTCTGAATGTGGAATTGAAAAAAAGAGTAGTGGGAGGGCATAGAATTTTTTTCAAATCAGAGAAATTGATGTTCATGCTATCGGGTTAGAGTCTGGCCAGATGGAACACGAGGTGATGCACTTCCAACCTGAGAGAGCCTCATTGTGGCAGTAGAGGAGGCTTGGACTGCCATGTCAGAATGGTAATGAGAAGAGGAATTAAAATGGATGGCCACCGAGAAATCCTGCTTGTTGTTGCAGATGGATTGAAGGTAACTGAGCATCTGGTCACGGGGAGAGAGTATAAACTCCTTACAGACAGGGCTAAAATCGAACTCCGAACTCTGATACCCTGAACTGTAATACTCTCGTGCTAACCACTACGTTACCCGGTATGCAAGACAGGCTTTTCACTGTGCCGTGGTACAGATGAAAGTAACAAACCAATTCCTGGTCCAAAAGTGTGAGGAAGAGACAGGCCAAGGTGATGCAGTCTCAAAGGAACATCTCCACCCAGCGTCAGGGAAGGAGATGGTGTTGGAAGTCAGGTAGGCTGTCAGCCAGAGGAGGAGATGAGAATGAATGGCTCTCTGCCAGGTATGGGACTCTGGGGGATGGTGGGAGTGGTTAGGTTACCTCTGCACCACCTCTACCTTCCTGGTGCATCGGCATGCAGGGCCCACAGGAACTGGCAAAGGTCAGCAAACAAGGTGGGCCCTGGCCTAACACTCCACCCCATTACAATCTGTGTGACACTGAAACGATAGTTCAATCCAACAGCACTCTTCATCTGTAACAACACACTGGGCACATTCGTAATAGGACACAATGGTAGCACAGCAGTAACCGTGACATTTTCACAGCTTGGGGTGTCAAGAGTTCCAAGTTCAGTTCTGACACCCTCTGAAAGAAAGATCGTGCATCCTTCCCTTGTGCGTGTGGGTTTCCTCTGGGTGCTCTGCTTTCCTCCCACAGCCGAAAGGTGGACCAGTTAGTAGGACAATTGGTCATTGTAAATTGTCCTGTGATTAGGCCAGAGTTAAATAGGTGAGTTGCTGGGTGATGTGGCTCATTGGGCTGGAGGGGCCTGTACCGCACTGTACCTCTAAAATAAATAAAGTCATCAGTATAATTAAAAACGTGGAACAGATGGTGTTTTGTAGAAAGGCCTGAGGAAACAAACTGAAATATAAAAGGCAGAGCGATGTTTAAAAAGTAGTCAGCGCCAAAGTACACATCAGACAAATGTAATCAGATGTCAGGTATTAAAAGTGCATATCACAGGCATGTCCTGTGTCCTCCCCCTGCAAGCAGCTGACTGTTTTTCTCTGGCAGTTTTCCCTACTTTGGCAGCTCCCCATCTCCAAAGTTTTGCCTCTGTTGTTCCTGGACAGATGTCTGCCAAATAAGTCAAAGTTCAAAGTAAATTTATTATCAAGGTATGTACTTGTCACCGTATAACAATTACAGCACAGAAACAGGCCATCTCGGCCCTTCTAGTCCTTGCCGAACTCTTACTCACCTAGTCCCACCAACCTGCACTCACCCCCTAACCCTCCATTCCTTTCCTGTCCATATATCTATCCAATTTAACTTTAAATGACAACATCTAACCTGCCTCAACCACTTCTGCTGGAAGCTCGTTCCACACAGCTACCACTCTCTGAGTAAAGAAGTTCCCTCTCATGTTACCCCTAAACTTTTGCCCTTTAACTCTCAACTCATGTCCTCTTGTTTGAATCTCCCCCACTCTCAATGGAAAAAGCCTATCCATGTCAACTCTGTCTATCCCCCTCATAATTTTAAATACCTCTATCAAGTCCCCCCTCAACCTTCTACGTTCCAAAGAATAAAGAACCAACTTGTTCAACTGTTCTCTGTGACCAATGGAGGCAAGTTTGTTGTCTTATGCTGCTGTAGCCCATCCACTTCAAGGTTCAATCTATTGTGCATTTAGAGATGCTCTTTTGCAGACCATTGTTGTAACACATAGTTATCTTGAACACCTCGAGATTCATTTTCTTGCGGGCATTCACAGTAGAACAGATAAATATTTAAAAAAATTAGTGAAAAGCTAAACACAAAGACTGACAAGCAACCAATGTGCAAAAGAAGGTAAAATGTGCAAATAAATGAATAAATAGTACTGAGAAGATAACCTGTAGAGTCCTTGAAGGTGAATCTGTAGGTTGTCGAATCAGTTCAGTGCTGAGGTGAATGAAGTTATCCACACCAGTTCAGGATCCTGATGGTTGAAGGGTAATAACTGTTCCTGAACCTGGTGGTGAGGGACTATAGGCTTCTGTACATCCTTCCCAATGGTAGCAGTGAGAAGAGAGCATGAGCTGGATTGTGGGGTCTTTGATAAGGGATGCTGTTTTGGGGTGGCAGCAATACTTGTAAATGTGCTCAGTGGTGGGGATGGCTTCGCTTGTGATGGACTGGGCTATATCTAACACTTTTCGTAGGCTTTTCTGTTCTTGGGCATTGGTGTTTTCATTCATACCAAACCGTGATGCAACCAGTCAGAACTTTCTTCACCTGTAGAAGTTTGTCGAAGTTTTAGATGACAAGCCGAATCTGTGCATACTTTTAAAAAAGTAAAGGTGCTGTCTTGCTTTGTTTGTGATGGCAATAACATGCAGGTAATACTTACCAGGCGATCCAATAAGGTGATTGTCATAACAAAACATGGTCCTTATTTCATTTCACGTTCCACACTCGTACTAAACCTATTTGCTGAGAGGATACAAGCCCCCCACTGAGGGCTCATTCAGGATGAGCAGCTTCAAGTTCCTTCATGTCAGCATCTCAGAGGAGCTATCCTGTTCCCAACACACTGGTGTAATCACCAGTGGTAATACTTCGTTAGCAGTTTGAGGAGATTTGGTATGCCAACTAACATTATTAAAATTTTCTCCAGATGTGCAGTAGTGTCAGTACTTCCAGTTGACCTTTGTCTTTTTGTGTGTTTTGCCCCTAGCCGTCAGTCTGTGGTTTTGTGTTGCCATGTGCTCTTGTTTGTTTTCATGCCCCATGAGCTCCTGTCCCTGCTCCTGCCCCTGTATTACTGAGTACTCCGCATCTCCGCAACTACTGCACAGAGTCTTGTCATCTTCAGAAGTTTTCTGATGACTCTGCCATAGTTGGGTGCATCAGCAAGGGAGATGAGGCTGAGTACAGGGCTACGGTAGGAAACTTTGTCATATGGTGTGAGCAGAATTATCTGCAGCTTAATGTGAAAAAGACTAAGAAGCTGGTGGTACGAATTGACAATAAACTGGACTGGTCAAAGAACATTGAGGCTGTCTACAAGAAGGGTCAGAGCTGTCTCTATTTCCTGAAGAGACTGAGGTCCTTTAACATCTGCCGGACGATGCTGAGGATGTTCTACGAGTCTGTGGTGGCCAGTGCGATCATGTTTGCTGTTGTGTGCTGGGGCAGCAGGCTGAGGGTATCAGACACCAACAGAATCAACAAACTCATTCATAAGGCCAGTGATGTTGTGGGGATGGAACTGGACTCTCTGACGGTGGTGTCTGAAAAGGGGATGCTGTCCAAGTTGCATGCCATCTTGGTCAGTGTCTCCCATCCACTACATAATGTACTGGGTGGGCACAGGAGTACATTCAGCCAGAGACTCATTCCACCGAGATGCAACACAGAGCGTCATAGGAAGTTATTCCTGCCTGTGGCCATCAAACTTTACAACTCCTCCCTTGGAGGGTCAGACACTCTGAGCCGATAGGCTGGTCCTGGACTTATTTCCTGGCATAATTTACATATTACTATTTAACTATTTATGGTTCTATTACTATTTATTCTTTATGGTGCAACTGTAACGAAAACCAATTTCCCCCGGGATCAATAAAGTATGATTATGACTATCTCACCCGTTTCTCATTATTACCTGTTTTGCTGCCACTTCTGTCTCATTGTGCTCCACCTATCAGCTGCCTCTCTGTTTATTGCTCAGTGTATTTCAGTCCTGTGTTCTCACCTGTTTGTTGCCAGATTGTGCCCGTGAATTTTTTCTGAGCCTTTCCAGCATTCTGTACCCTGTCTGAATATCAACTCTGCCTCTTTCCCGACTCTGGTTTTTGGATTTCTCTGGACGTTTTGATCACTGCCTGAACCTTGGTGGCAACTTTGTTTGCACCTTGGGATTTGTTACTCAATTAATATTACTGTGTGCACAGTACTGGGTCTGCAGTTGGATCCCTGCTCCAGTGCCCTGACTGGTGGGGAACATTCTGTCTGGTATGGAAGCTCAAGCATGCAGTATTGTTGGAGGCTGAAGAGGGTTGTACACTCAGCGAGCTCCATCACAGGTTCAAACCTCCCCACCGTCAAGGACATCCTCAAGATGCAGTGCCTCAAGGAGGTGACATCCATCGTTAAGGATCCTCACCATCCATAACATGCATTCTACTTGCTACTGGTATTTAGGAGGCAGTACAGAAGGCTAATGATTACTGAATGGTCCAAGAACTCATGACCACCACCACACTGTTCCTCTTCTGTACTATTATTTGTTTGTTTATTCTTGTAACGCAAAGTAGTTTTTAATGTCTTGCTTTGTACTGCTGCCACAAAATACAAAAAGTCATCACAAGCCAAGAGTGATTTTAAGGAAACATGTCTCAAGAGCCAAGGTAGTAGTAAAGACAACCGATGAAAGCAATGTGGTGTACAGGACCACCTGTGGAGATGCAACAAGATGAGTCAGAATCAGGTTTATTATCACCGGCACGTGATGTGAAATTTGTTAATTTAGTAGCAGCAGTTCAATGCAATACATAATCTAGCAGAGAAAGAGAGAAAAAAATAAAATAAAACAATAAATAAACAAGTAAATCAACTACATATATTGAATACATTTTTAAAAAAATATGCAAAAACAGAAATACTGTATATTAAAAATGTGAGGTAGTGTCCAAAGCTTCAATGTTCATTTAGGAATCGGATGCAGAGGGGAAGAAGCTGTTCCTGAATCGCTGAGTGTGTGCTTTCAGGCTTTTGTACCTCCTACCTGATAGTAGGAATGAGAAAAGTGCACGCCCTGGGTGCTGGAGGTCCTTAATAATGGACGCTGCCTTTCTGAGACACCGCACCCTAAAGATGTCCTGGGTATTTTGTAGGCTAGTGCCCAAGATGGAGCCGACTAGGTTTACAAGCTTCTGCAGCTTCTTTTGGCCCTGTGCAGTAACCCCTCCATACCAGACAATGATGCAGCCTGTCAGAATGCTCTCCACGGTACAACTATAGAAGTTTTTGAGTGTATTTGTTGACATGCCAAATCTCTTCAAACTCCTAATGAAGTTTAGCTGCTGACTTGCCCTCTTTATAACGACATCAATATGTTGGGACCAGGTTAGACCCTCGGAGATCTTGACACCGAGGAACTTGAAACTGCTCACTTTCTCCACCTCTGATCCCTCCATGAGGATTGGTATGTGTTCCTTCGTCTTGTCCTTCCTGAAGTCCACAATCAGCTCTTTCGTCTTACTGATGTTGAGTGCCAGGTTGTTGCTGTGGCGCCACTCCACTAGTTGGTATATCTCACTCCTGTACGCCCTCTCGTCACCACCAGAGATTCTACCAGTAATGGTTGTATTGTCAGCAAATTTATAGGTGGTATTTGAGCTATGCCTAGCCACATATTGGGCAGTTAGGAAATAAACATTCAGCTCATTTACAGAAACATGAACCATTTCAGCTGGTCTGGTTGGAGCAGTCAAACTACCAGCAAACAATATGCCTTTAAACCTAATGCACTGGAACTTGCTTCTCCTTGGCGATTTCAGTTGCTTCAAAATGCAGTTCCATTCACTCAGAATACAATATACACTTGTCTCCTGTGTAATCAAACACATCTATCTTTCTGATATAGCCAGCCATTTGTTTTTTTTAAATTTATGATTATTAACATACAGTACTCAACAGTTTATGAACCCATGACTTTGTCTGTTTACTGCGTTTTTTAAATCATGACCATTTTTCTCTCTCTCCTTTCTGAAAAGACAAGTGCTGCTCTGTTATTTTAAAAAATTGAATGCCTCTTTGCACTTCAACAGGTAGGTAGCCATCTCAGATTTAGTTTAAAACTACCTTGCAACCACTGTTATGTTTCGCAGCTCCAAATGTTCAAACTCATTGAAAGAAAAAGATGAGAGTCGGAAACGTGTGTATGGCAGTTTTGTTTTTACTTTAAACGAGGTGTGCACATCTGACACGCTGATGTGATGACGTATGCCATTCACATACTTTTACGCACTGTATAACCCACAATGAATTACTTAAGTGAACAAGACTGCATCATTATATAATATATTTACAATATTGTTTTAATATTATTGAAATAGTTACTCCCACCTTGGGGGAGAAACCTTATTTATGCCACTCATGATTTTATAAACACTCTGTAAGGTCCATGTGGGAAGAGTGAGCAATGTCAAGTTCCTGAGTGTCAATATCTCTGAGGATCTGACCTCGACCCAACAAATTTATACAGCTGCAAGGAACATAACTGTGGCTATATTTCATTAGGAGTTGGAAGAGATTTGGATGTCAGCAAAAACATTCACAAATTTCCACAGATGTACCAGAGAGAGCATTCTAACTGGCTGCATCACTGTCTTGTGTGTGTGTGTGTGTGTGTGTGTGTGTCTATATAGACACACACATGCACATATACACTTACTATAATTCAGAGTTTTTTTTCTATTTTTATGAGTTGCATTGTAATGCTGCCACAAGGACAACAAATTCCACAACATATGCTGGTGATACACTGATTCTGAAAGTTGCTCTTCAGCTTCTTGTGCGGCAGGACAGAAAAATGCCCCAAAATATATACATCCTCTCTTATTTCTGGCAAGATCCTCACAAATATGTGACAGTAATAAACCAACATGGACCCTGGTGTACCACAAAAATAAAATTCTCGAGAACTGAGAGTTAAGACAGAGAGGAGAACGATGTCTTCTTCTGTTTCAATTGTTGAGAACAGCCAAGTGGCAAAGAAACAGCATCATCTCATTTGGGAGCTGTAACAACCTGTGGTCCTGAGAGTCATGGTTACATAACCTGTGCCACAGAGATCTCCTGGGTAACAGGATGCAGTGTATGCCTTTGAGTGATCCCCACATTATATATGTGCTGTGTCGTGTGACATGACGACCACGGCCATGACCATGATTGTTCTTGGCAAATTTTTTGACAGAAGTGGTTTGCCATTGCCTTCTTCTGGACAGTGTCTTTTCAAGATGGGTCACCCCAGCCCATTATCAGTACTCTTTGGAGATTGTCTGCCTGGCGTCAGGGGTCGCATAACTAGGGCCTGTGCGATGTATTGGCTGCTCATTCAACCATCCACTGCGTGCTCCCGTGGCTTCACGTAACCCTGATTGGGTGGGGGAGGGTGCTGCGCAGTTGCTACACCTTGCCCAAGGGTGAACAGCAGGCAAGCGGAGTGAAGGAGAGCGTTACCCCTCCTCTGGTAGAGATGTATCACCCAATGATATAAGTAAAATATAAAATTATGAGAGGCACAGGTAGGGTAGATGGATTCCTTCTTCCTCTGTGGTGAAATGTCAAATAGTAGACGGCATAGTTTTTAGGTGGGAGAGGAAATACTTAAAAGAGATATGCAGGGCAAGCTTTTTTTTTAAATACACAGAATGTGATAGTTACCAGGAAATCGCTGCTGGGAAGGTCTTTAAAAGCAGATGTGATTGTTTGACAAGATAAGAGCCTATGGTATTACAGAAAAGATTTTAGCATGGATACATTTTTGGCTGTCTGGCAGGAAACAGAGAGTGGAAATAAAGAGGCCTCTTCTGGTTGGCTACTGGTGACTAGTGGCGTTCCTCGGGGTTTGGAATTGGGACCACTTCTTTTCACATTATGTGTCAATGATTCGGATGATGGAATTGATGACTTTGTGGCCAGGTTTGCAGATGATATAATGAGAGGTGGAAGGGCAGGTAGTGTTGAGGAAGCAAGGAGTCTGCAGGGAGAATGGGCAAAGATGTGGCAGATCGAATATAGTGAGGGAAGTGTATAGACATGCATTTTGGTAGAAGGAACAAAAGCATAGGTTATTTTTCAAATGGGGAGAAATTTTTAAAAAAATCAGAGATGCAAAGTGATCTGGAAATCCTTGTGTAGGATTTTCTAAACGTTAACTTACATATTGAGTCAGTGGTATGGAAGTTAAATGCGATGTTTACATTGATTTTGAGAGGACTAGAATATAAGAGCAAAGATGTGATGCTGGGGCTTTATAAGGTGTTGTTGAGACTGTACTAAGAGTATTGTGAGCAGCTTTAGGCTCCTTTTCCAAGAAAATGTGTTCTGGCATTGGAGAGGGTCCAGAGAAGGTTCATGAAAATGGTTCTAGGAATGAAAAGTTTAATCTGTGAGGAGCGATTGATGGCTCTGGACCTGTACTTGCTGGATTTTAGAAGAATGAGGGGGTATCTCATTTTAACCTGTCAAATAATGAAAAGCCTAGACGGAGTAGACGTTTCCTAGAGGGCACAGCCTCAGAATAGAGGGAGTCCATTTGAAACAGAGATTAGAAGGAAATTCTTTAGTCAGATGGTGGAGAATCTGTGGAATTCATTGCCACAGATGACTGTGGAGGTGTATTTAAAGCAGCGGTTGATAGGTTCTTGGTTAGTCAGGGCATCAAAGAGTATGAGGAGAAGCCAGGAGAATGAGATTGACAGGGAAAATCAATCAGCCATGGTGGAATGGAGGAGCAGACTCGAGGGGCTGAGGGGCCTAGTTCTGCTCCTCTGCTTTATGTCTTTATGGTCAAAGTTTAACAAGCATTTAGACAGGCACATAAACCCAAGAGGTATTGATAGAGCGTAGAGCCAGATATTTTATTCCCCAGAGCAGAAATGACTAATGTGAGGGTGTATAATTTTAAGATGATTGGAAGAAAGAATAGGGGCAATATCAGAGGTAGTTTCTTTACAAACCCTATTTCCAGAAAAGTTGGGATATTTTCCAAAATGCAATAAAAACAAAAATCTGTGATATGTTAATTCATGTGAACCTTTATTTATCTGACAAAAGTACAAAGAAAAGATTTTCAATAGTTTTACTGACCAACTTAATTGTACTTTGAAACATACACAAATTTAGAATTTGACACTCAACAAAAGTTGGGACAGAGGCATGATTACCATTGTGTTACATCACCTTTCCTTTTAATAACACTTTTTAATCGTTTTGGAACTGAGGATACTAATTGTAGTAGATTTGCAATTGGAAATTTTGTCCATTCTTGCTTGATATAAGACTTCAGCTGCTAAACGGTCTGTGGTCTCCGTTGTCTGATTCTCCTCTTCATGATGCGCCATACATTTTCAATAGGAGATAGATCTGGACTGGCAGCAGGCCAGTCAAGCACACACACTCTGTGTCTACAAAGCCACACTGTTGTAGCCCATGCAGAATGTGGTCTGGCTGAAATAAGCATGGACGTCCCAGGAAGAAACGTCGCCTTGATGGCAACATATGTCTCTCTAAGATCCTAATATATGCCTCAGAGTCAATGGTACCTTCACATACATGCAACTCACCCATGCCGTGGGCACTGATGCACCCCCATACCATCACAGATGCTGGCTTTTGCACCTTTCGCTGATAACAATCTGGATGGTTGTTTTCATCTTTGGCACGGAGAACTCGACGCCCATTTTTTCCAAAAACTAGCTGAAATGTGGACTCATCTGACCACAGTACACGGTTCAGTCCATCTGAGATGAGCTTGGGCCCAGAGAATTCGCCGGCATTTCTGCATAGAGTTGATGTATGGCTTCCTCCTTGCTTAATACAGTTTCAAGTTGCATTTCTGGATGCAGCGATGAACTGTGTTGAGTGACAATGGTTTTCGGAAGTACTCCCGAGCCCAGGTGGCTATAATTGTCACAGTAGCATGATGGTTTCTTAGGCAGTGCCACCTGAGGGCTCGAAGATCACGTGCATTCAACAGTGGTTTCCGACCTTGCCCTTTACGCACTGAGATGTCTGAATTCTCTGAATCTTTTCACAATATTATGTACTGTAGATGTTGAAAGACCTAAATTCTCTGCAATCTTGCATTGAGAAATGTTCCTTTTGAACTGACTAACAATTCTCTCATGAATTTTGGCACGAAGGGGTAAGCCACGACCCATCCTTGCTTGCAAAGACTGAGCCTTTGATGGATGCTGCTTTTATACCCAGTCATGATCCCTCACCTGCTACCAACTAGCCTGCTTAATGTGGAGTCTTCCAAACCTGTTACTTGAATATTCTGTGCACTTTTCAATCTTATTTTAACTCTGTCCCAACTTTTGTTGAGTGTGTTGCAGCCATCAAATTCTAAATTTGTGTATATTTACAAAATACAGTAAGTTGGTCAGTAAAACTATTGAAAATCTTTTCTTTGTACTTTTGTCAGTTAAATAAAGGTTCACGTAAGTTAACATATCACAGATTTTTGTTTTCATTGCATTTTGAAAAATATCCCAACTTTTCTGGAAATGGGGTTGTACATAGAGAGTGGTAGGTTTGTGGAACAAGCTGCCGGGGTGGTGGTAGAGACAGATACATGAGGGGAATTTAGGAGACTCTTAGATAGGCATGGCCAACTGGTTAAGATGTCGGTCTAGTGATCTGAAGGTCGCTAGTTCGAGCCTCAGCTGAGGCAGCATGTTGTGACTTTGAGCAAGGCACTTAACCGCACATTGCTCTGTGACGACACCGGTGCCAAGCTGTATCGGCCCGAGTGCCCTTCCCTTGGACAACATCGGTGGCGTGGAGAGTGGAGACTTGCAGCATGGGCAACTGCTGGTCTTCCATACAATCTTGTCCAGGCCTGCTCCCTGGAAACCTTCCAAGGTGCAAATCCATGGTCTCACGAGACTAACAGATGCCTATATAAAAAAGATAGGCATATGGTTGAAAGAAAAATGGAAGATTATGTGGAAGGGAAGGGTTAGATTGATGTAAGAACAGGCTGTGAGCTTGGCACAATGTAGTGGGCCGAAGAGCCTGTGCTGTTCTGGACTGTTCTATGGTTTATGGACAGGCAGGAGTGGAGTATGTTTGGGCAATGCAATTAGTTAAAATCAGTATGGTTGCTGCAGACAGTTTGGACAAACTGACTTGTCCTTGGGATGTTCTGTTAGCTGTATAATAGCAATGTTTTCTTGGCCATTTCCTCCGGATTGAAAACAGTTTGGTTGAAATTTCCTGTATGCAATTTACAGTCATGTTGCAACAGTGAGCACACGTTCAGACCGTGCCACTGGGTGTGAGAAGCACTGTGAAATCTTGCCTGAAGACCCATGCTTTTCTTCCATTTGTCCACAAAGTGACGTCAGCGTAGAGCTGAAGACCTCCAGCACGTTTTGTTTTTGTTGCTCTGACTGTGAGAAACTTCATGGGCACAAGTGTTATCATCAACCAACCATTATGTAAACAAGACTTTAAAGACTTTGATCCAAGTCAAATATCCCTGGAATAAACTCCTCTGTTACGTGCTTGTGGACACAACTTTGGACTGATGAACCTCAGGAAAAAAGGCCATTTCTGATGTCCCTCTCTGTTGGATATCCTCCATTCTATTCCTTACAAAAGCTATTTACTAAAGCTACAAATTTGGATTTAGATCAAACGCCAATCTACAAAAGAATGTTGAGGCTCTGGAGTCAATAGAATAGTTCACGATTAAGGCTTCTAGTATTTTTTAAGTAAAGCTCTGAATCTAACGTTGGTGTTAAGGAGTTTGTATAACCCATGGAGGACAACATCTGAGTCCATATATTTGCCGTGAGTTAGCTAAACCACAGAAGGACATCAAGTATATACTGCACAGTCAATGTTTTGGGCTGAGACCTTTCATCAGCACTGGAAAGCAAGGGAACAAAAACCAGAATGATGAATGATCTCAGCCTGAAACATCGACTGTTTATTCCCCTCCATAGATGCTACCTGAATACTGAATTCCTACAGCATTTTGTGTGTGTTGCTCTGGATTTCTAGTATCTGCAGAATCTCGTGTTGATAGAGGCATAGAGTCACAGAAATATACAGCACAGAACCAGTTCCTTGCCGAAACAATTTAAACTACTTACTTCCATTGACCTGCACCGAGACCACAGCTCTCCATATCCCTATCGAAACTTCGCTTAACTGTCAAAATCAAGCTTGAATGCACCACTTGCGCTGGCAGCTCGTTCCACACTTGCACAATGCTCTGAGTGAAGAAGTTTCTCCTCATGTTCCTCTTCATCTTCTCCCCTCTCACCTGTTACATGCTCAAGGAGATCTATTTTTTTTGAGAGAATGATGTAATGGTCTTTTGGAGGTCACCTGATGTGATTCCCCCCCCCCCGCCGATGTGAGGTCACGTGATGACATGTGTCCCGTGACTATATAAGGGTTGACCCAGGTGATGCAGTTGGTTTCTGAGTTTGTAGATTTCCAGGTGGAACGTGCTGTGTCTCCGTTTCTGTTGCGTGTTTGTTTTTGTGACGCAGTTTCATTTTTAAAACGGTTGTATGTTCTATTGCAAAATACCATATTATTTGGACTGGAAATTTTTGCTAGATGTGTTGATTAACTCAATTCCAAAATTCAAAAGGAGAATGAAAAATTCATCGAAGTGCAGGATCGAAGGATCGAGAGAAGTCGGCATCATTTGGCAGTTTAATAAAGGATCGACCTTTTTGAGTCTTCGTTGGAATAGCAACCTGCATCGAGATAACTCTTGCCAAAAGAGCAATGAGTTCATGCAAAGGTGTGCTCTCTCTCTCTCTGAAGGAATTTAAGGTCAGTCGATTTAAACTGTTTATTTTCGGCATCGTGAATCCTGTGGACAGAACCAGCAGTAAAGTTGGGTCTGTGAAGAAATCCTTCTCCAGAGAAGTCTCTCCCAATTGAACGTGTAAATCTGTTGGACTTTCGAAGTTATCACTTTAAGAACCATATCTGACTGTATCGCTTTAAGAACTGTTTTCGTATTTAACGCTTTAAGAACCAGAGCCGAGTGGTGAGTTGGTGAACGGCTGCATATCTGTTAACTTCCGGTTAAAGTTTTCGTTTGTTTTTTTTCCCCTTATCTTTTATCGGTGTTTAATAAATGTTTGGTTATTTTTATATAACCTGTCTCGATTGATATTCATTGTTGCCGTTTACGTTACACACCTTAACCCTTCACCTCTGGTTGTAGTCCCACGCAACCCCAGTGGAAAAAGCCTGCTTGCATTTACTGCATCTATAACACCACAAAGCCACACTCAGGTTGGAGGAGCAACACCTTATATTTCATCTGGGTCGCCTCCAACCTGATGGCACGAACATCGAGTTCTTGAACTTCCGGTAATTCACCTCACATTCACCATTCCCCATTCCCATTCCTCTCTCTCACCTTATCTCCTTACCGGCCAATCACCTTCCTCTGGTGCTCCTCCCACTTTACTTCTTTCCATGGCCTTCTGTCTGCTCCTGTCCAATTCTCCCTTTCACCAGCCCTGTATCCCTTTCACTAATCAACTTCCCAGTTCTTTACTTCACCCCTCCCCCACTCACCCCCCTCCCCCGGTTTCACCTATCACCTTGTGTTTCTTTATCTCCTCCCCCCACCTTCTTACTTTGACTCCTCATATTTTTTTCTCTAGTCCTAATGAAAGGTTCGGCCGGAAATGTTGACTGCACTCTTTTCCATAGATGCTACCTGGCCTGCTGAGTTCCTCTAGCATTTTGTGTGTCTTGCACGAATAATATTGAATACCTCTATCAAATTTCCTGTCAATCTTCTATGTTCCAAGAAATAAAGTCCTAACCTATTCAATCTTTCCTTAATACTCAGGTCCTCCAGACCCAGCAACATTGTTGTAAATTTTCTCTGTATTCTTTCAAACTTATTTACATTTTTCCTGTAGGTAGGTGACCAAAACTGCACACAATACTCCTAACCAGGCCTCACTAATGTCTTATACAACTTCAACATAACATCCCAACTCCTGTACTCAATACTTTGATTTATGAAGACCAACGTACTGAAAGCTTTCTTTATGATCCCATATATATGTGACTCCACTTTCAATGAATATTTCAGGTTTGTTAAGTAAGTTTGTATCTTTATTGACATCGATCTTTCTTGTGATCTATTGCAGACACACTGGTAAATATTATGGTTTCCCATTCCATTGCAATCTCACCACTTACTGGGTGGATTATCTTCTCCCAAATCCCCTTGTTAGATTTATTCCTGGTTATTTTATACAGATGGCTCATAGCTGTCCTCATCTCTGCAACTGGAGAGTAGCTCAGTTATTAAATGGCACTGTATAAACATACTTAGACATATATGAAAATGTGAATTTACTGTTGGCAAAGCAGTTAATGGCTCTTCTGTGTGCTAAACTTCTGTGAAGACCTCCCTGAAGAAATGAAGCCAACAGGAAAATTATTCTTCCCATTCATTTCACAATGGTGTCCTGTATATTTTCTATAGACTCAGCGATCACCTTACTAGGTGATCTGCACTGAATAAAGGCACCTCCTGTACCTAACAAAGTAGCCACTGACTGTAGGTTTGTGGTCCTCTGCGGCTGTACCCTATCCATTTCAAGGTTCAGTGTGGCATGCATTCAGAGATTCCATTCTGCACACCACTGTAGTGACACATGGTTATTTGAGTTACTGTCACCTTCCTAATGGTTTGAACCAGCCTAGACATTCTCCTCTGATCTCCCTCATTAACAAGGCTTTTCCATCCACAGAACTTCCACTTACTGTTTTTTTTTTGTTTTTCACACCATTTTCTGTGAACTCTTGAGACTGTCGTACATGAAAATTCCAGGAGAACAGCAGTTTTAGAGGTACTCTCTACATTGATGACTGTGTGGCTTGGCACAGCTCAAATACCATCTATAAATTCGCTGATGTCAGCAGCATCTCAGATGGCAATGAGGTGGAGTACAGGAGTGAGATAGATCAGCTGGTTGAGTGGTGGTGGACCAATAACCTTGTACACAGTGTCAGCAAGACCAAGGAATTGATAGTAGACTTTAGAAAGGGGAAGCCAGGAGAACATGGATCAGTCCCCATCAAAGGGCCAGTGGTGGAAAGGGTGAGCAGCTTCAAATTCCTGGGGCGTCAACATCTGTCCTGTAGCAGCATGTTGAGGCAATCGTGAATAATGTTTAATGATGCAGATTGTATTAACCCAACACCCCATCTTCCTTCCTCTCTCCTTCTGATTCCACCAAGTTCTCTCACATCATCATCTTTCCCCTTCCACATCTGATTGCATTAGCCCCTCATCTACAAAATTAACACACTGGGTCTCCTGTCCTCTCTCAAAATACTTCCATCAGCCCTTCATCTCTCCCTTATCTGGTTCCACATATCACTTCCCTTTGTCGTCAGATTCCAGGATCTGTAGCCCCTTGTTGTCCAGAAAGAGATGCCTGTATATGATCTACATCCCTCCCACCCTGCATGTCCACGAGTCTAACAGTCTCTTAAATACCACGGTCATATCTGCTTCCACCACGATCTCCGGCAGCCTACTGCAGGCAGCTATCACACTGTGTTAATAAAAAACCCTGCCCTTCACATCTCACTAAAACAAAAGAAGATTGACAGGTTCTTGATGAAAATGAAAGCAAAGATTGATAGGTTACTGATTAATAAGTGAGTTAAGGGGTACTGGGAGAATGTGATTGAGGGGGAAAAAAATCAGCCACGATTGAATGGTGAAGGAGACTGTGGGCTGAACGTTTCCTCCACTATGCCTGGCAGCCTGTTGCAGACACTCGCCATTCTCTGTATAAGAAAAAAACCTTGTCCCGCACAGAGTCACAGAGTTATCCAGCAGGCATCATGCCTTCTGGAGCTCAGCTCCTGATAGGGTCACCCATGGCAGTAAGGTTCAGGGGAAGATTCTAGACGAACAGCTGTTTAACCAAGACCTCGGCAGTGGAGATTGCTGAAGATAATGACACATCACAAGTTAGACAGACAGATAGATAACAGATCATCTAGATAGATAGATATCTACATTGCTAATTGGCCAACTAGTTAGATAGACAGATGACTAGATGGATAGAAAGGCAGACAGATAGATGGATAGATTGATAGATATATAGACTGCTAGCTGGCCAACTATCTAGCTAGCTAGGTAGATAGATAAATAGATATTAGGTGGATAGATTCAAAGATTCAAAAAACTTTATTGTCATTCTAACCGTACATGAGCTCTGCAGGGCAGAATGAGACAGCGTTTCCCAGGAGCAGTGCAATCATAACATAACAAACACAACACTAAATAATAAACATAACAATAAGTAGTAAAACACAACAGCCTGTGACAATAAAATATAAATTTTTATTTTATATAAACAATACAATATAAAACACAACATAACTCAGATAGATAGGTAGATAGATAAATAGGTAGATAAATGGTCAGCCAGTTAGACAGACAGATATTATAGATAGATAGATACTGTTACAGCTCAGGACATGAGAGTTAGGAGTTCAATCCTGGTGGCCTCTGTAAGGGGTCTCTGTATGTCCTCCCTGTCGAAGACATGCGTTTTCTCTGGATACTGGAGTTTCCTTCCACAGTCCAAAGACGTACCGGGTAGGTTAGTTGGCAAACGTGAATTGCTCCCTGATTAGGTTGGGATTAAATCAGGGTTGTTGAGGGTTGCTGGGTGGTGCGACTCGAAGGGCTGGAAGGGCTACTCTGTGCTGTATCTCAAAAATAAAATACATAGATAGATAATGCAAGGGAGTCTTGGAAATCACCTCCCACTCCCCTGTGCTCCAAGGAAAAAGCTCCTAGCCTATCCCAAACTCTCCTGACAAGTATTTTTAAAACTTTTCCCCCTCACCTTAAAAGCATGTCCTTTAATATTCCCTGGGGAAAGGTTTATGACCATCCACCCACCTGTGCCTCTCACTATTTTATAAATTTCTATCAGCTCTGTTGAGTTCCGTACTTTTGATAAAGTGTTTGCTTTTATAACTGAACTGAAAAGAATTTCCTTCCAAGAAGATTAAGTGTTTTAAAGTAAATCCTTAATTTGTTTATTTTATTTAGAGATACAGTGCAGAACAGTATCTTCCGGTCCAACTAGCCACACTGGCAAGCAACCCACCTACTTAACCCTAACCTAATCACAGGACAAGTTAACCTACTAACTGGTACGTCTTCTGGTGGAAGAAACCAGAGCACCCGAAGGAAACCCATGCAGTTCACGAGGAGAACGTACAAACTCCTTACAGACAGCACCAGAATTGTCCAAACTCTGGAAACACCCTGATCTGTAATAGTGTTGTACTCAATACAATGCCACTGGATGTGGACATCACTGCCGGCAAGTCATTGTCCATAGCCAATTACCTCTGAACCTGAGGAGGGATAACAGCTTGATGGGTGTGGAATGACACACAGGCCAGACTCCAGTAAGAACAACAAGATCCTACTGTCCAACAATCTCTTAGACCATTCCCCCCCTATCCCACCAACCATCAGGCAGGAGGTTCCATAGCATTAGGACAAGGACTGTTAGGATGGAAAGCAACTTCTTCCCCCAGGCCATGAGACTACTGAACTCTCTGCTACCACCCACATCTCGTCACATACGAAGTCCCAGTAACATTATACTGTTTACTTTTTAAATTGATAATGCACCCTATTATTCGTTAATTTTACACTTTTTACATTACATGTCAATGATTTGGATGATGGGATTGATAGTTTTGTTGCAAAGTTTGCTAACGATATGAAGATAGGTAGAAGGACAGGTAGTTTTGAGGAAGCAGAGAGGCTACAGGAGGACTTAGATTAGGAGATTGGGCAAAGGAATGGCAGATGGAATACGGTGTTGAGAAGTGCATGGTCATGCACTTTGGTAGAAGAAATGAAAGGGTTGATTATTTTCTAAATGGAGAGAAAATACAAAACACTGTGATGCAAAGGGACTTGGGAGTCCTTGTGCAGGATTCCCTATAAGTTAATTTGCAGGTTGAGTCTGTGGTGAGGAAGGCAAATGTAATGTTAGCATTCATATCAAGAGGACTTTGTAAATGTCAAAACTTTATTAAGCACTGGTGAGGCCTCGCTCGGAGTATTGGGAGCAGGTTTGGGTCCCTTATTTTAGAAAGGATGTGCTGAAACTGGAAAGGGTGCAAAGGAGGTTCACGAAAATGACTCCAGGATTTAATGGCTTGTCGTATAAAGACCGTCTGATGGCTCTGGGCCTGTGTTCACAAGAATTTGGAGGAATGAGGCATGACCTAATCAAAACCTATCAAATGGTGAAAGGCCCTGATAGAGTGTACATGGAGAGGATGTTTCCTGTGGTGGGAGAGTCTAAGACCAGAGGACAGACTCAGAATAGAGGAGCGTCCTTTTAGAATCAAGATAAGGAGGAATTTCTTTAGCCAGAGGGTGGTGAATCTTTGGAATTCTTTGCCGCAGGGAGCTGTGGAGGCCAAATCTTTCTGTATATTTAAGGCAGAGATTGATAGATTCTTGATTAGTCAGGGCATGAAGGGATACGGGGAGAAGGCAGGAGATTGGGGCTGACAGGGAAATGGATCAGCCATGATGAAATGGTGGAGTAGACTCAATGGGCCAAATGGCCTATTTCTGCTCCTTCATCTTATGGTCATATGGTCCTAATTTATATGTGGAAATATTACTTTTTCGTTTGTATGTATACAGTTGAAATGACAATAACCTTGAATTTGAACCCTCTTTAACAAGAAATCTAAATTTTATTTAATTACTTGTACTTAACTTCCCCAGCAGAATTTGAACCGATGCCTTTGCATTAACAATTCAGACCCTTAGCTACTCATCAAGATGTGCTTTGGCAGCACGTATACTAAACTTGGACGAATATAGCGAACATTAGCGTAGACCTTGCACAAGGATAACACATTTGAGAAATGTTCCATATTTTTAGGCCTACTCAGTAGAGTAGCAGTTAGCACAATGTTTTACAGCACCAGCTTTAAAATCGGCCAGGGTTCGATTCTCAGCATTAAGGTATCCTAATTTCTATTAAGTTTTGAAATTGAACCCATATGCACTACTTCTGATGGCAGCTCATTACACACCCTTACCACCCTCTGAGTGAAGATGTTTCCCCTTAAATATTTCACCTTTCACCTTTAACCTATAACCTCTGGTTCTCAACTCACCCAACTTGAGTGGAAAAAAAGCTTGCCTGCATTTACCCCATCTATAGTCAAACATAACTTTGCAAGCCATTTGGATAGGCACGTGGACGTAAGGAAGACATGATATAGGTAGGAAGGATTACTGTTTGGATGTTTTTGATTTGATTTTTAGCTGGTTCGGCATAACACTGTGGGCCAAGTGGTTTGTTCCTGTGCAGAACTCTTCTATGTTCTATCCAACCTCCTCTCATTCTCCTAGGCTCCAGGGAATACTGTCCTAACTTACTCACCCTATCCCTATAACTCAGGTCCTCAAGTTCCAGCAACATTCTTGTAAATTTTTTTCTGTACTCTTTCAGTCTTATTTCTGCCTCAGTATTTGCCTGGGCAGTATAGTAGCATAGTGGTTAGTACAATACCTTGCAGTACAGGCAACCAGGATTCAATTCCCGCCTCTGCCTGCAAGGAGTTTGTGCGTTCTCCCTGTGACCGTGTGGGTTTCCTCTGGGTGCTCTGGTTTTCTCCCACATTTCAAAGACATACTGGTTAGGATTAGTGTGTTGTGAGCATACTACGTTGGTGCTGGAAGCATGGAGACAATTGTGGGCTGCCCCAAGTGCATCCTTTGGACTGTGTTGGTTTTTGGCACAAATAATGATGCACCACTGTGCCATCTTGCGACTGGTTTGTGCCAAACTCTCAGCCAACTTCCTCAGATCAAGATCCAACAGCAATATGGTAATAGCTAGATTTGTTTCAGTATTGAGTGGTCACATTTGATTACTACCAAGCAGGTTTTGCCCACAGGAGGGACAGTAAATTTCATTTACAGTACTGTACATTTGCACAGTACCGTAATGTTATGTATTACATTGTACTGCTGTCACAAAGACAACAAATTTCACCACATATGCCGGTGATATTTAAACTGATTCTGGTAAGAAGCCAGGAGCTACCCCCTAAACCTATGCCCTCCAGCTTTTAATTCCCCAACACTGGGGAAACAGACTCTGCAAAATGGAATATGGATTCATTGGACAGAAGATGTTGATTGTTTCAAATGCCTGGTGATAGAGAAGGATGGTGTTTGATACAAGTAACACTTATTATGAATCAAGAAGAACAGTAATCATCTCAGTAAGAGGGAGGCCATGAAACAATAGTCTCTGGAACTACCCAAACATATGCTCATGGTTCCCTTCAACTCCAGGGCAGCACTGTGTTCCTGAGAGCACTCAGGAATGCCTGAAAGTGTAGGAGCAATCATCATATGTGGGCTGTTTCCGCACATCTACTGAGATGCCAATGAAAATAGTAATCTTCTACAATGTGCCTGATTAGCCAAGGGACTCAAAAACAATTTCCATAGGATTTCCTGGAATCCACAACAGGATGATTTTTTTTCCCATTTTGAGAACTGGCTTGTCGCCACCAGTGAGAATGTCTGCAGTCCCAGGGGTGGGGAGGGGGCTGAAGGCAGAGTATGAAATTGTGCTGGTGAATGAATGGAATGTAGGCTCTCTCCAAACCTCAGCTGTGGCCCCTGGTGGGATTCACTGTGGTGTAGTACGGAAGGAGTGCTGTGTTGTTGGGGAGGCAAGTGGAATTAGCCCATAAAGAGGTGCACAAGATGATAAGAGGCATAGATCAAGTGGACAGCCCGAGAATTTTTCCCTGGGCAAAAATGGCTAACTCACAGGGACATAATTTTAAGGTGACCGGGGGAAGTATGGGGGGGTGGTGGGGGAATGTTAGTTCTTTACACAGTTAGGGGTATTATTTATTTTGTATATATTTGTTATTGCAACCTATGGTAATTTTTAATGTATTGCTGTATTGAGCCTACGGACTTCTGTACTTGCCATAGTGTGTTGGGCTTCTGGGTTTCTCGAGAACCTCTATTTACTAATTATTGTCTTAACAAGAGTTGTTAAACCCTTGAGATTTTGGTTTAATCTTATCAGGTTAATTGTGAGTAACAACACCTTATATTCCGTCTGGGTAGCCTCCAACCTGATGGCACGAACATTGACTTCTCAAACTTCCGCTAATGCCCAACCTCCCCCTCATACCCCATCCGTTATTTATTTATATACACACATTCTTTTTCTCTCTCTCCTTTTTCTCCCTCTGTCCCTCTCACTATACCCCTTGCCCATCCTCTGGGCTTTCCCCCCTCCCCCTTTTCTTTCTCCCTGGGCCTCCTGTCCCATGATCCTCTCATATCCCTTTTGCCTATCACCTGTCCAGCTCTTGGCTCCATCCCTCCCCCTCCTGTCTTCTCCTATCATTTCAGATCTCCCCCTCCCCCTTTCAAATCTCTTACTAGCTCTTCTTTCAGTTAGTCCTGACGAAGGGTCTCGGCCCGAAATGTGGACTGTACCTCTTCCTAGAGATGCTGCCTGGCCTGCTGCATTCACCAGCAACTTTGATGTGTGTTGGTTGAAATGCCAGCATCTGCAGATTTCCTCGTAAATGTGACTGGCACAGGTTTCCCGCATTCTATGATTATCTAAAGAGGACTCTAGTTTCGTCTCTTAGCATATACATGTATATAATTATAGTCATTGTGTTAGACAGAATGATTTGACTCGTGTTGTCGCTCATTAATTCCTTCAAGACTTGTATTCCGTGTCTAACCTCTTGTTTCCATCTTCTCATGGGAAATCTGTTTTCCTGGGTCGTGCTGTTGTCAGTGCTCTCCGTGACTGAGGCTGCCTTCCACCACCCCCAGGTTGAGTCAGCACCAGCAACTGTTGTGACAGAGAGAGCCTACTATTCCTCTACTCTTGGATCCAGCCTGGCGAACGCGCACAGTGACAATTGCACGGTAGCGTAAAGCAGTTAGCGCAGCTGCTTTACAGCGCTAGCGATTACCAAGCAGAGCAAAACCACATGCTTATGGGTTCACGGACCAATCAGAAATCTGATGGTGAAGGGAGAAGGACAATGTTCCTAAAACATTAAGTGCATCTTCAGTCTCCTGTAACTCCTCCTGGATGGTAGTAATGTGAACTCTGATGATGACTCAGAGTACAGAGGGGAAGTGGAGCGGCTGGTGGACAGGTGTGACAACAGCAACCAAAGTCTGAACGTGGAGAACACCAAGGAAGTGATTGTGATCTTTGGGAAGGTGGAGGTGAACCATCCCCCTCTGTGCATACATGGCTCCTCTGTGGAGAGAGTTAAAGTAAACCAAGTTCCTGGGAGCTCACATCACCTGGTCCCTCAATATCACCTCCCTGAAGGCACAGCAGCACCTCCACTTCCAAAGAAGATCGAGGCAAGCAAAGCTTCCCTCAACGCCCAACTACCTGCACTGAATTTTACTGGAGCATCATTGTGTCCCGAGAAGCTGTATCTCCATCCGGTATGAGAACAGTCGAGCATCAGACCGCAAGTCCCTACAAAGGACTGTGAGACCAGCTGAGAGGATCATGGGGATCTCCCTACCATCCACTGGGGACATTTATCTGCATCACTGCATATGCAGGGCCCTTAGTGTTATTAAGAACCCCATCCAGCCAGCCAGCATCCCCTTCGACTTTCTACCATCAAACAGGAGACGCTGATGCATACAGACAATAATGGTCAAGGTGAGAAATAGTCTCTTCCCTCAGGCCACTAGGCTTCTGAACACCCTGTCACATAGTAAGTGAAGTGTCACCAGTTAATTTGTTCTGTACTGTAAATATTTAATTTATGCATTTTACTTTGTGTGTGGTTCATTTAATTCTTACTTTCCTAAGTTATTGTGTTATGCTTATTACTGTGCTTTACACACTGGTCTGGAGGAACATTGTCTTGTTTGATGGTATACATGTATATAATTAAATGACAATAGACTTGTCTTGATAGAGGCCATGTCCTGTATGGTGAGGGTTCTTGATGATTGATGTTGACTTCTCAAGGCTCCACGTGTTTAAGATGTCCTCTATGATGAGGAGGCTAGACTCCCCTCCTCAATCTCAGAGTGTGAACTACACTGCTTATAGCTTGAACGATTCAGTCTTTATCTACTCCTCAACATGCCTCCCTTTAGGAACAAGGCCTTGGAGGTCTGTACTCCATGAGGTTAATTGTATTTCTGCATGTTTTGAGACCTTGTGCTTCTTTCGCCTTGAACCCCCTCACCCTATCTCCCGCAGCTAATCAAGGTCTTGAGTCAGCTGGGAGGAAGGAAGCAGCCGATTTGCCTTGGAATATGGAACTTGAATAATCTCCTTTTGGCATTGTCTGCTGGTCAAGGCTTTTGTGTTGCTGCAGTAGTTGTTTATTAAGCTGTCGAGAAGTATACTGGGGTGGTGTGGAGAATGCTTTCGCTCTACGTTGCCACTACTGCCTTTCTTGGCAGCAGGGCAGTGTAGCAGTCTGCACAATCGCTTTCAGCTTCAGCAATCACTTATTGGGGTTCGAATCATGCCACTGTCTGAAAGGAGTTTTCTCTAGGTGCTCCAGTCTCCTCCCACATTCCAAAGACATACGGGTTGGGCTTAGTGAGTTGTGGGCTTGCAATGTTGGTGCCAGAACCATGGTGACACTTGCTGGCTGCCCACTTACCCCAGCACATTGCAAATGATGGTGTAAGCGTAGAACACCGTGCAGGCCTTTTGGCCCATGATGCTGTGCTGACCCTTCAATCTACTTCATTTGCAATCTAACCCTTCCCTCCCACATAGCTCTCCACTTTTCTTTCACCTGGTAGGCTGGAGTCTGGTTCAGAAGATTTTGAAAGATAAATGTGTCATTTTATTTATCATTTGCAAGTGCTTGGAGGCAGACTGCAAGTGTCACCATGCTTCCAACACCAACAAAGCACGCCCACAACTTTCTAGCGCTAACTGAGGCGTTTTTGTGAATGTGGGAAGATACCAGAGCACCCAAAGGAAAACCGTGCAGTCCAACTCCTGACTGGCAGTGGCAGGAATCAAACCCTGAACAGTAACTGTTGGACGGTAACATAGTGGTTGGTACCAGTGTCCTGGGTTCAATTCTTGCCGCTGCCTGTAAGGAATTTGTATGTTCTCCCTGTGACTGTGTAGGTTTCCTCCAGGTGCTCTGGTTTCCTCCCACAGTTCAAAGGCGTAGTGGTCGGTAGGTTAATTAGTTATTGTAAATTGTTCTGTGATTAGGCTAGGGTTAAATCGAAGGATTGCTGAGTGGCGTGGCATGAAAGGCCGGAAAGGCTATTCTGTATCTCAGTAAGTAAATAAAACAAAAGCGATTGTGCTAACACTATGGTTACGTGCCACCAAGGAAGACAGAAGTGGCTACTCATGCTCAAAATACCCCCAACACCTCGTTTCTAGGCCGCATCTATTTCTGTTTATATATGTAAGAATATCTTTGCTATATCTGAAAAGATCATTGGATTGGACAGTACTCCCCGTACTTGGCTTTCTCGCATGTAGACATGTTTGTTTTTGACACAACGGGACATTGTGTTGTGAATTGGCAGCTTCCCAGGGAAAACAATGTGGCTTCAATTTGCCAAGATCTGTTGTGACTCCTGATTCAGGCAACATGGGCTTCACAGTAACTGGTTCAGAACACAAATCATGGAACCATACAGCACAGAACAGGCCCTTCAGCCCACAATGTTGTGCTGAACTTTTAACCTGCTCTAAGATTAATCCAACCCTTATGACCTTGCACCTTATTGTCTGTCAGCTCTGCATTTTCACTGTAACACTTCATTCTGCACTCTGTTATTGTTTTGCCTTGTACTATCTCAACGTACTGTTGTAATGAATTGATCTGTATGAATCAAAGTTCAAAGTAAATTTATTTTCAAAGTACATATATGTACAACCCTGAGATTCATATTCTTGAGGACATTCACAGTAAATACAAAGAAACACCTTAGAATTAATCAAAGACCACACCTGACAGTACAGACAAACAACCAATGTGCAAAAGACAACAAATTGCCCAAATACAAAAAGGAAAAAAAAAAGCAATAATAATAAATAAATTAGCAATGGGCATCAAGAACATGAGATGAAGGGTCCTTGAAAGTGAGTCCATAGGTTGTGGGAACAGTTCAGCATTGGAGTGAGTGAAGTTATTCCCTTTTGGTTCAAGAGCCTGATGGTATACAAGTCGAGCTTTTTTACTGCACCTTGGTACATGACACAGTAAAAAATTGACCAATTTTTCCAGCTTCCACAACTCTCCGAGGTAAAAAATTGCAGAAATTTCCCACCCTCTAAATGTTACATTACAGGGGGATCTTGATCAGCTGAAATCCAATTAGTTCCATCGCCCTTCACCTTGTTTCCTGGCAATTTATCTACACACCTATCAAATAGGCTTAGAATGGTCTTCTTACTCATTAAAGGTGAACGCTTGACCTCATAATCTACCTCATTACACTAACTTACCGCTTGTTACGCCACTGGTGTTTAGGGCAGCAATGAAAGTTCTCCATCTCTGTCTGTAGAGAAGGATTATTCAATGTTTTTTCTGTAACAATTATTTTTTGACCACTCAGGGTTGGTAGCCCTGAACTGAACTCCCAGACCTGGAGGACCAGTGGACCACTCTTGGTCTGGCCTCTACGTTTTGATCTGTTTGGTATGGGAGACCCTACCAACAGCCAAAGCATAAATCCCTGCCTCCAGTCAACATGGCTCTCCAGGTCATTGAGGCACACAAGCCTCCAAACCCTACAACAAGATTGTGGTCCTCTTGGAAACACCTCATTATGACCTTGCACCATATTGTCTGCCTGCACAGCACTTTCTCTGTAACTGTAACACTTTATTCTTCATTCTGTTATTGTTTTACCCTGTCCTAGCTCAATGCACTGTGTGATGAATTGATCTGCATGAATAGTATGCAAGACAAATTTTTCACTGTGTCTTGGTACATCAGCCAATAATTCATCAGTTACCAATTACACCCACTAATGTGCGATTTGCAGTTCCTAATCTACTTTGGTAGATGAAAAAGAACCATCACAAAAAAACCATGCAGACTCTGCATAGACAGCATATGTAAGAGCGTAAGAAATGGGAGCAGGAGTTGGCCATCTGGCCTATCAAACCCGTTACATCATTCAATAAGATCATAGCTGACCTGGATGTGGACTCAGTACCAATGACCTTTACTCCATAACCTTTAAGTCCCCTGATATGGAAAATTATATCTAAATACACCTTAATTCTATTTAATGAGGTCACCTCTACTGCTGCTTTGGGCTCCTATGTCTTAAGGTCTTTTGTAAAGAAGAGTCAGGGAAAAATTGCCGTGTCCAGATGTAGAAAGCTGACAGAGACCTCTCCGACATAGACTCAAGGCTGCAATTGCTGCCAAAGGTGCAACGACTAAATACTGACTTGAAGAGGGTGAGTTATTATACAATTAATTATTTTGTGTTTAATAATTGTAATAAATTAGACTAATTTGTAGAAATATGTTTTCACTTTGACTCAAAAGAGTCTTTCTGCTGATCAGTGTCAAAAAAGTCAAATTAAATCCGTTGTGATTCAATGTTGTAAAACGATAAAACATGAAAACTTCCGGGGGGGGGGGTGGTGAATACTTTTAAAGGCACTGTAATTTTATGTGTTCCTAGAAGATCTCATCTCATTCTTTTGGATTCCAGCTATGATAGACCCAGGTGACTCAATCTCTCCTCACAGGCTTACCCACTCTTCTCCAGAATCAATCTGGTGAACCCCTTCTACACTGCCTCCAAAGGCAGTGTATCTTTCCTCGAGTGCGGAGACCAAAACCGAATTCGGTACTCCAGGTGCAGCCTCATTGGGACCCTGCACAGCTGCATCATAACCTCCCTGCTTTCAAATTCAAACCCTCCAGCAATGGAGGCCAACATGCCTTCTTGACAACCTGTTGCATCTACAAAAGCACCTAATGTCAGGATTGAAAACAGGTCCCAGCAACTGTGAGCTGCAGAACCAATGGCTGTACACTTGTGAAATATGAGGAGTGTTTGAGGACTCTGGGCCTGTACTCACTGGAGTTTAGAAGAATGAGGGGGGGATCTTACAGAAACCTACCAGTTATTGAAAGGCCTAGCTGGAGTAGACGTGGGGAGGATGTTTCCAGTAATGGGAGCTGCCACAGAATAGAAGGACGTCCCTTTGGAAGAGGGGTTCCCAGCCTGGTGTCCATGGATTCCTTGGTAAATGGCTGGGGTCTATGGCATAAAAACGGTTGGGAAACCCTGCATTAAAACAAAGATGAGGAGGAAATTCTTTAACCAGAGGGTGATGAATCTGTGGTATTCATTACTACGGACGGCTGTGGAAGACGAGTCATTGGGTATATTTAAAGTGGAGGTTGATAGGTTCTTTATTAGTAAGGGTATCAAAGATTACTCTGAGAAGGTAGGAAAATGTGGTTGAGAGAGATATTAAATCAGCCACGATAGAATGGTGGAGCAGACTCAATGGGCCAAATACTGTCATTCTGATCTTATGGCTTATTGCCCTATGGTCTGTTCATACCCATCAAATGGGCTTAGATTCCTTTTGGCACTTAGACTGGACAGCTTGCATGATAAAGGTGATCTCATATCAACCTTGCACCTTATTGTATGCCTGCACTGCACTTTCTCTGTAACTGTAACACTTTGTTCTGCATTTTGTTACTGTGTTAGCTTGTACTATCTCAATGCCCTGTAGAAATGAAGAGATCTCTATGGATGGTATGCAAGACAAGTTTTTCCACTGTGTCTTGTTACATTTGACAATCCATTACAATTTCCAATTGACAATAATTTATATAGTACCAATTACCAATGCTGTGGCATTAATGGACTGAATGGCTTCCTTTTGTACTGTGAATGTCAGTGCCTTGTCCATTAAAGAACAGATGACATTATCGACAGCGATGAGCAGCACCTTGGAGCAGAATCTCCTACCTTCGCAGAACCGTATTCCATCGCCTGTGTAGCCTGTGTTGCAGTAGCACCCGGGTTTCCCCCCCATCACGGTGCAGCTCGCATTCTTGTTACACGTGTTGCCACCACAGTCTGTGTTGGCTTGAGCACCAGATCTTGGTGACAGGGAGCACAGGTCCAATAGACTGGACAGCCACACTGCAATTCGAAAAGACAAGGAGGAAGTATGGTTAAAAAAACACAGCACGGAGCATGGAACAAACAAAACTATGCAAGATCCTTTGTAATTTTGAAAACCACTGTCCCTTCTCTCAAGCCCTTATGTGACCTGTAAGACCATAAGACTTAAGAGTAGAAATAGACCATCTAGCCCATTGATATTGCTCTGAATTCTAAAGGGACATCCTTGTATTCCAAATCTATGCCTCTGTTCTGAGACTCTCCCACTATTTGAAAAATTGTCTTCGCCTCTATCTTGGACTTCCATTATATCGTAGGTTTCAATGAGATTCCCCCTCATTCTTCTAGATTCAGCGAGGACAGGCCCAGAGCCATCAGCATGCCTCACACATTAACCCTTTCATTCCCAGGACCATTGTCATAAGCCTCCTTTAGATTCTTTCCAATGCCAGCACATCCTTTCTTAGATATGGTGCCCAAAACTGCTCACAGTATTCAAAATATGGTCTGGCCAGTGCCATGTAAGTTTTAGCATTACATCAATGCTTTTATGTTGTTATCCTCTCTAAATGCTGGTCTTCGATACAACCTTGCCCAGGCCTGTGCCCTGGAGAGTGAAGACTTTCCAGGCGCAGATCCATGGTCTCGCAAGACTAATGGATGCCTCTCGAAGTAAATGCTAATATTGCATTTGCCTTTCTTACTACAGACTCAACCTAGGTGACTTTTAAGGAATTCTACACAAGGACTCCCAAGTCCATTCACACTTCCAATTTCTAACTTTTCAGCTATTTAGAAAATAGTCTACACCTTTATTCCCTCTGCCAAACTGCGTGACCACATATTTCCTCACATTGTATTCCATCTGCCATTCTTAATGCTCCAAGAATGACAGGGTGACTTGGTGCATTCCTGAGATATGACCAATGTAGAAGCTGAATTAATAGCCATTTTCCAAGCATGATCATCAGCTTAAGATGCTTGGGGTTTTGAATGCAGGTCAAAATGGGAGCTAAAAGACCAGTCAGCCCATCATGGCAGTGCTATCCCTTTGAAAGTGTGACATAATTGTTGAGAGATCAAAGAATGCTATTTGACCAATCAAGTCCAGGGTATCTCTGTGGAAGCTTGAACCCTTTCCCTAAAGCTCTGACATTTCTCAAACAAGAGAAAGATGCAGATACTGGAAATCGAAGCAGCACACATAAGGAAGCCTGCTGAATTCCTGCAGCATTTTGTGTGTGTTGTTCTGGCATTTCTCTTCCTTTTAGGTACTGATCCAATTCCCTTTCAAAAGTCCAGACAGAAAATGCATTCCTCTCTCTTGGACATTTCAGATGTTACAAAGGGTGATACAAAGTTAGGTGGAGGTAGTGTTGAAGAGGTAGTGTTGAAGAGGCAGTGAGTTGGCATGGATTAGGAGAATGGGCAAAGAAGTGGCAGATGGAATATAGTGCAGGAAAATGAATGGTTATGCACCTTGTTACTAAGTCTGTGGATGATCAAAAATAGGCAGGGAGCGCTGAGGAACCAGAGAGTCTGCAGAAGGTCTTGGACAGATTGGGAGAATGGGCAAAGTGGGGGTGGACGGAATACGATGTTGGGAAGTGTATGGTCATACACCTTGGTAGAAGGAGTCAAGACAAAAACTATTTTCTAAACAGGGACTAAAATGGAAATCAGAGGTGCAAGTGATCTTCGGAGCCCTCGTGCAAGATTTCCTAAAGTAAGGGTTCCCAACCTGGTGTTCACAGAACACGTGATTAATGGTAGGGGTCTATTGCATAAAAAGGTTGGGAACCTCGGTCCTAAAAGTTAACTTGTAGGTTAAGTCAGTGGTAAGGAAGGCAAATGCCTCTGTCACCCAGGATATTTAAGAAGGGTGGGAGGCAGCAGAAAGGAAACGATAGACCTATTAGCCTGACATCAGTGGTTGGGAAGTTGTTGGAATCGATTGTTAGGGATGAGATTACTCAGTACCTGGAAGCACATGACAAGATAGGCCAAAGCCAGCATGGTTTCCTGAAAGGAAAATCCTGCCCAACAAACCTACTGCAATTCTTTGAGGAAATTACAAGCAGGGTGAGACAAAGGAGATGCAGTAGACGTGGTGTCTTGGATTTTCAGAAGGCCTTTGACAGGTGCCGCACATGAGGCTGCTTAGCAAGATAAGAGCCCATGGAATTACAAGGAATTTACTAGCATGGGTGGAGCATTGACCGGTCGGCAGAAAACAGAGTGGAAATAAAGGGATCCTATTCTGGCTGGCTGCCGGTTACCAGTGGAGTTCCACAGGGGTCGGTGTCGGGACAGCTGTTTTTTACGATGTATGTCAATGATTTGGACTGTGGGATTAATGGATTTGTGGCTAAATTTGCCGATGATACAAAGATAGGTGGAGGAGCAGGTAGTGCTGAGGAAACAGAGAGCCTGCAGAGAGACTTAGATAGTTTAGGAGAATGGGCAAAGAAATGGCAAATGAAATACAATGTTGGAAAGTGTATGGTCATGCACTTTGATGGAAGATGTAAATGGAAAGACTATTATTTAGATAGGGAGAGAATTCAAAATGCAGAGATGCAAAAGGACTTGGGAGTCCTTGTGCAGGATACCCTAAAGGTTTACCTCCAGGTTGAGTCGGTGGTGAAGAAGGCGAATGCAATGTTGACGTTCATTTCTAGAGAGATAGTATATAAGAGCAGGGATGTAATGTTGAGACTCTATAAGGCACTCATGAGACCACACTTGGAGTATTGTGTGCAGTTTTGGGCTCCTTATTTTAGAAAGGATATACTGACATTGGAGAGGGTTCAGAGAAGATTCATGAGAATAATTCCAGGAATGGAAGGATTACCGTATGAGGAACTCCAGGCAGCTCTTGGGCTGTATTCCCTGGAGTTCAGAAAAATGAGTGGGGATATCATAGAAACATTCCGAATGTTAAAAGGCCTGAACAGATTAGATATGGCAAAGTTATTTCCCATGGTAGGGGATTCTAGGACAAGAGGGCATGACTTCAGGATTGAAGGACATCCATTTAGAACTGAGATGTGGAAAAATTACTTTAGTCAGAGGGTGGTAAATCTGTGGAACTTGTTGCCGCAAGTGGCTGTGGAGGCCAAGTCATTGGGTGTAGACAGGTTCTTGATTAGCGAGGGCATCAAAGGGTATGGGGAGAAGGCAGGGGAGTAAGGATGACTGGAAGAATTGGATCAGCCCATGGCTGAATGGCGAAGCAGGCTCGATGGGCCGTATGGCATACTTCTGATCCTGTATCTTATGGTCATGCTCTCTTCTCAGGATAGAAGGCTGAAGGCACACACTCAGTGATTCAGGAACAGCTTCTTCCCCTCTGCCATACAATTTCTGAATGGACATTGAACCCGTGAACACTGCTTCACTACTTTTTAAATTATTTCTGTTATTGCATTACTATTCCTAATTTAACAGCTTAATATAAACACATATATACACATACTCTAATTCATTCATTTTTTAATATATCTATCATGTATTGCATTGTACTGTTGCTGATAGGCTAACAAATTTCACACAGGAGGCTAACAAATTTCACAACATATATTGGTGATATTAAGTCTGATTCTGAAATGCAATATTAGCATTAATTTCGAGAGTTCTAGAATGAAAAAAGCAAGGTTGTAACATTGAGGCTTTATAAAGCATTGGTCAGATCACATACGTTACATGTAACCTTGTGTGTTTAAAAAGAGGTGGTCCTTTTGAAGCTCTCTCGTCACTTTAAAAGTATGCCCTCTAATTCTGGATTCCCCAGTTCTGGGAAAAGGACTGAGTGGATTCATCCAGCCTGACAAACTGCCCGGACAAATCCTTAGATTATGTTGGCTCATTCCTTGATAAGAGGATGCTGTCCAAGTTGCATGCCATCTTGGACAATGTCTCCCATCCACTACGTAATGTACTGGGTGGGCACAGGAGTACATTCAGCCAGAGACTCATTCCACCAAGATGCAACACAGAGCGTCATAGGAAGTCATTCCTGCCTGTGGCCATCAAACCTTATAACTCCTCCCTTGTAGGGTCAGACACCCTGAGCCAATAGGCTGGTCCTGGACTTATTTCCTGGCATAATTTACGTATTACTACTTAATTATTTATGGTTTTATTACTATTTAATTATTTATGGTGCAACTGTAACGAAAACCAATTTCCGCTGGGATCAATAAAGTATATGACTAATGCAAATGACGCATTTCACTGTATGTCCCGATGTACATGCGATAAATAAATGAATCTGAATAGCACTCTCAAATTTCTACAAGATCACATTTCATTATCACGCTTGACAACCATAACCAAATACCAACTGATAGCAATAAATTCCTGATTCACTAATCTCCCTCCCGGCACTTCTCTCTGCGAGTGGCTGAGGTGTTACATCTGCCTCCTCTCACCTCCATTCAGGGCCTCAACTAGTCCTTCCAGGTGAGGCAGCACTTCACTTGCGAATTTGCTGGTTCAGCTTTTGTGTCTGGTGCTCCCAGTGCGGCCTCCTCCACACTGGTGAGAGCCGTCGTAAATTGGGGGACTGCTTTATCAACCACCTCCACTCCATCCGTCAAAAGTGGAACGTGCTGGTGGACAAACATTTTAATTCTGACTCCCATTCATGCTTTGACTTTTTCCATTCTCCACCTGTGCTACGAGGCGACCTTCAGGGTGGGGGAGCAACACCTTATATTCCACTATGAGGCGACCTTCAGGGTGGGGGAGCAACACCTTATATTCCACTATGAGGCGACCTTCAGGGTGGGGGAGCAACACCTTATATTCCACTATGAGGCGACCTTCAGGGTGGGGGAGCAACACCTTATATTCCACTACGAGGCGACCTTCAGGGTGGGGGAGCAACACCTTATATTCCACTACGAGGCGACCTTCAGGGTGGGGGAGCAACACCTTACATTCCATTTGGGTAGCTTCCAACTTGATGGCATGAATATTGATTTCTCCTTCCAATAAAAAAAAAGTCTCCCTTTCTTCTTTTTCTGTTCCCTACTCTTGCCTCTTACCTCATATCACCTGCCTATCACTTTCCTCCTGGGTCCCCCCTTTCTCCCATGGTCCACTCTCCTCTTCAGCCCTTTGTCTTTCCTATCCATCTGGGTTCACCTGAGACCTTTTAGCTAATCTCTTTCCCCTCCCCCCCCCCCCCCCGTTTTAATTCTGGTGTCTTCTAATCCTGATGAATGGTCTTGGCCTGAAACATTGACTGCTTATTTATTTCCACAGATGCTGCCTGGCCTGCTGTGTCTCTTCAGCATTTCCTGTGTGTTGCTTTGGATTTCCAGCATCTGCAGAATTTTTCGTGTTAATCAGCTCCTGAGATTCCAAGGCATTTTCAAAGCATTTAATTTGTCCCAACAACTTTGATTATGAAATTTATGGAATCTTTTACATTTGCCATCAACTGAAGCTGTCCGCGAGCCCTCTGTTGGTCCACGTTTATACAAGGGAGTGGATTAAAACTACTGAGGGGAATTGAAATCCATCATGTAGAAAGGCAGATGTGTTTTCAAACCACGAGGAAAACCCTGTGAGCAGGAACGGGCACGTTACAGGAAACAGGAAGAAGGTTTGGTCTAGCCAATTCCTCCTCCATGCATCAGCAATGTTTCATCGTGACATCCTTTAATGTCTGCTCTTTCCAGAAATAATTTCAATTGTTTGCTCAGACTATTCCTACTGTCTTTGATGTCCTTCCCAGCTAACACATTCCAACATTCTATTAACCTTTCAGGAACTTGTTTCTGCTTGTCTTTCTTCTTTACTCATAGTTCTTTCACTTTTAGCTCGTCCCCATCAGGGATTCAGAATCAGAATCCGGTTTATTGTCTCTGCCATATGTTGTGAAATTTGTTGTTTGGCAGCAGTGTAATACATAAAAAAAATATAAACTACAATAAGAAATATATACTGTCATAGAACATAGAATAGTACAGCACAGTACAGGCCCTTCGGTCCTTAGGGAAGGCGGGAATGTCATACATTGAAAGATTGGAGCGACTGGGGTTGTATACACTGGAACTTAGAAGGATGAGAGGGGATCTGATTGAAACATATAAAACTATTAAGGGATTGGACACGCCAAAGGCAGGAAACATGTTCCCGATGTTGGGGCGTCCAGAACCAGGGGCCACAGTTTAAGAATACTGGGTAGGCCATTTAGAACGGAGTTGAAGAAAAACTTTTTCACCCAGAGGGTTGTGGATCTGTGGAATATTCTGCCTCAGAAGGCAGTGGAGGCCAATTCTCCGGATTCTTTCAAGAAATAGTTAGGTAGAGCTCTTAAAGATAGCGGAGTCAAGGGTTATGGGGAGAAGGCAGGAACTGGGTACTGATTGTGGATGATCAGCCATGATCACAGTGATATGGCGGTGCTGGCTCGAAGGGCCGAATGGCCTACTCCTGCATCTATTGTCTATTGACCCTTTAACCCTGCCTCCCATATAACCCCTCCCCACCTTAAATTTCTCCATATACCTGTCTAGTAGTCTCTTAAATTTCACTAGTGTATCTGCTTCCACCACTGACTCAGGCAGTGCATTCCACGCACCAACCACTCTCCGAGTAAAAAACCTTCCTCTAATATCCCCTTTGAACTTCCCACCCCTTACCTTAAAGCTATGTCCTCTTGTATTGAGCAGTGGTGCCCTGGGGAAGAGGCGCTGGCTGTCCACTCTATCTATTCCTCTTAATATCTTGTATACATCATGTCTCCTCTCATCCTCCTCCTCTCCAACGAACACGAACGCACACACGAACGCGAACACGAACGCGCACACACAATCCTCAGTTGCTGATCTTGGTTCATGAAGACAGAAAAGGCCACCACTTTAAATGGGACACCATGGGACAGCGTAGACAAAGCATACATGAGAATTTCAGATGCATGGTTCTCTTCTGATAACTTCATAAACATATCGAAATAGATGCCATCTACGAACCCCTAGGAGCTAAAGCTAATAGAACGTGTGGCAATAGAATTCAAAGGTCAACTGAAGGGGTAGCCAATCAGGACCAAGGCAAGCAAACGAGGAACTATATAAACACCAGCACTCCCAGAGAGAAACACCAACAACTGCACCGTGAGGATGTCACCACAACTGGTGACAAAAGGCCTGCAAGTTAATTGCCAAGCTCGGTGAACACTGCAACATCATATATAAAGTGCCTATAAAAAGTATTCACCCACCTTTCATGTTTTATCATTTTACAACATTGAATCACTGTGGATTTAATTTGGCTGTTTTTTGACACTGATCAACAGAAAAAGACTCATGTCAAAGTGAAAACAAATCCCTACAAAGTGATCTAAAGTAATTACAAATATAAAACACAAAATAATTGATGGCATAAGTATTCACCCCCTTTCATATGACACATCAAATCATCACTGACGCAGCCAATTGGTTTTAGACATCACATGATTAGTTAAATAGCGATCACTGCGGGCAGTCAAGGTGTTTCAATTGATTGTAGTGAAAATACATCTGTATCTGGAAGGTCCAACTGCTGGTGAGTCAGTATCCTGGCAAAAACAAGACAAAAGAACACTCCAAGCAACTCCATGAAAAGGTTATTGAAAAGCACGTCAGGAGATAGATACATGAAAATTTCCAAGTCACTGAATATCCCTTGGAGTTCAGTTAAGACAATCATCAAGAAATGGAAAGAATATGGCACAGAGTGATCGTGCAAGAAGGGAAGCATTAAGGGAGGCCAGCAAGTCTATGACAACTCTAGAGGAGTTGCAGGCTTCAGCCGCTGCGATGGGAGAGACTGCACACACAACTGCTGCCCGGATGCTTCACCAGTTGCAGCTCTATAGGAGAGAGGCAAAGAGAAGACAACTGCTGAAGAAAAACTCAAATGAAATCTCATCTAGAGTTTTCCAGAAGGCATGTGGGAGACTCCGAAATCAGCTGGAAGAAGGTTCTATAGTCTGATGAAACCAAATTTGAGCTTTTTGGCCATCAGACTAATTTCTATGTTTGGCGTAAGCCAAACACTGCACATCATCGAAAACACACCATCCCTATTGTGAATCATGGTGGTGGCTGCATCATGCTGTGGGGATGCTTCATGGCAGCAGGCCCTGGAAGGCTTGTGAAGGTAGAGGGTAAAATGACTGCAGCAAAATATAGGGAAATCTTGGAGGAAAACCTGATGAAGTCTGCAGGAGAACTGTGACTTGGGAAAAGATTTGTTTTCCAGCAGGACCACGACCCCAAGCTTAAAGCTAAATTTACACAGGAATGGCTTACAAACAAGAAAGTTTATGTCCTGGAGTGGCCAAGTCAAAGTCCAGACCTCAATCCAATTGAGAATTTGTGGCTGGACTTGAAGAGGGCTGTTCACTCACTATCCCTATGCAATTTGATAGAACTTGAGCAATTTTCTAAAGAAGAATGGGGAAAAATAGTAGTGTCCAGATGTGTAAAGTTGATAGAGACTTATCCACACAGACTCAAGTCTGTAATTGCTACCAAAGGTGCATCTGCTGAGTACTGACTTGAAGGGGGTGATTAATTATGCTATTAATTATTTTGTGTTTATTAAATTATACATTTTGGCCAAATTGTCAAAGTTTGTTTTCACTTTGACACAAGAGTCTTTTCTGTTTATCAATGTCAAAAAAGGAAATTAAATCCACTGTGATTCAATGGTGTAAAACAATAAAACATGAAAACTTTTAAACTTCTGGGGGGGGCTAGAAGAGGGTGAATACTTTTATAGGATATATATATATATATATATATATATATATATATATATACACACATACATACACAAAGATTCTTGCAAATTTCTACAGATGTACCATATACAGAGGACACTGCACAGGATTGGAAAATGCACCACACAGTTGTAAACTCAGCCAGCTCCATTATGTAGACTCTCCACCATCGAGGGCACCCTCAAAAAGCAGAGCCTCAAAAAGGTGGCATCCATCATTAAGGACCCCATCATCCAGGACATGCCCGCTTATCATTGGTAACATCAAGGAGGTGGTATAGGAGCTGGAAGACAGACACTCAATGATTTAGAAACAGCTTCTTTCCCACTGCCATCGGATTTCTGAATGGACAATAAACTCATGCATACCAACTCACTTTTCAAAAATTTTTTGATCTTTTTGCACTACTTATTTAATTATATATGTAAATTTTTCATAATTATAGTTTTTTATTATATTTTGCCACGTACTGCTGCCGCAAAACAACAAATTTTACGTCAGTGATATTAAAGCTGATTCTGATAAAAAAAATAAATTAAGTACGGAGCAAAGATGGAGCAAAATTAGCGAGGTAGTGTTCATGGGTTGGTTCAATGTCTGTTCAGAAATCTGATGGTGGAGGGGAAGAAGCTGTTCCTAAAACACTGAGTGTGGATCTTCAGGCTCTGATGTTAGTAACAAGAAGCGGGTGTGTCATGAGTGATTGGGATCCTTACTGATGGATGTTGCCTTTTTGAACTCTTTTTGACACACGGCAACATATTTGGACTAATTTTAATGTATTTCTTCTCTTAAGCTTAAAAATATAATTTAAATGAACTAGAAGTCTGATTTTAGTTGGAAGGCAACTCACTGCCAATGCAAGTAACAAAGTTTGTTAGGAAGGGAAAGCTGCTTTTAGATAGCAACTTTCGGTACCTTGTGATGGTCTTTAATGTCTAAGGCCAAATTAACATCTTTACCATTAGAGTGGCATTCTAGCGTCGTGGTTGGCACAACGCTTTGCAGTTGAAATGACCCAGGTTCAGTTCCTGCCACTGCCTGTAAGGAGTTTGCATGTTCTCCCCCTTGACCACGATGGTTTTTTCCCCACAGTCCAAAGATGTACTGGTTGGTAGGTTGATTGATCATTGTAAATTAGAGTCATAGAAAAGTGCATCACAGAAATTGGCCCTTCGCTCTATCTAGTCCATTCCAACCGCCTACTTCCTACAATCTATACCTGGACCATACTATCCCCATGTACCTGTTCAAACTTCTCTTAAACTTTGAAATTGAGCTCACATGGACCACTTGTGCTGGCAACTTGTATCACACTCTCACAACCCTCTGAGTGAAGAAGTTTTCCTTCATGTTCCCCTTAAACGTTTCACTTTCCACCCTTAAGCCATGACCTCTGGATGTAGTCCCATCCGATCTCAGTAGAAAAAAGCCCGCTAGCATTTACCCTGTCTCTGCCCCTCATAATTCTGTACACCGTATCTGTACCCCTCATGAAATTGTTCTGTGATTAGGCTAGGGTTAAATTGGGCATTGCAAGGTGGCCTAGCTCGAAAGGCCGGAAGGGCCGACTTCATGCTGTCTCTCAATAAATAAATAAATAAATAGTTGCAAGTGTGAAATAATAAACATGATTTCCCATGGCTGGAGTGTTTAGCACAAGAGGGGATAGATTTAATTTGAGATCTTGGGGGTTCAGAAGAGTTCTAACGCGGTAGTTTTTCCACACAGAAGGTGGCTGGAATGTGAGCTGGGAGAGGTGGTGGAGGCAGATGCACTCGCAACTCTTAAGCATCATCTAGACAGGAATCTGAAATGCTAAGCTTGAGGGCGCGATGGAACAATGTACATAGGTACAATGGTCAGCATGGAGAGGGTGGGCCAAAAGGCCTGTTTTTGTTCAGCACGAGCCTGTGAATCTTTGGCTAATTTTGTGCAGAGCAAGGTCCCATAAACCTGCAGTCTGATACTGACAACATGAGCTTGTAAATTATACAACCTAACTCGGGGCAGCATGGTAGTGTAGTGGTTAGCACAATCACTGCTTGGAGTTCCATTCTCACTTCTCTTTCTCTCCGTGACCATGTGGGTTTCCTCCAGGTGACCAGCTCCCTCCCACATTCCAAAGATGTACAGTACGGGTTGGGCTTGGTGAGTTGTGGGCATGCTTTATTGACACTGGAAACTTAGTGACACTTGCAGGCTGTCCCTAGTGCAATGTTTGCTGATTTGATTTGACGTAAATGATGCATTTCACTGTACATGTGACAAATAAAGCTAATCTCTTTCCTTTAAGGCTAACTGAGAGATAAATATTAGTGAGGCTTCTAAGCCCTTTTTGGAAATCATGGCAAAGTCACTTTCATGTCCATGAGAATAGGAAAATGGAACCTTATCTTTAAAAACCCTGTGGTGCAGAGCCCACTGCATATGCCATTGGGGTTGAACACAGAATCTATAAACTCAAAACTAAAATGTTCTTTGTGAAAAGGTGCATTAACAGAGTTAACACATAACATCGACCATGTGCAAATTTGAGGAAGGACATTCTTGCTATTGAGGGAGTGCAGCGTAGGTTCACAAGGTTAATTTCCGGGATGGCGGGACTGTCATATGTCGAAAGATTGGAGCGACTGGGCTTGTATACACTGGAATTTAGAAGGCTGAGAGGGGATCTTATTGAAGCATATAAGATTATTAAGGGATTGGACACACAGCAGGCAGGAAGCATGTTCCCACTGATGGGTGAGTCCAGAACCAGAGGCCACAGTTTAAGAATTAGGGGTAGGCCATTTAGATCAGAGTTGAGGAAAAACTTTTTCCACCCAGAGAGTGGTGGGTATATGGAATGCTCTGCCCCAGAAGGCTGTGGAGGCCAAGTCTCTGGATGCTTTCATAAAAAAAAAATGGATAGAGTTCTTAAAGATAGCGGAATCAAAAGTTATGGGGATAAGGCAGGAACTGGATACTGATTGTGGATGATCAGCCATGATCACAGTGAATGGCGGTGCTGGCTCAAAGGGCTGAATGGCCTACTCCTGCACCTATTGTCTATTGGGATAGTATAGCACAGTTCAAGCCTTTCAGTCTGCAACATTTATTTATTTAGCAATACCGTGTGGAGTAGACCCTTCAGAACCTGCAGGCCATGTGGCACCAGCAGTCCCACAACCTCCATTAACTACAACCTAATCATGGGACAATTTATAATAACCCATTAACTTGCCCGGTACATTTGTAAGATGAAACTCGAGCACCTGGGGAAAACCTACACAGTCCATAGTGAGACCATTCAGAGACTCCTTACAGAACAGCGTTGGAATTGAACGCAAAACTCCAGAACTCCCAAAACCATAATAACATCTTGCAAATCCTTACACTAACATGGCTCCCATATTATGCTGACTTTTTAAACCTACTCTAAGATCAAGCTAACCCTTCTCTCCCACATAGCCCTCCAGTTTTCTTTCGTCCATGTGTCTATGTTAGAGTTTCTTAAATGTACTTAATGTACTTGCCTATTCCACCATCCCTGCCAGGACATTCCATATACCCATCACTCTGTAAAAAACCTACCTGACAGCCCCTTATACTTTTCTCCAATCAGCTTAAAATTATGCCCCCTCGTATTAGCCATTTCCATCCTGAGAAAATGTCTCTGGCTATGCACTTGATCTATGCCTTTTATCATCTTGTACCCATCCATCAGGTCATCGCTTGTTCTTCACCCTAAAGAGAAAAGCCCTAGCTCATTCAACTTGTTTTCATAAAACATGCATAATCCTGGTAAATCTCATTTGCACCTTCTCTAAAACTTTCACACCCTTTCTATAATAGAGACCTGAAGTGACCACAATACTCCAGGTAGCTAAAGTACATCTCATTTCTGAACATAAAGATAAACTGTCTTCTCTGGATAACTTCCAAGTAAATACACCCAGTGGTCACTTTATTAAGTACCTCCTGTACCTAATAAAGTGGCTGCAGAGTGCATATTATTGGAGTTTTGTTGTGTAGCCCATCCAGTTCAAGGTTGAATATGTTGTGCATTCAGAGATGCTCTTCTGCACACCACTGTTGTAACATGTTGTTATTTGAGTTACTGTCACCTTGAGCCAGTCTGACTATTCTCCTCTAACCTCTCTCAATAGCAAGGCATCTTCACCCACAAAACTGCCACTCACTGGATGCTTTATTGTTTTTTGGCACCATTCTCTGTAAACTCTAAAGACTGTTGTTCATGAAAATCATAGGAGATCAGTAGTTTTTTTAAGATACTCAAAGCACAACATCCGGCGCCAACACCCATTACACAGTCAAAGTAACGAAGATCACATTTCTTACCCATTCTGATGTTTGGTCTGAACAGCAAGTGAACCTTTTGACCATGACTGTATGCTTTTCCGCATTGAGTTGCCACCACGATTAGTTAATTTGATATTTGCATTAATGAGCAGGTGCACCTAATAAAGTGGCCACTGATGCAGCTCTTGTCACCCTGTTACCAGAGTGAGGTGGGAAATTTGGAGAAGAGGTTCAACAAGGTGCTGCTTGGTTTAGAGAGTACTAGTTATTGGGAGAGGTTGGGCAAACTCTGCAGTGTCAGAGGCTGAGGGGAGACCTCATAGAAGTAAGGAAAATTACAAGAGGCAGAAGTAGATTCTTTCCCCAGGTTAGGAATATCAAATGCTAAAGGTCATAGCTTTAAGATGAGAGGGGAAAAGTGTCAGGACACTGAAGCAGGAACTCAATTGCAGACAGTACTGTGCACACTGTGATAGTTACTGAGTAGCAAATCCAAGAGGGCAACAAAAGTCAGCCTCAAAGTTCAGGCAGAGATCAAAACCTCCAGGGAAATCCAAAACCAGAATCGGGAAACAGGTAGAGTTGACAGACAGACAGAGTACAGATACAAATGCTGGAAAGGCTCAGGAAAATTCACTGGCATAATCTGGCAACAAACAGGTGAAAACACAGGACTGAAATACACTGAGCAATAAATGGAGAGGCAGATGATAGGTGGAGCACAATGAGACACAGGTGGCAGCAATACAAGTAATAATGAGAAGCAGATAAGAGACAGAGTACTCAGTAATATAGGGGCTGGAGTAGAGCAGGAGTGGGGACAGGAGCACATGGTAATACAAAACCACAGACTGACAGTGAGGGGGAAACACACAAAAAGACAGAGTTCAACTGGAGCTACTGACAGAAAGTTTTTAAGTTGCCAGTGGTAGGTTTTAACACAGAGAGCAGTCAGTGCACTGAGTGTGTGCCACCAGGGGAGGTGGTGGTGGAAGCATGCACAATTCTGGAGTTTAAGGGTCATTTAGAACCTTCTTCCTGTTTTCTGTAATGTGCTTGTTCCTGTGTTTTCATTGCGATTTCAAAACACAGCTCTCTTTCCAGATGATGGATTTGAATTCCTTTCAGTAGAGTCATCGCGTCACAGGACACTACAGCACAGAAACAGGCCCATTGGTCAGTCCGGCATAGACCAGACTGTGCTGAACTATTACACTGCCAAATCCCATCGACCTATACCCGGACCATAGTCCTCCATATTCCTCCAACATATATACTTATCCAAACTTCTCTTAAATAATGAAATCAAACCCACATCTACCACTTCCACTGGCAGCTTTTTCCACATCCTTACCACCCTCTGAGTGAAGATTTTTCCCCTCATCTTCCCCTTAAAAATTTCATTTTTCACCCTTAACCCATAACCTCTAGTTTCTCACAACCTCAGTGGAAAAAGCCTGCTTGCATTTACCCTATCTGTACCCCTGATATGACCTTATTACACCATTCTATGCCTGACACGTAACAATAATAAACAAATTCCAATTCCAATTCGTCTCTAGACCTCTCCTATTCATATGTTATTTTCAAAGTTCATAGTAAATTTATTATCAAAGTACATATATATCACCATATACAACCGAGATTCAATTTCTTGTGGGCATACTCAATAAATCTATAATAGAATAATAAAATAATAGAATCAATGAAAGTCCGCACTACCTTGGGCATTCAACCAGTGCACAGAAGACAGCAAACTGTGCAACTGCTAAAAGAAAAAAATAATAATAATAAATAACTAAGCAGTGAAAATTGAGAACTTGAGATGAAGAGTCCTTGAAAGTGAGTCCATAGGTTGTGGGAATGAAGTTGAGTGAAGGGATCTCCCTTTGGTTCAAGAGCCTGATGGTTGAGGGGTAGTAACTGTTCTTGAACTTGGTGGTGTGAGTCCTGAGGCTCCTGTACCTTCTTCCTGATGGCAGTAGAAAGAAGAGGACATGTGCTGGGTGTTGGGGGTCCTTGATGATGGATGCTGCTTTCCTGCAGCTGTGCTTCATGTAAATGTGCTCAATGGTGGAGAGGGCTTTACCTGTGAGCTGTATCCATTACTTTTTGTTCAAGGGAAAGGGTGTTGGTGTTTTCATACCTGGCTGTCATGCAGCCAGTCAGTATATTCTCCACCACACAGCTACAGAAGTTTGTCAAAGTTTTAAATGTCATGCTGAATCTTCACAAACTCCTAACAAAGTAGAGGTGCTGCTGTTCTTTCTTTGCTGGACCCAAGCCAGATCCTCTGAAGTGATAACACTGACGAATTTAAAGTTCTCCACGTCTGATCCTTCACTGAGGACCAGCTCATGGATCTCTGCTTTCCTCCTCCTGAAGTCAATAATCAATTCTTTGGTCTTTGGTCTTGCTGACATTGATTAAGAGGCTGTTCTTGCAAGAGATCTTGTAATCATTACCATTGACACAGCCTCAACTACTTCCTCTGGCAGCTCATTCCATGGAGAAGTTGCTCCTTGAGACCACTCAATCCTACACAAATTCTACACTATTCCCCTTTCTTCTACTCCTCTCACATTATCATCACCCTCCAACCCCCCCGATTCCACCACTCACCTAAACACGAGGATCAATGTCCAGTTGCCAGTAACCTACAGACCTGCATGACTTTAGGATATGGGAGGAAACAGGAACACCCAGTGGAAATACAGATGGCCACACTGAGAACGTGCAGACTCCACACAGACAACACCAGAGACTGGGACTGGCCTGTGCCTCTGGCACAGGAGCAAACTCATACTTACAGAAATGGAGAAGATCCAGACCGTGAGGAATATGCCTCATCTGTCACTGGCTACAACAGTAAGTGTGTAGACGATGTTGGTACCTCGAGGATGGTCATTTCATAGCCCAACCAGGAGCTGAGGATAAACACAGGGGCATGCTTCCTACTCAAAGCTCGGGATGTTGTCTTCAAGCCAGCTGACAGAACAACTCTCAAAGTGGCCAGGAGAAACATCATCTTAGGCCTCAAGAGGGCAAAGACTGCCTTTGCTCAAAAAATTCAGGAACACCTGTCTAATTCATTCAACTTCAGTCACCCCATCACTGTGCTATTCCCACAACATATGGACTCACTTTTAAGGACTCTTCATCACATGTTCTTGATATTTATTGCTCACTTGTTTATTATTAGTATTTATTTCCTTTGCATTTGCACAGTTTGTTGGTTTTTTTAACACATTGTTTGTTGTCAGTCTTGTTGGGTGTGGACTTTCACTGATTCTATTGTGTTGCTTGTATTTACTGTGAATGCCTGCAAGAAAATGAATCACATGGTTGTAAATGGTTAGGTATATGTACTTTGATACTGGTCCCAAGCTGTATGGGTCGTAATGCCCTTCCCTTGGACAACCTCGGTGGCATGGAGAGGGGCGACTTGCAGTATGGGCAACTGCCGGTCTTCCATACAACCTTGCCGAGGCCTGCGCCCTGGAAACCTTCCAAGGCGCAAATCCATGGTCTCACGAGACTAACGGATGCCTATATATGTACTTTGATGATTAATTTACTATTAACTTTTCAATAACAATACCCGGCGTACATGGCTGGGCATCCAGGGCATCTCTGACATACGCAAGGAAAAATAACATTAACTGGGTAGTGACGCCTCCCTCCCTGATGCTCTAAACAACTTTTATGTACGTTTCAAGACTTGCAACACAATTCTGGTCATGAAAACTACTCCTCTGTCAGGTTAGCAGAGAACTCTACACCTTCAGAACTAAACATCTACTGCATGATGGCACTGACACCAATCTTCATGAAGTGCCTTGAACAGATGGTAATGGCATATATCAAAAACTCCACACCTGCCACATTGGACTCTCACCAATATGCTTACCTACAGAACCTCTACAATAAATGCCATAGCATCTGTCATACGCCTGGCCCTGACATTCTTTCAGAATGCCGTTTCTGTAATTCAGCTCGGCATTCAAAACTATTGTCCCACAGACTTTGGTGAACAAACTCCTACTCCTCAGTCTAAATACACCACTGAGTAACAGGGTGTTGGACTTCCTAACCCACAGATTTCAGATAGTCAGCATGCAGACCCGCTCCTTCCCCCCCTATAATCCTCAATACAGCGTCTCTCGGGGCTGTCTGCTGAGCCTATTGCTGAATACTCTGCTCGCAGATGACTGCATGGCCAAACACCCCAAGAAATCACATTGTCAAGTTCGCCAATGACACAACAGTGGAGGGGCTCATCTCTGGCAATGATGAGATGGCCTGCAGAGAGGAGTTGGAAAAGCTCAAGTCCTGGTGCCAGGCAAATAACCTTTTCCCCAATTCCAACAAGACAAAGGAGATGGTTATTGACCTCACCCCACACATCCCTCTTTACATCAGTGGCACAGCAGTGGAAACTGCAAACAGTTCAAACTCATGAGAGTGCACATCTCACACAACCTCTCATAGACCCGGAACACATTCCACACAATCAGGAAAGCTCACCAACACCTCTACTTTCTGAAGAGAACAGGACTATGCACATTATTCTCACATTGTTCTACAGATGTGCAATAGAGGGCATGGAACAGAAACCGTACTGCGGCAGAGAGGGAGGCTCTAAATCAGGTAGTCAAAAATGCCCAATGCATCACTGACATCAGCCTACCTGTCATCAGGGACATCCCATCCACCCTGCTCACGGACTGTCTGTCCCTCTCCCATCTGGGAGGAGGCTACGTAGCATCTACATCTGGATCACCAGACTCTAAAGCAGTTCATTTCCCCAATCAGTAAGACTGATCAATACCTCTGCCCACTAACCCAATGCTCCACACCCCCAAGCACCACTACTTAATTATTTCCTGTCAATCACCTTATGTACAGACACTCCTGTGCCTGGCATCAGTCTATGGATACCAGTCTATGCACAGTGTATAAACTATTCTATGTACTTATATTTATTGTGTTTTTAACATTGTTATTGTGTTCTTTATCTTACTGTGTTGTCAAGTTCTTCATATCAGCTTGGTGCTCAGAGTGATCCAACCTTGCACACGGGCCCGTTGGACAGGTGAATGGATTGGAAACATTCCAAAGGTTATGGACCTTCAAATACTATGACATGGGATCGGCTTGGATGAGGCACCGTGGTCAGATAGACCAGCTGGGCAGAAGAGCCTCCTTCCGTTAGACCTCCAAGAGGACAACAATCGTGTCATAGGGTTTGGAAGCTATGACCCAGAATGGCCCAGAAAGCTATGCTGACTGGAGTCAGTGCTTTATGCTTTGGCTCTTGTAGGGTCACCCATGCCAAACAGGTCAAAGGGTAGAGGCCCCTAGTCCTCTAAGAGTGTCCCCCAGTCCTCCAGGTTCAGAGTTTCAGCTCAGAGCTAATAACCCTGACGGGTCAAACAAAATTGTTATGGAAAGAGCAATGAAGAATCCTTCTACTTCTGAGTGTGCCGGTATTCCTGAGTCTCCAGCAGAAATTTGCATGACTGACAGTAGTGAAAGCAGCGAAGCAGCTACCGACATGGTGAAGGAAGCCTTTAATATGGCTAGAGATGGAGGATCTTCATAGTTGCCCTGAACACCAGTAGCATAGTGGACAGTAAGTGAGTACCCTGTCTGAGCATATGAAGGAGATAGTTCCACCAGCATTACAAGAAAACAGGCAGATTGTCCATTTCTCATTTCTGTTTTTCTTCAATTATCGTTTTGCAATAACTTTGATTAAAGATGAAAAGATTAGCTTTATTTGTCATGTATACATTGAAACATTAAACCATCGCTTGTGTGAATAAAATGCGCAATCTGAGGATGTTGCTGGGAGCAGCCCACAGGTGTTGCTGTGCCTCTGGCGCCAACATAGTATGTCCACAGCTCACTAACTCTAACCTGTACGTCTTTGAAATGTGGGAGGAAACTGGAGCTCCCGGAGGAAACCCACATGGTGACTGGGAGAGCGTACTATCTCCTCATAGACAGCAGCTCAACTTGAACCCCGTACCATGGCACTGTAAAGTATTATACTAGCAGTAATGCTACTGTGACACACATAGCTGTGGTTATAGGATAGACGTTGATCGGGGGGAGGGGAAGGGGCATCCGATCTGATAAACAGTCACTCTGACAGTGCTGTTCCCCCTCCCCCACCACCTTAGCACTGCCCTGACCACGGAACATAACCAGAATCAGAATCAGAATCAGGTTTAATGTCATGACGCACAGTACGTCATAAGGTTTGCTGTTTTGGAACAGCAGGACAATGGAATACATAAACACACAATAAACCATAATAAGAAATAGTTCTAAAAATTCAAATTGAATATGTGGTGCAAAGAGAGAGCAAAAATCGTGAGATAGTGTTCACAGTTTAGTTCACAGACGACTCAGAACTCTGCTGGCTGAGGAGAAGACGCTGTTCCTAAAACATTGAGTGTGGGTCTTCAGGCTCCTGTACCTCCGCTCTGGTGGTAGTAATGAAAGAGCATGTGCTGGGTGATGGGGTTCTTAATGATAGATGTTGCCTTTTTGCCAATAAAATAAAAAATCAAACATGCCAAAAAATTGACAATTACACATATATGTAATTTATCTATTTATTTAGAGATATAGCACGGAGCAGGTCCTTCTGGCCCAACGAGTTGCTGCGCTCAGCAACTCACCCATTTAACCCTAGCCTAACCACAGGACAATTTACAGTGACCAATTAACCTATTAACCTGTAGGTCTTTGGACTGCGGGAGGAAACCAGAGCACCCGGAGGAAACCCATGCGTTCACAGGGAGTACATACAAACTCCTTGCAGAGGGCACTGGGATTGAACTCTGAGCTGTAGTAGCATCGTGCTAACCACTACACTACCGTGGCAGCAACTCCCTAACAGCTCCTATGACACAATACACGCAAATGAAGTGTTTTTGCAGAGATATAGCCAAAGTAATTTAATCACGCAGATGGTAAAACTACTGGTAAAATACTTTATTGTTTGATACTTAGATCCAGCTGCTCCCCATGGGCCTCCCCGACACCAGGAAGTGATGGTTGTTCTAATCACTGTAACGTTGTAAACATGACAGCAGGATTTCCTGCAACCCTGTTTTCCTCCAAAACTGGTAAGCCCCATTCCAAATTGTCTTGGTGACTAGAATAAAGTCATAAAATCAAATAGTTTGGATAGGGGGCAGAATTTAAGTCACTATAGCTATGTTTCAAGCAGCGAGCCAATTAATCAGGCCCTTTCTACACAACATTGCGATTATTGTTTTCAACTGTATTTTCAAATCCATTCTGAAGGTGACTGTTGTGTCCGATCCCACAGACACTACCTTCAAGATCACATTTCACCGTGAGAAACTGAATAATTTTCTCCTCATCTTCCCTCTGAACATTGGCCCAATTATCTTAAATCTGCTCTGCCTAATTGCTGACACTCCAGCAGCCTTCTTTCTTGCATTATTAAAAATCCTACTAACTTACAACATCATTAAAAACTATGTTTTAATTTTGTTTCCTGCAGAGAATGACCTCAGCTTATTAAAGCAGCGATTGAAGAATATCAGCTGGGAGCTGGGGAGGTGCATCATTAAGAGCCACATCACTGAGGAAATGCCCTCTTCTATTAGAGAGGAGGTACAGGACCCTGAAGATCCACACACAATGTTTTAGAAAGAAGTTTTTTCTACTGCACCATCAGATTTCTGAATGGACAATGAATACTACCTCACTACTTTTACCTTCTCTTTGGACACTTATTATTTATTAGGAACACCTGTGCACTTGGTCGTTAATGCAAATATCTAATCAGCCAATCATGTGGCAGCAATTCTGTGCATAAGAGCATGCAGGCATGGTCAAGAGGTTCAGTTGTTGTTCAGAATGGGGGAGGATATGTGATCTAAGTGACTTTGACCGTGGAATGATTGTTGTTGCCAGACAAGGTGGCTTGAATATCTTAGAATCTGCTGATCTCCTGGGATTTTCATGCTCAACAGTTTGTAGAGTTTACAGCGAATGGTGTGAAAGACAAACAGCATCTAGAGAGTGTCAGTTCTGTGGGTGAAAATGCCTTCTTAATGAGAGAGGTCAGAGGAAGTAGCCAGACTGGTCCAAGCTGACAGGAAGGTGACAGTAACTCAAATAACCACACATTACAACAGTGGTGTGCAGAAGAGCATCTCTGAATGCACAACACATTGAATCACAAATGAGATAAAAGGGTGGGAGGAGAAGATGGAGACACGACACAGCGCATGCAGCTCTCCAATGAAATGATATCGTATTTGTAAGTAGGACGCCGTGCACAATTCTAATTTGATGGAGACAGATGTGAGAAGCACAGAGGAACATCTGGAGAAACTTCTGAAATGCCCGGTTCGCTACCGCTGCTATTGTGCGATCGAGAATCTCCGGAGAGAAGGCCCCAAAATCCCCAGGTTTGCCTGCTGCTGGTGACCGAGGCTGAGGTCGAAGCGTTCAGCAGAGATGGTGCTCGGTACTCGGTGTCGGAGGGCTGATCGGAGGCTCGAAGTTTTCAGACGACTCAGAGTTGGACGGTGGTCGGGCATGGCAGGGAGAGTTTTCTTCCTTCTCCCGTCTGCGTGAGATGTGGAACTTTTGAGAGACCTTGAACTTTTTTACTGTGCCATGGCCTGTTCTTCATCAAGTTATGGTATTGTTGCACTGTTGTAACAATATGTTATAATTATGTGGTTTTTGTTAGTTTTTCAGTCTTGGTCTGTCCTGTGTTTCTGTGATATCACACCGGAGGAATATTGTATCATTTCTTAACGCATGCATTACTAAATGATAATAAAAGAGGACTGCGTGTCCTCATAATCTAATCCAATCTAATCTGAAGATGCTGGAAATCAGGTAATGCACACAAAATGCTGGAGGAACTCCATGCCAGGTAGCATCTATGGAAAAGAGTGAGCAGTCGCTGTTTGAGGGTGAAACTCCCTGAAGTGAGTGGGCTACAGCAGCAGAAGACCCAAATGTTCTCTCAATGGCCACTTTATTGGGTACAGGAGGTACCTAATAAAGTGGCTACTGAGCGTATATTATATATTCCTTATTATAATTTATAGAATATTTTATGTATGTACTGTAACGTTGACATAAAACAACAAATCTCACAACATACTGTATGTCAGTGATACTAACCCTGATCCTGGTTCTGGCTCTGATTCCCTTTGGAACTCTCTTCTGCATTGTTTCTCTTCAGGGGAAGCGTGGAATTTTACACTGCAGCAGGGGTTACACGACGAAGTTTGTTGAATGGAAGTAAGATGCTCAGAGGTTTTTAAGGAAGTACTTAAAAGTGGCTAAATATATCTGAAATAAAGGCAGCAGGTGCTGGAAGTACTCAGCAGGTCAAGCTGCATCGGCACCTAAATGAATCTCTGCCTTCCTTTCCTTTTGAACTAACAACAAGCAGCTAAGAGCCATATTAAATCCACAGCTGCAGACATTGCTAAAAAGTAGCTACTGCCCAGCAGAGTCTTTTGTGGACACTTTCTGGACTCTGATAAGTAAAGCAAAAGGAAATATCCCTTGCTAATAGAAGCAGGCAATGGTTTTAAGCATTAACTCCACAGCAGCATACATTGCAAATAAAACATAGCTACTACCCAGCCAAGTCTTTTGTGGACACTTTCTGGACTCTGATAAGTAAAGCAAAAGAAAATAACCATCATTAATAGAAGCAGGCAATGGTTTTAAGCATTAAATCCACAACAGCACACATTGCAAATAAAACATAGGTACTGCCCAGCAGAGTCTTTTGTGGACATTTTCTGGACTCTGATAAGTAAAGGAAAAGGAAATATCCCTTGTTAATAGAAGCAGGCAATGGTTTTAAGAAGCTTAAGAACAGAACTTGAACTTGCATAGACCTTGCCACAGAGTAAAGAGCCAAAGGCACTTCTTCATAGAGCGTACAGCAAAGTAAAACTTGACTCCAAAATACATCATAGAATAGAGTGGGCAAATGCTTGGATAAAAATGTTGGTTATAAGATGCACGTTAAAGGAGACAGGTAGGGAGGTTCGGAGAATAACCTTTTGAAATTAAGGCATTATGGATGAGAACAATAAAGAGTCAATAGAGAGATGCATAATATATAGAACTTCCGTACAACAGCATGCCATTAGTGAAGAAGACTTCTTTTCCAAATGATTCTTGCCTGAAGTCTTCCCATTTATTAAAGGTAGCTAGCACAACTATTGCATGGGGTTCACGTTTCTGTTGCCCCACTTACCACACAGTAAGACGAATTTCATGGAGCCTGCAGCCAGTGATCAGCCCTGCGATCGGAGTTGGGGTGTGCAGCCACAGTTCTCCTGCTTTGAGGCGGCACCAGTTTCCTGACTAACTTCTTTCCTGCCTCTGAACTAAGGATCTGAGATCATCACATCCTGCATGGAGTCAGGAATCCCAACAATCAAAGGCCTTCATTTCTCTTCCCAGAAATTTTCGATAATAGTTATAATGTATGAACAAAAAAAAAGATCCATTAAAGGAAGAAATAAATCAAACAAATATTTAAAGATAAGGTTAAAAATGAAATAAATCAAAATTTTCCACAGGTGGTACTGCTCCCTGTGTGGCCCCTTCCACACTGGTGAGAACAGACATAGATTGGGGGACTGCTTCATCGAGCACATTTGCTCCGTCCGCCACAACAGGCAGGTTTTCCCAGTGGCCACCTATTTTAATTTTACTTCCCATTCTCGTCCTGACATGTCGAACCATGGCCTCCTCTTCTGCCACGTTGGAGGAGCAACACCTCATATTCTGCTTGGGGAGCCTCCAACTTGGTGATATGAACATTGATTTCTCTAACTTCAGGTAATTTCTATTCCCCCCCCCACCAACTTCTCTTTTTCTATTCTCGATTCAGGCTCCCGTCTGATCTCTTCTCTTCTCTTCACCAGCCCATCACCTCCGTTTGCTGCCCCTCCTCCTTCCCTTTCTCCCATGGTCTATTTTCCTTTCCTATCAAATTCATTCTTCTTCAGCCTTTACCTTTTCCACTTATCACCTCACAGCTTCTCACTTAATCACCCCCTCCTCCACCTCCCACCTTCTACCTCAGCTGATCCACCTATCATCTGCCAGCCTGCTCTCCTTCCCCTCCCCCACTTTCTAATTCTGGTTCCTTCTCCCTTCCTTTCCAGCTCTGATGAAGGATCTCGGCTCAGAACATCGACAGTCTATTCTCCTTCCTAGTCGCTAGCTGATTGGCTGAGTTCCTCCAGCATTTTGTGTGTGTTTTACTGAAGTTTGTATCCATAACCATGGACTAACTGAAGCAAATTAGTGTCAAAGATATATTGTTAGCAATGGCAATCCTAGATCAATATACACCACATATTGATTAAGTGTCCTCATAATCTAATCTAATCTATATCTTGATAAAAATGGCAAGTGTGTTTAAAGGATTCACAAAGAGATTCTGCAGATGTTGGAAATCCAGAGCAACACACACAAAATGCCAAAGGAACTCAGCTGGTCAGGCAGCACCTATGGAGGGAAACAAGCAGTCAATGTTTTGGGCTGAGAACCTTCATTAGAACTGGTGATCCTTCCCTTTGCATTCACTGTGGTATAGCATGAAGACCTGTTTGTTCTAACCACTGTTGGGCTTGTCTCCCTTCATGTCACAATTATGGCAATGTATTGGTGGTGGTGGGGGAGTGTAGAGGGGTGGGTTAATGGGAGGAGATATTGATCAAGCCTGACCCCTTCGGTAACAGTAAGCACAAGGGATTCTACAGATGCTGGAAATCCAGGTTAACCCACACAAAATGCTGGAATAACTCAGCAGATCAGGGAACATCTATGGAAATGAATAAACAGTCAATGTTTTAGGCCAAGACTCATTATCAGGACTGAATTTGAAGGTGCTGTTAAAGAGTCTTTGCTCAAAACTTTGACTGTTTATTTCTCTCCATAGATCTGGGTGACCTTAAGAGGTGTAGTTCAAATGGATAGCCAGAGATAAATAATCACTAACTTAGTTGAAGTGACATTCAAATTCAAGTTCAAGTTTATTGTCATCTGAATGTATACAACCAAACGAAACAATATTCCTCCGGACCATAGTGCACGCAGAAAAGTTATATCACATACAGAACATAAAACAAAACATCACCATCAATAAGTTAATAAAATATAATTCAAGATGTATGTTTTGACATCTTTTTTTTTGCAGCAGCTGTACAGGGCAAAGGCATAAAATCACTAGAAAAATACAACAATAAATAAATTGTGTGGAAAAAAGGAATAATGGGGTAGCGTTCATGGTTCATGGACCTTTCAGAGATCTGCTGGTGAAAAGGAAAAAGCTGTTGCTGGATCATTGATTGTGGATCTACAGGCTCCTGTATCTTTTCCCAGATGGTGGAAATGAGAAGAGGGCATGTCTCAGATAGCAAGAGTCTATCAATGATGGATTGTGCCTTCTTGAAGATGTCCTTGATGTTGCACAGGATTCTGCCCATGATGGGGTGGGCTGGAAGGTGTCCTTGATGTGGCGGATTGTTCTGCCCATGTTAGAGCTGGTTCTGCGGCCCCTTGCAATCCTCTGCATTGCAGTCTGTGAAGCACTCCAGTCACAATGGTTTCCGCCGTAGTTCTGTGGAAATTAGTAAGTCTGTGGTAACAGACTGAATCTCCTCAAGTCCTAACTCAGGTAGACATGTGGAGTAAGGAATAGTTTGTGTGTGAAGTTGATGAAGTGGGTGAAAGATCACCAACACGTAATGTCAGCTATTGCTCTTTCCACCGAAGCTGACCTGTTGACAGTCTCCAGTGCTTCCTGTTCTTAATTTCTAATTTCCGTAACCAGCAGTTCTTTTGCTTTTCCTGAAACACTCAGTTTCCATTTCTAAATATTTTAATGATTGCACATGCAGCATACAGCTCTCTAGAAACATGAACAAGCAATATATTTTCTTTAAGTGGATGAACGGATGTGCTGGCATGGGAGAGGGTCCAGAGGACGTTCACGAGAATGATACCAGGAGTGAAAGAGTTAACATATTAGGAGCATTTGATGACCCTGGTTCCGTACTCACTAGGTTTTAGAAGATTGAGGGTGGATCTCATTGAAACCTATTGAATATTGAAAGTCCAGGATAGAGTGGACTTGGAGAGGATGTTTCCTATAGTGAGGGAGTCCAGGACCAGAGGGCAGAGCCTCAGAAATCAAGAACATCCCTTTAGAACAAAGATAGGGAAGAATTTCTTCAGCTGGAAGGTGGTGAATCTTTGGAATTCATTGACATAGACAGCTGTGGAGGCCAAGTCACTGTGTATGTTTAAAATAGAGTTTGCTAGGTTCTTGATTCATCAGGGTGTCAATGGTTACTGGGAGAAGGCAGGAAATAGGGTTGGAACAGTTAATGAATCGGCCATGATGGAATAGCAGAGCAGACATAATGGGCTGAATGGACGAATTCTTCTCCTGTGTCTTATGGTCTATGGTGCTAGGTCTTTGTTTAACTTTGAAGTCAAAGTTGGGGTTATTGTCACATGATCATCGGGGACACTACTCAGCCCAATTGTAAACTGTTTCAGCCGCTTCTGTCTGGCAAACGGTACCGCAGCATTAAAGCCACGACCAACAGACTACAGGACAACAGGAATTCTGCAGATGCTGGAAATTCAAGCAACACATATAAAAGTTGCTGGTGAACGCAGCAGGCCAGGCAGCATCTCTTTTCCTAGAGATGCTGCCTGGCCTGCTGCGTTCACCAGCAACTTTTATATAGACTACAGGACTGCTTCTTTCTACAAGCCATTAGACTTTTAAATCTGCACTTTGCGATGGAGTCATAACGCAAAGATTTTTACTCCCTCGCTTTGTGGGACGGATGTAAGATTAAAGTAAATTCAGTTTAATTCAATTCAATGTGTGCATAGGTACAACAAAACATTATTTTCTGCAGCAACTTGACACACGACACGCACAAAAAACATCATTTAAACATAAATTATACACAATTATTACAAGTGGAAAAACATGATTAGAGCATAGAGAAACAAATACAGGCAAATGGGATGAGATCAGATAGGTTGGCATGGACGAGTTGAACCAAAGAGTTTGTTTCAGTGGTGCATGAGTCTACGTGCAGGCAGATGGGGCTGGTTTGGAGTAGCACCAAGGTTAGCATGAAAATAGTGGGCCGAAGGGTCTGTTCTTGTGCTGAGTGTTCTTCTTCGTACAGTCTATGTTATATGTCTGTCTGAGTGAGTACAGCAGATGTTCTTCTTGATGGAATCTTAAAGCAACCTGGTAGTTTTATGACTTCCTTTACAGTATAACATGTTGTAACATGTCCCTGTGATGCTGCTGCAAGTAATTACATATATTTACATGGGCAGAGTGCTGATGAGGGGTCTCGGCCCAAAACATCAACTACGAGGGGTGATTGATAAGTTAGTGGCCTAAGGTAGAAGGAGTCAATTTTAGAAAACCTAGCGCATTTATTTTTCAACATAGTCCCCTCCTACATTTACACACTTAGTCCAGCAGTCGTGGAGCATACGGATCCCTTCTTTGTAGAAGTGGTCCACAGCAGGGGTGATTGATAAGTTCGTGGCCTAAGGTAGAAGGAGATCAGTTATTAACTTCAAACTTTCTGCATTATCACTCAAAGAGATGAACTGCATGTGCGTGTAACAAGAGCATCTTGGACCTCCAGGTGGTCCACAGCAGGGGTGATTGATAAGTTCGTGGCCTAAGGTAGAAGGAGATGAGTTATACAGCTCTCGTTACATGCACATGCAGTTCAACTCTTTCAGTGAAAATGCAGAAAGTTTGAAGTTAATAACTCATCTCCTTCTACCTTAGGCCACTTCTGCAGGTCCAAGACACTGACTTCTATAAAGAAGGGGTCCATATGCTCCACGACTGCTGGACTAAGTGTGTAAATGTAGGAGGAGACTATGTTGAAAAATAAATGCTGGACAACAGCTGGACTAAATGTGCAAATATAGGAAAAATAAATGTGCTAAATTTTCTAAAATTGACTCCTTTTACATTAGGCCATGAACTTATCAATCACCCCTCGTACTTATTACACTCCATTGATGCTGCCTAGCCTGCTGAGTTCTTCCAGCATTTTTGAGTGCGTTACTCTGCATTTCCATAATCTGTAGAATCCCTAGACCACTGGCCCAGCTCATTAGAGAGCAGCCCAATAACTGTGACCATTTGCCCTGTGTAATTTTACTTGCCTGCAATGGGTTATTATAATTTAATTTGCCAGGGTTTTCATCACTTCTCAAACCACACACCTTTCCAGCTCTCCTTGTCTTCCCCCACCTCCTTCACCCCCGTTCTTTCCAGCTCACTACTCACTGACTTCTCCATGGGGTATTGGTTTCCTGTCCCAGAGCAGTCTGGTGTCATATTTCTACCAGATAAATCAATGGGGCCGCGTTGGATGGGGAAGACCCTCAATTCCTGTAGTGGTGAATCATACTGGGGGTCATCATGGTCTGAGTCGACGTTCCCCTTAGGGGTTGGGGGGCACATGAGTGGCGACAGTCCCAATGCTTTTCTTTTTAAATCTTTTTATTGAATAAGTATACAAAAAGGTAAGCCATATAGGCACTAATACACTGTTAGAATATAATAAAATTACAGAAGATATTAATACAAAAAAAAACTACAAACAATGTAATTTAAACATAACGTACCAAGGTAACATAATAGTATACTAATTTTTATATATATATCAATAGAGAAAAGGAAAAAAAAACCCAAAAAAAACCCACTGTGCAACTAAACTAAAAGCAAAGCAAAGCAATGGGCTAACTTGAAACCAAACAGAGTTAAAAAACTTAAAATCACATCCTCAATCCTGACCTCCATTAAAAACAGTAAAAAAAACAAGAAGGGTATATATTACATTAAATGAAAATATTGAATAAAAGATCTCCAAGTCTGTTCAAATTTAAATGAGGAGTCATAAAGATTGCTTCTAATTTTCTCCAAATTCAAGCATAATATCGTCTGAGAAAACCAAAAAAAGGTAGTTGGAGCATTAAGCTCTTTCCAATGTTGTAAGATACATCTTTTCACCATTAAAGTAAGAAATGCAATCAATGTACGGGCTGAAGGGGAAAGATTACTGGAAATTTTAGGTAGTCCAAAGATAGCGGTAATAGGGTGAGGAGAGATATCTATATTCAATACCTTGGAGATAATATTAAAAATGTCTCTCCAAAAAGTTTCCAGAGTAGGGCAAGACCAAAACATATGAGTTAAAGAGGCTATCTGCCCCGGACATCTATCACATGAAGGATTAATATGAGAATAAAAGCGCGCTAACTTATCTTTGGACATATGTGCTCTATGAACAACTTTAAATTGAATTAGGGAATGTTTAGCACAGATAGAGGAAGTATTGACTAATTGTAAAATCTGCCCCCAGTCATCCACGGAAATGATAAACCCCAATTCCTGTTCCCAATCTACCCTAATCTTATCAAATGGAGCTTTCCTAAGTTTCATAATAATATTATAAATCATAGCCGATGCACCTTTCTGACATGGATTAAGGTTAATTATAGTATCTAAAGTGTATGTAGGGGGAAGCATTGGAAAGGAAGAAAGTATAGTACTTAGGAAATTTCTAACTTGTAGATATAGTCCCAATGGTTTTAAGGAATGCAATAGAACATTGCTTAAAACATTGACTATGAATACAGGAATGAAAAGGCATTGCATGGTTTATTCTTGTAAACACATTTTTACTAGGAATAAAGTTTATTTTGGTATAAAAATGGGCAGTGCGGCTTGTTGAGTCAGAAGGGTCTGTACCACACTGTATCACGAGATAAATAAATCAATAAAAGTAATCTACTTGATAAATTAGGGAACTGAGGCTTTGTGTAACATTAATGCAACCACGTAATTGTTATTGTGACTGGCTTCAGAAGAGAAACAGTGGCGGGACCTATTGAAATGTGAAAACAATGACAGGAGGAGTTCAGTGCAGGGAATTATGAATTTATACTCATGGTCTCAGATTGCAGGAGCAACACCTCATATTCCATCTGGGTAGCCTCCAGCCTGATGGTGCGAAGGTTGTTTCCTCAAACTTCCAGTAATCTTTCCCCAAACCTCCTCCCCAACTCTTTTTCCATTCCCCATTTTAGCTCCCCTCTTACTTCCCTTCCCATCACCTCTGGTGCCCCTCATCGTTCCCTTTCTCCTATGGTCCTCTCTCCTCATAAATCAGATTCCCTCTTTGAACCTATCCCCTTCCAGCTTCTCACTTCATTCCCCCTTCCCCACTCACCCACCTTCCCCCTCAACTGGCTTCAGCTATCACCTGCCAGCTTGTACTCTTTCCCCTTCCCCTTCCTACCTTCTTAACCTGGTTTATTAGCCATTTTCCCCCCTTCTCCCTTTCCCCCTCTCACTTCTTCCATTCACCATTCTGTGCCCCCCCCCCCACCTCTTCTCTTCTCCTAACATGTCTTTCACCTCCCTCTGCCTTCCCTTTCTCCTGTGGACCACCGACCTCTCCTATTAGATTCCTTCTACCCACCCTCCCCCATGGCTTCACCTATCACTTTCTAATTCGTGCTCCCTCCCCTGCACCTGGCTTCTGCCCCCTTTCCCTCCAGTCCTGCTGAAGGGTCTCAGCCCAAAACACTAACCGTACTCCTTTCCAGAGATTCTGCCTAGCCAGTTGAGTTCCTCCAGCATTGCGTGTGTGGCAGGGTTCCTTCACCACTCTGTGTGTGCTGATCTGTACCAACTATGTTATCTCTCTATTGTGACAGACATGCCCACATCAAGTTCTTGTAACGCACTTCAGCATTGCAGTACGCATCCATTAAGTCCCTGACTCTCTTTTTCATTCGATATGCTTGCAGCAACACAACAAAGGTATAACTGTGATATTTTTAGCTTCTATTGGAGTGAATGATAAAAAAATGACAGTGAGCTTCCTCTGCTGCTTGTAATCAGTATTTTACCAGAAATGTTTTGTTGGCTTCAGTAAGTAACACCCGAAAGATGTGATGTACAAATTCCCACTCACTCTGGCTAGAACTGCATTGTTCAAAGTTCAAAGTAAATTTATAATCAAAGTACCTATATGCCTGGGTGGAGGATGGAGACATGTCTCTACCAAAGGAGGTGTAAAGTGGTTCTTCCCTCCCGCTAGCTTGCAGATTACCCTTGGGCAGGGTATAGCACCTGCTTAGCCCCCCAAGCAAGGTCACGTGAAGCCATGGGAGCAGGTGGTGAATGGCCGTATGAGCAACTGGTGCATATCACGAGTCCTGGTTATGCGACCACTGACACCAGGCAGTCAGTCTCTGAAAGGTATTGATAATGGCTGGAGTCACCCATTTTGTGAAGACACTGCCCAGAAGGCGACAATGGAAAACCACTTCTGTAGAAAAAATTGCCAAGATCAATCATGGCCATGGAACGACCATGATCACCTATGTCATATGACACATAATGATGATGACGATCTTCCCTGATCTACAATTTCAATCCTGATGAAGAATGGTGACCCCAGCATCGACTGTCCATTTCCTAGCACAGATGCTGCCTGATCCTCTGAGTTCCTCCAGCTCTTTATGTGTTGCTGAAAGAGACTGACGTGTCAGTTGTCCTAAAGGAAACAAAGCGGACAAAATAAATCCAAAGACATGTCAGAGAAATGAGAAGATAATAGAATGCATCTAATCAGAAGTGGAAAAAAAATAAAGCTGCAGCAACAACAACTGAAATGCTGGAAGAGCTCAAGCAGTCAAGCAGCCTCTGAGAAAGAACCCATTACACAGACTGCTTCTTTCCAGGGTTTCTGTGTTTGTTATTAGCAGAAGTAGTTCACATCAGTTTTGAAGTATTAGATTATGGATAATCAATTGGTGGACTTCTTTGAGGAACTAATTTAACCTTTTGATATTGGTTGCCTGGGGATAATGTGAAGACATTGTGCAGAGTGTGGGTGTCAATTATTCATCAACTCAAGCTTTAAATCTTGTTATGACAGATAAAGACGCCAGCAGAAGGGACTGAGATTCAGAGTGGAATTCAGCAGTAAACATAATGACTGTGGGTTACCATTTGTTAATCTGGAAATAAATTATTAATTTAGGAATTTTCTAGCCTTGTGTTGGCATCTCAATGTATTGCATGAATGGGATATATTTTTCTGAAGTGTTTTTGCTGAATACACAGTGGATCCTATCCACCCTCTACACGTCCATAAAGTGGAGTTGATCCAAGGGATAGGATACAAGGAGAAGGCAGCAGAATGGGATTGAGAGAAGGAAGGGGACATGAGGGTGATGAATTTGTCAAGCTCATTGCCACAGACAGTTTTGGTGGTTAGGTCATTGGGTATTTTTAAAGCGGAGGTTGATTAGTCAGGGCGTCAAAGGTTATGGGAAGAAGGCAGGAGAATGGGGTTGAGAGAGATAATAAATCAGCCAGAATGGAGTAGACTAGATGGGCCAAATGGCCTAATTTTGTTGTTTTATTTTATGATCTTATTGTCTTATGATAAATGGGAGTATGTGCCTGATATGAAATTCATATCACAGAAACCAAGTTTGATTCAATCAATAATAAAGACTATGAAGGGAAAAAATCAATGCCAGACTGACTCAACAGCAGCACAGGTCACTTGCTTAAATATAATTTAATTCCGTTGTCTCCTCCAGGACTTTGCAATATCTGGATTCTCCATCATTTTATTTTCTCCCTTCCAGTTATACATGTATTACAGCCAGGGGCGTCCGAGTTCGCAGTTCAGTTCTGATGCCGGCTGTGCGAAGCTTATGTGGTCTCCCTGTGAGCACGGGGGTTTCCTCCGGGTGCTCTGGTTTCCTCCCAAATCGCAAAGCCATACAGGTTGGTCGGTTAAGTGGTCATTGTAAATTGTCCCGTGATTAGGCTCGGGTTAAATAGGTGGATTGCTGGGCAGTGTGGCCCGGTGAACTGGAAGGACGTGTTCTTCATGGTATCTCCAAATAAGTAAATATTCTTTGGCAGGTCGGTAATTTTGTGTGTTTCAGTGTGCCCTGTTTAATGAAAAATTATCATTCTGGTGAGTTTGGATAAGGAAGATTTGAGGAAATTGGAATATAAAACTGAGATTGGTTTTGCGATTTTGGATCGCCAGTTGTGAGATTGTACACAGTGGGCATGTGTGCCTGTATCTGTCGGCACTAGAATAGAAAAGGGCAAAGCACTGTCCAGGGACATTCACAGGGAGAAAAGAGAAAGTCACTTATTAACAGGCTGCTGGCTAATGCTGACTAATTCTATCATTTGCTTTTGAACCTATTCATCTCTGTAACTTTGTCTAGTTTTTCACATATCCTTCTAAGCCCACTCTTTGAACCAGCACATGCCAGCAACTTTTAATGACCTGTAAATTTCTCTGAGGTGTATTTTTCGTTGTGGCACCAGAAGTATTTCAAGCCACTTTTCTAAGGTGAGGAGCGATATACTCAGTGGAAGGACTACAGCAGCAGAAGATAGCGAACTTCTACTCAGTGGTCACTTTACAGGAGGTACCTAATGAAGTGGCCGTTGAGAATATAAATGCAATTTATTTTTACCATGGCTGGAGGTTATAGGCCAGACGCGTCACAGCTTCCATGATTTATTTCCAGTTCAGCTTTTGAAAAGATTAAGAGGAAAATTTTCTTTAGCCGGAGACTAGTGAATCTGTGGAATTTGTTGCCATAGGCAGCTGTGGAGGCCAAATCTTTATGTATATTTAAGGCAGCGATTGAGAGATTTCTTAATTGGACAGGCCATGTAGGGATATCGAGGGAAGACAGGACAATAGGGCTGAGAGGGAAAAATTGGATCAGCCATGATGAAAAGGCAGAACAGACTCGATGGGCCAAACGGCCAATTCCGCTGCCGTGTCTTATGATCTTACGGTCTAAATTATTTGGATACAGTATATTAGTGTGATCACTTGAGCTAAGTGTGAAGTTCTCTTAAGGGGTTGTCTTTTGGAGGCCAACACAGGACCCACATATTCTGGTACAGAGTGGGCAAGAGTAAGTTGAGGCTATTGTTAGTGGTTGGGGGTCTTTTGGTTCTTCAGTCTCTCCTTTTGCAGCTGCTGCTTGTTCTCTGAAGCACAGCCAAGGTCACTCTTATGTAGCACAGCTCCCTCTTGAACAAATTTCCTCCAGATAAATCTGTTGACTGCCATACCTTCCCAGTTTTTAGATTTAATGCTGAATTTCTTCAGAATATATGCAGTACTGTGCAAAATTCCTAGGCACACATACTGTATATAGCTGGGGCATGTAAGACTTTTGTACGGTACTGTATTGTCGACATGGAGCAGAGAGTGAGTTTGTAAATCTGTCCGGAGCAAAGGATGTTGGGAATGGTGAGGGCGCAGTGCCATGGTAGGGGTGTGGGACAGGTGGCAGAGAAGGAGTGCCAAGAATGGGAGGGTGGCATGGGTACAGACACACCCAACCCTGAGACACCAGGCAAAGTCATTTGATTGGATGCAATTGTTTTATTGATCATTACAGAATGCCTCCCTGGTGCTTCCTGCTCCCTCCCCAACTATGATTCACCTCTCCCTGCCCTTCCTACTCCCAGTCCACAACAGAGACCCATATCAGAATCAGGTTTATCATCACTCATATACGTCATGAAATTTGTTTCTTTTTTGGAGCAGCAACAGTACAGTGCAATACATAAAATTACTGCAGTACTGTGCAAAAGCCTTAGACATCCTAGCTATATATATGTGCCTAGGTCTTTTGCACAGTACTGTATGTGGATATATAATGGATAAATGACTATATGAAATCGAATAACGTCATCAATAATGTCATCATCACCATGAAGAGTGGTGGTACGTGTGGAATTCCTCATTCTATTTCATCCAGTCATTTATCTAACCATCTATTCCTTACTCCTTTCTGTGTTTTCCAGCTAATTCCTAAGTCCATCTCTGTTACTTTCCTCAACATGTGTGGAATTCAATGTTACAGTCTCCTCCTCTGTCACATCATGCATAGCGCTTAATTATCAAAGCACCTTTCTCAGCAGATCCCAAACTGCTGGCCCCTAACCACCAAACAGGATGCTTACCGATTGGAACATCACTGTCTGCATGTTCTCTTCCAAGACAAACACCTTCCTAACTCTGAAGTAGGTATGTCTTTCATAGTCATAGAGTCATAGAAAAGGACAACATAAAAACAGGCTCTTCAGGCTATTAGTCCGTGCCAAACCATTTAGACTACCTACTCCCATCATTAAAATGTTCCCACAACTAATGGACTCACTTTCAAGCAATCTTCATCTCATGTTCTCAATATTTTTTTTGCTTATTTAGTTATTACTATTGTTTCTTCCATTTGTTTTTGCACAGTTTGCTGCCTTCTGCACTCTGGTTGAACGCCCTAGTTGTACGGTCTTTCATTGATCCTGTTATGGTTATTTTTCTACACATTTGTTGAGTATGCACACAAGAAGATGAATATCAGAGTGTGTATGGTGACGTATATGTATTTTTTAAATAAACTTTACTTTGAACTTTGAGCTGCACCTGGACCATAGCCCTCCATACCCATACTGTCCATGAACCTATCCAAACTGCTCTTAAATATTTCATTGAGACAGAAGAAAAAAATAGAATGCAGAATACAGTGTAACAGCTACTGAGAAAATGCAGTGCAGGTAAACAATAAAGTGCAAGATCAGAACAAGGTAGAGCTGTCTACCCAATAGTAGTCCGAGAACTCCTTGATCTACCGAACTGAAGGCAGCTCATCCCTGCCTTGTCAAGGGCAATTAGGTATGAACTTGTATCCAGCAAATGAATGAAAATAAAGCCCATTCCCTTACATAACAGATTCCCATTCTCACTACCCCAGAGTTGAAGAATTCTCTCTGCAATCAAAATCAGAATCTGCTTTATGCATTCGGAGATGCTCATTTGCACACCGCTGTTGTATCTCATGGTTATTTGAGTTGCTTTTGCCTTCCTGTCAGCTTGAACCAGTGTGGCCATTCTCCTTTGACTCCCTCATTAATAAGGCATTTTCACCTGCAGAACTGCTACACACTGGATGCTTTTTTTTTTGAACCATTCCCTGTAAAGTCTAGAGGCTGTTGTGTATGAAAATCTCAAGAGATCAGGAGTATCTAATATATATGTCAGAAATTTATCATCAGAGTACATGCACGTCACCACATTTATCTACAATACTGTGCAAAAGTCATAGGCACATAAACGTATATAGCTAGGGTGTCTAGGGTTTCTAAGACTTTTGCACAGTACTGCAGTAATTTTGAGCATTGCACGGTGCTGTTGCCGCTCCAAAATAAAACAAATTTTATGGCATATGTGAGTGATGATTCTGATATGGGTCTCTATTGTGGACTGAGAGTGGGAGGGGGCAGGAAGAGTTGAATCATGGTTGGATCAAAGTAAGATTGCCTTAGGGACTCCAGGTCCAGAGTTTTCCTTTGGGGTTTATTTCCAAAGCCTTCCCCATGAGTGGGTTTAGCTGCTAGGCAGCAGAGGTTTGAGATCAGAGATTTCCTTCTCCTTGATGAGCTGCCAACCACAGCTGACAAGCACATCTGCACAAAGTGACTGGTTTTAAAGCACTATGACAACTTTAAGGAGCCTATATATCAAAGTTCAAAATTCTTTTTTTTTAATTTTATTTTTATTTGGATAAGGAATTCACAAATATCATGTACTTTTTTCACACATATAACCTTTTCCATTTCTTTATATGTATAAAACTACAATTATTTATACATTCTTAAGTACACATTGAGATGATATAAAAGGAAAATAAACATTTAAATAGATAATTATGTACTGTGGTAAATCTAACCTATTAGGCTAAGTAATGAAATTAGTTGTTAAGAAAAATGGTAATAATAGTTTCCATACAACCCTTCTGGACCATTTCCACTGGTCCAAAATGTTGCATACAAGCCTATATACCAACCATTGTAAGTGTTTATATCCTAATTTGTTCATGCTTGTTCCTGCCCACAGACATAATTATCCAATCCCTATGTACTTGTTTACTTAATTTTTTCATTTTTTTTATCCCTTTCCCAAATCTTTCCCTTTACTTGTGTTAATTCTCTATTTTCCAAAAAAAACAAACATTTAGACTAGGGGTGCTTACGTTAGCAATATTACTGTGTTGATGAGAAGAGCAATATAAATCATTAGGAGAGTCATCTAAAGTCTGCTCGCATTGGGGTTATATATTCAATCCATTTATTCCAGATTTGATAAAATCTTTCTTTTTGAGTTCTCAGGGAGTAAGTCAACTTTTCCATTTTCAGTACTTATAATCAGAGTACATACCTGTCACCACATACAACCCTGAGATTCTTTTTTTCTTTTTCTGCGGGCATACTTAGCAAATCTATAGAACAGGAACCTTAAACAGCATCTATGAACTGTAAACATCAGGAACTGTAAGCTGTAAGCAGACTGTGCAAATGCAGATAATAAATAAATAGCAATAAATAATTAGCATGACATAGCAAGATAAAAGAGTCCTTAAGTGAGTGTAGCTGTCTTGTTTTGTTCAAGAGCCTGATGGTTGAGGGGTAGTAACTGTCCCTGAACCTGATGGTGTGAGTCCTGAGGCACCCGTACCTTCTACCTGATGGCAGCAGTGAGAAAAGAGCATGGTCTGGGTGGTGAGGGTCTTTGACGATGGATACTGCTTTTCTACGGCAACGTTTCAAGTAGAAGTGCTCATTGGTTCAGAGGGTTTTACCCATTATGTACTGGGCTGAATCCACTACCTTTTGTATATACATTGTAATTTATAATTTTTTTAAATGTATTACACTGTACTGCAGCCTCAAACTAACAAATTTCATGCTATATGGCATCGATTATTAAACCTGATTCTGAGAAGAGGAATAGCGAGGTCATATTCTTTGTTTCATGGACAGTTTAGAAATCTGACGACGGAGTGGAAGAAGCTGTTCATAAGTCGCTGAGGGTCTTCAGGTGTCTGTACCTCTTCCCTGATGGTAATAATGAGAATGGCTTTCAAAGACTTAACAGTGGCTTTTTTTTTGTATTTTTGGAATAGTGTTAAACCTTCTTAGTTGCAGTGATCTCTCTGTCGCTCTAAAAGCCTTCCCCAATGTTAGAGAGCTTGCTCCAAATGTATTTCAGTCTTCTATTGTCCAGAATAAAAGGCAGACTCCAGTTAGTCAGTTCTTTTAGGTTTAAACTTTTTGTTAGTCTCGTCATTGTGAATCCTGAGCTTTACCATCTTCATTGCTTCTAACCCCTGATTTTTTAATACAGGGACCATATTTGCGATATGCTCTCCTGCTTATTTGTCAAATGTATTTTGACATGTTTACAAAAGTAATAGAAAATATGAGTCCGCGACGCTCAAAACTGGGTCCCGAATCATTAATCATTCTTCTTTATATTTAATCATTGGACCAAAAAAGAAAGCAATAATGGGAGGACGATTCCAGGAAGAGCTCGAAATGACTCAGTTTTGTGTTGTACAAATCCTGTGTGTGCCCACCTCCATTTCAATGAGCTTTGCCAATATCCAGCAGATATATATTAGAGTTTCGGACGCATAAACATTCAGCCAAAAGCCTTATTCCAACTCTCCTGCAATTAAAATTCTTTACACTTCTGACCTCAACTTCATATTTAGCCTTTCTGGCATAAAAAAGATTCAGACCCTGGGGACTGTGGTGATGTTATGTCTCCCAGTCATCGACAGTTGATCTAATATTGTGAATAATCTCAAGGAATTCTTCTCGGACTATGCAAATAACTCAGAACTACGCGGGGAGCTGATGAATGACTCGCAAGATGAGTCTAGACATTAAGTTATGCAATTGAGAGATAAACTTTGCAGTTTTTCCAGTCAAGTGTGTCGACACAGCCGTAAGCTAAAATGAAGTATTGAGAATAACTTTTAAAGTCCATGGTGAATACATTGAACATTAACTATGCTTTTGTAACCTGCAGACACGACTGATACTTGTCTTTCCATGTTCCATTCTCTGTAAGTACAGAACTCTAATGTTAGCGACCCATCCCTTGCAAAGCTCCTAGGCGACCTTACAGAAGTCATAGACCACTACGGCAAAGAGGAAGGCCCATCAGCCCATCTAAACCACTGCTCGCTGTAAGGAGTTTGTTCGCTGTCCCCGTGACTGCGTGGGTTTCCTTCGGGTGCTCTGGTTTCCTCCCACAGTCCAAAGACAAGCCAGTTGGCAGGTTAATTGGTCATTGTAAATTGTCCTGTGATTAGGCCAGGGTCAAATCGGGGGTTGCTGGGTGACGCAGCTTGAAAGGGAGGAAGGCTCTGTTCCGCGTTGTATCTCAATTAATAAATAAACAAACAAACAAATAATCCATACCGAACTGTTATTCTATCTAATCCCCTTGATCTGGACCATGACCACAGCCCACCATTCATGTCCCATCCACATACTTAACCGAAACTCTCTAAAAAGCTGCAATCCTCCACTTTTGTTGACAGCTCATTTCTCTCTCTGATTGAAGAAGTTTCCCCTCAGGTTAAACTTTTACAATTAATGATCTCTAGTTCAAATCTCACCCAACCTCAGTGGAAAAAGCCTACATGCATTAACCATATCTATACCCCTCATAATTTTGTATACCTCTATCAAATCTCCTCTCATTCTCCAGTGCTCCAGAGCATAAAGTCACAGCCAATGCGACCTTTCCCAACAGCTTATGTCCTCAAGTCCTGGCAACTTCGTTGTAAGTTTTCTCTGTACTCTTTCAATCTTATTGATACCTTTCCAGTAGGTAAGTGACCAGAACCGTACATAATACTTCAAATTAGATCTCAATGTCTTATACAACTTCAACATAACATCACATCTCCTGTACTCAATAAATTGATTTTTGAAGGCCAATGTGTCAAAAGTTCTCTTTACAAACCTATTCACCTGAGATTCCACTTTCAAGGAATGATGGATCCCTATTCCCAAATCTCTCATTCTGCTGCACTCCTCAATGCCCTATAAGACCTTGGTTTCGATCTACTGAAATGCAAATCCTCACACTTGTCTGCATTAAATTCCATCTGTCATTTTTCCAGCTGGTCTAGATCTCACTGCAAGTTCTGATAGTCTTCCTCACCATCGACTACACCCCCAATCTTGGTGCCATCTGCAAATTTGGTGATCCACATCCAGATCATTGATATAGATGCCAAACAACAATAGATACAGCACTGATCGCTGGTTTGTTTTTTCCCAAAGTGCAACACCTCATGTTTATCTGCACTGAGTATTTATAATAGTGAGAGATATAGATACAGGTGTCTGGTGGATATACATCTTTACCAAAGGAGGTGTAAGACGCTCCTTCCCTCCGCTAGCCTGCAGGTCACCCTTGGGCAAGATGTACGACCTGCTTAGTCACCTCCCTCCTTAATCAGAGTCATGTGAAGTCATGGGTGCAGGTGGTAGATGGTCGTATGAGTAGCTGGTGCATATCACAAGTCCTGGTTATGTGACCACTGACGTCAGGCAGACAATCTCTGAAGAGTATTGATAATGACTGGGGCCACCCCTCTTGTAAAGACACTGCCCAGAAGAAGGCAATGGCAAACCAATTCTGTGGAAAAATTTGCCAAGAACGATCATGGTCGTGGAAAGACCTTCGTCGCCCATGTCACACGACGAATGAGATAAGGTGGGTGGTAACAGGCTTTCCCGCAGGGTAGGGGAGTCCAGAACTAGGGAGCAGAGATTTAGGATTAGAAGGGAAAGATTTAAAAGGGATCTAAAAGGTAGTTTTTCACAAGGAGCCTGGTGAGTGTACGGAATGAGCTGCCAGACAGGTGGCTAGAAGCAAGTAAAACAGTACCATTTAAGAAGCAGACATCAGGCCTCTAACTTCCAGTCATGAAGACCAGGGGGCTTCCAACTTTTGAACCCAGGTGGCTGGAACTGTAAGGCGGCACTTCAACAGCAGCACCACTATGTTGACCGCAGTTGCCGATAATGTGGGTCTACATGTTGAAAACATTGTAGTGGAAGAGGTGGTCCATAGCGGTTCTTGTTGACGGAAGGTTAGGACTGAGCAGGTTAGTGTACAAACCAGATGGTTGTAGGGAAATGGCTGTTCCTGAGCCTTATGTGGAAACACCAATGCCATTGAATGGAATATCCCACAAAAAGTAATGGATGTGGCCCAGTCCATCACGGGGAAAGCCCTCCCCACCATTGAGCACATCTACATGAAATGCTGTTGCGGGAAAGCAGCATTCATCATCAGGGACCCCGACCATACAGGACTTGTTCACTTCTCATTGCTGAAGGTACAAGAGCCTCAGGACTCACATCACCAGGTTCAGGAACAGTTATTACCCCTCAGCCATCAGGCTCTGAACAAAAGGGGATAGCTACACTTAATTTCACTTGCCACATCATTGAAATGTTCACACAACCAATGGACTTTCAAAGACTCTTCATCTCATGTCCTCAGTACTTATTGCTGATTTATTTATTATTATTATTTCTTCTTTTCTGCATTGGCACAGTTTGTTCTCTTCAGCACTCTGGTTGAATGGTCTAGTTGTGCAGTCTTTCATTGATTCTGTTACAGTTATTATTCTATAGATTTGTTATGTATGCCACAAGTAAATGAATCACAGGTTTGTTTATGGTGACATAGAAGTTGTACTTTGATCCCAAATTTACTTTGGACTTTGGTGTTGTGAGAGGGCAGGCCTCTGCATGCCCTGCCTAACGGCAGAAGCACAGAAAGGAGATAACGGTGATGAATTTAATTCATTCAGCCGCGTAGGAAAAATCATTTGGCATATTTAACGGGAGCTTGATAGGTGCAAGTTAATTATTATCAGATTTTCTTCCCTGAGGCAGTTAATCTGATCAACCATTCTATTTAGCACCCTCATCCCCCCTATCTGTTACCTCAGTAACTACCTTGCGCTGTAAACACTTTAAACCATTGTTTACAATGTTTGTTTGCATTGTAAGTACATGCTGGTATTTATGTGTTTATGCACATTTTTCCATATCCATACTTTAACCTCTAACTTTATTTTTATACAATTATTTATGCTTTACAATTGTTGAATGTTGCTGTATTTTGTTGCATGTCGTGCCAACACACCACAGTGCACATAAGATGGTGCCAAATGGCTGCTCCTTCAAGCCCATCTGTGGAAACAGCTTAAATTCATCTCTTTAATGTCACTTTTTTTTCTTTTCAAGGTGGCAGGAGCTCTGTCGAAGTCTGTGATCTGCACTGGCACTCAAACTGCAGTTTTTCACAGCAGATGAGTTCCCGCTCCTGAAGATCACTGGCCGGCTGTGTTTGCGACATTCTCCAGGAGCGGCCTGGAAGACGCACACCTCCAGTGGACGACCGATTCCAGGCTAGTGCCGCCGACTGAACACGGCAGGAGAAGGAACATCAGAATTTTGCAGCGGCGGATACTATGGATGGAGGTCTCTGTAGTCGAGCAATCGTTCTCTCTCCCTCTTTCTCTCGATGTGGGGAGACTTTGATACCAATTCTCGAGTTGGAGAAGCTTAGAATAAATCCCAGATTGTAACATCCTACCAGCAACTGTTTGTTGGTCTCCCCCTTCACTGTGAAATGGATGGCATCCCTCTGTCCCTAGTTAGTGAGAGAGAGAGCCTGTGGCATGTCGAACCATCCGGTAAACAATAGTTTTTGTTGACTGCAGATCATGGTCTCTCCTTGGGTGCTTTGCTGTTATGTTGCAGGTGGTGGGCACTGATGCTTTTTGCTAAAATGGTTGAGGAGTGGAGATTGATGTTCTACTGCTGCTTGTGTGGAGGAGGGGGAGGGAGGGCTTTGAGGTCGTCGTGTTTTTCTGCTGTTCATTCTTTTGGGGTTCTCTTCTGATTTTCATGGATGTCTGTGAAGAGTAAGAATTTCAAGTTGTATACTGTATTATTTGAATTCCTAATACATGCACATGCCACTGGGTATACTTAAAGTGGAGCTTTAATTAGTAAGGGCTTCAATAGTGTTGGGCACGTGGCCAAGTGGTTAAGGCGTTCGTCTAGTTACCTCAAGGTCGCTGGTTCGAGCCTCAGCTGTGGCAGCGTGTTTGTGCCCTTGAGCAAGGCACTTAATCACACACTGCTCTAGTCTCTGCGAGGAGTGGCGCCCCACACAGACTTCCAATCTGCGCCTTGTAAGGCATGAAAATGCCCGACGCAGGCCTCTCATGGTCTGAGTCGACGTTCCCTCCCTCCCTTCAATAGATACGGGGAGAAGGCAGGAGAACGTTGATGAGAGGGATAATAAATCATGATGGGATGGTGGAGCAGACTCAATGGGTCAAATGGCCTAATTGTGCTCCTTTATCTTAAGGGCATGATCAAATAAAAATACATGGCAAATAAAAATTATCTTTGATCCTTGATGGCTGGCACCTCATCCCAACTTCCCTTTTCCAAAGTCATTCCTGCCTGTAACTCACTTCCCTTGGCCTAACTCTTTGACCAGATTATCAGTTTCCTGCCAGAATGCACCTGAGTTAAGATAGTTGTCCATTTGACCAGATTCAGTGCTTTACTACGAGAGTGGGAGAACTCCCTGTCCCCTTTAATATGAGGTGATAGTTTCATGTATTAACAAGCAGAAATGCTGTGTTGCACAGGAGAGTGGAAAGATTGAAATTTGTAGCCAGAGAAGGGTTCCGATATCAGTATCAGCAGTCAGAAGTGAATGCAAATTTCAATGGGCAGGATGAAAATGCATTTCAATTCTTTTCCAAGTTTGTGCTTAGTGATAAGAGGCTTGGAAACATGTGCCTTTGAAGATAAGGCATGAAATAACACAGGATTTTGTAAATATAGTATCAGGTTTGATTGGCTGTATGTTTTTGAGGAGAAACTGGGCTCTTTCTTTGTGTGGGATTGCCTGTCGGGTGATCTATTGCTTTAATATTGTCTGCCAATTTAGCTGGCACCAAGTCGAGTACAGATAAATGTAATGGACAAAGACTGTAAAACTAACTCCCTTCCTTGTGTAAACAGAGAAACCCTACTGATTGCTTTCTTTACATGACCATTATGATTGGCATGATTAATAATGCGAGTACTGTGGGGATATTACAAAGAAATGATTTGCCTTCAAGATAGACACTCAGAGGTCACTTTATTAGTACCTGAATGTATGTCCGTGGTCTTCTGCTGTTGTAGCCCATCCATTTCAAGTTTTGATGTGTTGTACATCTAGGGATGCTCTTCTGCACACCTGTTGTTACATTAGCTTCTCGAGTTAGTGTCGTTTTTCTGTCAGCTTGAAACAGGCCGGCCATTCTCTTCTGACCTCTCACATTATCAAATCACAAACAGGAAATTCTGCAGGTGTTGGAAGTGCATAGCAGCATGCACAAATTGGTGCCCCGTGTACCTATTAAAGTGGACACTGAGCGTACATCTGTGATCTTTTGCTGCCGTAGCACAGCGGTCCCCAACCACCGGGCCACAAAGCATGTGCTACCGGGCCACGAGGAAACGATTTGGCGATATGAAACAATATGAGCCAGCTGCACCTTTCCTCATTCCCTGTCACGCACTGTTGAACTTGAAATAACCTACCAAATCATACCAGTAACACATAAAACCTAAAATAACACTAACATATAGTAAAAGCAGGAATGATATGATAAATGCACAGCCTATATAAAGTAGAAATAATGTATGTACAGTGTAGTTTCACTTAGCAGGATGGGGAAGATTAAGCCAAAACTGATTTGTAGAAAAAAAAATCGGCACGTCACGCATGCACACACAGATGCCCACGCAAGACTTCATGGTCATGGTAGTCTTTCTCGGGGTAAACACAAATGCCCCGTATTTGACTGCTACTTTTGTCCCTTATTTGGGAGTGAGAAAGTTTGCAACCCTACTTGAACACCCCCCAACGGTTGGCTGGTCCGCAAGAATATTGTCAATATTAAACCGGTCTGCGGTGCAAAAAAGGTTGGGGACCCCTGCTGTAGCCCATTCACTTCAAAGACAACATGTTGTACATTCAGAGATGCTCTCTGCACACCACTCTTGTAATGTATGGTTATTTGAGTTACTGTCACCTTCCTGTCAGCTTGGACCAGTCTGGTCATTCTCCTCTGACCCCTCTCATTAACAAGGCATTTTCGCCCACAGAACTGTCGCTCGCTGGACATCGTTTGTTTTTTGCACATTCTCTGTAAAATCTGTAGAGACTGTTGTGCGAGAAAATCTCAGGAGATCAGCAGTTTCTGGGATATGCAAAGCACTCCGTTGAGCACCAAGAGTCAATCCGCAGTCAAAGATCACGTTTCTTCCCCGTTCTGATGCTCGGTCTGAACATCAACGGGACTGAATGCCTGCAAGCTTTCATGCATTGGGTTGCTACCACATGACTGGCTGATTAGATATTTGCATTAACGAGCTGTTCTACGGAGGTACCTAATAAATTGGCCACTGAGTATATGCACAGTGCCTTTCACAATCCCACAATGGCAAAAGGAGAGCCATTGAAACAGTACAAGAACCATGTCAGTCAGTTAGCGCTGTGGACTGCCCCTGAGCACAGTCATATGATGGAAGAGCAGGGTTGGGCTATTCAGCTGATCAAAGATGCTCCAGCATTACATCATGGCTGATTTATTATCCCACCCTGTCCCATTCTCCTGCCTTCTCCCTGTAAATGATCAACCTCTGCTTTTAAAATACCCAACGTTTTGGTTTTCGCAGACGTCTGTGGCTATGAATTCCACAGATTCACCACCCTCTGGAAAAAGATTTCTTCTTCATCTCTTTTCTAAAGGGATGCCCTTCTACTCTGAGGCTATGCCTGCTGGTCTTAGACTCCCCTACTGTAGGAAACATCTCCACATCCACTCTATCTAGGTCTTTCAATATTCGATAGGTTTCATAGAAATAGAAATTTACAGCTCATTACAGGCCCTTCGGCCCACAATGTTGTACCAACCATGTAACCTACATGAGGTATGAAATTTCAATGAGATTTTCTCATTATTCTTCTAAACTCCAGCTAGTACAGGCCTAGATCCATCAAACGCTCCTGATAGATTAACCTTTCATCCCCTTGATCATTGGCCTGAAGCTCCTCTAGACCCTCACCTATGCCAGCACAGCTCTAGGATTGTGTTGGATGTTGCTGCAGAACCACTCCTTTCACTGTATGTTTTGACGAACAGGTGACAAATTTAAGATTCAAGATTATTTATTGTCATTCTTCAGGAAAGGGGAGAAAATAATTGTTACTCTGGATCTGATGCAGCATTAAAAAAAAACACGATAGTGTAGTGGTTAGCACAATGGTTTACAGTACCATCAACCCAGGTTCAATTCCCACTGCTGCATGTAAGGAGTCTGTACATTCTCCCCGTGACTGCGTGGGTTTCCTCCAGGTACTCTAGTTTCCTCCGACAGTCCAAAGATATACCGTTAGTCTTGCGAGACCATGGATCTGTGCCTGGAAAGTCTTCACTCTCCAGGGCGCAGGCCTGGGCAAGGTTGTATGGAAGACCAGCAGTTGCCCATGCTGCAAGTCTCCCCTCTCCACGACACCAATGTTGTCCAAGGGAAGGGCATTAGGACCCATACAGCTTGGCACCAGTGTCGTCGCAGAGCAATGTGTGATTAAGTGCCTTGCTCAAGGACACAACATGTTGCCTTGGCTGGGGCTCAAACTCATGACCTTCAGGTCGCTAGTCCAATGCCTTAACCACTTGGCCACGTACCCACAAAGATGTACCAGTGTTACGTTAATTGATCATTGTAAATTGTCCTGTGATAGGGCGAGGGTTAAATCGGGGGATTGCCAGGGAGCACGGCTAGAAGGGCCAGAAGGGCCTATTCCATACTGTATCTCAATAAATAAAGAAGTAAACAATAAGCATAAAGAACATGATGAATATAAATACATAAGATTAGCTTTTGTACAGTACCTACACTGATTGTATGCACATAAAGTGATTCTGGGCACAGAGTGTCTGTACGTAAGGTGACTGACAGGAAATGCTATCGTCATAGTGCTGGAGCAAATCTTATCTTAATCTTGTGTTTGGCAATCAGAAACATCATTGTTATTTAGGTCTTCTCTTTAAGTGAATTATTCATTTATTTGTTCATTTTTCAGCCTGTGGGCAACACTGACAGCATTGGCATTTATTCCAGGTTTGAAAGGCTTGTCATGTGAAGTGTGTTTGATGGCTCTGAGCCTATACTCACTGGAATTCAGAAGAATGACAGGTGACCTCACTGAAACTTGTGGAATGTTGAAGGGCTTCAACAGAGTGAATGTGGAGAGGATGTTTCCTATGATGGGGTAGTATAAGAACAAGAGGACACAGCCTTAGAATATAGGGCATTCTTTTAGAACGGAGATGAGGAGGTATTTCTTTAGAGAGAGAGTGGTGAAACTGTGCAATTCATTGCCATAGGCAGCTATGGAGGCCAAGTTAGTGGGTATATAATAATAATAATAATAATAATAATAGTAATAGAGAAATTATTTTGTTACAGCAGCAACATTTAAAATCACACAGCAATAATAATAAATAATAATATTAACTAATAATAAAGTGCAGAATAATAATATACACAATAATAATTTTCCAATGTGCAATAATAAAACAGAGATTATTGTACTATGATGTGTGTTCTCCTGTCGCACTGAGATGAACTGTTGTCTGTGCTTACTGAATTTGGTAGGAAAGATTTTCTGTAACGATCCTCGTGACAGTGGAGCTGAATGAGTCTGTTCGAAAGGATACTCAGCTACTTATTCAGTAGGTAATGGAGAGGATGTGCCAGATTGTCCAGAATGAATAACAGTTTGCTTAGTGACCTCCTCTCCACCACTAACTCAAAAGAGTCTGGGTTGTAGCCAAGGACAGATCCAGCCTTTTTGATGAGTTTATTTAGTCGTTTTGCATCACTAGCACCGACGCTGCTTTCCCAATATAAAGCAGCAAAGAAGGTTGCACCTGCTGCAACAGACTGGTAAAAGATCTCCAGCATCCTGCTGCAAACATTGAAGGATCTCAGCTTCCTTAGGAATAGAGTCTGCTCATCCCCTTCTTGTAATCAGCCCTGGTGTTGGTTTTCCAGTCAAGTCTGTTGTTGAGGTGAACACCCAAGTATTTGTACTCCTCCACCACTGCAACTTCTTCTCCCTGAATGTATACAGGACTCGTCACCGTCCTCTTCCTCCTAAAATCAATCACCATCTCCCTGGGTTTGGCCACATTCAGGAGCTGGTGATTCCTCCCGCACCACTCCATAAACTTGTCCATCAGTCCTCTGTACTCCAACTCCTCTGATACACCCAACCACCGCAGGGCCTTCAGAGAATTTCTGCAAGTGATGAGACTCAGATTTTGTACTGAAATCCTGAGATGTACAGTGTGAACAGAAACAGACAAACTCCTATACTTTAGGCAGAATTTGATAGCTTCTTGATTGCTCAGAGCATGAAGGGATACGAGAAGAAAGCGGGAGACTAGGACTGAGAGGGAAAATGGATCAGCCATGATGAAATGGCATTTCAGTTTCGATGGGACAAATGGCCTAATTCTGCCCCTGTATCTTATTGTCTTATCGTCTTTTTGCCTCTTGTTATCTGCTCTTCAGATGTCATGGTAGGCTTTCTTCACGCACTGATGAAGTTCTTCTAGTGAAAGATGTTGTTCTTTTTGAGTATATTTGATAGGATGAAACTGAAGGAATAGTTGTCCCACTTGGAGAGCATTCAAGATGTTGGCTAGGGTGTATCAGATTAGATCAGTTGATCATTTGCTTATTGTTGATGCACCATTGAGAGCTTTCTGTCTGGATGCATAATGGCTTGATATTTCAACTGCTCTACATGTGACCATTAGAAACTGAAGAGTCGTGGGCACAGCTCAACCCATCACAGGAATCAGTCCCTCCTTTATAGACTCTGTCTATACTACTCATGGGCTTGGTAAAGGAGCCAACACAACCAAAGACTCCACACACCCTGGCATTCTCTTTTCTCCCCCATCCCACCGGGCAGAACAAAAGTCCTGAAAGTATGTACCACCAAGCTCAAGGACAGTTTCTATCCTGTAGTTATGAGATCTTGAACTGATAGAGTCTTGTATGATAATATAGACTCTTGACCTCACAAACTACCTTGTTATGACCTTACACTTTAGCACTTACCTGCAAGCTTTTACACTTTATTCTTCATTGTTATTGTTTACCTTGTTCTAGCTCAATGCCCTGTGTAATGATTTGATCTGTATGAAAAGTATGTAAGACAAGCTTTCTCTTAATCTTAGTGCCTGCAACAATAATGAACCAATACCAAAACCAATAACCAGCTGAAGGAAAGGCTTCATTAAGCTGAAAAAATGCAGAGAAAGTTTATAAGATGTTGCCAGGGCTTGCTAGAAGACTGAGGTGCATAGATACGGTAAGTGCACACAGTCTTTTTCCAAGGGAAAGATAACCAAAAACTAGAGGTCAGAGGTTAAAGGTGAAAGGGAAAATATTAAAATGGCTCTGCAGGAGCAACTATTTCACACAGAAGATGGAGTATTTTTTGTTGAGTACCAGAGGAAGTAGTTCAGACAGGTACAGAAATAACAACATTTAAAAGACACTCTGGTAGATGCATAGATAAGTAAGTTTAGATGGATTTGGGCGAGATGTGGGTCATATGGCAATGTTTTGTGGGCAGCATACAAAATTACTAGATATACATTGTCTGAACTGTTATCACTGCAATCTGCAGCCCATAATTTCCCTTTAAGAAGCATACTTCTGAACTCTATTATTTATTTCTATTTTATTTGCTCTATTTGTCTTCTTTTGCACATAGGTTGTGTTCAGTTTTTGTTTGTGTACAGATTTTCATAAATTTTATTGTATTTCATTATTTTCTTGCAAATGACTAAAAGAAAATGAATCTCTGGGTAGTAATGATGACATATATGTACTAAATAAACTTACTCTGACTTACTTTGACATCAGGTCAGCATGGATGATTTGGGCTAAAGGGCCTGTTTCTGTGTTGTATTACTCCATGACTCTCTTAATTCATGAACAAAATTTAAATTCTACAGCTGGTAGAATATGAATTCACACCTCTGAATAGCTCACAAAAAGTGCCTTGGAATCTTTCATATGCACCTGAGTTAAGGCCTTAATTAGTATCTTGTTTACCATAACTCCTGTAGCAATGAAGTCGCTAATTTTTTGAGCTGGCTTCTCCGGGGAGGATGGAGAACTGAAAATTCTCAAGACACTCAGCAGGTCATAGAGTTTCGGAATAACACAGCACAGTAACGAGCTCGTCAGCTCATCTGGTCCATCCTGAACCAGTCCCATCTACCTGTACCTGGACCATATCCCTCCAAACCCCTTCCATCCACTTACTTATCCAAACTTCTCTTAAATGTTACAATTGAACCCACAATATTTCATCAGGTGTTTGAGGAGATTTGGTACGTCGCCAAAGACACTCGGAAGTTTCTACAGATGAACTGTGAGGAGCATTGTAAGTGGCTGCATCATCATCTGGTATGGGGGGAAGGGTGGGGGGGCGCTACTACACAAGATTGGAATTAGCTGTAGAAAGTTGTGAACTCAATCAGCTCCGTTATGGGCACTAGCCTCCACAGCATTGAGGACACCTTTAAGGAGCGATGCCTCAGAAAGGTGGCATCCATCATTAATGACCCCACCATTACAGAGGTCATACCTTGTTCTCATTGCTACCATCAAGAGGAAATACAGGAGCTTGAAGACATAAACTCAACGATTCAGATACAGGTTCTTCCCCTCTGCCATCAGATTTCTGAACGGACATTGAACCCATGAACACTAACCACCTCATTACTTTTTTTTCTTTAAGGCCGAAATTTATCTTTATATATAATTCTCATGGTAATTTACAGTTTTGAATATTATGTATTACATTGTACTGCTGCTGCATAACAAATAAATTTTATGACCAATACTCATTCTAATTCTGACATCTATCACTGCTGCTGGCAGCAGGTTCTGCACTCACATCTCCCCTGCGAGTGAAGAAATTACCTCACAGGGTCCCCTTGAATATTTTACTTTTTACCCGAAACCTATGACCACTGTCTCCAATCAGGTAGCATCTTCAGAATGTATCTTCTTCATCTTGAAACATTATCTCTGTTTCACCTTCCACAAGTGGTTTAACTTGCTGATAGTTAGCCGCATTTTCTGCTTTGAATTCAGATTTCCAGTCTGCGATTTTATTTTAATTTTCACTGCCCGGATGCAGACTTGAGTTCCGCCCTAAACTTCACCAGTCTATTTTTCTGTTGAAACCAGTGAACTGTGAAGACATTAAATGACTAATGTGAGGGGGCCTTAATTTGAAGGTGATGAAAGGAAAGTGTGGGGGGTCGGGGGATGCCAAAAATAACATTTTTACGCAGAGAGTGGTGAGTGCATTGCCAGGGTGGTGGGAGAGGGACATTTAACAGATCCTTAGATAGGCACATGGATGATAGAAACAATGGATGGCTATTATTCCAGAAGACCACTAAAACACCCTTAGCCACAGGTGAGGTGCCAAAGAATCAGGCTTATTATCACCGGCATCCTTCGTGAAATTTGTTAACTTAGCAGCAGCAGTACAATGAAATATACGACAATATAGAAAGAAGAAAAAAAAAGTATTTCAATCACAGTATGTATATATTTTGTAAATATTTAAAATAGTGCAAAAAACAGAAATAATATATATTAAAGAAAAGTGAAGTAGTATTCATGGGTTTGATGACCATTTAGGAATCGGATGGCAGAGGGGAAGAAGCTGTCCCTGAATCGCTGAGTGTGTGCCTTCAGGCTTCTGTACCTCCGCCCTGACAGTAACGATGAGAAATGAGTATGCCCTGGATGATGGGGGTCATTAATGATGGATGTCACCTTTCTGAGGCATTGTTCCTTGAAGATGCCCACAAGACTATAAGACCATAAGATATAGGAGCTGACTAATTTTGCAACTTTCTGCAATTTCTTACGGTCCAGTCAGTAGTTCCCACCACCACCTCACCCCCCCCCCCCACCAGACAGCAGAATGCTCTCCATGGTACATTTATGGAAGTTTTTGAGTGTTTTAGTGGGCAAACCATATCTCTTTAAATTCCTAATGAAATATAGCAGCTGCCTTTTCTTCTTTGTAACTGCATCGATGTGTTGGAACCAAGTTAGATGCTCTCGATACCCAGAAACTTGAAATTGCTCACTCTCTTCACTTCTGATCCCTCCATGAGGATTGGTTCATGTTCCCTTGTCTTACCCTTCCTGAAGTCCACAATCAGCTCTTTCATCTTAGTGACATTGAGTGCCAGGTTGTTGCTGCGACACCACTCAGCTAGCTGGTATATCTTGTTCCTGCACACCCTCTCAACTCCATCTCAGATTCTACCAAAAATGGTTGTATCATCAGCAAATTTATAGATGGTACTTGAGCTATACCTAGCCACACAGTCATGGGTATAGAGGGAGTAGAGCAGTGGGCTAAGCACACATCCCTGAGATGCACCAGTGTTGATCATCAGCAAGGAGGAGACATTATCACCAATCCACCCAGATTGTGGTCTTCTGGTTAGGAAGTCGAGGATCCAATTGCAATCACATACACTTACGTAGGAGAGAAGGGCTAGAGTGATCATAGAGTGGGTTAAAACTTTGGTGCAACATCATGGGCCAAAGGGTCTGTAATATGCTGTAATTTACCAAGTTCTATGTCTGCATGAATGACAGAAAGATAGAATGATAGAATGTCCATATGTAGCAGAGTGCGGTTAGATTGTTTGTAGGGATGGTTAAAATGTCAGTACAACATTGTGGGCTGAAGAGCCTGTACTGTGCTGTACTGTACTGTATTGTGCTGTGCTGTACTGTGCTGTGCTGTACTGCACTGTACTGTGCTGTACTGTATTGTGCTGTACTGTACTGTATTGTGCTGTGCTGTACTGTGCTGTACTGTACTATGCTGTACTGTACTGTACTGTATTGTGCTGTACTGTACTGTACTGTATTGTGCTGTGCTGTACTGCGCTGTACTGTACTGTGCTGCACTGTATTGTGCTGTACTGTACTGTATTGTGCTGTACTGTACTGTGCTGTACTGTATTGTGCTGTACTGTACTGTGCTGTGCTGTACTGCGCTGTACTGTATTGTACTGTGCTGTACTGTATTGTACTGTACTGTGCTGTGCTGTACTGCGCTGTACTGTATTGTACTGTGCTGTACTGTATTGTGCTGTACTGTACTGTGCTGTGCTGTACTGCGCTGTCTCTGTTTTATGTTCTTCAGAAAACTGATTTTAAACAGTTGCAAAAAGAGTGAAACACAATTTATTGTCTTCACGCGTACCTTGATCAGTCAATCTGGGAATAAATTATGCAGAGATGATTTATTTCAAGTTGCATCCTTTCTTTTGCAAAGGTAATACAGTAATTTAACAAGGTCTTTACATATGCCCAAAGCAATGCTTGGTCATTTCACATATGAATTGTCTTCTGTTGCCATGATGTAATAGATGTGGTATTCCCTTTGGTGTGAAATCTCCCTGTGCCTTGTTTAAAGGAAATATGAGGCAATGCAGGAATGTTATGACTTTCTAGACTGATGCAGAGGGAAGTTTTTTTTTCAGTTGGGTAAATGCCCTTCAATCTTTTGGGATAGATTTTATGCAGATTCAGATTAGTTTATTGTCATATACACTGATGTACAATGGAATTCCTTGCAAGCACGAAGCTCACAGAGTAAATAGTACACTTGGTCATATACACTCAGTTCCCACATCATTAGCTACCTCCTGCACCTAATAAAATGGACACTGAGTGTACGTTCACGGTCCTCTGCTGCTCTAGCCCATCCAATTCAAGGTTCAACGTGTTGTGCAGTCAGAGATGCTCTTCTGCACATCACTGGTATAACGTGTGGTTATTTGAGTTACAGTCGCCTTCCTGTCAGCTTGAACTAGTCTGGCCATTCTCCTCTGACCTCTCTCATTAACAAGGTTTATTTGCCCGCAGAAGTGCTATCCTAGATTTTTTTCCCCTGTTTGCACCATTCCACTGTGAACTCTGCTGTGCGAGAAATTCTCAGGAGATTAGCAGTTTCTGAGATACTCAAACCACCCTGTCTGGCAACAGCAATCATTCCACGGTCAAAGTCACTTAGATCAAATTTATTCCCCATTCTGATGTTTGGTCTGATCAACAACTGAAACTCTTGACCTTCTGATGCCGTGATATGAGAGAAGGTTCTTGGGAAAGTGGAAGTTCTAAAGTTAGATAAATCATCTGGACCAGATGGCGTATACTCCAGAGTTCTGAAAGAGGTGGGTGAAGAGGTTGTGGAGGCATTAATAATGATCTTTCAAGAATCACTTGATAGGGAGAGATACTATAGAGAGAGTGCAGAGGAGATCTACAAGGACATTGCGTGGATTGGAGAGCATGGTTTATGAGAGTAGATTGAGTGAACTTGGCCTTTTCTCCACGGAGTGACAGGTTATGAGAGGTGACCTAATAGAGCTGTATAAGATGATGAGAGGCATTGATCGTGTGGATAGCCAGAGGCTATTTCCTAGGGCTGAAATAGCTAACACAAGGGAGTATAGTTTTAAGGTGCTTTGAAGTAGATATAAGGGGGATGTCAGAGGTAAATTTTTCATGCAGAGAGTGCTGGGTGCGTGGAATACACTGGCAGCAAAGGTGGTAGAGGCAGATACAATAGGGTGTTTTAAAAGACTCTTAGATGGATACATGAAGCTTAGAAAAATAGAGGGCTATGCAGTTGGGAAATTCTAGGCAGTTTCTACAGTAGGTTATATGGTCAGCAGAACATTGTGGGCCAAAGGGCCTGTAATGTTCTGTAGATGTACTGTTTCTATGTTCCGGAAGACTGGAAAATTGTAAATGTCACTCCACTCTTCAAGAAGGGAGAGAGGCAGAAGAAAGGCTACTCTAGGCCAGTTAGTCTGACCTCAGTGGTTGGGAAGATGTTGGAATAGATGATTAAGGATGAGGTCTCAGGGTACTTGGAGGCACATGATAAAATAGGCCAGAATCAGTGAGGTTTCCTCAAGAGAAAATCTTGCCTGACAAATCTGTTGGAATTCTTTGAAGAAGTAGCAGGCAAGATAGACAAAGGAGAATTGGTAGATATCGTGTACTTGGATTTTCAGAAGGCCTTTGACAAAGTGCCACACATAAGGCTGCTTAACAAACTACAAGCCCGTGGTGTTACAGAAAAGACTCTAGCATGGATAAGGCAGTGGCTGACTGGAAGGAGGCAACAATGTGTGGGAATAAAGGGAGCATTTTTGGTTGGCTGCTGGAGATTAGTGGTCTTCCTCAGGGTATGCTGTTGGGACCAATCCTTTTTACATTATATGTCAATGATTTGGTTGATGGAATTGATGGCTTTGTTGTGAATTTGGCAGACGATATGAAGATAGGCGGAATGGCAGGTAGTTTTTGAGGAAGTAGAGAGGCTACAGAAGGACCTGGACAGAGTACGAAAATGGGGGAAGAAATGGTGGATGGAATACAGTGCTGGGAAGTGTCTGATCATGCATTTTGGTAGAAGAAATGAAGGGGGTTGAATCTTTTCTAAATAGAGAGAAAATACAAAAAGCTGTGATGCAAAGGGATTTAAGAGGCCTTATGCAGGATTCCCTAAAGGTTAATTTGCAGGTTAAATCTTGTGGTGAGGAAGGCAAATGCAATGCTAGCATAATGTGGATAAATGTGAAGTTATCCACTTTGGTGGCAAAAATAGGAAAACAGATTATTATCTGAATGGTGGCCGATTAGGAAAAGGGGAGGTGCAACGAGACCTGGGTGTCATTATACACCAGTCATTGAAAGTGGGCATGCAGGTACAGCAGGCGGTGAAAAAGGCGAACGGTATGCTGGCATTTATAGCGAGAGGATTCGAGTACAGGAGCAGGGAGGTACTACTGCAGTTGTACAAGGCCTTGGTGAGACCACACCTGGAGTATTGTGTGCAGTTTTGGTCCCCTAATCTGAGGAAAGACATCTTTGCCATAGAGGGAGTACAAAGAAGGTTCACCAGATTGATTCCTGGGATGGCAGGTCTTTCATATGAAGAAAGACTGGATGAACTGGGCTTGTACTCGTTGGAATTTAGAAGATTGAGGGGGGATCTGATTGAAACGTATAAGATCCTAAAGGGATTGGACAGGCTAGATGCAGGAAGATTGTTCCCGATGTTGGGGAGGTCTAGAACGAGGGGTCACAGTTTGAGGATAGAGGGGAAGCCTTTTAGGACCGAGGTTAGGAAAAACTTCTTCACACAGAGAGTGGTGAATCTGTGGAATTCTCTGCCACAGCAAACTGTTGAGGCCAGTTCATTAGCTATGTTTAAAAGGAAGTTAGATATGGCCCTTGTGGCTACAGGGGTCAGGGGGTATGGAGGGAAGGCTGGGTTCTGAGTTGGATGATCAGCCATGATCATAATAAATGGCGGTGCAGGCTCGAAGGGCCGAATGGCCTACTCCTGCACCTATTTTCTATGTTTCTATGTTTCTATTCATTTCAAGAGGATTAGATTATAAAAGCAAGATGTAATGTTGAGACTTTATAAAGCACTGGGGAGGGCTCACTTGGTGTATTGTGAGCAGGTCTGGGCCTCTTGTCTTAGAAAGGATGTGCTGAAATTGGAGCGGGTTCAAAGGAGGTTCATGAAAATGGCTTGTCATATGAAGAGCGCTTGATGGCTCTGGGCCTGTACTCACTAGAATTCAGAAGAATAATGGGTGACCTCATTGAAATCTATTGGATGGTGAAAGACCTTGATAGAGTGGATGTGGAGAGGATGTTCCCTATGATGGGAGAGTCTAAGACCGGAGGACACAGCTTCAGAATAGAGGAGCCTCCTTTCAGAATGGAGATGAGGGGAAATTTCTTTAGCCAGAATTCCGTGGAATTCGTTGCCACAGGCAGCTGTGGAGGCCAAGTCTTTATGTATATTTTAGGCAGAGATTGATTGATTGATTGATTGATTGGTTAGGGCATTAATCAATACGGGGGAAGGCAAGAGATGGAGAGGAAAATTGGATCAGCCATGATGAAATTGTGGAGCAGACTTGATGGGCCAAATGGCCTAATTCTGCTCCTATATCTTCTCATCTTATGTAATAGATGAGATCAGCAGTCTCTGTGGTACCCATCCCCCATCCCCACCCCCCACCCCCGTCCGGCACCAACAATCATTCCACAGTCAAAGTTACTTAGATCACATTTCTTCCCCATTCTGATGTTTGTTCTGAACAGCAACTGAACTTCTTGACCATGTCTGCATGCTTTTATACATTGAGTTACTGCTACATGATTAAGGGCTTAGATATTTGCATTAATGAGCAGGTGTACAGGTGTACCTAATAATGTGGCCAACTGAGTGTAAACGTAGCAATAAATACAATGATGTGATATATTGGCGAGACCTGACGCAGACTGGGTGATCATTTTGCTGAACACCTACGCTCTGTCCGCCAGAGAAAGCAGGGTCTCCCAGAGGCCACATATTTTAATTCATCGTCCCATCCCCATTCTGATATGTCTATCCACGGCCTCCTCTACTGTAAAGATGAAGCCACACTCAGGTTGGAGGAACAACACTTTATATTTCGTCTGGGTAGCCTCCAACCTGATGGCACGAACATTGACTTCTCAAACTTCCGCTAATGCCCCACCTCCCCCTTGTACCCCATACGTTACTTATTTATATACACACGTTCTTTCTCTCTCTCTCCTTCTTCTCCCTCTGTCCCTCTCACTATACCCCTTGCCCATCCTCTGGGTTTTTCTCCCCCTCCCCCTTTTCCCTCTCCCTGGGCCTCCTGTCCCATGATCCTCTCATATCCCTTTTGCCAGTCACCTGTCCAGCTCTTGGCTCCATCCCTCCCCCTCCTGTCTTCTCCTATCATTTCGGATCTCCCCTTCCCCCTCCTACTTTCAAATCTCTTACTAGCTCTTCTTTCAATTAGTCCTGACAAAGGGTCTCGGCCTGAAACGTCGACTGTACCTCTTCCTAGAGATGCTGCCTGGCCTGTTGCGTCAGCAACTTTGATGTGTGTTGCTTGAATTTCCAGCATCTGCAGATTTCCTCGTGTTTGCAATGATGTGTAATGTTTAGTTTTTCATTGTTCTATTGTAAATATTTGTTCTAGTGTGAATGCCTGCAAAAAATGAATCTGAGTGTAGTATACAGAGATATATAGACACTTCTGTAATACATTTACTTTGAACTTTGAAAACAGCTGAATTGTGCAAAGGGACAGCACAGTAGCATTGTAGTTAGTGCAATCGCTTTATAGCGCCATCTTTAAGACCTGAGGAGAGTTAAGGTACCGGTGACTCCTGTTTTCATCCAGGGGGTCAGTGTGGACATGGTGGAGGATTACAAATACCTCGGGATACGTATTGACAATAAACTGGACTGGTCTAAGAACACTGAGGCTGTCTACAAGAAGGGTCAGAGCCGTCTCTATTTCCTGAGGAGACTGAGGTCCTTTAACATCTGTCGGACGATGCTGAGGATGTTCTACGAGTCTGTGGTGGCCAGTGCTATCATGTTTGCTGTTGTGTGCTGGGGCAGCAGGCTGAGGGTAGCAGACACCAACAGAATCAACAAACTTATTCGTAAGGCCAGTGATGTTGTGGGGATGGAACTGGACTCTCTGACGGTGGTGTCCGAAAAGAGGATGCTGTCCAAGTTGCATGCCATCTTGGTCAATGTCTCCCATCCACTACATAATGTACTGGGTGGGCACAGGAGTACATTCAGCCAGAGACTCATTCCTCCGAGATGCAACACAGAGCGTCATAGGAAGTCATTCCTGCCTGTGGCCATCAAACTTTACAACTCCTCCCTTGGAGGGTCAGACTCCCTATGCCGATATGCTGGTCCTAGACTTATTTCATATTTTACTGGCATAATTTACATATTACTATTTAACTATTTATGGTTCTATTACTATTTATTATTTATGGTGCAACTGTAACGAAAACCAATTTCCCCCTGGGATCAATAAAGTATGACTATGACTATTAGGATTCATTTCCCGCTGCTGTCTATGAGGAGTTTGCAACATCCTCTCTACTAGCTTTCGATGCCCTGGTTTCCTCCCACATTACAAAGACATACGGGTTAGCATTGGTAGGTTGTGGGCATGCTGTATTAATATTTATATTTATTATGTTACTTTTTATTGTTGTGTTCCAGATTAACAATTATTTCATTCACCTTTATACTTATGAGCTGGAAATTATATTGAACAATCTTGAATCTTGAAGCATAGCAATTCTCGGTGGGGTGCCCACAGCGCATCCTTGGACTGTGTTGGTCGTTGACACAAACAACATATTTCACTGTATGTTTCAATATAATGTGACAAATAAAGCTCATCTTTAATCTTTGAGAATTTCCATTAATTCATCTCCATCCGGTGCTGAACAATCATGAACCCACGTAGAATCAGAATCAGGTTTATTATCACTGATGTATGATGTTAATTTTGTTATTTTAGTGTAGTGGAACAGTGCAAAGACATAAAAATCTACAATTTAAAAAATAAATTAGTGTAAATAAAAACTTTGTGTTTAGGGTCGATTCAGAAATACGATTATTATCGAAAAAATTTGTAAATTGGTTTATATTGTTATACGTACTAAGGTAGAATGAGAACAACACATCCTCAGACTGTGTTGGTCATTAATACAAATGACAAATTTTACTGTATGTTTCGAAGTTCCGGCATTCATGTGTAAACAAAGCTAATCTTTCTTTCCCTGGTTGTCACTGAATAGAAATACTTGAGCTACTGATCTAACAGAATTCTGGGTTTGCCTTTTCCAAGCACGCTGATTCAAGGGAGACCACTCACCACCACCTACACAGGGACAATTCTTTAAATGTCATTCTCTGTATGAATGCAAAAAAAAATGAAGTGTGAGTTTCGGCTGGCTGGTCTACCATTTTCCAAACAAGAGGAAGTCTGCAGATGCTGGAAAACTGAGCAACAGTATAGGACTCCAACAGACCCACAGGTGAAGGCCCCAAACAGTCCTTCCAGGTGAGGCGACGCTTCATCGGTGAGTCTGTTGGGGTCATATACTTTGTTCAGTGCAGCCGGTGTGGCCTCCTGTATATGGGTGAGACCTAACATAGATTGGGAGACTGCTTCACCGAGCATCTACACACAGTCCGCCAGAACAAGTGGAATCTCCCAGTGGCCAAACATTTTAATTTCACTTCCCATTCCCATTCTGATACGTTCATCCATGGCCCCCTCCACTGTCGTGTTCAGGCCACACTAAAGTTGGAGGAATAACACCTTATATTCCATCTGGGTCGCCTCCAACCTGATGGCATGAACATTGATTTCTCAAACTTCCAGCAATGCCTCCAACCACCCCCCACTTCATTATTTCCCATTTCCCATCCCCTTGCCCCTCTCTCATGTAATCTCCTTGCCTGCCCATCGCCTCCCTCTGGTGCTCCTCCCCCCACCCCTTTTTTCTTTCTTCCATGGCCTTCTGTCCCTTTCAGCAATCAACTTCCCAGCTCTTTGCTTCATCCCTCCCTCCAAGTTTCAAGCCTGGCGTTTCTCTCTCCTCTCCCACCAACTTTCAAATTTACTCCTCAGCATTGTTGAAGATTTTTGGCCTGAAATGTCGACTGTACTTTTTTCCATTGATGCTGCCTGGCCTGGAGTTCCTCCAGCATTTTGAGTGTGTTGGTTTATCGTTTCCTTTCTTTTGCCTTCCTCCCTTCTTAAAGAGTGGAGTGACATTTGCAATTTTCCAGTCCTCTAGGGCCATTCTTGAAAGATCATGACCAATGCATCTGTTATCTCTTCAGCAACCTCTCTCAGGACTCTGGGATGTAGTCCATCTGGTCCAGGTGACTTACCCACCTTAAGACCTTTGAGTTTGCCTGGCATCTTTTCCTTTGTAATAGCAATGGCACTCACTCCTGCTCCCTGACACTCGCAGACCTCTGGCTCACTGTGCCAGAACCCTGGCACGGCAGAGCGGCGGCACCTCACACTGTCCTCGTTCACCTGGAGAAGAGGGTGCATACATTACAATCCCGTTCCTGGACTACAGTTCAGCATTCATCGCCATAATTCCCTCCAGACTTGACAAGAAACTCAGCAACCTGAGCCTGCACCCTGTGGTGCAGCTGAATCCTAGACTTCCTATCGGATCGCTGACAGGTGGTAAGGATGGGCTCCCTCACCGTTGCCCCTCTGACCCTCAATACGAGTCTGTGGTGGCCAGTGCGATCATGTTTGCTGTTGTGTGCTGGGGCAGCAGGCTGAGGGTATCAGACACCAACAGAATCAACAAACTCATTCATAACGCCAGTGATGTTGTGGGGATGGAACTGGACTCTCTGACGGTGGTGTCTGAAAAGGAGATGCTGTCCAAGTTGCATGCCATCTTGGTCAATATCTCCCATCCACTACATAATGTACTGGGTGGGCACAGGAGTACATTCAGCCAGAGACTCATTCCACCGAGATGCAGCACAGAGCGTCATAGGAAGTCATTCCTGCCTGTGGCCATCAAACTTTACAACTCCTCCCTTGGAGGGTCAGACACCCTGAGCCAATAGGCTGGTCCTGGACTTATTTCATAATTTACCAGCATAATTTACATATTACTATTTAACTATTTATGGTTTTATTACTATTTAATGATTTATGGTGCAACTGCAATGAAAACCAATTTTCCCCCGGGATCAATAAAGTATGACTATGACTATGACTAATACAGGTGCCCACCAGGGTTATATCCTAAGTCCCCCCCCCCGCCTCAACTCCCTTTACTCCGACGACTGTGCTGCCACACACAGCGCTAATCTGCTGATCAAATTCGCAGATGACATGAGGTTGATCGGCCTTATTTCTAGTGGTGACGAGACAGCCGGCAGAGCAGAGGTTAACACCCTGACACACTGGTGCCAAGAGAACAACCTTTCCCTCAGTGTTCAAAAAACAAAGGAGATGATTGTGAATTGCAGGAGGAACGGAGACAGGCTCATCCTGATCAACATCAACGGGACTGCAGTTGAGAGGGTGAGTAGTTTCAAGTTCCTCGATATACACATCACCGAAGATCTCACCTGGACTGTACACACTGGCTGTGTGGCAAAAAAAAAACAACAGCGTCTCTTCCACCTCAGGCGATTGAAGAACTTCAGCATGGGGCCCCAAATTCTCAAGACCTCCTACAGGGGCACCATTGCGAGCATCCTGACCGGCTGTATCACTGCCTGGTAAAGGAATTGCACCAACCTTGATCGTTGGGCACTGCTGAGAGGGGTATGGATAGCCCAGCGCATCTGTGGATGTGAAATTCCCTCCTCTGAAGACATTTACAGCAGCAGGTGCAGAAAGAAGGCCTGGAAGATCATCAGGGACACCAGTCACCCCAACCATAAACTGTTTCAGCTGCTTCCGTCTAGCAAATGGCACCACAGCATTAAAGCCAGGACCAACAGGCTATGGGACAGCTCCTTTCTACAAGCCATTAGACTTATAAATTCACATGTCTGTACATTGCGATGCAGTCATAACACAAAGATTTTTACTCCCTCACGTCGTGGGATGGTTGTGGGTTCAAATAAATTCATTCATAACTGCACTGCTAGTGTCTTCCACAGTGAAGACTGATGCAAAATACTCATTACGTTCATCTGTCATTGCTTTGTCCCCCATTACTACCTCACCAGCATCATTTTCTAGTAGTCCAATATCAACTCTCACCTCCCTTTTACTCTCTATATAACTGGAAAAAGCTTATGGTATCTTGCTTTACATTATTGGCTATTTTGCCCTCATATTTCATCTTTTCCCCTCTTATAGCTTTTTTAGTTGCTTTTTGTTGGATTTTAAAGCTTCCCAATCATCCAACTTCCCACTCACTTTTGCAACATTATATGCTGTTTCCTTGGCTTTTATGCAATCTTTAACTTCCCTTGTCAGCCACCACTGTCTAGCCCTGCTGTCTGAGAACTTCTTCCTCTGTGGGACATATCTATCCTGTGCCTAGTGAACTATTCCCAGAAACTTCAGCCATCTCTGCTTTGCCATCATCTTCGCTATTTCCTTTTCCAATCCACCTGGGCAAGCTCCTCTCTCATGCCTCTGTAATTCCCTTTATTCCATTGCAATACTGATACACATAGGTTATGCTTCTCTCTCTTAAGCTGCAGTATAAATTCATTCGTATTATGATCACTGTCTCTTAAGGGTTCCTTTATGTTAAGCTCCCTAATAAGGTCTGGGTTATTACACAACACCAAATCTAAGACAGCCTTTCCCCTAGTAGCTTCAAGCACAAGTTGCTTTAAAAAGCCATCTCGTAGGCATTGAACAAATTCCCTCTCTTGTGATTTGACACCAGCCTGATTTTCCCAATTCCCTTGCATATTGAAGTCCCCCATTACAATTGTGACATTATCTTTATTACATGCCTTTTCCAACTCCCTTTGCAATCTCAACCCCACATCCGGGTACTATTTAGAAACATAGAAACATAGAAAATAGGTGCAGGAGTAGGCCATTCGACCCTTCGAGCCTGCACCGCCATTTATTATGATCATGGCTGATCATCCAACTCAGAACCCAGCCTTCCCTCCATACCCCCTGACCCCTGTAGCCACAAGGGCCATATCTAACTTCCTTTTAAACATAGCTAATGAACTGGCCTCAACAGTTTGCTGTGGCAGAGAATTCCACAGATTCACCACTCTCTGTGTGAAGAAGTTTTTCCTAACCTCGGTCCTAAAAGGTTTCCCCTCTATCCTCAAACTGTGACCCCTCGTTCTAGACCTCCCCAACATCGGGAACAATCTTCCCGCATCTAGCCTGTCCAATCCCTTTAGGATCTTATACGTTTCAATCAGATCCCCCCTCAATCTTCTAAATTCCAACGAGTACAAGCCCAGTTCATCCAGTCTTTCTTCATATGAAAGACCTGCCATCCCAGGAATCAATCTGGTGAACCTTCTTTGTACTCCCTCTATGGCAAAGATGTCTTTCCTCAGATTAGGGGACCAAAACTGCACACAATACTCCAGGTGTGGTCTCACCAAGGCCTTGTACAACTGCAGTAGTACCTCCCTGCTCCTGTACTCGAATCCTCTCGCTATAAATGCCAGCATACCGTTCGCCTTTTTCACCGCCTGCTGTACCTGCATGCCCACTTTCAATGACTGGTGTATAATGACACCCAGGTCTCGTTGCACCTCCCCTTTTCCTAATCGGCCACCATTCAGATAATAATCTGTTTTCCTATTTTTGCCACCAAAGTGGATAACTTCACATTTATCCACATTAAATTGCATCTGCCATGAGTTTGCCCACTCACCCAACCTATCCAAGTCACTCTGCATCCTCTTAGCATCCTCCTCACTGCTAACACTGCCACCCAGCTTTGTGTCATCCGCAAACTTGGAGATGCTGCATTTAATTCCCTCATCCAAGTCATTAATATATATTGTAAACAACTGGGGTCCCAGCACTGAGCCTTGCGGTACCCCACTAGTCACCGCCTGCCATTCTGAAAAGGTCCCGTTTATTCCCACTCTTTGCTTCCTGTCTGCTAACCAATTCTCCACCCACACCAATACCTTACCCCCAATACCGTGTGCTTTAAGTTTGCACAGTAATCTCCTGTGTGGGACCTTGTCAAAAGCCTTTTGAAAATCCAAATATACCACATCCACTGGTTCTCCCCTATCCACTCTACTAGTTACATCCTCAAAAAATTCTATGAGATTCGTCAGACATGATTTTCCTTTCACAAATCCATGCTGACTTTGTCCGATCATTTCACCGCTTTCCAAATGTGCTGTTATCACATCCTTGATAACTGACTCCAGCAGTTTCCCCACCACTGACGTTAGGCTAACCGGCCTATAATTCCCCGGTTTCTCTCTCCCTCCTTTTTTAAAAAGTGGGGTTACATTAGCCACCCTCCAATCCTCAGGAACTAGTCCAGAATCTAACGAGTTTTGAAAAATTATCACTAATGCATCCACTATTTCTTGGGCCACTTCCTTAAGCATTCTGGGATGCAGACCATCTGGCCCTGGGGATTTATCTGCCTTCAATCCCTTCAATTTACCTAACACCACTTCCCTACTAACATGTATTTCGCTCAGTTCCTCCATCTCACTGGACCCTCTGTCCCTTACTATTTCTGGAAGATTATTTATGTCCTCCTTAGTGAAGACAGAACCAAAGTAATTATTCAATTGATCTGCCATGTCCTTGCTCCCCATAATCAATTCACCTGTTTCTGTTTGCAGGGGACCTACATTTGTCTTTATCAGTCTTTTCCTTTTTACATATCTATAAAAGCTTTTACAGTCCGTTTTTATGTTCTCTGCCAGTTTTCTCTCATAATCTTTTTTCCCCTTCCTAATTAAGCCCTTTGTCCTCCTCTGCTGAACTCTGAATTTCTCCCAGTCCTCAGGTGAGCCACTTTCTCTGGCTAATTTGTATGCTACTTCTTTGGAATTGATACTATCCCTAATTTCTCTTGTCAGCCACGGGTGCACTACCTTCCTTGATTTATTCTTTTGCCAAACTGGGATGAACAATTGTTGTAGTTCATCCATGCAACCTTTAAATGCCTGCCATTGCATATCCACCGTCAATCCTTGAAGTGTCATTTGCCAGTCTATCTTAGCTAATTCACGTCTCATACCTTCAAAGTTACCCCTCTTTAAGTTCAGAACCTTTGTTTCTGAATTAACTACGTCACTCTCCATGTTAATGAAGAATTCCACCATATTATGGTCACTCTTACCCAAGGGGCCTCTCACGACAAGATCGCTAATTAACCCTTCCTCATTGCTCAAAACCCAGTCCAGAATATTTGAGTCCTATATTTATTTCACCCTCGCAGTTTGTTAACTACACAGAAACATAGAAAACCTACAGCACAAATGAGGCCTTTCGGCCCACAATGCTGTGGCAAACATGAACTTACTTGAGAAATTACCTAGTGTTACCTAAAGCCCTCTATTTTTCTAAGCTTTATTTACCTATCCAGGAGCCTCTTAAAAGACCCTATTGTATCTGCCTCCACCACCGTCACCGGCAGCCCATTCCACACACTCACCATTCTATGCATAAAAAAACTTACCCCTGACATCTCCTCTGTACCTACTTCCAAGCACCTGAAAACTGTGCCCTCTCATGTTAGCCATTTCAGCCCTGGGAAAAAGCCTCTGACTATCCACACGACCAATGCCTCTCATTATCTTATACACCTCTGTCAGGTCACCTCTCATCCTCTGTCGCTCCAAGGAAAAAAGGCCGAGTTCACTCAACCTATTCTCATAAGGCATGCTCCCCAATCCAGGCAACATCCTTGTAAATCTCCTCTGCACCCTTTCTATGGTTTCCATGTCCTTCCTGTAGTGAGGTGACTAGAACTGAGCACAGTACTCCAAGTGGCGTCTGACCAGGGTCCTATACAACTGTAACATTACCTCTTGGCTCTTGAACTCAATTCCGTGAGTGAAGAAAGCCAATGCACCATATGCCTTCTTAACCACACAGTCAACCTGTGCAGCAGCTTTGAGTGTCCTATGGACTCAGACCCCAAGATCCCTCTGATCCTCCACACTGCCAAGTCTTATAATTAATACTATATTCTGCCATCATATTTGACCTACCAACATGAACCACCTCACACTTATCTGGGTCGAACTCCATCTGCCACTTCTCAGCCCAGTTTTGCACCCTATCGATGTCCCGCTGTAACCTCTGACAGCCCTCCACATTATCACAACACCCCCAACCTTTGTGTCATCAGCAAATTTACCAACCCATCCCCCCACTTCCTCATCCAGGTCATTTATAAAAATCACAAAGAGTAGGAGGTCCCAGAACAGATCCCTGAGGCACACCACTGGTCACCGACCTCCATGCAGATTATGACCCATCTACAACCACTCTTTGCCTTCTGTGGGCAAGCCAGTTCTGGATCCACAAAGCAAGGACCCCTTGGATCCCATGCCTCCTTACTTTCTCAATAAGCCTTGCATGGAGTACCTTATCAAATACACCCATAAAGATTCAACATTCTCTGATCCTTAGTCATCTCTTTCTAAAGGCATAATTCCATCTCTTACCAATGGAGTCACACCACCACCTATGCCTTTCTGCCTGTCCTTTTGATACAAATATGTCCTTTGATATTATGCTCCCATCTACGGCCTTCTTTCAGCCATGACTCAGTGATGTCCACAACGCCATATCAACCAATCTCTAATGAGTTCATCCACCTTATTCCAAATGCTACGCACATTTAAATACAGCACCTTCAGTCTTGCATTCTTCACCCTTTTGAATTTTGCTTCTATGGTACAACTTAACTCTTTGCTCTGTCTGCATTTGTACCCAGTCATTGGCCTGTCCATCCTTACATTCATGTTACACCAGTCATCTACTCGTAAACCTGCTGGGGCATCCTCAGCTCTATCATACCGGTTCCCATCCCCTGCCATATTAGTTTAAACAGCTCCCAAAAGCTCCAGTAAACCTGCCCGTGAAAATATTAGTCCCCGTCGAAACAAATGAGTCTTTTTCTGTTGATCAATGTCAAAAAAGCCAAATTAAGTCCACTGTGATTCAATGTTGTAAAACAATAAAACATGAAAACTTCCTTCCGACAGAGGATGAGAGGTGACCAAATAGAGGTGTATGAGATGAAGAGAGGCATTGATCGTGTGGATAGTCAGAGACTTTTTCCCAGGGCTGAAATGACTAGCACGAGGGAGCACAGTTTTAAGGTGCTTGGAAGTAGGTACAGAGGAGATATCAGGGGTAAGTTTTTTATGCAGAGAGTGGTGTGTGCATGGAATAGGCTGCCGGTGATGGTGGTGGAGATGGATACGATAGAGTCTTTTAAGAGACTCCTGGACAGGTATATGGAGCTCAGAAAAATAGAGGGCTATGGGTAACCCTAGGTAATTTCTCAGGTAAGGACATGTTCTGCACAGCTTTGTGGGCCGAAAGGCCTGTATTGTGCTATAGGTTTTCTATGTTTCTATGTTTTTATGAGGGATGATTATCTTTTATAGGCACTGTATATATTTCTTATTTTAATTTATAGTACATTTATTGCACTGTACTACTGCAACATAACAGCAAAACTTCATGAAATATCTCAGTGATGATAATGTTGATTCTGATTCTAAACAAATTCCAACTGTCTGGCTTCCTCTCCCTTTAATGAATGGCAACAGGCATCTTTTATTGTTCTGTTCTGGCCTTTTTATGACTAAGAGGAAATGTGTTGACAATGAATCTGTCCATTAGCAAGGGTGGGAAAAGGAAAAGGGCAGGACCTGATCATCAATCATTGAATGAAAGCAACGTGTAGTAGTTTCCAACAAGTGGGAATCAAGTTTTCAAAATACACATCAGCAAATTCAAAGGCAGGCTCATTTTATTTAGATTCAGGCTCATATATTTATCACAAATACATTGAAACGTGCAACAAACAAAAACCTAAAGATGTGCTGGGAAAAATTCGCAAGTGTTGCCCCCCTTTCCAGCGACAATATAGCATGGCCACAATGCTTGACAGATCAACATAGAACTTCTGTTAAGATGGCGGTGTGCTTGGACGCAGCAGGCACTCTGGGTCCCATCAATGGTGTATATGTTTATCCTGTACATCTCTCTTGTGTTTGGCAATCACCGCTGGATACTGAAAACATCAGGTACTGAAGGACTACCTCATCAGCAAGTCACTCAATAGTGATGGAGCTGGACATATTGTGTACCACTGGTGTGTTCTCGCCAGGACACGTAGCGGAGTGAGTGACTGTCTTGAATATTTTTATTGTGATCACAAGACCCTGTCAGACACTGGTGATGTAGAATACTGCAAGTCCAGTTCACTGGCATGGAGAAGGCCCGTATACCTTTGAGTTGCCTGCTGGTGGTTGCCAGTGAAGGAGACGTTGGAGCTGGCTGTGTGCTGTGTTGGGGTCTAGCCCCTCCTGTCGGTGTTCCCCTCAGTGTTTGTTCGGTGTTCCCCTCAGTGTTCGCTCGGTGTTCCCCTCGGTGTTTGCTCGGTTTTCCCCTCGTGTTCGTTCGGTATTCCCCTCGGTTTTCCCCATGGTGTCCTCCTCGGTGTTCCCCTCGGTGTTCGTTTGGTGTTCCCCTCGTGTTCGTTCGGTATTCCCCACGGTGTTCGCCCGGTGTTCCCCTCAGTGTTCGTTCCGTGATGCCCTCTGGTGTTCACTCAGTGCTCCCCTCAGTGTTCATTCGGTGTTGCCCTCTAATATTCCCTCGGTGCTGCTCTCAATGTTCACCCAGTGCTCCCCTCATTGTTCGTTCAGCACTGCTCTCTGTTGTTCACTCTGTACTCCCCTCAGTGTTTGCTCGGTACTCCCCTCAATGTTTATACAGTGCTGCTCTCCAGTGTTCGCTCGGTGCTGCTCTCTAGTGTTTGCTCAGTGCTGCTCTCCAGTGTTTGCTCGGTGCTCCCCTCAATGTTTATACAGTGCTGCTCTCCAGTGTTCGCTCGGTGCTCCCCTCAATGCTTATACAGTGCTGCTCTCCAGTGTTCGCTCGGTGCTCCCCTCTATGTTTATACAGTGCTGCTCTCCAGTGTTCGCTCGGTGCTCCCCTCAATGTTTATACAGTGCTGCTCTCCAGTGTTCGCTCGGTGCTACTCTCCAGTGTTTGCTCGGTGCTCCCCTCAGTGTTTGTTTGGTGGAACAGCAAGGTGGATCAGGACAACTCAGGGCTATATCATTTTTTCTCTCTTTGTAACTGTATATTTTTTCCCTGAAATCGTAACTATATATGCTATTTCTGCCACATTCTACTTACAATGTGCTGTGTGCTGCTGGAAACGTTTTACAGTTGGTGCTGCAGGAAAACTGGCAAATGACACTTAAAGGATTGACGGTGGATATGCAATGGCAAGCATTTATAGGTTGCATGGATGAACTACAACAATTGTTCATCCCAGTTTGGCAAAAGAATAAATCAAGGAAGGTAGTGCACCCGTGGCTGACAAGAGAAATTAGGGATAGTATCAATTCCAAAGAAGTAGCATACAAATTAGCCAGAGAAAGTGGCTCACCTGAGGACTGGGAGAAATTCAGAGTTCAGCAGAGGAGGACAAAGGGCTTAATTAGGAAGGGGAAAAAAGATTATGAGAGAAAACCGGCAGAGAACATAAAAACGGACTGTAAAAGCTTTTATAGATATGTAAAAAGGAAAAGACTGGTAAAGACAAATGTAGGTCCCCTGCAGACAGAAACAGGTGAATTGATTATGGGGAGCAAGGACATGGCAGACCAATTGAATAATTACTTTGGTTCTGTCTTCACTAAGGAGGACATAAATAATCTTCCAGAAATAGTAAGGGACAGAGGGTCCAGTGAGATGGAGGAACTGAGTGAAATAAATGTTAGTAGGGAAGTGGTGTTAGGTAAATTGAAGGGATTGAAGGCAGATAAATCCCCAGGGCCAGATGGTCTGCATCCTAGAGTGCTTAAGGAAGTAGCCCAAGAAATAGTGGATGCATTAGTGATAATTTTTCAAAACTCGTTAGATTCTGGACTAGTTCCTGAGGATTGGAGGGTGGCTAATGTAACCCCAATTTTTAAAAAAGGAGGGAGAGAGAAACCGGGGAATTATAGACCGGTTAGCCTAACGTCGGTGGTGGGGAAACTGCTGGAGTCAGTGATCAAGGATGTGATAACAGCACATTTGGAAAGCGGAGAAATGATCGGACAAAGTCAGCATGGATTTGTGAAAGGAAAATCATGTCTGACGAATCTCATAGAATTTTTTGAGGATGTAACTAGTAGAGTGGATAGGGGAGAACCAGTGGATGTGGTATATTTGGATTTTCAAAAGGCTTTTGACAAGGTCCCACACAGGAGATTAGTGTGCAAACTTAAAGCACACGGTATTGCGGGTAAGGTATTGGTGTGGGTGGAGAATTGGTTAGCAGACAGGAAGCAAAGAGTGGGAATAAACGGGACCTTTTCAGAATGGCAGGCGGTGACTAGTGGGGTGCCGCAAGGCTCAGTGCTGGGACCCCAGTTGTTTACAATATATATTAATGACTTGGATGAGGGAATTAAATGCAGCATCTCCAAGTTTGCGGATGACACGAAGCTGGGCGGCAGTGTTAGCAGTGAGGAGGATGCTAAGAGGATGCAGGGTGACTTGGATAGGTTGGGTGAGTGGGCAAACTCATGGCAGATGCAATTTAATGTGGATAAATGTGAAGTTATCCACTTTGGTGGCAAAAATAGGAAAACAGATTATTATCTGAGTGGTGGCCGATTAGGAAAAGGGGAGGTGCAACGAGACCTGGGTGTCATTATACACCAGTCATTGAAAGTGGGCATGCAGGTACAGCAGGCGGTGAAAAAGGCGAATGGTATGCTGGCATTTATAGCGAGAGGATTCGAGTACAGGAGCAGGGAGGTACTACTGCAGTTGTACAAGGCCTTGGTGAGACCACACCTGGAGTATTGTGTGCAGTTTTGGTCCCCTAATCTGAGGAAAGACATCTTTGCCATAGAGGGAGTACAAAGAAGGTTCACCAGATTGATTCCTGGGATGGCAGGACTTTCATATGAAGAAAGACTGGATGAACTGGGCTTGTACTCATTGGAATTTAGAAGATTGAGGGGGGATCTGATTGAAATGTATAAGATCCTAAAGGGATTGGACAGGCTAGATGCAGGAAGATTGTTCCCGATGTTGGGGAAGTCCAGAACGAGGGGTCACAGTTTGAGGATAGAGGGGAAGCCTGTTAGGACTGAGATTAGGAAAAACTTCTTCACACAGAGAGTGGTGAATCTGTGGAATTCTCTGCCACAGCAAACTGTTGAGGCCAGTTCATTGGCTATATTTAAGAGGGAGTTAGATATGGCCCTTGTGGCTACGGGGATCAGGGGGTATGGAGGGAAGGCTGGGGCGGGGTTCTGAGTTGGATGATCAGCCATGATCATAATAAATGGCGGTGTAGGCTCGAAGGGCCGAATGGCCTACTCCTGCACCTATTTTCTATGTTTCTATGTTTCTATATTTGGCTATAGACATGTAGAGTGATAATTAAACTTGAAACTTGACATTTGAGACAGAACACACCAATAACATCAAAACGAGCAGAGTTCCGTCCTCCCACTCACCAGCCGTGCACACACACACACACACACACAGTCCCTGTCCTTAAACCATTACCCATTACTTGATCTTTAATTCTCCCCTCTGTCTCCAAAACCATCTCTACGAATTAAAAAAAACAATTATATCTGAGCCACGACCTTGACAGAGACTGTAGCATGATGCCATCTTGACTGAAATGATTTAATTCAAATTACTTCAAATACATTAGTACTGCGCTGTTGAGCTGACCCCTTAACCTACTCTAACTTTCCCACATAGCCCTACATTTTTCTATCATCCATGTGCCTATCTAAGAGTCTCTTAAATTCCTCTAATATATCTGCCTCTACTACCACCCCTGACAGGGCATCCTACACACTCACCACTCTGTGTGAAAAAACTCAACCTCCTCGGTAAACTTACAGTTAAATGGATGGAAATTCAGGCGGGTGCTGACCCCTCATTGTGTGTGGTGCACTCCAGTTAAGTCCTACCACTCCCTTCCACCCCACAACCTCCCCTCACCAAATTTTCTAGCTGCTCTGCATCCAGCCATTTATCAGCCAGATAGTAAAGACCCATCTCTCTGTGTTCTGAGAAACTCCAACAAAATGCTGGAGGAACTCAACAGGTCAGGCAGCAGTTATGGAGGGGAATAATTAGCTTTTAAGCCAAGATCCTTCATCAGGACTGGAAAGGAAAGGGGGAAGAAGCTACAATAATAAGGTGAGTGGAGGGGAGGAGCGCATGTGGCAGGTGACAGGTGAGATCAGGTGAGGGGGGAGGTTGTTGGATGAAGAAAGAAGCTTGGAGGAGATAGGTGGAAGAAAAAGGTATCGATAGAAGAGGAGAGTTGACCATGGAAGAAAGGAAACAAAGTGGGAAGAGGAAGAGGTGGGAGGAGTGTCTGGGTGATGGAAATATTGAGAGGGTGAGGGAAGAGGAAAGAGGAGAGGAACCAGAGGGAGGTGATGGGCATTTAAGAGTCTTTTAAATGCCTCTAAAGTCTCTCCCTCTACCACAGCACATTGGAACTTGGGTTCGTGCTGAAAAAGGCAGGGAAGAAGCAAGAGAAACACAAAGCTTTGCTTCTTTTCAGAGCTCACTGCCATCGCTATTCACACTCCAGGAAAAATAACTCTGCAGACCTCCCTGGTGTTTAGGCAACCTCGACTGGACTCAGTTCTCAAGGTGCACTGTGAACATGGCTCAATACAATTGGAACCTGACATCTTCTGCCTTCTAAGTAAATTTCACCTACCAATTGAGTTATCTGCTCAAAGAATTGCAGTCAATTCCCAGGTCACAAGTGATTGTCTCCGAACTCGTCAAGCTCTCCTTATAGCTTTTCCTCTCTGAACACATCCTGTGTAAATCCCCCAGAGCTTTCTTATTCCACACTGTGGATGCCACTTACACTAACAGGTCTGTAATTACTTTCGAGACTTTATAATCTATATTCCACGCCACAGGCCCAGCCTCTGAATTTATCGAGCTTCTAAAATATTAAACCAGAAACTTGCTCCTTTCTCGTAGATTTCCTGTGAGGATTAACAGATGGATCTCACCTTGTTCAGATGTTCAATCTTAATGTGTAACTTCTAGACACCGCACTTTCACCGAAGGTAGCTAATATCATAAACCCTTCTACCAATGACATGGTCTAAATGAAGGCAGGAACTCTCCACTGCCTGCCAGCAGTGAATTCATAAAGAATAACTGATCGACATCCAGCTGCTCTTATCTCTCAAGGCACTTCACTGAGAGAAGGCGAGGGAGATTAAATGATAAAGTCAAAAAAGTTACATGAGAAGCTCCAGCTGACAAATCAAAGAGATGTGGAGAAAAGCTGCAGAGGCTCAGGGTGGCATCCTAGCGTGCTGATTAGCAGAACTCTTTACAGTACCAGTGACGCAGGTTCAGTTCCCATTGCTGCCTGTAAGGAGTTCGTACCTTCTCCCCGTGACAGTGTGGGCTTACTCCCACAGTCCAAAGACATAGTGGTTAGTAGGTTAATTGGTCACTGAAAATTGTCTTGTGATTACGCTAGGGTTAAATAAAGGGATTGCTTGGCGGTGTGGCTTGAAGGGCCGGAAAGGCCTATTCCACGCTGTATCTTAATAAGTAAATAAATTTCACAAAAACAACAGTAAGTTCAGGATGGACCATAGTTTAATAGCATAACACTATTACAATGCCAGTGGCCCTTAGGGCTCAATTGCCACCACTGTCTTTAAGGGGTATGCATGTTCTCCCCATAACTGTGTGGGTTTCCTCTGAGTGCTCTGGTTTACTCCCAGAGCACTCAGACAAATGGATGAGGAGGCTAATTGGTCACATGGGTGTAAATGGTCAGTGTGGACTCATTGGACTGGAAGGGCCTGTATCTCTAAATAAGAAATCTAAAACTAACTTCTGATTAAGTTAAACTTATAGTATCTAACTTCACTCTGCTGTTCTGCTCACTATTTTTGATATAATCATTCTAAACTTCTAAATCAAAATTCTTTGACTCAAACTGTTTTTCCCCTGTGCACTAATATGCTGAAATCATCCATATGGATGGCATGCAAAAACAAACTGTTTCACTGAACCTTGGTATGTCAGAATCAGGTTTAATATCACTGGCAACTACCATGAAATTTGTTGTATTGTGGCAGCAGTGGTGTGTAATACATAATAATTTTAAAAAACCTACAAATTACAATTGGAAATATGTGTGTGAATGTATATATATATATTTCTTTTTTTACATATAATTATATATATATGTGTGTGTGTGTGTGTGTGTGTGTGTGTGTGTGTGTAGTGCAAAAACATAGCAAAAATGAAAGAAAAGTGAGATAGTGTACATGAGTTCAAAGTCTATTCAGAAATCTGATGTCGGAAGGGATGAAGCAGTTCCTGACATGTTGAGTGTGTGTCTTCAGGCTCCTGTACCTCCTCTCTGATGGTAACAATAAAAAGACGGCATGTTATGGGTAATGGGGTCCTCAATGGCATATACTGGCTTTCTGGAGCATTGCCTTTTAAAAATGTCCTCGATGCTGGGGAGGCTACTGCCCATGATGGAGCTGGCAGCTTGCAATTTTCTGCAGCTTTATCTGATCTGTGTGCGAATAGTAAACTAGTTCCCAATTTATTTCCAATTTTAAATCCAGAATTAACTTAGTTCTTTTTGCTGCTTAAATAAAGCGATTATTAGAACAAGATCAAGGTCAAAGTTCAAAGTAAGTTTATGATCAAAGTACAGATATGTCACCATATAGTACCCTGAGATTTATTTGTCTCTGTGGGCATTCACAGTAGAACAGAATAATACAAAAGACTCAATTAAAAAACTACACACAAAGGCTGACGAGCAACCTATGTGCAAAAGACAAACTGCAAATACCAACCAATCAATCAATCAATCAATAAATAGATAGATATCGATAAATAAATAATACTGAGAACATGAGTTGTGGAGTCCTTGAAAGTGAGGCCATAGGTTGTGGAATCAGTTTAGAGATAAGGTGAGTGAAGTTATCCACACTGATTTAGGAGTCTGATAGTTGAAGGGTAAAAGTTGTTCCTGTACCTGGTGCTGTGGATCCTAAGGCTCCTCTACTTCCTTCCTGTTGGCAGCAGCAAGAAGAGAGCAAGGGCTGGATGGTGGGGATCCTTGGAGGTGGATGCTGCTTTCTTGTGGTAGTTCTCCTTGTAGACTGGGCTCAGTGGTGGGAGGGCTTTTCCTGTGCTGGACTGGGCTATTTCCACCACATTGTAAAGCTGTACTTTATCTCCTCCATTGAGGTACAGCACAGGTATGGCCCATATTTTTTATAAAATTGCCACAAGTATATGGCCCATATACTTTAGCCCACATTTCTTTGCCTATTCTTTTCATCTGTCCAAGACCTTCTGCAGCCGCCTTGCTTCCTTCACACAACCTGCAACTCCACTTGACTTCATGTTGTCTGCAAACTTCACCACAGAGCCATCAATTCCATCATTCAAATCATCAACACACTATGTAAAAAGAAGCAGTCCCTACACCGACCCCTGCAGAACACCACCAGTCATTGGCTGCCAACCAGAAAAGGCTCTCTTTATACCTGTCTTTGCCTCCTGCCAATCAGCCAATGCTCAACCCATGCTAGTATCTTTCCTGTAATACCATGGGCTCTTCTCTTGTTAAACAGCCTCCGGTGCGGCACCTTGTTGAAGACCTTCGAAAATCCACGTACACAACATCTACCGCTTCTCCTTTGTCTATCCTGAGTGTTATTGCCGCAAAGAATTCTAACAAATTTGTCAGGAAAGACTTCCCTTGAGGAAACCATGCTGAATTTGGCCTATTTTATCATGTGGCTCCAAGTACCCCAAAACACACATCCTTAACAATTGAATCCAACATCTTCCCAACCGCTGAAGTCAGACTAACTGGCCTATAATTTCCTTTCTTTTCATGGAGCTATACCTGATGGTTTTAATCCTTCCCTGTGTTTAAGAGCCGATTCACAACTCATAAAACCATGCATCATATTATGTAGGATACAGTATTATTTTTGCTGGATTTTCGAGTGTCTTTGCAGTCCAATGGGCAGTCATACTGAGGAGGCTGTTGGGAATAGCCATTCAGAGCTAATCAAATGCTTATTCAGCTATTGCAAGTGACGCCATTTAGACTCTATTCAAAATCAGTTGGTGCTACTAGGCACTAATCATTGATTCATTGCTGCACCGAATTGCCAAATTTGTTCAGTTCTGCCAACCACTTCAGCACTTTAAAAGAGCTGACAGCCTCATTTCCTGCTAAAATGCCCCATAGCCACTGGTCTTTGATTGCCTGCCACACTGCACAGACACACACCACAATCATTGCTTCATGGGTGATTGGGCTCCTACATTAGACTTGATGCTGTGTTGCAAAAACTACCCAGAGGCAGAGGCTGGAGATGGGGAGAGAAGGAGCTGGCTTTACTTTCCTCTCTATACAGTCTTGCAAAAAGGAAGGGTAACTTCGAAATCAGAATCGGGTTTATTATCAGCGTCTTATATGATGTGGATTTTGTTGTTTTGTGGCAGCTTAAGAACAGAGCATGGCAACATAGAGGTTAGCACAATGCTTTACAGTACCAGAAGCCCAGGTTCAATTTCAAATCAGGTTGCCTTGTGCTGGGTGAGCCGCTGACAAAGTCAAATCAGCTTGTCCTATGTTGGGTGAGCCACTGACAAAGGCAATCCAATTTGTTTTCCAGGGAGTGAACGCTGGGGACCAGCACCATTGGGAGAATGGTCTGCCCCCAACTCATCTCGGATTCCAGCGCACCCATCGCATGACTGTTCTCTCCCACGTCGTCTCCAGTGCCTCCTCCCCTGGGTGGCTGTTACAGGTGACGCTGTGGCATGAGGCCCTAGTCTGTGCGCCCTAGGGAAGGAGAGCTATTGGGCTCACAGTATTTTGTCTTACTAATGTCCAACAGAGTCTTGCGAGTACAATAGAAGTGTTTGCACCTTTCATGTTGTGGTGTTTCTCTCTGGGAGTACTTGAGTTTATACAGGTCCTTTTACACTTGCTATCCCTTCAGTTGACCTTTGAATTCTACCAGTTCGTGTTTCTTTGGCTCTTAGATGGCATCTATTTCAATATGCTTCTTCATGGAGTTAACAGAAGAGAACCACGCTTCTAAAAATTCTCGTGCCTGCTTTGCGTTTGCCTGCACCAGAACCTGTGTGGTGTCCCAGTTAAAATGGTGCCCTTCTCGGTGTTCATGTACTGAGATCAGCGACAACAGATCGTGTCTCCGCGTCACCAATTTGTGTTCCCGTGAACGAGTTGAGAGTTTACAACCTGTCTGCCCGACATAGTTCTTGCGGCAGTCTCCACGGGTGACCCTGTACACCACATTGCTTTTGGCAGTGTCTTTACTGGTACCGGTGTTCTTGAAATAACTTTCCTTAAAGCTTCACCATCATCACCATCCTTAACATTTGCACCATTTGTTGGACATGGAGAGGTTGCAGCGACCAAACATGGCTCCACCTTACTGGAAGAATACAGTGCAGAGACACCGTGTAACTATAAATTCCAAAATTAATTGTGTGAAAAAAAGGACTGGTGAATAGTGTTTGTGGGTTCATAGATCATTCAGAAATCTGATCAGGGAGGGGAAGAAGCTGTTTCTGAATCATTGAGTGTAGGTCTTCACATTCTTGTATCTCCTTTCTGATGGTAGTAACAGGACGAGTGGATAACTTGAATACTGAGGTTGCTTAGTGATGACGGCCTCCTTCCTGAGTCATGACCTCACGGGTGGGGAGGGACGTGCCCATGAAGGGGTTGGATGAGTTGAGCGATTCTTGCAATCCTGATTACTGGAGTGACATGGTAGCATAATGATGAGCATAATGATATTATAGTATCAGCCATAAGATTAGGACTTCAAGTTCAAGTTCAAGTTTAACAGTCATTCAACTAAACATGGACGCCCATGAATACAGCCAAACGAAATTGTGTTCTTCTGGGGCCAAGGGGCAAAGCACAGTACCGACAGTCACGCGGCACAAAGCACATATAAGATAACAAGCAAGTATGAGACATGTAAAATAGTCACATAGTCCATTGTCCTGAGTCCATGAATGTTGCAGAAATCGGCAAACACAATACGGCTTGTCTTCTGCCAAGTGAACACTGGGGGCAGCACCAACTCCGGCTTTGATGTCGCACCACACCACTTCTGTTGGCGTGCACGGACTCCGATGCCTTTCCCTTGGGCAGCTGTAAACAGGTGACACTGCGGCTACGAATCAGGCCACGCCGCTCCCCCACCATCTGCCCCGATTAGATTATGATTAGATTATGAAGTCCTCTTTTATTGTCATTTAGTAATGTATGCATTAAGAAATAATACATTATTTCCTCCGGTGTGATATCAGAAAACACAGGACAGACCGAAAAAACTGACAAAACCACATAATTATAACATATAGTTACAACAGTGCAACAATACCATAACTTGATGAAGAAGTCCATGAGCACAGTAAAGTTCAAAGTCTCTCAAATGTCCCATGTCTCACGCAGATGGGAGAAGGAAGAAAAACTCTCCCTGCCATACCGACCACAATCCGACTCTGAATCATCCGAAAACTTCGAGCTCTGATCAGCTCTCCGACACCGAGTACTGAGCGCCATCTCTGTCCGAACGAATCGACCTCCTTCTCGGTCATCAAAAGCAGGCAAGGCCGGGGACTTTAAGGCCTACCCTCCGAAAGATTCCCAACCACACAGTAACGACAGCAGCGAACAGGCGTTTCAGAAATTTCTCCAGATATCCCTCTGTGCTTTCACATCCATTCTCCATCAAATCAGAATTGTCCACAGCCCCTATTTAACAGACGCGATATCATTTTTCACCGGAGGGCTGCGCACACGCAGGTGCGCCGCCATCTTCTCCTCCCGCCTCCCGATAAACCAGTGATTCGGACTTGCAGCAATCCACGTCAACAATGTCCAATAGTGTCTTGCAATCACAAAAAAAGCAACTAAGACGATCACTCTAGACTGCACACCACTCTCATGCACCAACTCCGCCAACACCTCTCTGACGCTGGTAGCAGCACGATCCATGCTGTCCAGTTCCTTCAGTTTCTCTGCCAACAAACAAATTGCCGCTGGGGCAGACCTGTGGTACTTTAAGCTCTTAATGTCTAGCAGGACCTTACGATCATAAAAACTATGTTTTAAAAGGATAATAACAGCTTTGGTTGACCCCATAGAAGCTGCTGAGTTTGAACATGCCATTATCTTACCGGAAGCTACACCAGATTCGATTTCTGCCGTTGTGCGTTCTCTCATTACCATGTGCGTTTCTTCCAGTTTCCTCCCACATTCCAAAGACATATAGTTGGATTTAGAGAATTGTGAGCATACTATGTTGACACTGGAAGTGTGGTGACACTTGTGGATTGTCCAACTAAATCCTCAGTGATTTGTTTATTGCAAATGATGTGTTTCCCTGTATCCTTCAATGTACATGAGACAAAGAAAGCTAATCTTTAATCTCTCTCCATACAAGGCTGTGATACAATCAATCTGCTCTCCACCGTACATCTAAAGAAACTTGCTGCAGTCTTTGTGACAGACCAAAGCTCTTCGAACTCCTAACAAAGTGGAGCCGCTGGCTTCTTCGTGATTGCATCAATGTGCTGGGCCCAGGATAGATCCTCTGAGGTGCTGACTACCAGGAACTTGAAACTGCTTACCCTTTCCACCACTGATCCCTCCAGGAGAACCGAACTGCCTCACCTTGTTAGCTGGATGCTCCTTCTAATCTTCAGAATGAAGACTGACGGTGGTTTCCTCAAAGCAAAGTGATTTGCCAATGTTTGTGCAAGAAGAGTATTGTCCTGCTGATATTGTAACATTTCAGATGGCCTGCCCTGGGCAGAGCTCATAGATGTATTGACGGACAAGGCATGCAAACACCTCCACTTTCCTAATAGTTCAACGTGATTTGGCATCTCACCGAATACTCAGCCATGATGAAATGGTGGAGCAGACTCGATGGGGCAAATGGCCCAATTCTACTTCCATATCTTATTATAGGAGTCCGTTAGTCTCATGAGACCATGGATTTGCGCCTTGGAAGGTTTCCAGTGCGCAGGCCTGGGCAAGGTTGTATGGAAGACCGGCAGTTGCCCATGCTGCAAGTCTCCGCTCTCCACGACACCGATGTTGTCCAAGGGAAGGGCATTAGGGCCAATACGGCTTGGCACCAGTGTCGTCGCAGAGCAATGTGTGGTTAAGTGCCTTGCCCAAGGACACAACATGCTGCCTCAGCTGAGGCTTGAACTAGCGACCTTCAGATCACTAGACTGACGCCTTAACCACTTGGCCATGCCATCGAGTCTACTCCACCATTTCATCATGGCTGAGTATTCGGTGAGAAGCCAAATCACATTGAGCTATTAGGAAAGCAGAGGTGTTTGCATGCCTTGTTCGTCAATACATCTATGAGCTCTGCCCAGGGCAGGCCATCTGAGATGTTACAATATCAGCAGGACATTACTCTTCCTGCTCTTCCATATCTTATGGTCTTATGTCAAAAGTATCCCTAGAGTCAGGTTTATCATTACTGAATATGTTATAAAATGTGTTGCTTTTCAGCAAAACAATACATAAGATTTTGCTGTAAGTCACAATAAGGAATATATTAAAAATCAAATAAGCAGTGCTAAAAGGGAGCTAAATAGTGAGGAGAGTTCATGGGTTCGTGGTCCATTCAGAAATCTGATGGCGGCGGGGATGAAGCTGTTCCTGGAGTGGTGAGTGTGTGTCTTCAGGCTCTTGTACCTCCTCCCTGATGGTAGTAATGCAAAGAGGGCATGCCATCTGGGTGATGCCTTCTTGATGCCCTGTGTTTTGAAGATGTCCTCAATGGTGGGGAGGCAAGTGCTCATGATGGAGCTGGCAGAGGCTACAAGTACTTGCAATGTCTTTCAATCCAGTGCAGCCGAGCACCTGTCCCAGGTGGTGATGCAACTGTTGGAATGCTCCCCATTGCCTAGCATGCTAATTGCAATGCACAGGAATGCAATCGGCTGTAGAGAGCAGTGGGTACCGCATTTCCCATCACAGACAAATCCCTCCACACCATTGACAGTATCGACAGTGTCCTGTATTAAGAAGGCAGAATCTATCACCGAAACTCCGCCATGGATGGTCGCAAGCCAGCTGAGAAAGGAGGATGTGTGGTGAAAGTGGAAGCCACAAGGCCAATAAAACAGGATTGTGAAATTTGTCGAGCTGCTGTCTGAAACCTATGCTCCAGCAGGGGTGATGGGCTTAAGCAGAAGAGGAATCTATCATCAAGGATCCCCACCATTCGGGTCATGCCATCTTCTCGCTGCTACCGTTGAGCAGGAGGTACAGAAACCAGAAGTCCTACATTACCAGGTTCAGGCACTGATACTTCTCTACAACCATCAAGTTCTTGAATTGACCTGCGCAATCCTAACCGTTCCTCAGCAATGGTACGCTACATTCCACCTCTTGCACTACCATGGACGTGACGCTGTGTTTTTGCAAAAAGTCTCATTGTGCACAATGTTTTTCTTCATTCTCTTGTACAACTTAATTATAATTTATGTTCCGTGTGTTGCCTGAGGTGCTGCTGCGAGCAAGGTTTTCAGTCTACCTGTACATCTCTGTAATTGTGTATTAGATAATTGACTTGACTGGACGTCCTGATCTTCTCCAACTTTTCTGTTATGTTCCCCTCCCAGATCACCACCGTGCCAACCAGAGTGCAAAAGACAGTGAACTATGCAAATACAAAAAAAATGATAATAATAAATAAATAAGCAATATATTTTGAGAACATGAGATGAAGAGTCCCTGAAAGTGAGTTCATAGGTTGTAGGAACATTTCAATGATGGGGCAAGTGAAGTTGAGCAAAGTTATCACCTTTCATTCAAGAGCCTGATGGTTGATAGTTTAGACTGTGGTGCAATTGAACCCCAATCACTGGCACTACAAAGCGTTAGGCTAACCGCTACACTACCATGCCACTGTCTACCCTGGGGGAAAATATCTGATTGTCTCCCCTATCTATGGCTCTCTTCAATTAATGAATGTCTAACTTTATCCTCATTCTAACTCCTAACATAAACCTCAGGTCCCCCACAACCTCCAACAATCCCGGGAAACAATTCAAGTTCCTCCAAACTCTCCTTGTAGGTCATACCCCCAATCCAAGGTAATTTAATAGACCTTTACTGTACCCTTACCAAAGCTTGCATATCCTTCCTGTAATGGGTCAACCAGAATATAGAACATAGGACATCACGGCACAGTGCAGCTCCTTCAGCCCCTGATGACCTTCCTACCTACTCCTAGATCAATCCATCCTTTCTCACATACATCACCCTCCATTTTTTCATCATCCATGTATCCATCTAAAAGTTTCTTAAATGCCCCTAACGAATCTGCCTCTATCACCAACCCGGCAGGACTTCCATGTACCCACCAGAATCTGTGTAAAAACACACACGTACAATCCTCTAAGTGCAGACTAATCAAAAGCTTATAGAGGTCTGTTTGTGGTATCTTACCAAGAATTCACCAACACAACACCATTCATCACATTGCCACAAGTGATTCTGCAGATGTTAGAAATCTTGAGTAACACACACAAAATACTGGAGGAACTGAAAATGTCAGGCAGCATCTATGGAGGGGAGTAAACAGTTGGCGTTTCGGGCCAAGACCCTTTCAGGATCTGCTGAGAAGCTGCCTGAGCCGCTGAGATCCTGTGCCATTTCCTGTGTGTTGCTTCACTACACTCAAAAGTAATCTATTGTCTGCAAAGCACTTAAGTATGTGCTTAAGATTACTGACTATTTAAATACATCATCTTTTTTAAGTGGTTATGCTTATTATCATCACAGATGTGCAAACGCAGGAAATGAAAGCTATGAAAGCTAGCTTCATGAAACCGTAGCCAAGTACAAGGTGACCCAAAACATAAGTTAAACATCAACTTATATTAACAAAAATTAAAAATGACTGATGTGTGCAGAATTAACAACAAAATAAGCATAACAATGTTAATGGAATATTGAAAGAGAAGGAAAGAATAGTCCAAAATAGTGGAGCTTTTCAAATTGGAATCTTGAGGTGTGGATCTTCAGGGTCCCGTACCTCTTGCCTGATGGCAGCATCGATTCCTGGATGGTATGGATTCTGCCTTCCTGAGACACTACGTGTTCAAGATGTCCTTTAATAGATGGAAGATCTGTAACCTTGATGGAACTCTCTGAGTCTTCCATTCTCTATAGAACCTTGTGTTCTTGTGCATTGGAGTTTATTGTCCCTTTAGCTCTGCTGCACATACAGTCAGTGATCACCTTATTAAGTACCTCCTATTAGAAGACCATTAGACCATAAGATATAGGATAAGAATTAAGCCATTTGGCCCTTTGAGTCTGCTCCACCATTTCATTATGGCTGTTCCAATTTTCCTCTCAGCCCCAGTCTCCTGCCTTCCCCCTATATCCCCTCATGCCCTGACCAATCAAGAATCTATCAACCTCTGTCTTAAATATGTATAAAGACAGCTTCCAAAGCTGTCTGCGGCAAAAAAGTTCTACAGATTTACCACTCTCTGGCTAAAGAAATTCCTCCTCATCTCTATTCAAAAAGGACACCCCTCTATTTTAAGGCTGTGTCCCCTGCTCTTAGACACTCGCACCATAGGAAATCATAGGAAATATCCTCTCCACATCCACTCTATCAAGGCCTTTCACCATTTGATAAGTTTCAATGAGGTCACCCCAAATTCTTCTGAATTCCAGTGAATACAGACCCAGAGCCACCAAACGCTCTTCATATGACCAACCTTTCAATCCTGAAATTATTTTTCTGATCCTCCTTTGAACCCTGTCCAATTTCAGCACATCCTTTCTAAGATAAGGAGCCCAAACCTGCTCGCAATACTCCGTGATGCCTTACCAGTGCTTTATACATTATACTTGCCAATCTGCAACTGTGCTGAAAGTTCATCTACCCTATTCTGTATACTGCACACATTCAGTTACACCACTTTCAGTCCTGTGTTTACCCTTTTCGATTTTGTCCACCTTTTACGTTACAAATCATCCTGTTGACTGTAGTTTTGTCCTATCAACAGTATCTCTTCACTACTCATTGCTTCTGTTTGGTAACCAGTTACCTGATCTTCAGAACTATTGTCTGCCTTTCCTACTTTGTCTGAGGTCTGACCAATATCTGCCTCCACAGCCTCTCCACTAACTGTTCTGGCACTCTGGTTCCCATCCTCCTGCAACTCTAGTTTAAACCCACCGTGCAGTATTAGCAAACCATCCTGCCAGGAAATTAGTGCCCTTCCAGTTCAGGTGCAAACTGTCCCTAATAAAGTGGCCAGTGATTGTTTGTTAGTGGTGTTTCAAATCTCTTACTAGCTCTTCTTTCAGTTAGACCTGACGAAGGGTCTCGGCCCAAAACGTCGACTGTACCTCTTCCTAGAGATGTTGCCTGGCCTGCTGCGTTCACCAGCAACTTTTTATGTGTGTTGCTTGAAATTCCAGCATCTTCAGATTTCCTCGTGTTTGTTCGTGGTCTTCTGTTGCTGTACCCCATCCGCTTCAAGATTCACATGTTGTCTGTTCAGAGATGCTCCTTGTAACACACGGTTATTTGAGTTATTGTCGCCTGCCTGTCAGTTTGAACTGGTCTGGCCATGCTCTTTTAATCTTTCTCATTAACAAGGCATTTTTGCCTGCTGACGTGCCACTCACTGGATTTTTTTTTAACCTTTGCACCATTCTTTGTATATTCTAGAGCATGCTGGGTGTGAAAATCCCAAGAGATCAGCAGTTTCTGAGAGCTGAAAGAACCTGTTTGGCAGCAACATGTATTCTATGGTCAAAGTCACTTAGATCACATTTCTTCCCTATTCTGATGTTTGGGCTGAACAACAATTGAACCTCTTGACCAATTCTGCATGCTTTTTTTTTACGTTGAGTTGCTGACTGATTATACATTTGCATTATTGAGCAGGTGTAAAGGTGTACCTAATAAAGTGGCCACTGAGCGTATATCCTGACTAATTTCACTGCTCTCGAGATTTATTAGCTTTCCCAATAAAACTTCCTATTTTAAAACTCCAGTGAACATTTATATCCTGTAAGGGATAGATGGTTTATGTGATTACATAGTGCACTGAAAGAATGAACGGGAATGTATACTTTTATTTGAACTTTCTCATCATATGCAGATTGCAAAATAATAAACATTAATAACATTCCACCATCAAATAATCTGCTTTAAACTCTAGAACCATTGAAATGTGTAGATAAATCCCCAAATGCCCAAGATGCTCAGTAGAAACATTTTTGTTGAAATGCAAGGCTCATTTGAGGGCACTGCTAAAAAAAGATCACTTGCTTGCAGATTATGAATTACAATTTTATTTGTTTTCAACAGATTTTAGACAGTGCCATAAACAATGCATTCATTATTATTGTAAAAAAATAACTGTTAACACTTCTGTGATACCCAAGGCATATTAGCTGACGGATAATTTAATAGATTATCTCTCACCCCATTTGTGTGGAACTTTTAATCATTAGTTTTGGCAACATAATCAAAATGGGCATAAATTATAATGTAATAATAAATTGCAGGCAAATCAAACATCCTTTCTGCTGTCAGGTGTGAGCATGACTACAGTACATAATTCTGCTCTAGCCCACTTTGGCAATATTGCCATTGGGAAGGTGGGACAGGAACCTCTGGTCCCACACTGCCAGGTTCAGGAACAGTTATTACCTCCAACCATCAGGCTCCCATGATTTCCCTTTCAATTACGCTACAACACATGTTCTGAACGTTATCTATTTATTACTATTGTTGTATCTTTTTTTTTCCCTCAGCTCAGGCTGAGGTATCAGCATAGCCAAGTGCGCTGATTCTCAGTTGCTAGGAACCTTCGGACTATACTAGTGGTGTTTAGTGTTGTAGCTTTCTGGAGATTTACATAAATGTTGCTGCATAGGCCTAATTGTTTAATGCTATTTTATAGTGCCTTTGGGATGATGCCAGTTGTAGATATTACTGTCAGGACAATGTATACACTGTTCATGTTCCATAGTCTTTCAAATTCTTCTTTTAGTTCAGCATATTTCTGGTGTTTTTCACTTATTTATTTCTGTGTTTTATGTGTGTTTGGAATTATTATCATTATCTTATTTGTTTTTTTTCACTTTCAAAGACTTCATCTCATGTTCTCAATTTTGATTGCTTACTTATTTATTATTTTTATTATTATTATAAATTATTTTTCCTTTCTTTTTGTATTTGCAGTTTGTAGTCTTTCACACATGAGTTGTCTGCCCTTCCGGTGCGGTATTCATTGATTCCATTATGGTTACTGGAATTTTTTGAGTATGTCTGCAAGAAAATTAATCTTCTCAGGGTCCTATATGGTGACATATATGTACTTTGTTCATAAATTTACTTTGAACTTTTAGCTTTTTGTAATTTCACAGATTGTCTTATACATATTCAGAATCAGGTTTAATATCATAGGCATATGACCATAAGACGATAAGACAAAGGAGCAGAAGTCGGCCATTTGGCCCATCGAGTCTGCTCCGCCATTTTATCATGAGCTGATCCATTCTCCCGTTTAGTCCCACTCCCCCGCCTTCTCACCATAACCTTTGATGCCCTGGCTACTCAGATACCTATCAATCTCTGCCTTAAATACACCCAATGACTTGGCCTCCACTGCTGCCCGTGGCAACAAATTCCATAGATTCACCACCCTCTGGCTAAAAAAATTTCTTCGCATCTCTGTTCTGAATGGGCGCCCTTCAATCCTTAAGTCATGCCCTCTCGTACTAGACTCCCGCATCATGGGAAACAACTTTGCCACATCCACTCTGTCCATGCCTTTCAATATTCAAAATGTTTCTATGAGGTCCCCCCTCATTCTTCTAAACTCCAAGGAATATGTCGTGAAATGAGTTGCTTTGTAGCAGTAGTACAGTGCAATACATTTTTTAAAAATCTATAAATTACAGTAAGAAATATACATATTCATTTATATATATATATATATATATTATATCTATATTCATCTATCTTTATATAATAAAAAAGAGAAAAAAAGAAATAATGAGTTTATGCTCATTATCCATTCAGAAATCTGATGCTAGAAGGGAAGAAACTGTTCCTAAAATGTTGAGTGTGTGTCTTTAGGCTCCTTTACTTCCTCTTTGATGATAGCAATGAGAAGTAGGCGATGGGAGATGGAAGTACTTAATGACTGATGTCGCCTTCTCGAGGTATCACCTTTTGAAGATAACCTCGATTCTGTGGAGGTTAGTGCCCATGGGGAGCTGGCTGAATTTGCAACTTTCCGCAGTTTTTTCTGATCCTGCGCAGTTGCCCCTCATTACCAGACAGTGATGTAACCAGACAGAATGTTCTCCACAGTACTTCTGTAGAGACTTGCTAAAATCTTTGGTAACATAATCAAATTCCTAATGAAATACAGCCTTCCTTGTAATCCCCTCAATTTATTGGTCCCAAAAGCTTGACATTCATATCATCCTGCTGTGGCTTGCATATCATGTAGGCATCTGGATTGCAGCATCCATGGTCTGCCCCAACCAACTGAGCACCTCAAGGCCTCAAGATGTTGGGCCCAGGAAAGATCTTTAAAGATGTTGACACCCAGGACCATTGATTGTTTGTCCTTCTTTATTTGTTTATGTGCTGTTTTTCGTTGATCCTATTGTGTTTCTTTGTATCTACTATGAATGCCCACAAGGACAATAAATTTATTTTGAACTTTGAACTTGAAGAGTTAATATACACAAAGGACCATTCATGCATCAGGCTTGGTGCATTGGCCAACTCTGGCATCTTGTTTGACAATGGTTCTTTCAAAAAAATTCTCATTCTTGTTTCCAGTTTCCTCCATGTTTTGCTTCTCCATATCTCTGCAACCTTACTTCAACTTCAGAACCACTTGAGAGTCGCTGTGTTTCTTGACTGCTATTCTCTTGCACGTCGCCAAACAGACCATGCCATCTTCTCACTGCTGCAATTGGGCAGGATGTACAGAAGCCTGAAGTCTCACACCACCAGGTTCAGGAACGTCTTTACCGCGACCATCAGGTTCTTGCGTTTAAGAGCCCTGAGGTAATGTTGCAGCTCTATCAAACTCCAGTTAGACCACACTTGGAATATTGCGTTCTGTTCTGGTTGCATCATTTTAGGAAGGATGTGATAGCTTGACTGATGATGCAGAGGGTACTTACCAGGTTGTGAATTAGAGAACATGTCTCATGAGGATAGGCTGAGCCAGCTAGGACCTTTCTCTTTGCAATGAAGGAGGATGAGAGGGGACTTGATGGAGAAGTCTACAAGATGAAAAGAGGCATAGGTTGAATAGACAACCAGTGCCTTTTTCCAGTGGTTTTTACTCTCCACGCCTCGTGATGCATCGGGCAGCAACTTTGCCGTTTCATTAGTATTTTTCTCTGTTTTTACGAGGCCAAGTTGCCAGCTCGATGTTTAACCCAGCACGGATGGAAAGTGCACAAAGAGCTGGCCGGGTTCAGACTTGGGACCATTCACCTCGAAACCCGGTGCAAATGCCACTGCACCACTGGCTGCCTTTTCTTTCGCTACTGTGACAATGTTAATATCAGAGGGCATCATTTTAAGGTTAATTGAGTTAGTTTTAGGTAGGGTTTTTTTTTACACAAAGAGTGGTGGGTGCTTAGAAAGCATTGCCAGGGATGGTGCTAATGGCTGATATGTTCGGGACATTTAAGAGACTCTCAGATAGGCACATGGATGAAAGAAAAATGGAATGTTATGGGCTGTGAAGGAGAGCAGAGTTACAGTGGATTAATTACAGAGTAGGCTTATATAGGTTGGCACGTTATGTTGGCCCGAATGACCCATACTGGTCTGTATTGTGCCGTACTGATCTATGTTCTATGTAGTGTGTTCTATGTGCTATATTCTATGTTCTAAGTTCTATGATCTATGTTCTATTATTAGTACTTTATGCTTGAACTGACTTGCAAAATCTTAATATATTCTCAAAAACCGGACATTACTGACCTCTTTTTCACTACCATGGACTTAGAGCAGGTGTCCCAACCTGAGATTCACGGACCCCTCAGTTAGTGGTAAGGGGTCCGTGGCATAAAAAAAGTTAGGAACCACTGACTTGGAATCATAGAGTACTACAGCACAGAAACAAGCCCTTCATCCCAACTAGTCTGTGTGGAACTATTACTCTACCTAGTCCTATCGATCCACAGCTGGACCATACCCCTCCCATCCATGTAGCTATCCAAATTTCTCTTAAATATAGGGTTATCGGGTACTTGTTTCTAACTGCATTTATCTGTAGTTTTGCATGGTCTTTTTGTTTGCTATATTGTATAATTTATGTACAACAATTTTTGTTTGAATATGATGCTGAGATGCTGCTGCAAACAAGCTCATACTGTAATGGTACCCATACCTCACCATGCTTGAGTGTTGTTCAAGATTTCCAACATCTGCAGAATCTCGTCTCTGTGCAGTTCTATAAAGGACTGGGGTGACTGCTGTACTAGGAACTGGCATAAATTCAGTGGGCTGAATGGCCTTGTAGTGTCATAACAATTCTGTGACTCCATAAACTGAGTGCTTCTTTGCTGCTCGTCTGGAACCAATGAACCCATGACATGAATCGAGCTCCTTCAGTCCACACCCTCTTGAGATTCTGCAGGTGCTGGAAATCCAGGCAGCATCTATGGAGGGGAAAGAACAGTTGATATTTTGGACTGAGACCCTTCATCAGGACTGGAAGTAGCTAGAATAAGAAGATTGGAAGGAGTTCAAGCTGGATAGCGAATGAAGAGGGGGTGGAGTGAAGTGAGAAGCTGGGAGGTGATCGGTAGAAAAGTTAAAGGGCTGAAGAAGAAAGGATCTGATAGGAGAAGAGAATGGACCATGGGAGAAAGGCAAGGAGGAGGTGTACCAACAGTGGGTGATAGGCAGATGAGGAGAAGAGAAGGGGTAAGATGGGAGCCAGAGTGGGGCATGGAAAAAAGAGAGAAGGGGAGAGGGATAGAAACTACTGGAAGTTTGATGAATTGATGTTCATGCTGTCAGGTTAGAGACTACTCAGATGGAATACAACATGTTGCTCCTCCAAACTGAGAGAGGCCTCGTCGTAGCAGTAGAGGAAGCAATGAAATGACATGTCAGAATGGGAATGGGAGGTAGAATTAAAATGTGTGGCCCCTGGGAAATCCTGGCTTTTGCAGCAGGTGGAGTGAAAGGGCTCGACAAAGTGATTTCCCCTCACTCCCCCCAATCTGCATTGGGTCTCACCGATGTAGAGGATGTCACGCGAGGAGCACTGGACCCAACAGACTCACGTGAAGTGTCACCTCACCAGGAAGGATTGTTTGGGGCCCTGAAGTGGTGAGGGAGGAGGCGTAGGGGCAGGTGGAGCACTTGTTACACTTGCAGGGGTATGTCCAAGGAAGAGATTCACTGGGGAAGGACCCTCCCGATTAGGCTGCTTGTAGCATCTTACTTTGCACAAAATGGCAGCTTCATTTCCCTACTTAGCCCACCGCTACTAAATTCGAGAAGCTTCTCACTGTGAGCGAGCAACTTTGGAAGGACTTGGAGATGTCATTATATAAACATGAAGTGAATTCTTTCCTTACCAGGCCCTGTAGTTATACTGTTCTTCCATTAGGAAAGCCTTCGGGATTTAACACATGTTGCATTGTGAGGCAGACGTGCCAGAGGTTCACCAGTTGAACTTATTCTTATGAAGCTTCTTTAAAGACCCAAATCCCAGGGGTAATTAAGTTTTGAATTTCTTGCCGTATATCTATTAAAATGACATACATTACAAGTTACACTAATTTCTAGATTCCGTAAAGTTCCTAATATTTGAAGTTCTGCAATCATCCTTAATTGTTATAAACAAACATTAACAACTGAGGGATTGATAGGCAATGGGTTTCGGAGCTTTCACACCATGAGATATGCAAATTCTGCTGTTTTAATAGTTCTGCTGCTGTAATAAGTTTGTTGGGCTGGAATTGAGTTATATTGCTTTATGCAAATATATGCTGATTAAATCGGATTTCTCCAGGAAAGAAAATGGGTGCAAAATGCTAAGAGCAGGACATCGTACAGAGACGGTGTTCAGAGGATGACTGAGGGCTGATTTGCATTCAGTTCCCTGCCTGCCGCTGTCCTACATTGGACAGAATGATTACCGAAGTAGAAAGAGATCAAAATCTTCAGCAACTCAAGCAACAAATAAGCACAGAGAATTACACCCAGTAGCCACTTTATTAGGAACTTCCTGTACCTAATAAAGTGGCCACCGAGTGTATGTTCATAGTTTACGCTGCTGTAGCCCATCCATTTCAAGGTTCAGAGATGCTCTTCTGCACACCACTGTTGTAACATATGGTTATTTGAGTTACTGTCACCTTTCTGTCAGCTTGAACCAGTGTGGCCATTCTCCTTTGACCTCTCTCATTAACAAGGCATTTCCGCCCACATTGCTGCTCATTAGATTTTTTTTGTTTATCGCACCATTCACTGTAAACTCTAGAGACTGTTGTGAATGAAAATCCCAGCAGATCAGCAGCTTCTGAGATACTCAAACCACCCCGTCTGACACCAACTATCATTCCATGGTCAAAGTCACTTAGATCACATTTCTTCCCCACTCTTATAGTACATAGAACATAGAATAATACAGTACAGTACAGGCCCTTCAGCCCACAATGTTGTGCCGACCCTTAAATCTTGCCTCCCATATAACCCCCCACCTTAAATTCCTCCGTATACTTGTCTAGTAGTCGCTTAAACTTCACTAGTGTATCTGCCTCCACCAGTGACTCAGGCAGTGCATTCCACGCACCAACCACTCTCTGAGTATAAAACCTTCCTCTAATATCCCCCTTGAACTTCCCACCCCTTACCTTAAAGCCATGTCCTCTTGTACTTAGCAGTGGTGCCCTGGGGAAGAGGCACTGGCTGTCCACTCTTATGTTTACTCTGAACCTCTTTGCCATGTCTGCATGCTTTTGTACGTTGAGTTGCTGCCACACGGTTGTCAGATTAGATATTTACAATAATGAACAGGTGTACAGGTGTACAGGTGTACCTAATAAATTGGTCACTGAGTATATGCCATATGAGTCTCCATTAGCTATATGCAAACTTTCACAAACTAATGTTTGTTGGCCTTTATTGTTTGTTTATTAAACGTGAACTATTTTGTTCGCATCTGGAAGACCTTGCATATCTATCTATCTATATATATACCTGTCCATATATATAGTCTGTCCTTGAACTGTGGGAGGAAACTGAAGCACCAGGAGGAAATCCATGTGGTCATGGGGAGAATTTAGCAACTTCTTACAAACAGTGGCAGGAATTGAGCCTTTATTATCTGTATGGAAGAGTATTGCAAATGAGTTAAGTATGGAACAATCTAGACATAAACAAACTAGACATGATGCTGAGATGCAACACAGAGCGTTATAGGAAGTCATTCCTGCCTGTGGCCATCAAACTTTACAACTCCTCCCTTGGAGGGTCAGACACCCTGAGCCAATAGGCTGGTCCTGGACTTATTTCCTGGCATAATTTCCATATTACTATTTAACTATTTATGGTTTTATTACTATTTAATGATTTATGGTGCAACTGTAACGAAAACCAATTTCCCCCAGGATCAATAAAGTATGACTATGACTATATGAAGGCACAAAGGTTCAAAGGTCAAAGTGCATTTATTATCAAAGTACATAGTCACCATATACAGCCTTGAGGTTCATTTTCTTGCTGGAGTACTCAATAAATCCAGAATAGAATAATAACATAACAGAATCACTGCAAGACTGCAGCAACTTAGGCATTCAACCGGTGAGCAAAAGACACAAACTGTGCAAATATAAAAAAAGAAAGAAATGGTAAGAAGAATAAAAAAGAAGCAATAAATATCAAGAACATGAGATAAAGATTCCTTGAAATTGAGTCCATAGGGTGTGGGAACATTTTAATGATGGGGCTGGTGAGGTTGAGTGAAGTTATCCCTTTTGATTCAAGAGCCTGATGGTTGAGCCAGCAGGCTTTTGAACCAAAGATGATAATTACAGCTCTGTAATACTCTGATTCGACCACACTCGAAGTACTGTGTTCAAGTACTGTGTACTACAGTCCTGACGAAGGAGTTCAGCCCAAAACATTGACTGTACTTTTTTCCACAGATGCTGCCTGTCCTGCTGAGTTCCTCCAGCATTTTGCGTGTGTTACTGTGTTCAGTTCTGGTCACCATAATTTCGGAAGGATGTGAAAGCTTTAGAGAGGGTGCAGGTGCAATTTATCAGGATCCTACCTTGACTGGAGAGCATGTCTTATGAGAAAAGTTTGAGCAAGCTAGGGCTTTTCTCTTTCGAGTGAAGGGCAATGAGTGATGACTTGATAGAGAAGTACAAATTGATAAGAGTCATAGTGGCTAGCCAGAGCATTTTCCCAGAAATAGCTAATACAAGGTAGTATAGTGGTTAGTGCAATTGCTTTACAAAGCCAGTAATCACCAATCAGTGTTTGGTTGCCGCTGCTGTTTGTAAGGAGTTTGTATATTCTCCCTATTACTATGTGGGTTTCCTCTGGGTGCTCCGGTTTCCTCCTACATTCCAAAGATGTATGGTAAGCACAAGTGCATGCTATGTTAGCATGTGATACCATGTTGGCTCTGGAAGCCTGGTAATTCTTGTGGGCTGCCCCCAACACAATCCTCGCTAGGATAAGGCCAACAAGGCCATTTATTAAAACTCACTAAGTGAATGCTAATGCCAACACTGCACCCAAATACTAAATGAATCCCACTCTTTTTCAATGTCTGTCAAAACCATAGTCTTCTTTCCTGGGCAAGGACATGGGTAAGCAGGGAGTATAAACGTTGCTGTGCTTTTGGTCAAGTCTCAACAAGACTAGAGCGAAAAGAAGGGAGTTAAATACTACCACAATAAAACAGTAATTAGCTGGAATGAGCACGATTGTTGAACCTGTTGTGAAGCCCGCCTGAGCAGGCAAGCAGACTCTGTAGCAGAGTCCGCGATTGAGACAGAAGGTATAAAAGTCACATAGCATGTACTACTAAACTCAAGAATAGCTTCTTCCCCACTGTGACAATGCTATTGAATAGACCCCATAACAATGAGATATACTTTTGAGCTCTCAATGTCCCTCATTGTGATATTGCACGTATAGTTTGCCTGCATTGCACTTTCTGAGAAGTTGTTACATTTTATTCTGTATTATGTTATTTTATTTTGTACTATCTCAATGCAACGTGTAATGATTTATATCTATGAACAGTATGCAAGAAAAGCTTTTCACTAGTACATGTGACAATAATAAACCAATTCCAAATGTATAAATTATATTTGATATATGTTTTTCTTGTGACTATTGTGTCTCTGATGTTATGTGCCTGTGATGCCGCAGCAAATACATAGCTAAGTTTTTCAAGACACATTTTCATACATGTGCTTGTGGATATAGAACATGAAACATAGGACACTCCAGCACAGTCCAGGCCCATCGGCCCATTCTGTTGTGCCAGTCTTTTAACCTATTCTATCAATCTAGCCCTTCCCTCCTTCATAACTCTGCATTTTTCTATCATTCCTGTGCCTATCTAAGAGTCTCTTGTTTATGTATAGATTTTTCATAAATTCTATTGTATAGCAGTAGCAGTGTGATCACTCGTTGAGTATGACATTCTCCTAATGGGTTGTCCGTTGAACATGTGCCATAAGATATCGGAGCAGAATTAGGCCACTTGACCCATTGAGCCTGCTCTGCCATTTCATGTGGCTGATCCATCACTCTCTCAGTCCACAAACTCCTGCCTTTGCCCCATAACCCTTTATGCCCTGACTAATCAAGAATATATCATCCTCTGCCTTAAATATAAATAAAAAACTTGCCCTCCACAGCCACCTGTGACAACAAATTCCACAGGTTCATTACCCTCTGGCTGAAGACGTTCTTCCTCATCTCTGCTCTCAATGGATGTGCATCGGTTTTGAGGCTATGTCCTTTGGTCTTAGACTCTCCACCATAGGAAACTTCCTCTCCACATCCACTCTATTGTGTCTTTTCAACATTCCACAGGTTTCAATGAGATCCCCCCTCATTCTTTTGAATTCCAGTGAGCAGAGGCCCAGAGCCATCAAATGCTCCTCATATGATAAGCCTTTCTATCTTGGAATCAATTTTGCGAACTTCCTTTGAACCCTCTCCAATGTCAGCACATCCTTTCTTAGATGAGAGGCTCAAAGCTGCTCACAATACTCGAAGTGAGGCCTCACCAGTGCCTTATAAAATGCCTTATGTATGATGGGTCTTTTCAAGTGGCTGTAGAGGCCAATCTGGGATCAAAATATTCTGGTGCAGTGCAAGCAAGAGTAACAACACTTCACCTCCTTCATAAGTCCAACACCATGGACTCTAGGTTCGTTCAGACCTCATGAACCTGCCTCCTTCACCACTTGCTTTTCACCAACAGGACTTAATGCAGGATGTCAGCGTGGAATCCCTCAACGGAAAACGCCTGTGCATGACTTTGTTTAAGGTGGGGAGGCTGATGCAGGTGCTGCCACCGCGTGGTCCTCGCTGATCAGGATCAGGGTCTAGAGGCATGGAATGTAAGATGACTGGGGACACCTCACTTTTGCAGCCTTTCTCCACCTTCACTGTATACAGAGTGCAATGAAAACCCCATTTCTGGCAGAAGACATGCCATCATCTTCTGCCAGAAATGGGGTTTTCATTGCACTATGCATGAATGTGCTTGTGCATGTGACAATAAACTTGACTTTGAAGATAAGATCTCTGGAGCTCTCGATGCCTCCTCCTCAACATTGGTGAGACCAATTGGGGGACAACTTCGTTGAACTCCTCTGCCTCCAACCTGATGGTATGAAAATTGATTTCTGCTTCTGGTAAAAAAAAAATTCCATCCCCCCCTCGCCTCTTCTTCTATTCCCCAATCTGGCCTCTTACCTCTTCTCACCTGCCTATCACCCACACCCCCCCCAATCCTCTCCTCCTTCCCTTTCTCTTATGAGCTGCTCTCCTGTCAGATTCCCTTCTCTCCAGCCCTTTAAGAAGCTGATTGTTTAAACCTAAGTTTCTCCTTTTAAAAAGTGATAATTCCTTGGAACTCTCTGCCCCAGAAGCTAGTTTATTAGAAATATTTAAAGTGAACATAATAATAATAATAATAATAATAATAAATGTTAATCACTTTATTGATCCCGAGTGGGAAATTATTTTGTTACAGCAGCAACATTTAAAAACACATTTAGAAGTGTGCAGACTTAACTAATAATAATGTACAAATAATAAAACAGAGACTATTGTACTATGATGTGTGTTTTTCTGCCGCACAAAGATGAATTGTTGTCTGTGCTTATTGCGTTTGGTAGGAAAGATTTTCTGTAATGATCCTTGTGACAGTTGAGCTGAATGAGTCTGTTCGAAAGGGTTCTCCGCTGCCTATTCAGTAGGTCATTGAGAGGATGTGCCTGATTGTCCATAATGGATAACAGTTTAATTAGTGACCTCCTCTCCACCACTAACTCAAAAGAGTCTGAGTTGTAGGCAAGGACAGTTCCAGCCATTTTGATGAGTTTATTGAGTAATTTTGCATTACTAGCATCGACGCTACTCTCCCAAAGTAAAGCAGGAAAGACAACTGTACTTGCTACAACAGACTGGTAAAAAAATCTTCAGCATCCTACTGCACACATTGAAGGATCTCAGAAAATGGAGTCTGCTCATCCCCTTCTTGTAAACAGCCCTGGTGTTGGTTTTCCAGTCAAGTCTGTTGTTGAGGTGAACACCCAAGTATTTGTACTCCTCCACCACCGCAACTTCTTCTCCCTGAATGTATACAGGACTCATCACCGTCCTCTTCCTCCTAAAATCAATCACCATCTCCCTGGGTTTGGCCACATTCAGGAGCTGGTGATTCCTCCAGCACCACTCCACAAACTTGTCCATCAGTCCTCTGTACCCCGACTCCTCTGATACACCCAACCACCGCAGGGCTTTCACAGAATTTCTACAAGTGATGAGACTCAGATTTTGTACTGAAATCCTGAGATGTACATTGTGAACAGAAACAGGGACAAACTCCAATACTTAAGGCAGAAATTGATAGATTCTTGATTGGTCAGCTCTGGGCATGAAGGGATACGGGAGGAAGGCAGGAGACTAGGGCTGAGAGGGAAAATGGATTGGCCATGATGAAATGGCATTTCAGACTCAATGGGCCAAGTGGCCTAATTCTGCCCCTATACCTTATTGTCTTATCGCCCCTTGTTATCTGTTCTTCAGATGTCATGGCGGGCTTTCTTCGCACACTGTTGAAGTTCTTCTAGTGACAAAACTCAGACTTGTACTGAAATTCTGAGGTGTACAGTGTGAACAGAAACTGGCATCCTCTGTAAGAAAGTTTGTATCTTCTTTCCATGTGCCTATGGGTTTTCTTTGGGTACTCCAGTTTCCTCCCACAGTCCAAAGACGTACTGGTTAGCAGGTTAATTAGTTATTGGTTATTTATTTATTATTATTTTTAAATGTTTGTATTTGCACAACTTGTCTTTCGCATATTTGTCCTTCTTATTGTCTATGATTTTTCATTAATTCTATTGATTTTACTCTGTATATGGTGAAATATGCTTATTTCAATAATATATTTACTTTGAAATTTGAACTTTGAACTTTGTAAGTTTTCCTGTTACTAGGCTAAGGTAAAATAGGTGTGTTGCTGGGCGGTGCAGCTTAGTGGGCCAGAATGCCCTGTTCTACTCTGTATCTCTAAATAACTAAATAAACAAACAAATTAAGAAATATGACAAACAGGAGAGAATCTGCAGATGCTGGAGATCCAAAGCAACACACACAAAATGCTGAAGAAACTCAGCAAGCCGGGCAGCATCTGTGGAAAAGACTAAACTGTCGACCTTTCAGGCCCGAAACATCGACTGTTTACTCTTTTCCATAGATGCTGCCCGGACTGCAAGTTCGTCCAGCATTTTGTGCATGTTGCAGATAAATAAATGCGCTTTTGAATGATCGGAGGATTAGGGCTGTAAGGAACTGACACTGAAGAGGAGATGCGGCCTAAGGCCTGACATGAGGGGCCTGTTGATCTGCTCTGAGTTTCATGTGTTCTTTTGTTCAAGGAACAAAATTTCCTTGCACCATTAATCCTAGGACATTCCCAACAAGAATCACGTGCCAGAGATTGAGGAAGACTGCAAAGGCCATCATTGAGTGAAGAAGGCTTGATCCATGACACAGATTATGGATGAACAATATTTATATTGGTGTAGAGGAGAACAATTGCCCAGGACAGAGTGATTTACATCCTTTTAGTTGACTGGATACAATTCTGTCTCCTGTAGGTTTGCCATTGAAGGGAAACAACACATTATGGACGACACGCATCACTGCATTCTTCACTGAACCCATTAAAAGTTTTTTGTCTGCCGTGCCAGTGAGAAAGCATTTTGGAAAACCCAGCAGGAAATGTAAACGCAAGGTAACTGTGGTGATAAATACAACTTGGGCTTGGAGGCAGAAACTGTAAATTTATAGTGTGATTCAGGCAATTACTACAGTGAGTGTGTGTTTGTGGTCATCTGCTGCTGTAGCCCATCAACTTCAAGGTTCGACATATTGTGCATTCAGAGATGCTTTTTTTGCACACCACTGTTGTAATGCATGGTTATTGTCATAAGGGGAGGGCACTGAAGGTGGACCCAAATGCAAGATACAGACACTGAAGTACTAGGAACAGGTCTAGGACTAGAGTTAGGGCATTGACAGGACACAGACTTGGGCTAGGACTTGGCTAGGAAAGCAGGACCAGGACAAGGAACTGGGAACTAGGAGCCTGGGCTTGGACTCCAAGCCAGTGACTGGACAAGGACCCAGAACGTGGGTCTTTACTCAGGCTCGGACTCCAGAACTAGGCAAAGACATGACGTGGCTACAGAAATGGATGAGGCTTAGATTCTTCGAGGCTTTCCTGGGCAGGACAAGGTACTCCTGGGCTGGGTGAGAACATGAAGCCTTGACATGGTCTTGTCAGAACAGGAACACAGAGCCAGGACCCCTCCTTGGGAACAGGACTTGGGACCAGGGCTCTACACAGAGTCAGGACCCCTCCTAGGGAGCAGGACATAGGGCCGGGACTCGTACACAAAACACAAAAAGACAGTTCCCAACTCAAGATAGCGGCAAATGGCTGGACCTACCTAGCAAAGGTGAGGACACAAAGAGACAGTTCCAAACAACAATAGACAGTTCTTTATCTAGACACAGCAAGGTTCCGGTCTTGCTCCAGCAGTAGAACTTGACAGCAATACAGGCAAGGTTGCAGACAAAAGCTTCCAAAGGAAGGGGAAGGAAACAGTCCAGCAAATGAAGCTGAGCCCAGGAGCTATTTATGTAGCCAGCCCAAAATGAGAATCAGGTGCCTCACTTAGAGCACCCAAAAGAACAAGGGAAAACCGGAAAACCTGGAATAAGGAACAATGGACTGGACCGTGAACCGGAATTTGGACTTCACGGACTGGACCATGACAATTATTTCAGTTACTGTCACCTTACTGAATCAGTTTGGCCATCTTCCTCTGACCTCTCTCATTAACAAGGCATTTTTGACAACAGACTTGTCACTCACAGGGTGTTTTTTTTTTTTGTTTTTGCACCATTCTCTGTAAACTCTAGAAAATGTGAAAATGCCAGGTCAGCAGTTTCTGAAATACTCAAATCACCCTGTCTGGCACCAACATTCATTCCATGGTGAAAGTCACCTTGATCATATTTTTTTCCTATTTTGATATGTGGGCTGAACAACTGAACCTCTTGACCATGTCTGTGTGCTTTTGTGCAGTGAATTGCTGCTACATGACTGGCTGGTTGGATATTTGCATTAACAAGCAGTTGTACAAGTGTACTCAACAAAGTGGTCACCAAGTGTAGTTGAAAGCAATGTCCTGCCTTAGTTAAGGGGACATAGAAACCACTCTAACTGTTGAACCTGTTGGTGTGATCATCGACTTCTTCAACAACTACTAATTTCTCCTCCCTCCCTCCTCACTTTTTCTATTCACCATTCTGGTTCTCCTCTCACCCCTTTCCTTCTCATCACTTCCCTTTAGTTCCCATCCTCCTTCCCTTTCTCCCGTGGTCTATCAGATTCCTTCTTATTCAACCTTTACTGTTTCCATCAATCATCTCCCAGCTTCACATTTCATCCCCCTTTCTCTACCCACCTAACTCCTCCTCACCTGGTCTCAACTATCATGTGCATGATTATACCCATTCCCTTTCCCCCACAGCCTTGATATCCTGATGAAGGGTCTCAGCCCAAAATGTCAATTGTTTATTCCCCTTCATAGATGCAGCCTGACCTGCTGAGTTCCTCCAGTATTTTGTGTGTGTTTCTCTGGATTTCCAGCATCTGCAGAATCTTGTGTTCTTATTCCGGCTTCTTCCCTCTTGCTTTACAGTCCCGAAGAAGGATCTCGGCCTGAAGCGTTGTCACTTTATTCCTCTCCATAGATGCTGCCTGACCTGCTGAGTCATCCAGGATTTTGTGTTTGATGTTCTGGATTTCCAGCATCTACAGAATCTCTTGTGTTTAGTAATTGGAATACTCTGACAGAAGTGCTGAAAACCCACAGCAAGCCTTTGGTGTCGGTGGAAAGATGAACCTAGGGTTAAAGGTTCTACAGGCCAGTGAATGGCTAAAGCCTAAACGGATTTTAAATTGGCTATTTAGAGTCATAGAGTGTTAGAGCAATATAGCACAGGACCAGGCTCTTCTGCATATCTAATCCATGTAAACTATTATTCTCTCAAGTCCCATTGAACTGCACCTAGATCAAAGTCCTCCTCATACCCCTCCCATACATGTACATATCAAAACATCTCTTAATAAGAACATAAGAACATAAGAAATAGGAGCAGGAGTAGGCCATACCTACCTTTTGCCTACATCCTTTTTTGAACAGTGCCATCTTCCCAATCCACCGGGAACTAAGAATTTTGGTAAATCATCACCAAAGCCTCACCTATAGCTTCTACCATTTCTTTCAATACCTTAGGATGCATTCCATCAGGACCAGGGGACTTAATAATCTTCAGGCCCACAAGTTCGCTCAGCACTACCTCTTTAGTGATAGCTATTTTATCGAGATCCTCACCTCCCACCGCATCTATAACATCTCTCTTTGGCATGTTAGATGTGTCTTCCACTATAAAGACCCACACAAAGTAGTCATTCAAAGCTTCAGCATTTCCTCATTACCCAATATCAATTCTCCCTTCTCATCCTCCAAGGGACCTACGTTCACTTTAGTCACCTTTTTCCGCTTTACATTATTATAAAAACTTCTACTATCCATTTTTAAATTTTGTGCTAGTTTATTTCATAATATAGCTTCCCTCTCTTTATTGCTTGCTTAGTGGTACTTTGTTGCTTTTTAAAGTTTTCCTAATCTTCCAGTTTCCCCACTACTTCTGGTGACAATGTTGAAACTGATTCCACATCTACCACATCCGCTTTATCAATCTTACTAATATCTTTCCCATATGTAGGTGACCAGAACTGCACACGATACTCCAAATTAGAGCTCACCAACATTATACACTTCAACATAACATCCCATCTCTGGGTAGACAGAGTCGATGGTGCAGAGGTTAGTTTCCGTGATGTGCTGAGCTGCACTCCATCTCTCTGCGTTTTCAGAGATTGCTGAGATTTCGGTACACACGACAATAATAAACCAATTTATTCATAAGATTGAAACATTAATGGGACTATTTACAAGGACGTTGCCCGGATTTGAGTATCTGAGGTAAAGGGAAAGGTTGACTAGGTTAGGATTTTATTTCATGGAACATAGGAGGGTAAGGGGAGAAAAATACATTGAAGTTGAGTGAAACTAGAAGCAGAAGTCATGGGTTAAAGGTGATAGGCGAAATGTTTAAGGGGAACATGAGGGGAAATTTCTTCACAGAGGGTGGTGAGAATACGGAACAAGCTGTCAACAAAAGTGATGGATTAGGTTTGATTTCAACACAAGAGAAGTTTGGATAGGTCCATGAATGGGACAGTTATGGAGGGCTATGGTCAAGCGGGTTGACAGGACATAGGCAGAGTAATAACTCTGCATGGACTGGATGGGCCAAATGACCTGTTTCTGTTCTGTGGTGTTCCATGACTCTATGGCTCCATTACACTCTTCTCTAATACTGTTCCTCGTTCTTCAAGGAATTAAGTCCCTGTAGTCGCAATAGTACTTGGGACTTGTACAATAGTCCCAATCCATTCTGTATGACAATCTGGTGCCTGGCTTTGTTTCTAACCCTGTATGCCAGTTGTAATTGAGTTTTCATTCATGGAGTTGATGTTAGAAATACAAAGCAAATGATCACAACAACCTTGTTCTAACACGGTTGAACAAGATTCCACTGAACTCATTGCTGTTTGATAAATTCAATGATTCCAGGTGATCTGACCTCTGCACCGTACAAGGTTTCAAAGTCAGAGTCCTTAATTATCCTTCGGTAATTAGCACCATTGTGTGTGCTGAATAACAACAAGGAATTGGAACTTGATGATGTTTTCCTTTTGCAATTGAGTGAAATAGAAAATAGAATACAGTACATAGGACACAGACCACAGAACATAGGACACAGAACACAGAAAATAGGACACAGAACACAGAACATAGGACACTACCGCGTAGTACAAGTTCATAAACCCACAATGTTGTGCTGACCTTATTGCCTACTCTCAAAGCAATCTAATCCTTTCCTCTCATAAAGGCCTCCATTTTTCTATCATCCATGTACCAATCCAAGAGCTTCTTAAATGTCCTGAATGTATCTGCCTCTACCACCACCCGCCGGCAGGGCATTCCACTCTGTGTAAAAAGACTTACTTCTGATATCCTCCTATGCTTTCTTTGGAATGCAGAGGGTGCCAGCGCGCCCAAGGAAACCCAGGTGGTCACAAGGAGAATGTATAAAATCCTTATAGACAGCAGCAGGAATTGAATGGAGATATAGATAGAGTTGTAGGAGCATTGTGCTAACTGCTAGGTTGCTGTGCTGCCTAAACTTTACTAAGTTATTCAATTATTCTCCCAAATGTAAGTTCTGGAAAGATGGTAAATGCACTTGGTTGCAGTGGCTCTCTGGGTCCAAAAAAATGGTGCAACTGTTTGTCTTAAATGTTTTTCTTGTGATTGCAAGACCCTGTTGGACATTGATAATACAAAATATTGCATGTCTGGTTCACTGGATCACTGGTGAGATGGGGGAGCTGTTGTTGCACGGAGCGGGCCCTCATGCCGCGGCATTGCCTGTTACAGCCACCCAGGGGAGGAGGCACCAGAGGCAGTGTGGGAGAGAATTGAGGCATGGCTGATGTATTGGAATCTGGGCTGGGCTGGAGAGGCTGGTCCCTGTCCAGGCCAGCTCTCTCATCAATGCTGCTGTCCAGTATTTGCTCCATGGAAGAAAAACTGAACTGCCTTCATCTGCAGCTAACCCAGTGAGAGACAAACCGCCTGCAGTTGACCTAGCATGAGACAAACTGGGTCGTCCTCACCTGTGACTGACTCAACCCAAATTGAGGATGTGCTGTGCTCTTCCCTTGTGCTGTTAATCTTCAGGCCAGGCTGTGCAGGGACTTGTCCTAAGATTATTCTCTGTCTGTATGTGCTATGGTATCTACATGTGCTGTGTGATTCAAGTACATTTATTATCAAAGAATGTATAAATTATACAACCTTGAGACTTGCTTGTCACAGGTAACCAGAAAGCAGGAAACCCGAAAGAACCCAATAAAAGAAAAAGCAGAATAAAAATAAAAATAAAAGACTGGCTAACACGAGGGGATATAGTTTTATAGTGCTTGGAAGTAAGTTCAAGGAGGATGCCAAAGGTAAGTTTTTCACACAGAGAGTGGTAGGTGCATGGAATGCACTGCCAGTGAAAGTGGTAGAGGTGTATACAATAGGATCTTTTAAGGGACTCTTAGTTTGGTACATGGAGCTTCAAAAAATAGAGGGCTATGTGCTGGGGAAATTCTAGGCAGTTTCTAGAGTAGGTTACATGGTCGGCACAACATTGTGGGATGAAGGGCCTGTAATGTGCTGTAGATTTCTATGTTTCTATGTATGTATGGTTGGGAAAAGGGGAAGAGAGAGGGAGGGAGCAGAAAGCACCAGAGAGATATTCTGTTATGAACAATGAACCAATTGTTTAGAATCAAATGACATTGCGTGGTGTCTCAGGGCTCGGTGTGTCTGCATGTCTGCATCCACACTACACCCCTCCCACCTGCGCCTGGCTCTCCTTCCCTGCCATCTGTCCCACACCCCTCCTATGGCGCGCCACCCTCGCCACTCCCAGCATCCTTTGTGCCCACCAGATTTACAGACTCGCTCCCTGCTCCATGATGACAAACACAGTACTGCGCAAGAATCCAGGGCACCCCAGCTATATTTATAAACCAAAGGCTTTTGTGAAGTACTGTAGTGGTAGGCACGTGAGAACCTTGTAGCACCATGGGGAAGAAAGTTATTAGTTCAGGGGTCTGGCAGCCATGGGGAAGAATTGTGCTTCTGTCTTTATTTCTGGGTTTTCAAGCTCCTGTATCTGAGATTCTCTTGTTAGACTGTGCTGTAAAATAGTCATTTTTCTTGTAGTTAAACCTTATTATGCTTGTCTGTATTTTTAGATGACCTCCTATGTACATTTAATTGTTCAGCAAGTTTTCTAATAATTATGATACAGTTGCTTCTGGAAATTTCTTAGTTTTTAGTAGCAGCTGTGACACTACTTGAATCTGGCTATTTTATAGCTTAATTGTTATCACTAGAATTTGTACTATCTCCAGTCCGACTATGCAACGATCACTACTGTTTTTCCTTTGTCTTTTTTGGCCCTGTACACTTTTGTGACACTTAAAAATTGGTAAGAAATAAATTTTATGTCTCATTCTTGACTTCTCAAGAACCTTTTGGATCACAAAGATCCTGACAATCCTCCTGAAAGAAGGAGGAATGTCCAGGGTGACAAGCTTTCTTGATACAGTTAGCCTTTCGGAAACAATGCACCATTGAAGATGGACTGAATGGAAGGAAGTGATGAGACTTTGACAGACTGGGAAGTATTTACCGCTGTCTTCAGGTTCCGTCGGTCAAGAGCAGAGAAGATGTAGAACTACACTGAGATGCAACGAATTAAAATACCTTCATAGCGCATCTGCGGAAATTTGCAAAAATTCAAATGATATAAGAACATTTGGGATGGCAGGTCTTTCATATGAAGAAAGACTGGATGAACTGGGCTTGTACTCGTTGGAATTTAGAAGATTGAGGGGGGATCTGATTGAAACGTATAAGATCCTAAAGGGATTGGACAGGCTAGATGCGGGAAGATTGTTCCTGATGTTGGGGAGGTCTAGAACGAGGGGTCACAGTTTGAGGATAGAGGGGAAGCCTTTTAGGACCGAGGTTAGGAAAAACTTCTTCACACAGAGAGTGGTGAATCTGTGGAATTCTCTGCCACAGCAAACTGTTGAGGCCAGTTCATTAGCTATGTTTAAAAGGAAGTTAGATATGGCCCTTGTGGCTACAGGGGTCAGGGGGTATGGAGGGAAGGCTGGGTTCTGAGTTGGATGATCAGCCATGATCATAATAAATGGCGGTGCAGGCTCGAAGGGCCGAATGGCCTACTCCTGCACCTATTTTCTATGTTTCTATGTTTCTATAATAAATAGGAGCAAGAATAGGCCATCTGGCCCGTCGAGCCTGCTCCGCCATTTAATAAGGTGGTGGCTGATCTGGCCATGGACTCATCTCCATCTATCTCCCTTTTCCCCATAACCCTTAACTCCCCTACTATGCAAAAACTTCTTCGGTTGTCCATCGAAATCCGATGACGACGTCCACTCCTTTAACGGTGAGATCTTTGATGACTATACAGTCCTATCCTGGACCCACAGGCTCTATTGCAGGTGGGACATGTATATGGGTAGTGGTGGCAACCATGGCTGCATTTCTCCTGGCTCTCTTCTACTGTCTTCTGGTTGTTCTTTCCATCTCCAGAATACAAACCCTGTCCCTACACAGCTGTCCCCAAGTGGTACGGTCAGCAGCAACCTCCTCCAGGTCCTCGGGTTTAATCTTGCACTTCCTTGAAGCATTCTTCATCTGATCCTTATAGCGCTTCTTCAGCCCTCCAGCTGAGCGTCAACCATGATGTAGCTGGCCGTATAACACTCTGCGGGGTAGCCGACATGGGAGCATCCTTATCACGTGCCCCAGCCACTGCAGCTGGCGCTGGGTGATCATGGCCTCAATACTTCTGCAGTTGGTTTGTCATAGCACTGCATTAGTAATATTTGGCGTGACATTTAAAACTTTGACAAGCTTCCATGGATGTATGGTGAAGAGTATATTGACTGGCTGCGTCACACCCTGGTATGGAAACACCAAAGCAGTTGAACAGAAAATCCTACAAAAAGTAGTGGATATGCCTCAGTCCACCACAGGTAAAGTCCTCCCTACCACTGAGCACATTTACAGGAAATGTTGTCTCAGGAAAGAAGAATCCATCATCAGGGACTCCAGCACCCAGGACATACTCTCCCCTCACTGCTGCCACCAGGAAGAAGGTACAGGAGCCTCAGAACTCACATCTCCAGCTTCAGGAACAATTACTACCACTCAACCAAAGGGAATGACTTCACTCAACTTCACTTGCCACATCATTGAAGTGTTCCCACAACCTATGGACTTCCTTTCAAGAATTCTTCAGCTCATGTTCTCAGTATTTATTGCTTATTTATTTGTTGTTATTATTTTTTTTTTGTTTTGCATTTGCACAGTTTGTCATTTTTGGTACACTGTTTGATGCCCAGGTTGGTGTGGTCTTTCATTAATTCTGTTATAGTTATTATTCTATGGATTTATTTAGTATGCCCCAAGAAAATGAATATCAGGGTTACATTAATAAGGCATCCGTTAGTCTTGCGAGACCATGGATCTGCACCTGGAAAGTCTTCACTCTCCAGGGCGCAGGCCTGGGCAAGGTTGTATGGAAGACCAGCAGTCTCCCCTCTCCACGACACCACTGTTGTCCAAGGGAAGGGCATTAGGACCCATACAGCTTGGCACCAGAGTCGTCGCAGAGCAATGTGTGATTAAGTGCCTTGCTCAAGGACACAACACATTCCCTCAGCTGGGGCTCGAACTCACAACCTTCAGGTAGCTAGTCCAATGCCTTAACCACTTGGCCACGTGCCCACACCAGGCTTACATATAGTGACATATACTGTATGTACTTTGATAACAAGTTTACTTTGAACTTTGAACCACAGTGGACTACAGCCTAAAGGTTTCAGCCTCAAAGAATAAGGACAGAAAAAGATTGATTTGGAGCTAGTTTTCAGAAGGAACACACCACAGTGCTATGTTACTAACAAACTTGCCCGCTTGTGGCACCTCTCTTGTCACTTGCCTGCCTCTGCTATGCTAATGTATTCTAATTAAGAAAGCAGAGGCAAGAGGCTGAAGGAGGAGGAGAGTGAGAACAAAGAGGAGGCTAATGAATATGCATTGGCTGCATTTCCAAAGGGAGGTGACCCAGGTGTGGAAATGATGACTATCTACTACGGAAGCTGCTGTAACAGACTTCAGCTCATTATTTTTAATATGAGTAACATAACAATTTAACAGCCTGTCACAGTTCAAGAAATATAGGGTTAAGTTACAAATTGTTCCAAAACAAATTATTGCAATGGGATTAACAGAGTATGTTGCAGCAGAGAAGTTTGTTCAGCCCCTTTAGTTGATTCTGGTTATCTACAGTACAGAGACAGGAGCTTTGGTCTGTCTAGTCAATTCTCAGCTGTTGTTCTGCCTAGTCCATTGATATGACCCTGGACCATAGCCCTCCATACCCCTCACATCCATGAACTCACACACCTTCTCTTAACTGTTGAAATCGAAACCACATTCACCACTTCTGACCATAAGACCATAAGACAAAGGAGCAGAAGTCGGCCATTCGGCCCATCGAGTCCGCTCCGCCATTTTATCATGAGTTGATCCATTCTCCCATTTAGTCCCACTGCCCCGCCTTCTCACCATAACCTTTAACACCCTGGCTACTCAGATACCTATCAATCTCTGCCTTAAATACACCCAATGACTTGGCCTCCACTGCTGCCCGTGGAAACAAATTCCATAGATTCACCACCCTCTGACTAAAAAAATTTCTTCGCATTTCTGTTTTGAATGGGCGCCCTTCAATCCTTAAGTCATGCCCTCTCGTACTAGACTTCCCCATCATGGGAAACAACTTTGCCACATCCACTCTGTCCATGCCTTTCAACATTCAAAATGTTTCTATGAGGTCTCCCCTCATTCTTCTAAACCCCAAGGAATACAGTCCAAGAGCGGACAAACGTTCTTCATATGTTAACCCTCTCATTCCTGGAATCATTGTAGTGAATCTTCTCTGTTCCCTTTCCAACGTCAGCACATCCTTTCTTAAATAAGGAGACCAAAACTGCCCACAGTACTCTAAGTGAGGTCTCACCAGTGCCTTATACAGCCTCAACATCACATCCCTGCTCCTATACTCTATTCCTCGAGAAATGAATGCCAAAATTGCATTCGCCTTCTTCACTACCGACTCAACCTGGAGGTTAACCTTAAGGGTATCCTGTACGAGGAATCCCAAGTCCTGTTGCATCTCAGAACTTTGAATTCTTTCCCCATTTAAATAATAGTCTGCCCGTTTATTTCTTCTGCCAAATGCATAACCATACACTTTCCAACATTGTACTTCATTTGCCACTTCTTTGCCCATTCTTCCAATCTATCCAAGTCTCTCTGCAGACTCTCTGTTTCCTCAGCACTACCGGCCCCTCCACCTATCTTCATATCGTCAGCAAACTTAGCCACAAAGCCATCTATTCCATAATCCAAATCGTTGACGTACAATGTAAAAAGAAGCGGCCCCAACACAGACCCCTGTAGAACACCACTGGTAACCGGCAGCCAACCAGAATAGGATCCCTTTATTCCTACTCTCTGTTTCCTGCCAATCAGCCAACGCTCTATCCACGTATGTAACTTTCCCATAATTCCACGGGCTCTTATCTTGTTAAGTAGCCTCATGTGTGGCACCTTGTCAAAGGCCTTCTGAAAATCCAAATATACAACATCCACTGCATCTCCCTTGTCTAGCCTACTGGTAATTTCCTCAAAAAATTGTAATAGCTTTGTCAGGCAGGATTTTCCTTTAAGGAATCCATGCTGAGATCTGCCTATCTTGTCATATGCTTCCAGGTACTCTGTAACTTCATCCTTGACAATCGACTCCAACAACCTCCCATCCACCGATGTCAAGCTAACAGGTCTATAATTTCCTTTTTGCTTCCTTGCCCCCTCCTTAAATAGCAGAGTGACATTTGCAATCTTCCAGTCCTCCGGAACCATGCCAGAATCTATCGACTTTTCAAAGATCATCGCTAATGCCTCCGCAATCTCCACAGTTACTTCCTTCAGATCATGAGGGTGCATTCCATCCGGTCCGGGAGATTTACCTACTTTTTGACTATTCAGCTTCCTGAGTACTTTCCCTGTCGTAATTGTGACTGCGCACACTTCTCTTCCCTGCCACCCTTGAGTGTCCGGTATACTGCTGATGTCTTCCTTAGTGAAGACTGATGCAAAATACTCGTTCAGTTCCTCTGCCGTCTCCTTATCTCCCATTACAATTTCTCCAGCATCATTTTCTATCGGTCCTATATCTATTCTCACCTGTCTTTTACTCTTTATATACTTGAAAAAGCTTTTAGTATCCTCTTTGATATTATTTGCTAGCTTCCTTTCATAGTTAATCTTTTCCCCCTTAATGACCTTCTTATTTTTTTTGTATTTTTATTATTTTGTAAGGTTTTAAAAACTTCCTAATCCTCTGTCTTCCCCATAATTTTTGCTTCCTTGCATGCCCTTTCCTTTGCTTTAACTTTGGCTTTGACTTCTTGCTTCCTTGTATGCCCTCACCTTTGCTTTAACTTTGGCTTTGACTTCTGCTGGCAGCTCTTTCCACAATCTCACAACAGTCTGAGTGAAGATGTTTCCCCCAATGTTCCCCTTTAGCATTTCACCTTTCACCCTTAATCTATGATCTCCAGTTCTATTCCCTCCTGCCTGCTTGCACTTAACCAAACTATTTATTTGATCATAATGTGCTGTGTCGTATGACATAGACATTCATGATCTTTCCATAACCCTGGTTGTTCTTAATAACTATTTCTACAGAAGTGGTTTGCCATTGCCTTCTTCTGGGCAGTGTCTTTATAAGACGGGTGATCTCAGCCATTATCAATACTCTTCAGAGATTGCCTGCCTGGCATCAGTGGATGCATAACCAGGGTTTGTGATATGCACTAGCTGCTGATAGAACTATCCACTACCTGATCCCGTGGCTTCTGACCTTGATTGGGGTGGGGGATGGTGTCTAAGCAGGTGCTACCCCTTGCCCAAGGGTGATCTGCAGACTAGTGGGGGGAAGGAGTGTCTTACACCTTCTTTGGTAGAAACTTATCTCCACCCCACCACCCTACCCTATCTATACTCCTCTTAATTTTGTATGCCTCTATCAAATTTCCCCTCATTCTCCTATGTCCCAGGGAGTCAAGTCTGAACTTATTCAACTTTATCTATTGGGTAATAGTTTATCTGTAACATTTCCTTAGAATGACAGACTGCCACACTACTGCAAAGAACCATGCAGTACAGTATAACATCTGTTCACCCATTGATGATATTACGCAGTTATTCCTGAACTTGGTTGTCAGAGGCTATTTGAGGTGTTTGCCATTGGGAGAATTTGATAGGTAGTGGGAGCTTGTCCCCCTTGGCCATAATAACCTTCACGTTTGGTTTAGCTACTAAGCCTGGTGGAATCATTTCTACTGCCAAGAGAAAGGCAAAGGTGTGTTACTGGCACCCTAAATCCAGGTGCTTCAGGTGAATGGGTCTTGTCAGCCGTGGATCTAGAGGAAATCTCTGATCTCAAACCTCCATTGCCTTGCGGATATACCCACTCATGGGGAAGGCTTCGTGTGTGAACCCTGATCTGGAGCTGGAGATTCTAAGGCAGCCCTTCACTGAGTTCAATGCTGACTGGCAACTTCTGCAAATGCCGCTGGTGCCAAACTTTTTCGGTCTCTACCCTTCCTTTGGATTCACCAGCTGCTGGAGGCGTGAGCCTGTAACAGCATGCTGTCCATTTTGTACTGCCCTGGCTTGCATATCAGGACAGCGAGGATGCAGTGTCCATGGTCAACCCTGACTGGTGGAAGCCTTGCTCACTCACAACTATTCCTAATACACCACCCTTAATGGGTTAAATATTGATAGAGAGGAGGTGTTAGTAAGGCTGGTTCTGCTCTGATTGGACAAATATTCTGGTGCAGATGTGGTACATCTCAGTTTGTGAGGCATCTTACAGAGTTTCCATCCACAGTTTATGAATATTTAATTTGGTAAGTTGTGTTATTATTGTCACATGTACCAAGGTGGATTGATAAACTTGTCTTGCATACCGATCCATACAAATCAAATTATTGCACAGTGTGTGAGGAAGTACAAGGAAAGGCAAGAACAGAATGCAGAGTAAAATAGAACAGCTAAACCGTGCATTGTAAGCAGACAAGAAGGTACAAGGCCATAACAAGGTAGCTGCGAGGTCAGGTGCATCTTTTGTACCAGGGAACTGTTCGATAGGCTTATAACAGTGGGGTAGAAGCTGTCCTCGAGCCTGGTGATTGTCCAAGGTGATAACAAGGGAGATTGTGAGGTCAAAATTCTTATTGCACTAGGGAAACATTCAATAGTCTCCTAGCATTAGGATAGAAGCTGTCCTTGAGCTGGGAGGTACTTGCTTTCAGCCTTCTAATGGGAAAGGATGAATATATAATTCCTTCGTGGGTGGGATCTATAAATACGCTGGCTTCTTTACTGAGGCAGTGAGAAGTGTAGACAGAGACATAGAGGGGAGGCTGGTTCCTGTGATGTGCTGAGCTGTGTTCACAGCTCTTTGCAGTCTCTTCCGCTCACGGGCAGGTACAGAGTAGAAGTCTGAACATTGAAAAATTGCAAATGTAAAAACCTTTTACTGTCAAGGTAAACTTAGTAACTATAACCAGTCACCTTAACATGGAGGGTCAAGTTCAAGAAACAATAACTGGGATGGAATTAGCAATCAGAACCAAATTTGGCTTGGTTAGAAAAATCTTAGTTACTTACACTTTGTGCCTTGTGGTGCATCAGGAAGCAACCTTGCCATTTCTTTAGCATTTGACTTTTTTTTAAATGAGGCCAAGTTGCTAGCTTGAAGCTCCACCCAGCACAGATGGAAAGCGTGTAAGGAGCCGGGCAGATTTGCAATCGGGACCACTGGCCTCAAAGTCCAGTGCGGATGCCACTATGCCACCAGCTGGCTTAGGACAATCTAGTCTGGAATTATTGATGTAACCCTCAGGTTCTGTTGGCTGTGTAAGTCTGGGGAAGACAATCTCCGGCCCCGACAAACGTGTGAGATTAAGATGCGAGCCCAACCCGAAACCCCCGTTTGTGTGGATGCTGCGTGACTTGTTACCCTGTTACAAATCAGTACCCAGAAATAACAGGCAGTACATCACATACAATTAAACAATTTAGCTTTATAATTCTTAATTTGACTACAGGGTTAGTGAAGGAAAAGCAAAGGGCACATTTTAACGAAACAGTCTAACGTGCACAAGTTGGAGCTCATGGTTTCCCCTTTCCCGATCCTCCTTCGATCTCCTCACCCTCCGTTGGGTCATGGCTCTGCTCCGCCATCTTCTCTTCATCTCCCGCTGAACAAAAGACCCAGATCACCCTGGTGTCGGGCACGCGGCACGAAAACTCCCTCCCGTCATTGGACGGCTCACATTCCAAAGCACCCGTCACCTCTAACTATAATCCAAACACCACTTCTACAGAAAGACCAATACATTTGCGGTGAAACCTTTCCCAGGGTGTTAAGTTGATATAAACTAGGTTTCGAGTTCAAGATTCAATAAAGATAATTTTCATTCTTCAGTACAATTGAATTGAATTGACGCTATTACTCTCATCCTTCATAAAGAGTAAAAATCTTTACGTTACGTCTCCATCTAAATGAGCAATGTGCAATTTATGGTAATTTATAATAAATAGTATGTACAACAGGACAGTCAATATAACATAGAAATACAGTTGTGTCAGCATGAGTTAAGCAGTCTGATGGCCTGCTGGAAGAAGCTGTCCCGGAGCCTGTTGGTCTTGGATTTTATGCTGCTGTACTGTTTCCTGGATGGTCGCAGCCGGAACAGTTTGTGGTTGGGGGTGACTCAGGCTCTTTTTACACACCTGTCTTTGCAAATATCCTGAACAGTGGGAAGTTCATGTCTACAATGCACTGGGCTGTCCGCGCCTCTCTCTGCAGAGTCCTGTGATTAAGGGAGGTACAGTTCCCATACCAGGCAGTGATGCAGCCAGTTAGGATGTTCTCAATTGTGCCCCTGTAGAAAGTTATTAGGATTTGGGGACCCACACCAAACTTCTTCAAACGTCTGAGGTGAAAGAGGTGTTGTGCCTTTTTCACCGCACAGCCGGTATGTACGGACCACATGAGATCTTCGGTGATGTTTATGCCAAGGAACTTAAAACTGTTTGCCCTCTCAACCCCAGATCCATTGATGTCAATAGGGGTTAGCCTGTCTCCATTCCTCCTGTAGTCCACAACCAGCTCCTTTGTTTTTGCCACATTGCGACAGAGGTTGTTTTCTTGGCACCACTGTGTCAGGGTGATGACTTCCTCTCTGTAAACTGCCTCATTATTATTGAGATTAGGCCAATCAGTGTAGTGTCGTCAGAAAATTTAATTAGCAGATTGGAGCTGTGAGTGGCGACACAGTCATAGGTATACAGAGAGGAAGGGATGGGGCTTAGGACATAGCTCTGAGGGGCACTTGTGTTGAGGGTCAAGGGGAGGAGGTGAGGGAGCCTATTCTTACCATTTGCCAGCCATCTAATAGGAAGTCCAGGGTCCAAAAGTGTAAAGGAGAACAAAATGCTTATTCCGATCTGATATGAAATTTAAAATAATAAGGGCAAGGAACACAATTAAAAAACAAAATAAATAGAAATATAAAAGCAATCCTATAGAAGTTCTATTCAAAAGTTTCAAAGGAGCATCTAAACAAGCCTGATGCATTTTGGAAACAAGTCCTGTGGACTGATGAAGTTAAAATATAACTTTTTTGGCTGCAATGAGCAAAGGTATGTTTGGAGAAAAAAGGGTGCAGAATTTTATGAAAAGAACACCTCTCCAACTGTTAAGCACGGGGGTGGGTTGATCATGCTTTGGGCTTGTGTTACAGCCAATGGCACAGGGAACATTTACTGGTAGAGGGAAGAATGAAATACCAGCAAATTCTGGAAGCAAACATCACACCGTTTGTAAAAAAGCCGAAGATGAAAAGAGGATGGCTTCTACAACAGGATAATGAACCTAAACACACCTCAGAATCCACAATGGACTACCTCAAGAGGCGCAAGCTGAAGGTTTTGCCATGGCCCTCACAGTCCCCTGACCTAAACATCATCGAGAATCTGTGGATAGACCTCAAAAGAGCAGTGCATGCAATATGGCCCAAGAATCTCACAGAACTAGAAGTCTTTTGCAAGGAAGAATGGGCGAAAATCCCCCAAACAAGAATTGAAAGACTCTTAGCTGGCTACAGAAAGCATTTACAAGCTGTGATACTTGCCAAAGGGGGTGTTACTAAGTACTGACCATGCAGGGTGCCCAAACTTTTGCTTCGGGCCCTTTTCCTTTTTTGTTATTTTGAAACTGTTAAAGATGGAAATAAAAAAGTTTTCTTTCTTAAAATATTACAGAAATGTGTCATCTTTAACTTTATGCCTTTGGGAAATCAGTTCATCTTTTACTCGCTTAGCTATTCACAGTAACAGAAATTTTGACCGGGGTGCCCAAACTTTTGCATGCCACTGTATCTTATGGTCTTATAATGTAGGATTTAGAGGCAGACATGCGGGGGAGTTAGAAGTCAGACTGGAGTCTAGGCCTCTGAGGATAGTAAGTAGAAAATCTCCCTCATTGTAGTCATTCATTCCAATTTCCTCCCCTCTTTCCCTACATTAGATTAGATGTTTATTGCCACGTACACCAGGGAGCAATGAAATTCCTTCTTGACATGAAGCTTATAAAATAAACAGTACGCATGGCAATGATAAATACAACAATATATACTCAAAATATTCAAAGATTCAAAGTCAATATATTATCCAAATACAAATATGTCACCATATACTACCCTGAGATTCATCTTCTTTCAGGCATTTACAGTAGGACAGAGAAATACAATGGAATCAATGAAAAGCTGCACATAAAAAAAGATTGTCAAACAACCAACGTGCAAAAAAAAAAGATCTTTTTGAAGCAGTGCGAAAGAAATACGGCGCCGAGTGCGGAAGAACAGAATAGCCCAAAGACTGTGGTGCAGTCTGAAGTAGTACAAAAAGAAATATTGCAGTGACAATTACAGAATAAACGAGAGCAGTAGTGTTAAGGGTTCAAGAACGTGGCAGCACCACTGGGTTAGGGTATGTGAAAGCGGTAACTGGTTCACGAGTCTGATAGCAGTGAGGAAGAAGCCGTTCTTGAGTTGGGCTGTTTGGACTTTCCACTTCCTGTCTCTTCTCCCAAAAGATAGAAGAGGAAAAAAGGTGTCCTGATGAAGGGTCTTGGCCCGAAACGTCGACTGTTCATTCATTTCCATAGATGTTACCTGACCTGCTGTGTTCCCCCAACATTTTGTGTGTATTGCTCTGGAGTTCCACCATCTACTCAATCTCTTGTGTTCAGAGTGAAGACAGAATGGCCAGGGTGACAGCCATCCTTGATGGTACTGTCAGCCTTGCCAGAGCAACGCACTGTGTTTTTTAATGACAATATGTACCCATATTTCATCTTTGCCTTCAGACCTTACAAAGAATAAAATAGTGAGTACACGACATACAGAATGCTGCCTCCCAAAGTCCAACCCTACATCCCCATTGTGAGAGGTGGAAACAGGTAAGGCTGGCCAACAGGTCTCTCGTGAAGCTGCATAGGCCAACCCCTTGTACAGTGAATGCAATGGATTTTTGAAGCGTTGATAAACTCCAACCATACCATCAACTTCAGAGAACAACAGAGACAGGAAGTCATCAATGGCCTACGCTCTGTTTAGGAGTTGGGGGCCCAAGTAAGTAAATACGCACAAAATGCTGGAGGAACTCAGCGAGTCAGCAGCATCTGTGGAGAGGAATAAACAGTTGACATTTCAGGCTGAGCCTCTTCATCAAGAGTGCTGACGAAGGTACTCGGTCTGAAACTTCATGAGTCCTGAGGAAGCAATTTGGCCAGAGACTTCAACTTTTTGGTCCTCTCCATAGATGCTGCCTGACCTGCTGAGTTCCTCCAGTATTTAGTATGTATTTCTCTGGCAGCTACAGGATCTCATGTGTTTAGGTTTGAAAAAGCATTCTTCATGGAAATAAAATCAGAGATCTTGCCCCACGTCAAGTTGTAAACATGGGCATAAGGCAGCACAATTCCGAATCTGATGCAAATAGAAATACTCGGGAAGTATTGAGGGACGAACTAAATTTCAACAAACCACAATTAATAATTAACTTGAAATCCCTGCTGAACAACACCCTCTGCAGAGAAGGAAGATACCGTCCAGTAGGAAATGTATTCTCTCCTTTTCATCCACAGCTGTTGGTTGTAGGAACAGACGTTTTGTATTCATGCAGTCATGAATCATTACTACCAATCCCCTGAAGATTTACTCAGCTTTACAGATGGGCTGCCCAACTGGGACTGTGCCCTAAATTTACATGCAAATTTAAGAATGGTATAGCTGTGCAATTCCTCGGAATTGTCAGATCTGCTGATATTGATTCACAGGTTCTTCAGAAGTCAAGAATAAGGCATAAAAGCTTGTTTTCTTAAGTGTTACAAAAACAAAGAATGAACAAGGAAAGAAGAAGAACAAAGAGGTTGTGGTTGTTTAATACTAAAAACTAGCTCAGACTGGACAGTTAAAGGACAGTCCAGTGATAAGAGGAGAGCTATGAAACAGTCAGGCTCAGTGGTGTGATATAGGCTGCAAAGAAATATCTCATTCAACTTCGCTTGTCCCATCACTGAACTGTTCCCACAACCTATGGTTTCACTTTCAAGGACTCTTCATTTCATGTTCTTGATATTTATTGCATATTTATTTATATTAATAATAATCATCATTATTATCATCTTCATCAAAATAAATATCAAAATAAACCGAGGAATTTTCCAAGTTGATTCTCTAAGTCCACAATGGCTCTGTTTAGCTTCAAATCCACTCTCTAACTTACTGAATTGGACTTAAATTGGGTATCAAATCAGAAACAATGAAATGACCTATATCTTAACACACCTTTGAAATATGAAATTGTATTTGAAATATTTCAAATTGTATGCTCCTTCATCAGTTAAGCTCAAGCAATTAATTCAAATAGTAGAACTATTTTTGAAAGATATAAGAATGAACTTTAGACTGGATAAATGCAGAACATTAAATACAGAGAAAGGTGCAACAGGGCTAATAGAATACAAAGCAGAGCAGCAGGATACAATACAAATGATGGATGAATGTGAAACATATACGTATATGGGATAGCAAAAATCAAACAAAATAGAACATAGTGCAATTATAAGAAAAACTTTTAACAGAATTTACTTCAAGGCTTAAGAAAATCTGCCAAACAGAGCTCAAGAGTAAAAATATAACAAAGAGAATAATCACATTTGCTATACCTATATTAACATTTCTTGGCATAATATCTAGGTCCGAAGTTGATCTGGAAAATTTACAAAGGAAAATAAGAACGGATATGACAAATTTCAGAAAACTTTATGTATATTCAAATGAGCTCACATTAACACTACCAAGAACAGAAGGGGAAAGAGGAATTACAGACATTAAAAATTTACACAACAGTCAGATAAAACTTCGAAAGATATACTTTTATCGAACAGGCATCAGCACTCCATGCAATCATACACAATTTCAATAAGAAATTTTCACCATAAGCTTAAATGAGCACAACCCAGAAAAATGAAGATATTGAATTAAATTGAATTGACTTTATTTCTTACATCCTTCCATACATGAGGAGTAAAAATCTGTACGTTACGTCTCCATCTCTATGTGCAATGTGCAAATTATAGTAAATTGTAATAAATGGTATGTACAACAGGACAGTCAATATAGCTTAGAAATGCAATTGCATCAGCATGAATTAATCAGACTGATGGCCTGGTGGAAGAAGCTGTCTCAGAGCCTGTTGGTCTTGGCTTTAAAGCTGCGGTACCATTTCCCGGGTGGTAGCAGCTGGAACAGTTTGTGGTTGGGGGTGATTCAGGTCCCCAATGATCCTCCAGGCCCTTTTTACGCACTTGTCTCTGTAAATGTCCTGAATACTGGGAAGTTCACATCTACATGTGCACTGGGCTGTCAGCAGTACTCTCTGCAGAGTCCTGCAATTGAGGGAAGTACTTTTCCCATGCCAAGCAGTAATACAGCAGTCAGGATGTCTCAATTGTGCCCCTGTAGAAAGTCCTTTGGATTTTGGGGACATGCTGAACTTCTTCAACTGTTTGAGGTGAAAGAGGTGCTGTTGTGCTTTTTTCATCACACAGCCGGTATGTACAGATTAAGTGAGATCCTCGGTGATTTGTATACCGAGGAACTTGAAGATGTTCACACACTGAACTCCAAATCTATTGATGTCAATAGAGGTGAACCCATCTCCATTCTTCCTGCAGTCCACAACCAGCTCCTTTGTTTTTGCCACATTGAGGGAGAGGTTGTTTTCTTGACACCACTGTGTCAGGGTGATGACTTCTTCTCTGTAGGCCACCTTCAATATTATCACTATTGAAGAAAAAGTTAATCAATGAAAGAACATGACCTTCCATGGAAGACATCCGTATGACCTGAGCAGACTAAATGTCGACAAGGAAGTGTTGAAAGCCTGGCTCAGAGTTGTTCCCGGAAACAGAAGGGGTCCTTAAGGCAATACAGGGCCAGGTGGTTAGCACAAAAAAAAATCAAAAATAATTTATAAGAGACCGACAAATTCAAGATGATAAATATAGAAAATGCCAAAGAAAACCAGAAACAATCCAATCTTTACAGGATCCTACAGCAATTTAACTCAGTCTGATTACTTTCACAGTCACAATCAAGTGGCAAACATCTTTCATCAAAATCTTACTTGAAAATACAAGCTCATAAATGAAGTTATATCTTATTATAAATACAAGCCTGTTCCAGTTTTAGAGTCAGAACACCCCAAATTATATTATGACCAATGAGTTATTACAGATAGGACAATCCATAAGTACCATCTGGATATAATAATACAGGATAAACAAGCATGAACAAATTATTTAATAGATATAGTCATTCCAAACACACGTAACTTTACAGAAATCAATAAGTGAGAAACACCAGAAATATGCTGAATGAAAAGAGGAAATTGAAAGAGAACATGAACAAGGTATACATTGTCCCGATATTAATATCTACAACTGGTGCCTTCCAAAGGCAAAAAACACAATAGCATTAAGCAATTAGGGCTACACAGCAACATATATGTACATCTTCCAAAAGCCATAATATTAAACACCAATAGTCCAAAGGTTCTTGGAATTGACAAATGAGTGTGCTTGGTTATGCCCTTACCTCAGGTTTTACCAGCTTGAGCTGAGAAAAAAATAAATAACAATAATAATAATCCCATAATTATAAACAAAGCCCAGCAGAAAAGCAGAAATCTTTCATGTTGCTATATTGACTTTATTAAAATGTATTCACTTAAGGGATATGGGCGTCATCAGCCATGCCAGGATTTATTGCCCATCCCTGGACTACTAAAAGACATTTGACTCTGTTCCACACTCATGGTTTATAGAAGAATAGAAGATGGGGCAGTGGGTGCCCAAGTAGAGACAGCTTGTAGGGAGTTTGTGAGGAAGGATAAGCAGATGATAGAGCAAAGATGCACTCAGCCTGATGGTTTGAGATGTGCCTATTTTAATGCAAGGAGTATCGTAAGCAAGTCAGGTGAATTTAGATCGTGGATTAATATGTGGAATTATGATGTTGTGGCCATTACAGAGACTTGGACGTCTCAGGGGTAGGAATGGCTGCTGACCGTACCGGGATTTAGATGCTTCAAAAAGAACAGGGAGGAAGGCAAAAGAGGTTGGGGAGTGGCATTGCTAATCATGGATAGTATCACGGCTGTAGGAAAGGAGGAAGTCATGGAGGGATTGTCTATTGAGTCATTGTGGGTGGAAGTCAGAAACAGGAAGGGGGCAAAAACTCAGTTGGGTGTTTTTATAGACCCCCCAATAGTAACAGAGATATTGAAGAGCAGATAGGGAGGCAGATTCTGGAAAGGTGCTGTAATAATAGGGTTGTTGTGATGGGTGATTTTAACTTTCCTAATATTGACTGGCATCTCCTGAGAACAAGGGGTTTAGATAGAGTGGAATTTGTTAGGTGTATTCAGGAAGGTTTCCTGGCATAATATCTAGCTAAGCCAACGAGAGGAGGGGCTGTACCTGATCTGGTATTGGGAAATGAGCCTGGTCAGGTGTCAGGTCTCTCAGTGGGAGAGCATTTTGCAGATAGTGATCACAATTCTACCTCCTTTACCATAGTGCTGGAGAGGGATAAGAGCAGACAATTAGGCAGGAACTTGGGAACATAAGTTGGGAGCAGATGTACTCAGGGAAATGCATGGCAGAAATGTGGCAAATGTCAGGGAACATTCACATGGCATTCTGCATAGGTATGTTCCATTGAGGCACGGAAAGGATGGTCGGGTAAAAGAACCATGGTGTACAAAGGATGTAGAAAATCTAGTGAAGAAGAAAAGAAAAGCTTATGAAAGGCTCAAGAAACTAGGTACTGGCAGTTGTGGTTGATGACTTACAGTGGACTGAAATGCTTGAATGTATAGACATTAAGAAAAAAGATGTGCTGGAGCTTTTGTAAGGTATAAGTTAGACAAGTCACCAGGACCGGATGAGATAGAAACATAGAAACATAGAAAACCTATAGCACAATACAGGCCCTTCGGCCCACAAAGTTGTGCCGAACATGTCCCTACCTTAGAAACTACTAGGCTTACTCTCTATTTTTCTAAGCTCCATGTATCTATCCAAAAGTCTCTTAAAAGACCCTATCGTATCCGCAGATATATCTCAGGCTACTGTCGGAAGCAAGGGAGGGGATTACTGCGCCTCTGGTGATGACCTTTACACCACAATAGGGATGGGAGAAGTACCAGAGGATTGGAGGATTGCAAGTGTTGTTCCCTCGTTCAAGAAAGAGAGTGGACATAACACAGGACGTTATAGACCAGTGATTCTGACTTCAGTGGTGGGCAAGTTGTTGGAGAAAATCCTGAGAGGCAGGATTTATGAGCATTTGGAGAGATAATCTGATTAGGGATAGTCAGCGTGGCTTTGTCAAGGGCAAGTCATGCCTTATGAACCTGAATGAATTATTTGAGGATGTAACAAAACATACTGATGAATGCAGACCAGTTGATGTAGTGTATACAGATTTCAGTAAGGCATTTGATAAAGATCCCCCATGCAAGGTGTCATGGTCCGGTCTGACAATTCCCCATCCTGCTATTATCCCATTGATTGGGCCTTATTCCCCTCAGCTGATTTCCAATTGCTCCCAGTTCCATTAATTACAGCACACCTGGTTTCCATCAGGGAATGCAGGATAAGAACCCTGATGTCACAGCAATGAGTTGCCAGTTTATTAGTCAGTTCTAGTGTGTGTAAACCTTGTTTTCTGATCTCTTAGGACTGTTAGTTCCTAGCTCCGCACCATTCCCTGGATAGTCTACGTGAACCTTGTCTCCGAGTCAAGACTTTCTTGGGTATCTGCTCCATGTTTGCGACTGTGCTAGCACTTCTCGACCCTGCCTCCATGCCTGTGTCCTGCGCTTGGGTTCGTCCTCAGTCATGTCCTTGCAACACAAGGCTCATTCAGAAAGTATTGAGACATGGGATTCAAGGAGACCTTGTGTTGTGGATCCAGAAGTGGCTAGCCCACTGAAGGCAAAGGGTGGTTGTAGATGGTTCATATTCTGAATGGAATACAGTCCCAACACCAACTCCTGTGGAACCTCACTGGTAACCGGCAGCCAGCCAGAAGAGGATCCCTTTATTCCCACTCTGTTTTCTGCTGATCAGCCCATGCTAGTAACTCCCCTGTAATTCCATGGGCTCTTATTTTGCTAATCAGCCTCATGTACGGCACCTTGTCTAAGGCCTTCTGAAAATCCAAGTACACTACATCGACTGCATCTCCTTTGTCTACCCTGCTTGTAATTTCCTCAAAGAATTGCAGTAGGTTAGTCAGGTAGGATCTTCCTTTCAGGAAACCACGTTGGCTTTGGCCTATCTGGTCATGTGCCTCCAGATATTCCGTAATCCCATCCCCAACAATCGATTCCAACAACTTCCCAACCACTGATGTCAGGTTAACTGGTCTATAGTTTCCTTTCTGCTGCCGCACACCCTTCTTAAATAGCAGAGTAACATTTTCCATTTTCAGTAATAACGAATGAGCCATAAACAAGCAGGAACAACTTATTTAATAGATATAGCCATTCCAAACACACACAACTTTCAGAAATCAATAAGTGAAAAAACACCAGAAATATGCTGAATTAAAAGAGGAAATTGAAAGCCTTTGGAACATGAACAAGGTATACATTATCCTGACAGTAATATCTACAGCTGGTGCCATTCGAAAGGCACTACACAATAACATTAAACAATTAGGGCTACACTTTAATATCTATGTATATCTTTAGAAAACCACAATATTGAACACCACTACAATAGTCCAGAAGTTCCAAGCAATTGACAAATGACTGTGCTTGGTTATGTCCGTACCTCAGGTTTTATCAGCTGGAGCTGAGAGAAAAAAATAATTGCACAAGAGCTAGAAGGAAGCCAGCCTAAAAACCACACAAGTAAATAATGAAGATGCAACTCACTGAATCACTGAGGAAAATACGATTACTTAAACTGCATCACAATCAGACATTGACAGCAATAACACTGATCTAGAGCCTCCACAGAATGTGGAAGATGAAGCTGAGCTTCAGACAAAATTATCCTAATATTTAACACCACACTGACAGAATATATGGGCATTGACCTGGCAAGGATACCCTACATACCTAAACAAAATACATCATCAAAATTTTCAAAAATTGTTATTACTCTCAACAATATTATAATATCACAACATTTAGGAAAACTTGAAACATTTGAAGAACTACACTCAATAACCTACTGTGCAGCAATATCTGCAGTGCAGTGTAATGTCTCCAAAATAGAAGCACTCACGAATAGAAACTCAAAACTGAGTAATGAAATGAAAACACCAAAATGGCAGAAGAGATTAAAACATAAAATTGAAACATTAAGAGCATAAGTGTGGTCTTACTTATTTGAGGCTTTGGAAAGATTTAATTTTGGTCTGGGATTTATTTCCTGGATCAAATTGATCTATCATGCCCCTATGGCTGCTGTTATAACTAATAATCAAAAATCTCTCTATTTTAGATTATATAGGGGTACTTGGCAGGGATATCCTCTTAGCCCTTTATTATTTAACTTGGCTTTAGAACCCTTTGCTATTGCTCTTAGAGATACTAATACCGTTCAGGGTATTAAGAGAGGGGACAAAACACACAAGGTTTCATTATATGCAGATGACCTGTTAGCTTATATTTCAGATCCTAGGAAATCTATTCCTTATACGTTATCTATATTTTCTGAATTCAGCAGTTTTTATGGATACAAATTAAATTTACATAAAAGTGAGTTACTTCCTATTAATAATTACTCGGATCCAAATTATCAAGTACCTTTTAGTATTGCTAAAAATTACTTTACCTATCTTGGTATTAAAATTACTAAAAATTTTAAGGACCTCTATAAATATAATTCTTTCCATTAATTGAATACACCAAACAAAAGCTTTCTAAATGGTCGCCTATGACATTATCATTAATAGGTTGAATTAATGCTATTAAAATGATAGTTTTACCAAAATTCTTATATATATTTCAGACAGTTCCTTCCTTTGTTCCTAAAATGTTCTTTGACAGAATAGATTCTATAATCTTATCTTATATTTGGAACAATAAAAATCCTAGATCGAGTAAATCCTTATTGCAGAAATTAAAAAAGGATGGTGGTATGGCGTTGCCAAATTTTAGAATGCATTACTGGGCAATTAACATTCGATATATTACTTTTTGGATTCACTATTCAGATATACGTGAATGTCCTTCATGGTTGAATTTGGAGGAAAACTTGATGAAGGGGTTCTCTTTGGCCTCTTTACTGGGAGCTCCTCTTCCCTTTTTGTTTTCTAAGATTAGTAGACAAGATTTTAATCCCATTATTAAACTTACATTAAGAATTTGGTTTCAGTTTTGTAGATTTTTTGCACTAAATAATTTCATTCTTTCCAGTAATATCCATCTCAATTACTTTTTTTAAACCATCAATTTTGGATAAGGCCTTTTTAATTTGGAAAACCAAGGGAATAATAACTTTTTCAGGTTTGTTTTTAGGGGATTGTTTAATGTCTTTCTCTCAGTAAGTGGATAAATATGGTTTATCTAATGTACACTTTTTTAGATATTTACAATTTAGGAATTTTTTATGTGGTTTATTGCCAAATTACCCTTCTGTTTATCCACTTAATATGACAGATGCTCTCTTTCAGCTTAAACCACTTCAAAAAGGGTTGATAGCTATAATCTATAAACGGTTATTGAATTCACGAATAATATCTAATGATAAAATTAAACGTGCTTGGGAATCGGAATTTCAAGAGTCTTTTTCAGGTAATCAATGGAGTAAAATTTTTCATTGGTTAATAACTCATCTATGTGTGCCCATCATTCCTTGATACAGTTCAAGGTAGTGCATAGGGCCCATATGTCAAAGGATAAACTAGTGCGTATTTTTTCCAACATCAATCCTATTTGTGACAGATGTAATATTGAGGTGGCCACTTTAACTCATATGTTTTGGTCTTGTATAAAGCTAGATAACTTTTGGAGAGATGTTTTTAAAATGCTATCAAAGGTCTTGGATCTGGATTTACAACCTAATTTACTTACGGCAATATTTGGGATTATCCCATCAGAAGCAGGAAATATTCCCGTTTCCGCTCAACGTATGATAGCCTTTTCAACTTTATTAGCTAGGAGAGCCATTTTATTGAAGTGGAAGGATTCTAATCCACCTTCTGTCTTTTTTTGGCTTTCCTCCATTATGTCCTGTTTAAGTTTAAACAAAATAAGAAGTCATTTGATACATCCTTTAAATTTGAGAAAATATGGTGACCTTTTATTTTATATTTTCATCTGATTTGATTTATTATTCTTCCAATTATTTTACTTTTTCGAAGCTTTAGATTTGATCAGAAAGTCTTTCCTTTTTTCTTGATTGTATCCTCCTAATGGACTGCCCAGTCCCCTTTTTTCCTGTCTTTTGTTTTAGTGTAGTGGGTTTTTTTCTTTATTTTAAATTTAAAGTATTTTTCCCTCTCTTTATGAATAGATAAGAGGAGAATTAGCTGTCCTTTTTATTATTATATATTGCATATTTGTTTATTACTAAGTATGATTATGATAATATCCATTTTATCTTTTGTTTATATTATTGCTGATATATATTTGAGATAATTCTCCCCTTGTCTGTATATATGTTTTCTCAAAATCAATAAAAAGTTTAATTAAGAAAGAAAGAGCATAAATAGCATGCCTAATGGAGTATAAAATGGATAACCCAAGCAAGAAAGAGAAAAGCTAAGAAAATTCTAAGGAAATATAATGTCCATACAAATAAATGGTCAGGCTAACAAAAGCACTGTAGAGTTTATAGATAGACTAAAATAAAAGCTTGGTGCATACAAAGCCAGATTAAATAGATACATGAAATCCACCAGATGAAGAAAGAAGAATTATCGGTTCAGAAACAATTAAAAAGGTGTATATAGGACATTGAAACTAAATTCAACACACTGAAATGTCACCTATCCCAGCAAGGAATTACTAACAAACATGGAGATGATGAACTTTTCATCTAATATCTGAAAGACTTCAGAACTTGAACAAGGCATTCATGGTCCTGATAGTAATATTTACAAATAGTCTCATCCCAAAGGCACTACACCATAGCATTAAACAATTTGGACTACACAGCAATATCTATGTAATTTTTCAGAAAGCCATAATACTAAACACCATTAGCATAAATATATAGTGCTTCCCTGGCGTATATGATGAATTAACTCTTCTTAGGGCTCCAGCCAGGTACAGGTATCATTTATAATCAACACTTCAATGACAAACTCCACCATCTTCACCAGGGATGATGCCTGGGCATATCTAGTCTGGTAGTATTTATACCCCCATAGGCCATCCCTCCTGATTGGTTAGTCCTCATCCAATCAAGGTGTGAGAGCAGAAACCTGTTTTCTTTAATTAAGGTATAGCCTAAGAAGCTTTCTCTGACTGTTGTGTAGATTTTTAATGTCTGTTATTCCTCTTCACCCTCCTGTCCTAGGTAGTGTTAATCTAAGAATGTACATGATGTTTTCTGAAGTTTGTCATTTGAGTTTTTATTTTTCTTTGTACATTTTCCATATCGGTTTTGGACTAAGATATTATGCCAAAAGAATATGTTAATATGGGTATAGTGAAAGTGTTTATTGCCTTTGTTATATGTTTACTTTTGAGCTCTGTTTGGCAGATTTTCTTAAGCCTTGAGGTAAATTCTGTCAAAAATGTTGTGAATGTGGCCTAGTTACACAACAATGCTATTAATAGAAATGTTGGAGACGGGAGCTAAGTTTCATGGTTCTTTACTGGCATAACCCAAACTCGGCATACACGTACAGATCAATATGCGCCTAATAGCGCATGCTCAGTATGTGCCTAATAGTGCATTCAGTGACATATAATAAAAGTAGTCCCTTAATATACAATAGGCTATACGGTACACTCCTCCCCTGTTATTTTAATAGTGTATCAACTGTTTTTTTTACTGGGGCACTATACTAAACCAAATATGTTTACCCTTAACATACAAATGTCTACCATTTATTTACCTCGTAACTTAATAATATCAAATTATAACAAAGTAACGTAATAATATCAAATTATAACAAGCCTTTTTTTTAACTATTGGTCTAAGACCCATTTATAACTCAAGTCTCTGGGGTGTCTTCTCTGTCTCTCCGGGTAACGTCTGTCAATAAACTTGTTTGTTTTAATACAGATTTCCATATAAACCTCATGAGAAGTTGACCTCTGAGCATAGGGAGTTAAGAAGATGTGCGCTTCCAACTTGCTAAGAGTTCTAGGCAGCAGATCGCCTCCGTATAATGAAGACTCCTCTGCGTAGCTGTCCTAGATATAAATGCATCTTTGTGCTATCACTTGTCTTCCTTACCTATATCTCATTTGTTCCAACTGAGCTAACTACACAGCCAATCTTCGTATTCTCCTTAGATTCCAAATAGATAGCCTGACATTTATGATACCATCTCTTATCGTAATATAACTTTCCATCTTCTATTCGTGCTTCATATCTTTGTGCTGGTGATTGAGCAGGAGTGCTGGGAAGATGCTCAGAAGAAGACGGAGATGCTGTCACTTTTTGTGGAATACATCATTTTGGGAGTTCAAGAAATACATGGTAAATTGGAGAACAAGGTTGCATTCTACGCTGGTCAACTTGCAAAGCGTTTGAACAGTAACTCTGATGTGAGATCCCGAGGGCTGTGGTTCAGGTCCTCAGGGACTGTAAAAATAGTGCAGGATGTCTGTTCTTCAGGTATGATCTGAAGGAATGTACAATTTGCTTAGGAGAACTCAACGATCCCATCCTGCTTCCATGTGATCATGTTTAATGTTAAAATATATAAAGCGGTGGCTTGAATCAGGATGACTCTGCCCACTGTGCCGTACTTCTCTAGATGGTGGTAATGTACCAGCGGTAACAGAAGAAATAAGTGAAGCTGTAGCAAAATTAGTCATATTTCGCAAGAGGTGTGATACATTTTTTGTAGCTTCGGTTTCCATGGTCTGCTTCAAAGATGACTTGCCACCAACAAAGAAGCGGTTGGTGATCTGCTGTTTCTGCTAGTTATTCAAAGTCGGGGCTATCCAATGACCCACAGAAAGATCAGTACTTTACCAGTAATTGTTCACCATTTGATGAAGCAATTGATCAAGATCCTGTTGTTTGTTCCATTGTTCTTAAGCTGCTGTTAAAGTACAGTTTTGCTGATATTAAGGATTACCTGCAGTGCTATCTGTCTGGCTCACGAGGGAGAATTCCTTCAGGTGCACATTCAGCACAACAATAGAAACCTGACAATTTGTTGCCAGAATTCGCCTCTGTTTTGATGCTGTTTCCCAACTTCTTTGTGAAAAACAAGACACATTGGCTGAGGATTCAAAATATGTACGTGCAAAAGTAACCTTCCTGCAAAGGATTAAGTGCATGATTCCCAATGGAGGAAATGATTAGTCTGAGATTTACCTTGTGCGAAAGCTGTTCTGTTTGAATGGAGATGCTGGTCTTTTAGGAGATTTAAGCTTATCGAGAGTGTGAAGATCTTCTATTATCTGTTCATCTGTTTACAAGTAACTTAACTGTGCAGGTGCAGGTTTTCATCTTTTGTCGGTAATTGGAACAGGGTCATTAGGTCTCCTCCTTAGTTTCCTAGTCGTTATGGACTTTACCTCCATAGAATCTCCTGTGAGTTCCATTGTTAGCCTCTCATTCTCAATCATCTTTTTCTTTTCTTCTAACTCAATTTTTATCTTCAAATTCCTTCACTGCTGCTTTCTTCTCTTTAATATAATTCCTTTCCACTTGTTCTGTCTCCAGTTGCAGAAAAAGCTCTGCATTTCGTATTCTTTCCTTATATTGTTGATCTAGTTTCTTCATCCTTTTCTGATACTCCTGCAAAGTGCCTTCCTGTAACTGCTGTAGCTGTCTTTTGAGAGATGTCAATTTCTCCTGGTACATCTGTTCTTTTACTTCCAGGTAGTCTTCATTATCCTGCTTATTGGCAATATCTGTCTCCCTTGCATCTTCTATCTTCATCCGAGTCGTGGCTACGGATACTGCGTTCATCCTCATCGTCGACGCTCTCTAGCTCCTCCTCGTCATTGTAATAGTCGACAATGGGTGAGAGGAGAGCTGTGGACATCTTCCCTGCCGAGCTGCCCACCTCTGTTGACACATCTAGTGCCTTGACGGTGTGCCAATCCAACTGGATTTTCCTGAGCCATTCATGTGCCAGCAATGGTGGTCCTCCATTTTTCAGTACATAGAGGTTCAGCTGCTGTGTTTTGTCTCCGTAGGTCACTGTCACTTTATTTTTGCCTTTGGGACGCACTTTCTGTCTTGTGTAAGTCTTTAGCAGTAGTTTAGTTCGTTTCAGAGTTATGTGCGAAAACAGTCGTTTGGAGTCGTGTACAGAGATCACTGTTAAAGCTGAGCCTGTGTCCAACTCCATGTTCAGTCTCACACCCACCAGTTGTGGAGTGATCCATATTACTGGTCAATCATCTGTCTCTTTCACGCTGTGAAGTTGCTGACAAGACAATTCACTTTTGTCTGAGTCGTTTTCATCAGAACTGCCTTCTTTCATTTTGTGCACCTTGTTGTATTTTCCTTTCTGGGGTTTCTTGTTTCTCTGTATTTTGCCCTTTTTCTGCTGTTGCCTAGCTTCATATACTCGGCCAATGTGGCCCTGTTTGCCACAGTTTCTGCATTCTTTGTCTTTAAACCAACAGTCATCTGGGTCATGTGACCTGTTCCCACAATAGTAACATATCTTTCCTTCATTTCAGTACAGTGACATTTTATTTGTGGCATATTCCAGAGATTTTTGTTGTACCTCGGAAGCACCCTGTGCCACTGTTTCCGTTGATATTGCAAAGTTTCGTGTTTTCTCGAATGTAAGGTCGCTTTCACACAGAAGCTTCTGCTGTGTGGTTTCACAGTGCATGCCACACACTAACCTGTCCCTCAATGCATCCGATAGACCAGCTCCAAATTGACAATGTTCTGATAATTTGCACAATTCAGCACAATATTCAGAAATGCTTTCATTTTTGCTCTGATTCTGATTGTGAAATTTAAATCTTTCAGCAATGACCAGTGGTTTGGGGTTTAAATGCTGTTGGAGAGTGTCTACTATTTGCCTGAACGTTTTGTCAGCTGGCTTTTCAAGGGTTAACAAACTCCGTAGCAGCCCGTATGTTTTTACTCCCATAACACTGAATAAGACACTGGCTTTCTTTTCATCATTAACATTATTAGCATCACAATATAACTCCACTCTTTCAATGTAAGTTGTCCAGTCTTCAATGCCACTATCAAAAGCTGTAATGGTTCCGATCATTGCCATCTCTGTGCTGGTGATTCAGCAGGAGTGCTGGGAAGATGCTCAGGAGAAGACGGAGATGCTGTCACTTTTTGTGGAATACATCATTTTGGGAGTTAAAGAAATACATGATAAATTGGAGAACAAGGTTGCATTCTACGCTGGTCAACTTGCAAAGAGTTTGAACAGTAACTCTGATGTAAGATCCCGTGGGCTCTTCCGGGCTGTGATTCAGGTCCTCAGGGACGGTGAAAATAGTGCAGGGTGTCTGTTCTTCAGGTATGATCTGAAAGAATGTACAATTTGTTTAGGAGAACTCAACGATCCCATGCTCGTCACCAATCTGTTGTGTATGTGGCCTGGTTACACAACAATGCTATTAATAGAAACGCTGGAGACAGGAGTTAAGTTTCTTGATTCTTTACTGGCATAATCCGAACTCGGCACACACATGCAATTCAACACGTGCCTAATAGCGCATGCTCAATATGCGCCTAGTAGTGCATTCAATGACGTGTTACTAAAACGTGTTGGGGTATATGGGGGTGTCAGGGAGGGGTAGTGGGGGAACATATTGCGTCCTTTTCAAGGCTATTAGTCCACCTTTGGTCCCCACCTGGCACTCAGCTCTCACCTGTGGCTCCTTGTAGCTGTTTGCATGCGACAGCAGCCACACCCCGGGCAACGGCTTCTACAAGCCAGCTAAACTAGGAGAGGGCAGCTGATGGGTCTCAAACCCTCGGTGAGATAGGGAGTTGTCTATCCCAGCATGTGAAGACAGACTCCGGCGGATTGAGCGGACGAGACCTATGGAAGGTCCAACGGTCAAGAAGGTGGTCTCTGCAATGTGTAGAGCAGGACAAGACACAGAAGACGTCCTGGTCATCCACTGCGCCAAGTCCCATCTCTAGCCGTCTCGACTCTTGTCTTGCCGCTGGATCCAGATGGGAATTAGGAAGAGAGAGTGAGGCTGACGCTGCGCAACTCTCCCTCACTTAAATCCAAATCACGCGCTAGTCTCGACACCATCAATTGTTGCCGAGGTCCTCATCGACAACGATGGACGAACACGAACTAAAACATAAAGTAGTCCCTTATTATACTGTAGGCTACACGGTACAAAAAGCTTTCCCTTTATCACAGTATGATCTATTTTCTTTGCTTGTTGATATCCTATATGTTTCATATTTATCCATCAGTTTTACTGTATCTTGCTGCTCTGTTTTGTATTCTGTTAGCTCTATTACACCTTTCTTTATGTTTGATGTTCTGTACTTACTGTTATTATTGTTTCTTTTTTTCTCTCTTTCTGTTTGCACTTTGCATAGTTTATTGTTTTTCGACACAATAGTATCAACGAATGACTGCACACACAGTAGCACGGTACTATTACAGCTTGGGGCATTGGAGTTTGGAGTTCAGTTCTGGTGTTCTCCGTAAGAATATTTGTACATTCTCCTTGGGACCGCATGGGTTTCCTCCGGGTGCTCTGGTTTCCTCCCACAGTTACTAGGTTATTGTAAGTTTTCCCATGATTAGACGAGGGTTAAAATGGTGGGTTGCTGGGCAGTGGGGCTCATTGGGCCGGAAGGGCCTGTTCAGCGCTGTATCTCAATAAATAAATAACGAAGACAGACAAACAAACAATGCACAAAAGGCAGCAAGTTGTGCAAATAGGAAAAAGAACAAAATAACAAATAATAAATAAATAAATAAACACCGAGAACATGAGTTGTGGAGAACACTTTGTTTTTTGATCTAACTTCTTCTATTTTCTGCCTGATAGATGCTTCAGTCATAGCGAATGTTTATGTATAATTTGTAGACCCTGCAAGGAAGTCAGAAAAAGGCAAGCTCCTTGATGAATTTGTAAGAAAAACAACTCTTGTTGTGTTCAAGGACTCATTAATGCTTTTGAAAAAGCTGCCTTAAGGAAGAAACATTAATATCATATGCTGAAATAAATATCGAAAGCACCATTCTATTGCCTTCTCCTTGTAACCTTTGATGCTCCTAGTAATCAAGAACTTATCAGCCTCTGCTCTACCTTAAATATACCCAATGACTTGGCCATCTGTGGTAAATGAATTCCACAGGTCTGACACCATCAGACTGAAGAAATTCCTCCTCATCTCTTTTATAATGGACATCCCTCTTTTCTGAGCCTATGCCCTCTGATCCTAGACTCTCCCATTGTGGGAAACATCCTTACCATGTCAACCCTAGGCCTTTTAATATTTGATAGGTTTCAATGAGATCTCCCCCTCACTCTTCTAAACTCCACCGAGTACAAGTCCAGAACCATCAAATGCTCCTCATAATTTAACTCTTACATTCCCAGGGTCATCCTCGTGAACCTCACCAGGACCCTCTCAAATCCTTTCTTAGATAAGGGTCTCTAAATTGCTAACAATACTCCAACTGTGGCCTGGTTAATGACTTATAAAGCCTCATCATTACTGTACATCCTTGCTTTTATATTCTAGTCCTCTTGAAATGAATGCTAACATTATATTTGCCTTCCTTACGATCTACTCAATCTGCAGGTTAACCTTTAGGGAATGTTGCATGAGGATTCCCAAGTCCATTTTCAAATCTGATTTTGGAATTTTTTCCCCATTTAGAAAATGCGCATGCTTTATTTCTTCTACCAAAGTGCATGACTACACAATTCCCAACACTAAATTCCATGTGCTACTTCTTTGTCCATTCCCCCAATCTGTCTAAGTCCTTCTGCAGACTCCCTGCTTCCTCAACACCATATAACCCTCAAACTATCTTTGCATTGTCTGGAAGCTTGGCCTGCAAGCCATCAATTCTGTCATCTAAATATTAGGAGAAAAGAAATGGTCCCAATGCAGACCCCTGTGGCACACCACTGGTCAATGGCAGCCAACCAGAAAAGGCTCCCTTTGCCTCCCACCAGTCAGCCAATTGTCTATCCATGGTTTCCTGTAATACCTTGGGCTCTTGTTCAGCAGACTCATATATGACACCTTGTCAAAGTGCTTCTGAAAAACCAAGGAAACAAAATCCACTGGCTCCCCTTTGTCAATCCTGGCTATTAATTCCTCAAAGAAATTCAACAGAAGAACTCCAGCAACACAAACAAAATGATGGAGGAACTCAGCACGCCAGGCAGCATCTATGGATACGTACAGTTTTGCGCTGAAACCCTTCAACAGGACTGGAGAGAAAAAGATGAGGAGTAGATTTAAAAGGTTGGGGGAGGGTAGAGAGAAACACAAGGCGATAGGTGAAACTGGGAGGGGGATGGATGAAGTAAAGAGCTGGGAAGTTGATTGGTGAAAGAGATATAGGACTGGAGAAGGGGGAGTCTGATAGGAGAGAACAAAAGGCCATGGACGAAAGCAAAAGGGGGAGGCGCACCAGAGAGAGGCGATGGACAGCAAGGAGATAAGTTGAGAGAGGGAAAGGGGGATGGAGAATGATGAAGGAAAAGTGGGAGGGGCATTAACAGAAGTTTGAGCAATCAATCCTTATGCCGTCAGGTTGGAGGCTACCCAGATGGAATATAAGTGTTGTTCCTCCAACCTAAATGTGTTCTCATCACAACAGTAGAGGAGACCATGGATTGACATATTGAAATTGGAATGGGAAGTGGAATCCCATTTCTTCTGGCAGACGGAGCATTGGTACTTGGCAAAACTACTTCGGTCTCACCAATATAGAGGAGGCCACAGCGGGAGCACTGGACACAGTACATGGCGCCAACAAACTCACTACTGAAATGTGGCCTCATCTGGAAGGACTGTTTGGGGCCCTGAATGGTAGTGAGGGAGGAGGTGGAGGGGCAGGTGTAGCACTTCCTCTGCTTACAAGGAGAAGCGTCAGGAGGGAGATTAGTGTGGAGGGACGAATGGACAAGGGAGTTGCTTTGGGAGTGATTCCTGCAGATGTGCTTGGCAGTGGGATCCTGTTGGAGGTGACGGAAGTTATGGAGAATTATGCGCTAGACGCAAAGGCTGGTGAGCATTAAAGAGTGAAGTGGTATTTGCAATTTTCTAGTCCTCCAGAGTCATTCCCGAATGTAGTGATTCTTAAAAGATTAATTTCTTCTACCAAAGTGCATGACCACACACTTCCCAACACTAAATTCCATGTGCTACTTCTTTGTCCATTCCTCCAATCTGCCTAAATCCTTCCGCAGACTCCCTCTTAATGAGTGAGGAGAAGATGGCGGCGCGACACAGCGCGCAGCAGCCACTCCGGTGAATGGTATCTGTTATTTGTCAAGTAGGATGCCGTGCACAATCCTGATTTGATAGAGACAGACATGAGAGCACGGAGGAACATCTGGTGAAACTTCTGAAATGCCTATTTCGCTGCCGCTGCTACTGTGTGATCCAGAATCTCCGGAGGGGAAGGCCCCGAGTCCTCAGCTTTGCTTGTTGCTCGGCGGCCGGGGCGGGGTCAAAGCGCTCGGCAGAGATGGTGCTCGGTGCTCAGTGTCGGAGGGCTGGTCGGAGGCTCAAAGTTTTCGGATGGTCTCAGAGTCGGCTGCGGTCGGGTGCTTCCAATGGCGCTGCATCGGCAAGTTTGCGGCGCTGGAGGTTCATGGCAGGGACAGTTTCTCCCTTCTTCCGTCTGTGTGAGATGATGGGGCTATCGGGACTTGAGACTTTTTTTTTACCGTGCCCATGGTCTGTTCTTTATCAAATTACAGTATTGCTTTGCACTGTTGTAACTATATGTTATAATTATGTGGTTTTGTCAGTTTACTCTTGGTTTGTCCAGTGTTTCTGTGATATCTCTGTGGAGGAACATTGTATCATTTTTTAATGTATGCATTTCTAAATGACAATAAACGAGGACTGAGTGTCCTCATAATCTAATCTAATCTAATGACTCCAAAATCTCTTCAACTCCCTCATTCAGAAACCTGGGGTGTAGTCCACCTGGTCTAGGTGACTTACTTACCTTCAGATCTTCCAGATTCTCAAGCTGCTTTTCATTAGTAATAGTAACTACATTCCCTTCTGCCACCTGACACGCTCAAATTTCTGGCACGTTGCTAGCATCTTCACAGCGAAGCCCGATCCAAAAACTTATTAAGTTCCTCCTCTTGTATCCAGGTTTAAAGAGATTCTGGAGGTGCTAGAGATCTTGAGCAACACACACACACACAAAATGCTCGAGTAACTCAGCAGGAGGGAAGCAAACATATTGGGCTGAAACCCATCAGACCATAAGATATAGGAGCAGAATTAGGCCACTTGGCACATTGAGCCTGCTCCAGCATTCAATCACGGCTGATATGTTATCCCTTGTAACCCCATTCTCCCATACCCCTTGACACCCTTACTAATCATGAGCTTATTCACCTTCACTTTAGATACACCCAATGACATGGCCTCCACAGCTGCCAACCCTTCATCAGGACTACTCATTTCCCTCCATAGGTGCCATCTGACTTGCTGCATTCCTCCACCATTTTGTGTGTGTTGGGTCTGTATTCATGATGTATTACTCCTATGATTCTAACAATTACATCTTGGCCGCCACAACCAAAAACAAAATATTTTATGGATGCTTACTCATTTCTTTATTCCTTGGAGATCACCCACCAAGTTTCCTTAAATTGGAACTGAGAGGACACAACAAAAACAACTCATTGCCACAAAGGTGCTTTGGGATATCCTGAAGTTGTGAATGAATGCATACAATCCAAGTTAGTTCTGTCACTTTAATCTGCCATTACTGAAACTTCCCCAACTAAAAGTTTTACTTGGCGAAAAAATAACTTTAAGTTTTATCTTAATTTTTCAGTAATATTTTATTTTTGATTTTTCAGCGACTGTTTTTCCTGGAGGAATTTTTTTCTCTGGCCTTGCTGACTGATGTATTTTTCCTGTTTCCTGGTTCAGCCCGAAGTGGAAATGTTTATATCATGGAAGGACTTGCTCTCCTTGTGACTGGGAAGCAAATAGTGAGAAAATTCTGGGGTGAATTTCATTCTACAAAATCAGAGGGCTTCAAAAGGTATCCTCAGCCACCAACACTTTTTTTTAAGTCAAAATAAACTTTGTTTCATAATAAGAAAATTATTTACAAGAATACTTTATACTTTATTGTTGCCAAACAATTGATACTAGAACGTACAATCATCACAGCGATATTTGATTCTGTGCTTCCCACTCCCTGGATTACAAATATTAAATATTAAAAATATTAAAAATAGTTAAAATTAGTAAACATTAAAATTTTAAATTATAAATCATAAATAGAAAATAGAAAAATGGAAAGTAAGGTAATGCAAAAAAACTGAGAGGCAGGTCCGGATATTTGGAGGGCACGGCCCAGATCCGGGTGAGGATCCATTCAGCAGTCTTATCACAGTTGGAAAGAAGCTGTTCCCAAATCTGGCCGTACGAGTCTTCAAGCTCCTCAGTCTTCTCCCAGAGGGAAGGGGGACGAAAAGTGTGTTGGCTGGGTGGGTCGTGTCCTTGATTATCCTGGCAGCACTGCTTTGACAGCGTGCAGTGTAAAGTGAGTCCAAGGACGGAAGATTGGTTTGTGTGGTGGGCTGCGCCGTGTTCACGATCTTCAGCAGCTTCTTTCGGTCTTGGACAGGACAACTTCCATACCAGGTTGAGATGCACCCTAGAAGAATGCTTTCTACGGTGCATCTATAAAAATTAGTGAGGGTTTAGGGGACAGGCCAAATTTCTTTAGTTTTCTCAGGAAGTAAAGGCGCTGGTGGGCCTTCTTGGCAGTGAACTCTGCTTGGTTGGACCAAGTCAGGTCATTTGTGATATTGACCCCGAGGAACTTAAAGCATGACATTCTTTTATATTCTTTACATTCATAGTCAATGCTTTCCGGACTGTTCTATTATATTCCAACATGTCAAAGACAGTGTCGTCACTCGTGTGGCTCCCTGGGGTGGTACACTACTGCAATAAATGAGGGGCTTCCTCACTCAACCTGCCCGTTACCTCTCTGGTAACAGAAGAACCCTACCTTGTGGTCCTTCCCCCCTCCTGCCCCCAAACCCTTTTGGTGGCTGCTCCAAGCTTCAGTGCATCTCTCAGCATGGACTCCTGCAGCCTCGAGTGTGCTAGTTGGCAGCATTCCTCCAAGGACATCCTGATGTACTGGCAAACCAACAAGTTTTGGGCGGTCCAAAGGGCGTCTTTCACCAGTTGCTGATCTGCCAGCAGTGCTTGATGCGTGTCCCTGGGAACAGCCTGTTGATCAGAGAGTCCTCTCTCATGCAACACAGGCCCATGCATTTTTCTCCATCAACCTAAGTTATGGAGTTAAGAGAGGAGAAAGGATCTATAATCTTCCAATTTAATCAACAAGCTACCTGCCATTTGATCCACAGCTCATTTAACTTTGCTGGGAAAGTCATTTTCAAATGGTTTTTATGGTGGCAATTTTGAAACTAGATTGTGAAGAGATGATTGGATCAATCCACTGCCAATCAAGCACGCTTCCCACACTTTTAGAGACTAAGATAGTGTCTTAAAACATAATTTAAAGACAACTATCCAGGGAAATTATCAATGAGGATGTGTTTAGTTTCCTCCGACTCGATTTTCTGAACAAATTAACATCTGGTGTAGTAAGTGAGTTGTTGGAAGGTCTCAATGGGTCAGGCAGCAACTGTGGAGGGAAAAGGACAGTCAGCATGTTGAATTGAGATCCTTTATTTGGTCTATAAGAAAAGAGGGTAGTGTGGAGCCAGTGGGGAGAGTTGAGGGGAGGGGTGAGGAAAGAGCTAACAAGTGATATGTGGCTCCAGGTAAGGAGGGGTGATAGACAGATGGTTCAGTGGATAGTTCTCCTTTGGATGTGAGTCACATCACTTGTTCCACCATCAAACCAATGGCTGGCACAATGTTGTTTGTAGGTATTCTACTTCGTTGATGTTTAAGTAGAAATTGGATTGGTTTATTATTTCCCTGTATACTGAGATATAATGAAAGACTTTGTTTACATGCTATCCAGACAGGTCATTGTACACATAAGTATATTGAAGTAGTAAAAATAACTCAGAATATAGTGCGACACACACACACATAATACTGAAAGAACAGTCGATGTTTCGGGCCGAGACCCTTCATCCACACAATACTCCCTGTGACCTAACAAGACTTTTATAAAGTTGGAATATTACCTTGTGCTCTTAGACCCAATCACCCTACTAAAGTTCAAAATACACATCTGTTACCGTATACTACCCTGAAATTTATTTTCTTGTGGGAATTCACAGTCAATTTAAAGAAACACAATACAATCAATGAAAAACCGCACGCAAGATGGACAACCAACAAACTGTGCAAATACAAAAAGAGAGAAAAAACAAGTTCTGGTCGCCTCACTACAGGAAGGATGTGGAAACCATAGAAAGGGTGCAGAGGAGATTTACAAGGATGTTGCCTGGATTGGGGATCATGCCTTATGAGAATAGGTTGAGTGAACTCGGCCTTTTCTCCTTGGAGCAACGGAGGATGAGAGGTGACCTGATAGAGGTCTACAAGATAATGAGAGGCATTGATCGTGTGGGTAGTCAGAGGTTTTTCCCCAGGGCTGAAATGGCTAGCACGAGAGGGCATAGTTTTAAGGTGCTTGGAAGTAGGTACAGAGAGAATGTCAGGGGTAAGTTTTTTACGCAGTGAGTGGTGAGTGCATGGAATGGGCTGCTGATGGTGGTGGTGGATGTGGAAAAAATAGGATCTTTTAAGAGACTCCTGGATGGATACGTGGAACTTAGAAAAATAGGGGGCTATGGGTAAGCCTATGTAGTTCTAAGGTAAGGACATGTTCGACAGAGCTTTGTGGGCTAAAGGGCCTGTATTGTGCTGTAGACTTTCTATGTTTCTATAAAATAAAAATAATGACTGAGTAAGCAATAAGTATCGAGAACATGAAATGAAAGGTCAGTGAAAATGAGTCCACATGTTGTGGGAACAATTCAGCAATAGGACAAGTGAAGTTGAGTGAAGTTATTCCCTGTGGTTCAAGAGCTTGATTGTTGAGGGGTAATAATTGTTCCTGAACCTGACGATGTGAGCCCTGAGGCTTCTGTACCTCCGTTCTGATGGCAGGAGTAAGAGAGTAGCATGATCTGTATGGACATAATCTTTGATAATGGATGCTGTTTTCCCGTGACAGTGGTCCTTTAGATGCACTCAATGGTAGGGAGGGCTTTAACCGTGAGAAGCCTCATGAGCCTTCAGTTTCCTCCTCCTGCAGTTAACAATCAGCTCCTTGGTTTCGCTGATGTTGGGACATATACTGGAGTTAGGGTATATAACAAATATTAAGGTCAACCGCTGTCCATTCTTCAGACATGAACATGGATTGTAGCTTGAGCAGTAGTTTTCCTGGGGCTGTGGAGCTGATTATTGACCACAGGAGGAGGAAAGTGAAGATTCATGAGCCTGTCCTCATCAGAGGATCAGAGGTGGAGAGGTTAAATTCCTTAACATTGTTATTTCAGAGGATCTGTCCAGGGTCCAGCATGGATGTGCCATTGCAAAGAAGGCAAGATAGTGCCTCTGCTTTTTCAGATGTTTGTGATGATTTAACATGTAATATAAAACTTTGACAAACTTCTATAGATGGGTGGTGGAGAGTATACTGACTCTTTGCATCATGGTCTCTTATGGAAACACAAATGCCCTTGAATGGAAAAGCCGACAAAAAGTAATGAATACGGTGAAGCACCTTCAATTACTCCAAAAGACTGAGGTTTGGTAAAATACTGGAAGGCTTTTATTCGCTGTACAATACGACCTCCACAGTGAGTGTCTGCCCCCGGACTGAGGGGGAGGGGCAAGGCGAACACCTTTATACAGGGTCTGTGGGAGGAGCCACAGGGGCAGTCAGCAGAGGGGTGTGTCCAGACAGGGAACCCCGTTACAACATATATACATGGTTTACCACACACGGCCCAGTCCTTCTCACCGTTAAAGCTTTCCCACACGTTGATTGAAAACCAGACAATGCTGATGAACATTCATTTTGTGTCTCTGGTGTGTGGGTGCGAAGAAGGAGGTGAGTGAAAAATACTATATGTAACACAAAGGACACATTGTAACTATAGAACTGTGCTACTGTTACCTTTGATCTTTAGCATATAAAATGTCATATAATATTGGGTCGATCCAGCCCCTTCCTCCAAGAGTGTCTCATTTTGTTGAATAAAACACTTCTGTATCCACAGCTTTAGTGTCTCTCCAGTAAGTTTGTTCACGTTACAATACTGACACTGAATTAAAGGCTGCTGTTGTGGCACCATGAACTATGAGCTAATGAAGGCCAACATTTTGTACACCTTGCGTACGTATATAGGAAAATAAACCTGATGTTGGCTCAAGCGAACGAATGGCTTACTCCTGTTGAATGTAGGTTGTATGATTGCATGCCCTCGATCAGTAGTTATGTAGAATGATTATGAAGTTATCCAGCTCCTTGGCTGCTCTTCCTCGGGCGCAGTGAGGGACTGTGTGCCGATCACAATGGAGTAAGTGCTAGCATCCCATCTTGAATAAACAATGCATTCGCACCCAGTCTCCTGCAATCTGGCTATGGTTGGAAGTGTGAGGAGAAGCAGAACGGGCTGGGTGGTATGAATAAAGAGGCTATCATGTCGGTCACTTTGCAATGCACACCATCTGTGTAAGTGTAAACTCCAAAGCTCAAAGTAAATGTATTATCATGGTACGTGTAGGTTATCATGTCCTACATTGAGAATCATTATCTTGCAGGCATTTATAGGATAAATAAAGAAATACTATAGAATCAATGAGAAAAAAACATATACATGAATGCTAAATATGTAGCATTCATTTCTAGAGCCCTAGAATAAAAATGCAAGGATGTAATGTTGAGACTTTATAAATCACCGGTGAGGCCTCACTTGTTGTTTTGTGAGCAGTTTTGGGCTGTGCTGGATGTGCTGACCTTGGAGAGGGTTCAAAGGAGGTTCACGAGGATGATTCCAGGAATGAAAGTCTTTGATGGCTCTGAGGTTGTACTCGCGGGTATTCAGAAGAATGAGGGGGGATCTCATTGAACCCTATTGAATGTTGAAGGGCCTTAACAGAGTGGATGTAGAGAGGATGTTTCCTATGGTGGGGGAGTCCCAGATCAGAGGACACAGCCTCAAAATAGAGGGACAAGCATTTAGAATGAAGAAGTGTAGTAATTATTTAGCCAGAGAGTGGTGAATCTGTGGAATGTATTGCCACAGGGGGCTGTGGAAGCCGTCATTGGGAATATTTAAGGCAGAGGTTGACATATTCCTGATTAGTCGGGGTATGAAGGGATACGAAGAGGAGGCAGGAGGTTTTGAGATGGGAGGAAAAATAGATCAGCCATGATGAAATAGCAGAGCAGACTCGATGGGCCAAATGGCATAATTCTGCTCCTATGTTTTCTGATCTTATGGTTTTATAAGCAAAACCTGACAAACAACCAATGTGTAAAAGAAGACACGTTGTGTAAATGAGAAGCAAATCTGAAAACATGAGTAGAAGAGTCCTTGAAAGTGAGTCTGTAAGTTGTGGAATCAGTTCAGTGTTGAGGTGAGTGTAGTTATCTCACTGGTTTAGGAGCCTGATGGTTGTAGGGTAATAACTGTTCCTGAACAAGATGTTCTGCCAAAGGGTTTGGACCCAAAACGCCGACTGTATTTATTTCCAAAGATGCTACCTGGCCTGTTTAGTTCCTCCAGCATTTCGTGTGTGTAACTGTTCCTGAACCTGGTGGTTGGGGACCTAAGTCTGCTGTAGCTGCCACCCGATGACAGTAGTGTGAAGAAGTGAGCATGGGCTGGATAGTGCTGGTCTTTGATGACAGATGCTGCTTTCTTGTGGCAATGCTCCATGTAAATGTGCTCAGCGGTGTGGAGGGCTTTGTTTGTGATGGACTATGTTTGTCCTCTCCCTTAAGAAGCCTTGGTGCAAGTTTAAAGAAGGGAAAAGGGCTTCTCCGAGGTACCTGCACAAGAATATATCCCTCCAGTAATAACATTGAAATAAATAACCCAATTTAAGAGTCTTTTTCACAGAAGACTGCAGATGCTGGAATTTAGAGCAGCAAACAATCTGCTGAGGAACTCAATGGATCGAGAGTGGCTGTGGGAGGAAAGGAATTGTTGACATTTCCTGATCTGTGGGGGGGCGAAGGAAACATTGACAATTCCTCCTCCGACCCACCCAACAGATATGACTTAGGCAGCTGAGTTCCTCAAGCAGGCTGTGTCTTCTTTTCATTAATTGTTATATCAGTCTTCTCCCTGACTATTTGTGGAAGGAGTTTAAAATGCATTAGGGGATGCTGTTATAGCGTGTGATTACATGATGTGTGCCAATGTGTTTACCTAATAGAATTAGGGTTGGTAAAATACAATGTCTATTTTCTAATTTTGTTCAAATCTTATGAAACTAAACTTGAACTGATGGAATTATAAACATAACATATTTCTAAATACTAAATTGGTTTTCAAAACTCGAGTTGTCCATCAGTGACTGAAAAAAAACGAAACATATTTTCAACAGATTTAGAGAATCATAAAAAAGTACAGCACAGAAACTGGCCCTTTGACCCGTCTAGTCTGTGCCAAACTATTTAAGTTACTTACCCCCGTCGACTTGTACTGGGACAGTAGCCCTCCATACCCCTACCATCCACGTTCCTATCCAAGCTTCTCTTGACCATTGAAATCAAGCTCGCATGCACCATCTATGTTGCAAGCTCATTCCACGCTCTCACGACCCTCTGAGTGACAAAGTTGTCCTTCATGTTCTCCTCAAACTTTTCACCTTTTACCCTTAACCCATGACCTCTAGTTGTAGTCCCACCCAACTTCAGTGGAAAAAGCCTGCTTGCATTAACCCTATCTGTACCCCTCATAATTTTGTATATCTCGATCAAATCGCCTCTCAGTCTTCTACATTCTGAGGAATAAAGTGCTAACCTATTCAATCTTTTCTTATAACTCAGGTCCTCCAGACCCGGCAACACCCTTGTAAATTTTCTCCATACTCTTTCAATCTTATTTACGTCTTTCTTGTATTTCTTGAAGCAGAAGTGCCTGAATTTGGATTGGGAGAGGAATGCAATGGGGTTACACTGCTGACAGGATTAGCAGTCAATTGTTTGTAGAGCCGGTTACCACATCCAGGCTGTGCCCTCTTCTCATTACTACTATCAGGCAGGAAGTAGGTCTCATACTGCCAGGTTCAGGAACATACATACAGCTACAGAAAATGGTGGATAAAGGCTAGTACATCGCAGGCAAAGCCCTCTCCATCATTGAGTACATTTCCATGGAGGACTACAACCATTGGGCAGGAAGTACAGGAGATCAGGTCCCACACAACCAGGCTCAGAAACAGTTATTACCCTCCAAAGGCTGGAGAAACTCAGCAGGCCGGGAAAATGGTACAGTCGACTTTTGGGCTGAAACCCCTCGGCAGGACTGGAGAAAAAAAAGCTGAGGAGTAGATTTGAAAGGTAGGGGGAGGGGAGAGAGAAATGCCAGGCAACAAGTGAAACTTGGAGGGGGAGGGATGAAGAAAACAGCTGGGAAGTTGATTGGGGAAAGAGACAGAAGGCCATGAAAGAAAGGCAAACGGGGTGGGGGAGGAGCACCAGAGGGTTGAGATGGGCGGGCAAAGAGATAACGTGAGAGGGGGACAAGGGGATGGGAAATGGTGGGGAGGGGGGGAAAGGAAGCATTACTGGAAGTCTGAGAAATCATTGTTATCGCTCCCCCTCCAAGTTTCATTATCGCCTGCCGTTTCTCTCTCTCCTGCCCCCACCTTTCAAATCTACTCCTCAACTTTTACTCCAGTCCTGTCGAAGAGTTTCGGCAAAAAACGTCCACTGTACTCTTTTTCCATGGATGCTGCCTGGCCTGCCGAGTTTCTCCAACATTTTTTGTGTGTTGCTCAGATTTCCAGCATCTACAGATTTTCTCTTGGTTGTGACAGTCATTACCCCACAGCATTCGGGCTCCTGAACCAACATAGGTAACTTCACTCACCTCAATACTGAACTGATTCTACCTCCATATTCACTTCCAAAGACCCTTAACGCTCAGGTTCTTAGTATTCATTTGCACAATTTCTCTTCTTTTGCACATTGCTTGTTTATCAGTCTTTATTGATGCAAAATTTTGGCTGCTAGTAAGGAGAGGCTGATGATAGGGCAAAATTGCAGTCAACAGGATAAGCTGCAATGTAAATCCCAAAGAGGAAGAGATATTCTAAAGTCAGAATAACAGTACCGTAGCTGACAACAGATGCTTTCATAATTTCTATTGTACTTTTTCCTGTAAATGCCTGCAAGGAAATGAATTTCAGGATAGAGTATCATAACATATATGTGCTTTGATAATAAATTTACATAGAACATAGAACACTGCCGCACAGAACAGGCCCTTTGGCCCACAATGTTATGCTGACCTTTCAATCAACTCAACATCAGTCTAACCCTTCCCTCCTACATAGCTCTCTATTTTCTACTTTTCTTCGTCTTTGAAATTCGAGCATTGAATTAGAACAAATAAAATAGAGTCTATTGTAGCGCAAAGTGATTGAAGTGACCATCATGTTGTTAAACTCCACAGATTAGAGTATCACCAAGTAGTGGAAGTAACACAGCATAATTCAAAGTAAATTTATTCTCAAAGTACATTCATGTCACCATATACAACCCTGAGATTCTTTTTCTTGCGGGCATTCACAGACAACACAATAAAGACAATAGAATCAATAAAGGGCCTCCCCAATAGGACAGACAAATAATCAATGTGCAAAGGACAAACAAACTGGGCAAATACGAAGAGAAAAGAAGAAATAATAAATAAACAAACAAACAAACAGAAAAATAAACAGATAAATAGATAAATAAATAAATAAATAAGTTGTGTCCTTGAGCAAAGCACTTAACCACACATTGCTCTGCGACAACACCGGTGCCAAGCTGTATCGGCCCTAGTGCCCTTCCCTTGGACAACATCGGTGGCGTGGAGAGGGGAGACTTGCAGCATGGACATCTGCTGGTCTTCCATACAACCTTGCCCAGGTCTGCGCCCTGGAAACCTTCCAAGACACAAATCCATGGTCTCACGAGACTAACGGATGCCTAAAAATAAATAAGCAATAACTACTGAGAACATGGGATGAAGAGTCTCTAATCAAACTATAATCAAGTGCTTGAGATATTGCATGATGTCATCACCAAACAAGAAATCCTGATGCATTCCAAATCATAGTCGGCGACTTCAAACTGGCTTGCTTGAAGAAATCCCTGCCCAATTGCTATCAGCATATAATCTCTAGCACCAGAGGTCCCGACACACTAGACCACTGTTACACTAAAATAAGGAATGCCTACTGTTCCATACCCACACCACAATTAGGTAAATCTGATCACTTCGCTGTCCTGCCAAAGGGTTTCGGCCTGAAACGTCAACTGTACTTTTTTGCATAGATGCTGCCTGACCTGCTGAGTTCCTCCAGCATTTTGTGCGTGTTACTCGGATTTTCAGCATCTGCAGATTTTCTCTTGTTTGTGACTTGGCTGTCTTTCTCCTTCCTGCATAAAGCAGAAGATAAAGAGCAAGGCTCCAGAGAAAAGGACAACAAAGGGGTGGTCACGGGAAGCAGGGGAGCAGTATCGGGATTGTTTTGAGTCGATGGAGTGGTCAGTGTTCAAGGACTCATCTGTAGATCTGAATGAGTACACCATTGTTGTCACGGATTTATAACAGCAGATGTAGATGAGTCTGTCTCCACAGAATCATTCAGAATCTCCCCCAACCAGGAGCCCTGGATGAACCATGAGATCTGCACTCTGCTGAGGGCCAGATCAGAGGTACTCAAACCTGGCAACCAAGAAAGTTGCAGGAAGTGCAGTGCGATCTCTGGAAAGCCATCTCACAGCAAAATGCCAATTCTGGACTATACTTGAATCAACAAAGGATACTCAACAGTTGTGGCAGGACTTGAATTACCTCTATAAAGTTAAATCAAGCAATATAGGCAACAATAGCGCTATGCTTCTAGATGAGCTCGATGCTTTCTGTGCTCAAAACATGGAGGAAACATCACAAACTTGCACAGCCCTCAATTATCCTGTTATTTCAGTCTCTGAGGCTGATGCATGAACAGCCTCCAGAAGGTGAACCCATGAAAAGCATCCAGCCCAGCCAGGGTACCTGGCCAGGTACTAAAGACCTGTGCTGATCTGCTGGCTGGAGTGTTCACTGGGATCTTTAACCCCTTGCTTCAGCAGTCTGAGGTAAAGCAGGCTTCAATTAAATCAGTGCCTAGGAAGAACATGGTGACCTGCCTCAATGATTATCATCCAGTAACGCTCACATCCACTGCGATGAAGTGTTTTGAGAGGTGATGAAAATATCAACTCCTACCTGAGAAGCGACTTGGACCCTCTCCAATCTGCCTACTGGCACAACAGCTCCGTAACTGATGGCATCTCATTGGAACCCTGGAACATCTGGACAGCAAAGATGTATGCATCAGGATGCTTTTTATCGACCACAGCTCAGCATTCAATAACATCATACCGTCAAAACTAATCAATGAGCTTCAAGACCTTGGTCTCAATCCCTCCTTTTGCAATTACATCCTCGATTTCCACGCTTGCAGAACCCTGGCAGTTTAGAATGGTAACAACATTTTCTCAATGATATCCATCATCTCTGGTGCACCACAAGGCTGTGTGCTTAGCCCTCTGCCCTACTCGCTTTAGAGTTATGATTGTGCGGCTAAACACAGCTCCAATGTCATATTCAAGATTGCTGACAATACCACAGTCGTAGGCTGAGTCAAAGGTAGTGATGAATCAGCACATAGGAGGGAGAGGGAAATCTGCCTGAGTGGTTCCACAACAACAACCTCTTACTTAATGTCAGCAAGACCAAAAAGCTGATTATTAATTTCAAGAAGAGGAAGCAAGTGGTCCATGAGCTCGGAGGAGACCAGGAGTCCATCTTGTTGTACTAGGGGACTGTTCAAGGTAGTTGCAGCTCTGAGGCATCAACTCTACCAGCTCAACATACAACTCTACAGTTAGCACCACTTCAACGTTTGGGTTCCTGCCCATCAATATTTCTCAAGACCTCATCTGGGTGAACCATATCTCCTTCATTAACAAAAAGGCATGGCTGAAGATGTACGTCTGGTGGCAGATGGTAAAATTCCAACTTCTCCAGAACAAACTTTGTGCAATTCTACTCTACCATCATCGACAGCATCCTCACATCAACCATTACTGTCTGGTTTGGTGTGGCATCCTCTCACAATATACCACTGTCACGTAAGCAGTAAAGGTCATTGTCTGCAGTCTACCATTACTGCTAGACTTGCATGTGGTGGGCAAAGAGGTGGGCAGGAAAAATTGTGGATACTACCCATCCTGCCAATGCCTCTTCCACAAGCTCCATCCTGGACAGCACTATAGGGTTACTAAACCAGAGTTTCATGCCTTAGAAGTTTCTTTTCCCAAGTAGTTGATCGTGTTACAGTTACTGTTCTATAGGTGTGCTGAGTATGCCCACAGGAAAATGAATTTCAGAGCTGTATGTGGTGACATACAGCATATGAACTCTGATAGTAAGACTTACTTTGAACTGATCCACCATTCTAGTTAGTCTTAGTCATCGTCATAGTCATACTTTATTGATCCCGGGGGAAATTGGTTTTTGCTACAGTTGCACCATAAATAATTAAGTCGTAATAAAACCATAAATAATTTGATAGTAATATGTAAATTATGCCAGGAAATAAGTCCAGGACCAGCCTATTGGCTCAGGGTGTCTGACCCTCCAAGGGAGGAGTTGTAAGGTTTGATGGCCACAGGCAGGAATAACTTCCTATGACACTCTGTGTTGCATCTTGGTGGAATGAGACTCTGGCTGAATGTACTCCTGTGCCCAACCAGTCCATTATGTAGCGGGTGGGAGACATTGTCCAAGATGGCATGCAACTTGGACAGCATCCCACAACCCTCACAACCCCCTCTATCTATTACCTCTGTCACTGCACTTCACCATAAACACTTCAAATCACTTTTTATAATGTTGTTTACATTGTAAACATGTACATGCTGGTATTTTTGAATGTTATGGACCTTTATTTCATATCTGTAATTCAAAATTTATTTTTATATAATGTTTATGCACTTTTTACTCCACATCCATTCTTTAACCTCTAACTTGTTTTTCTATATCATCATTTCTTCTTTATAATTGTTGAATGTTGTTTTATGTTACATGTCACACCCTGACCAACACACCATGGCAAATTCATAATGCATGTAAAGGTATATGGCAAATAAAATTGATCCTTGATGCTTGATTCTTGATCAGTCACCTCTATTAGCTCTACTAGCTTTATTAGCACCACTACTCGCTCTTTTACTCGTCCTTAGTATAGTGCCATGGGACGTATCCAAGTGGACAGACAGGGTCTCATTGAAAAGCATCTCCTCACAAGGCTTAATGTTGTATTTGGGTGTCTGAATGGAACAAATCCAGAGCAGTCTGGCTCAAGGCAAGGGTGCTATAGTTGAACGAGCTGACAGTGATCACCAATGTCTCAAACATGCACGACTCAGCAGTCAACAACAAAACCGCTGAGTTAGTAATCTGTATTGTCCTTGTTATAACTCAGATTCCAGGATTCTGGTCCCCTGAGCCCAACCAGCATTTACACTGCTAAATCTGGCTCCCTTATCTTAGAGGCAGCCTCATCAATCCAGGGAAATATTGGTTGTAGATTTTGCTGCTGGAGCAGTTCGCTCAAGGTTTGGTAATGTGAACTTCAGAAGCCTTTGGCATCAACATTAAGTTTAATAACATCAGATCCTAAATCATACAGACCCTCTGGGCATTTTCTGTAACCAACTGCAGCTCCTCCAAATCCATCTTTTGTTTCATGTCAAGCTTATCATCACTGGAACAGTTATCCCCAAAGTACTTTAATCACTTTACCCTGACCCCTGCCTCTCGACTTGGCTCTGCATTCCCACAAGAAACTGGCCAGCAGCATTATCCTCCTGACGACTCTTCACATTAATAATTGGGTGAGTAACCAGACTGCAGAGACTTCAAGTTATTGATGAGAGGCATCGAGGCAAATGGTGGAGAACTTGTTCAAATCAGCTCATCAAGTTTATTGTCTTGTGCACAAGTCCGGTGAGGAACAGGTACAATGAAAATGTTGCTTACAGCAAAGACAGAGGAAAATAGACACAACACAGAATATAAATTTTATACGACAGTGAAGAGAGAGAGAGAGAGAGAGAGAGAGAAAACTGTTCAGAAATGAGGGAGGGGGAGGAATTTAGAAGAGTGATGGAGGGGTCAGAATCTCATCGAAACCTATCAAATATTGGAAAGCCTAGAGAGAGTGGATGTGGAGAGGATGATTTCTATAGTGGGGGAGTCTAAGACCAGAGGGCACAGCTTCAGAATAGAAGGACATACATTTAGAACACAGATAAGAAAGAATTTCTTTAGCCAGGGGATAGCGAATCTGTGGAGTTCATTGTCACAGGCTGCTGTAGAGGCTAAATCATTGGGTATATTTAAGGTGGAGGTTTACCAGTTCTTCATTAGTTGTTTGTCTAGGGTTATGGGGAGAAGGTAAGGGATTGTGGTTTAAAAGGATAATAAAATAGCCATGATGAAATAGCAGAACAATCTCCAAATGGCCTACATCTGCTACTAAGTCTTATGGCCTCATGTTGTAAGACCAAATATGTACCAGTTAGATCTTTATGTGGTAAAGACCTTAGTACAAGCAGAGATGAGTTCACAGTGGTTCAAGATGTGGTCCATTGCACTCTATTGCTGAGGTAGGGTTGGTCTTGTGCAGGTTGGTCCAAGAACCCGATGGTTGTAGTCAAGCAGCTGCTCCTGAACCTGGTGATTTGGGACTTCAGGCTTCTGTAGCTCCTGCCCAATGGTAATGGTGAGAAGGGCATGTGATAGGGGCAGCCTAAAAGTATCGCCATGCTTCTAGTGTCAACATGACATGCCCTCAACTCATTAACCCTAACCTGTACATCTCAGAATCAGCTTTATTATCATCGGCATGTGTAGCGAAATCTGTTAACCTAGCAGCAGCAGTTCAATGTAATACATGATAATATAGAAAGGAAAAAAATAAATAAGTAGATCAACCACAGTAAGTGTGTGTGTGTGTGTGTGTGTGTGTGTGTGTGTGTGTGTGTGTGTATATATGTGTGTATATATATGTATAGTAGTGTTCATGGGTTCAATGTCCATTCAGAAATCAGATGGCAGAAGGGAAGAAGCTGTTCCTGAAATCACTGAGTGTGTGCCTTCAGTCTTCTGTATCTTCTACCTGCTGGTCAGATGTGCAAAACAGAAATAATATATAAAAAAAAGTGAGGTAGTGTTCGTGGGTTCAATGTCCATTTAGGAATCGTATGACAGAGGGGTAAAAGCTGTTCCTGAATCACTGAATCTGTGTCTTCAGGCTTCTGTACCTCCTTTCTGACAGTAAGAGTGAAAAGAGGACATGTCCTGGGTGAAGTGGGTTCTTAGTAATGGACGTCGCCTTTCTGATGCACCTTGAAGACGTCTCGGATAGTACAGAGGCTCGTACCCAAGAAGGAACTGACTAATTTTATAATTTTCTGTAGCTTCATTTTATCCTGTGCAGTAGCCGCCCCCCCCCCCCACTGCATTCCAAACAGTCAAGCAGCCTGTCAAAATGCTCTCCACAGTATGGCTATAGAAGTTTACAAATGTTTTAGGTGACAAACCAAATCTCTTCAAATTCCTAATGAAATATAGCCACTGTCTTGTCTACTTTATATCTGTAATGAGATATGGGACCAGGTTAGATCCTCAGAAATCTTGACACCCAGAAAGTTGAAATTGCTCACTCTCACCACTTCTGATCCCTCTGTGAGAACTGGTATGTATTCCTTCGTCCTACCCTTCCTGAAGTGCATGATCAGCTCTTTCATCTTACTGACAAGGAGTGCAAGGTTTTTGCTGCAACGCCACTCAACTAGCTGGTATATCTCGCTCCTGTACACCCTCTCATCTCCATCTGAGATTCTACCAACAATGCTTGTATGATCAGCAAATTGATAGATGGCATTCGAGCTATAATTAGCCACAAAGTCATGGATGCAGAGGGAGTAGAGGAGTGGGCTAAGCACAACACGCCAGTGTTGATTGTCAGCGAGAAGGATATAGTCTCAGCAATACACACAGATTGTGGTCTTCTGGGTTAGGAAGTCAAGGATCTAATTGTAGAAGGAGGTACAGAGGTCCAGGTTCTCAAGCTTATTGATCAGAGTTATAGGAATGATGGTGTTAAACGCTGAGCTATAATCAACAAACAGCATCCTGACATGGGTGCTTGTATTGTCTAGGTGACCTAAGGCCTTGTGAAGATCCATTGAGATTGTGTCCACCATAGACCTATTGTGATAATAGGCAAATTGCAGTGGGTCCAGGTCCTTGCTAAGGCAGGAGTTCATTCTAGCCATGACCAACTTCTCTAAGCATTTCACCAATGATGTAAGTGTTACTAGATGATATTGGTTAAGGCAGCTCACACTACTCTTCTTAGGCACTGGTATAATTGTTGTCTTTTTGAAGCAGGTGGAAACTTACACCTGTAGCAGTGAGAGGTTGAAAATGTCCTTGAATATTTCCGCTAGTTGGTTGGCACAAGATTTCAGAGCACTACTACGTACTTCATTGCGAGTGTTCACCCTCCTTAAAGATAGCCTGACATTGGCCTCCGAGACAGAAATCGCAGGGCCGCCAGGTGGCACAGGGATCTTCACAGCTGTGGTTATATTCTCCCTTTTAAAGTGGGCATAGAAGGCATTGAGTTCATCTGGTAGTGAAGCATCGCTACCATTCATGCTATTGGGTTTTGCTTTTTAGGAAGTGATGTCTTGCAAACCCTGCCAGAGTTGACTCCCATCCAATGTTATCTCCAACCTTGCTTGGAATTGTTTTTTCGCTTTTGAAAAAGGCCTCTACAGTTCATACCTGGTTTCCTGGTACAGACCTGGGTCACCAGAATCTTAACTGCCACAGATCTAGCCCTCAGCAAGCAATGTACCTCCTGGTTCACCCACAGCTTTTGGTTTGGGAATGTACAGCAAGTTTTTGTAGGTACACGCTCATCCAAACTAGTCTTAATGAAGTTGGTAACAACTGTGGTATACTCATCCAGATTCAAAGATGAATCCCTGAATACTGTCCAGTTCACCCATTCAAAGCAGTTCTGTAGGCGCTGCTGTGCTTCCCTTGTCCATACCTTCTTGGTCCTCACTACTGGTGCTGCAGTCTTCAGTCTCTGCCTATACTCAGGGAGTAGACATACAGTCAGGTGATCAGACTTTCCAAAGTGTAGGTGTGGAATAGCACGGCAGGCATTCTTGATGGTGGTGTAACAGTGATTCAGAGTGTTGGTTCCTCTGGTATTACAAGCAAATTGTTGATGGTGATTATTTAGCTATTTTTTCAGGCCGGCCTGGTTCAAATCCTTCAAAATGACAGTGAAATCGTCATTTGTGCTGTTTTGTGCATGTTGATCCCATTGCTCAGATTATCTAGAGCCTGTTTGACATTGGCCTGAGGTGGAATGTATACCACTACCAAAATGATCACTGAAGTCTCCCGGGACAGGTAAAGTGGACAGCACTTAATTATGAGATGTTCCAGGTCTTGTGAGCAGAATTGCATGCCACTACTGATACATTTGTGCACCAAAAGAGTTGATCATGAGGAATACACCTCCACCCCTGCTTTAGAGAGACTTGACAATCCTATCCTGATGCTGTATAGTGAACCAGTCAATCTGTATCATAGGTGTCTGGTATGGAAGGGGTTAACCAGGATTCCATGAAACAAAGAAAGCAAGCAGTCCTAATGTCCCTCTGATATAACACCCTAGCTCTGAGATTTTCAGTCTCATTTATAGGAGACTGTACGTTTGCCGGCAAGATAGTCTAAAATCCCATTTCCTTAAACATACTTGTATTCCTGACCCATGTGGGCACGTGGCCAAGTGGTTAAGGCATTGGACCAGCGACCTGAAGGTCGTGAGTTCAAGCCCCAGCCGAGGGAACATGTTGTGTCCTTGAGCAAGGCACTTAACCACACATTGCTCTGCGACGACACTGGTGCCAAGCTGTATAGGTCTTAATGCCCTTCCCTTGGACAACATTGGTGTCGTGGAGAGGGGAGACTTGCAGCATGGGCAACTGCTGGTCTTCCATACAACCTTGCCCAGGCCTGTGCCCTGGAGAGTGAAGACTTTCCAGGCGCAGATCCATGGTCTCACAAGACTAACAGATCCCCAGACCTGGAGCCACGTTGCTACATGGAATCCAACGAGAAGTGCTGCCACAATCAGCTTTGTTTCCGCTGGTCTTACGCAGCGCTAGGTTGTTCAATCACATTAAAACATCTTTATTAACTGTACAGACCTTGGAAGCAGTTGTGATTCTCAGCTGTATCAGATGGAAGTGGGAATATTTAATCGTATCCATTGAGCTGTGCTGAATGAGATCACCTATAAGGCACCCAGAAGTGAGAAGTCTTTGTAATGTTGAAAGAAAAGGGAGCACCTGGGGGAAAATCACATGGTCACGGGGAGAACATACAAGCTCTTTACTGGCAGTGGTGGGAATTGAACCTAAATGCTGTTGTAGTGATATGCTCACCACAGGAGTACCGAGCAACTCCAATTAGGTTAATGGGACAATGCACTCCATGGGTATAATGGGACAGTGTGGACTTGTTGGACCAGAAGGGCCTGTTACCATGCTGTATCTCTTAATAAAATAAATAAAAATGAAATTTGACAAAATGGACTTGCTTGCCATGACTCCCTCTGACTTGTCTTCTGACATCTGGACTAAAAGAGTTGCCACCAGTAATATCCAAGACATGTGGAGTTTACACATTCCCCCCCTGACAACATGTGGGTTCCCCCAGGTGCCTCAGTTTCCACCCACATCCCTGAGGCTAGCCGGCTGGATGGTTAACTTGCCTCTGTTGTTTACCCTTTGTATTCGATAGTGACAGGAGACCTGTGCAGGAGAGTTCGTAAGGTGGAAAAGCCCTTGCATTGGGGCAGCTCCATTCTTTCCACTGTAGAAATCGGGGTTGAGTTGTACAAGTAATCGTCACAAACTGGGGTCTTCCTTGGTTGCAGTAGATAACCATTACTTCTTCTGTGCCTTGTCATGACCTCACTCTCCAGGAAACATTGCAGTACCACCTTCCTAGCCGTTGGATCTCATCATTGATCTCATCTGCCCAGTTCACAAGAGCTGACTTCATATGCTAGGGTAGGCATGTCCCTTTCTCACAGAGAACGAGGCCCACCAACTACCCTCACCTCGTTTAGCCCACCTGTGGAAGCCGAGTACCGGTGGGGGTGTGGCCGCTGTCGCACGCAAACGGCTACTTGGGGCCACAGGTAAGAGTTGAGTGTCTGGTGGGGACCAAAGGTGAGTGAGCTGCCCCAGAATGGACATGACAAGCCCCTTCACCAGAAATGTAACCCTTCCCTGGACACTTCATACACCCCAGCTTAATGACGTGGACGCTAGAGGTCGCTAAGGACAAAGGTTGAAGTCAAGAGCTCGATGAGTCCAGATGTCGTGTTGAGTACAGAGTACACCTAGTGGCCAGGTGTGGGATGGTGTTTAATTTTACACCATCACACCTTTAACATGAATGTTCAGGGAAACAGCTGAATGAATGGAGGCGTGCCAGGAGTGCTCGGTTGGCAACACCCACATTTACTAGTTGGTAAATGCTGGGCTCACGTCCCACCTGCTGAGACCAATGACCCAGCCAGATGCTTCGGTACAACCCTGGGGTGGGGGGTGGGGGGTGTGGGAGAGTGGGTCGGTGAGTGGTACTGCCTTGCACACGAGGTGTTAAGCTGAGCAAGTTTCTGTGGATGAACTGTGGAGAGCATTCCGGCTGGTTGTATCAGTGGCTGGTGTAGAGATGCTGCTGCTCGGGATCGTAAAAAGCAGCAGAAGGTTGCCAACCCATCCAGCTCCATCATGGGCACTAACCTCCCCAGCATGGAGGGCATCATCAAAAGGTGATGCCTCAAAAAGGCAGCATCCATCATTGAAGCCTGATTTATACTTCTGTGTCAACTCGTGGCTGTAAGTACTGCATCACTGCAACCCCTACACAGAGCGGACGCGGATCCCTATGCCAGAGCCTGACGTGCACCTCTCCCAAGATGTAACTGCGCGCCACAGCATCGCAGACTTAACAACTGTGATTGGTCCGCTTGGTAGCATCACATCTCCTCCTATGCTGCAATAGCTTCCCATTGGTCGACTGAAGGGTAGGGAAGGAACTCTGGCTGCAAGGCTTTCCATAAAGCTTTACAGACCTCCGAAATTATGGAGGACACATTTCACTTTTACGAAAAAAGATGCTCGCGTCTTGTTTACCTCCAGAAAGTCTACCCTGACCATGAAGCCTTGCGAGGGCAGGGGTGTGCGCATTCGCGATGTGCCCGAATTGCAGAGCGACGCAGACACACCAACGCACAAGTATAAATGCTCACAACGCGCGTAAGCGTCGAGTTGACGCAGAAGTATAAATCAGGCTTAAGCATCCCAGCAATCTAGGACATGCCCTCTTCTCATCGCTACCATCAAGGAGGAGGTACAGGAGCCTGAAGACACTCACTCAGCAATTCAGGAACAGCTTCTTCCCCTCTACCAACAGAGTTCTGAATAGGCATGAACACTACCTGATTATTTTTGCTGTCTTATATACATGTATTCATCATTTTAATTTATAGTTTATGTATTGTGCTGTACCGCTGCCACAAAATGAAAAATGTCATGACATTTGTCAGTGATATTAAATCTGATTCTGATTCTGAGAGGTGTCACCTTTCAGACGGGTTTTAAAGATCCCAAGGCAATACTTTAAAGGAACGTTGAGGAGTTCTCCCTGGTTCTCTCCATGCCCATTCCTCAGGGAGTCAATATTACAGGGGCAGATTACCTGAAGCTGCCTTTTGCCGGGAACCTGCAGAGTGGATGTTGTTTGTTGTTCTGTAGCAACATGTCAGAACAACTTTATTTATTCATTTAAAGGTACAGCGCGGACTAGGGCCCTTCCAGCCTTTGAGCTGCAACACCCGGCAGCCCCTGACAACTCTGACTGAACCCTAGCTTAATCACAGGACAATATACAATGACCAATTAACCTACTAACCAGTACGTCTTTGGACGGTAGGGGAGGAAACCCACTCATTCTATGGGGAGGACGTACAGACTCCTTACAGATGATGTCAGAATTGAACACTGAACTCTGATGCTCCAATCTGTAAAAGCGTTGTGCTGTTACACTACCGTGGCACTTTGGATAAGGCTGAACAGTGCAGATTCCTTTAATTGAATTAGAGAAGATGATTACCTGGTAACTGGTGATTGGTTTATTATTGTCACATAGAGTCATAGAAAATTACAGCACAGAACCAGACCCTTCAGCCTATCTAGTCCACGCGAGCCATTGACTGCCTAGTCCCATCAACCTGCATTGGGACCATAGCCCTCCATATCCCTACAATCCATTCAAACCTCTCTTAAACATTGGAATTGAGTTTGCATGCACCATGTGCTGGTAGCTCATTCCACACTCTCGTGATCCTCTGAGTGAAGCAGTTTCCTCTCTTGCTCCCCTTAAACTTTTCACCTTTCACCCTTAACCCATGACCTCTAATTATAGTCCCACCCAACCTCTAGAAAAAGCCTGTTTGCATTTACACTATCTATATCACTCATAATTTTGTCTACCTCTATCAAATTTCCTCTCAATCTTCTACGTTCCAAGGAATAAGTCCTAACCTATTCAATCTTTCCTCCTAACTCAGGTCCACCAGACCCAGCAACGTCCTTGTAAATTTTCTCTGTACTTTTTCAAACTTGTTTACAACCTTCCCATACATAGATGACCAAAGCTGCACACAATAGCCAAATTAGGCCCCACCAACACCTTATACAACTTCAACATGCATTTTTGTAAAATAAGTTAAATATTTTGGCTAAATATGGACAGGGCTGTGTCCACAACTCTCTATAATTTCCTATGGTAAGCTGACACAGTAAGTGAGTTTTGGGGCATTTATGGGAAACGAAGGCCAACATGTGTGGGGATACAGCAATAAACAATCTGCCAGTTTGAAGCTGCCACCTTTAAATGCTGGCATCACACTCAAAACGCTGGAGGAACTCAGCAGGCCAGGCAGCGTTGATGGAAAAGAGTAAAAAGACAATGTTTTGGGCCAAGACCCTTCGGCAGGACTGGAGAAAAAAGACGAGGAGTCAGAGTTAGATATGGGTGGGGGGAGGGGAGGAAGAAACACAAAGTGATCAGTGAAACTGGGAGAAGGGAGGGGTGAAGTGAAGAGCTTTTTCTGGCGGACAGAGCATAGGTGCTCAGCGATGCAGTCTCCCAATCTGCATCGGAACTCACCTCACCGAGATACAAGAGGCTACACCGGGAGCACCGGTTACAATAGATGACCCCAACGGAGTCACAGGTGAAGTGTTGGCTCAACTGGAAGGACCGTTTGGAGCCCTGAATGGTAGTGAGGGAGGAGGTGCAGAGGCAGGTGCGGCACTTGTTCCACTTGCAAGGATAAGCGCCAGGAGGGAGATCAGTGGAGGGGGGGAGGGGGAAGGAAAGACATGATTGATGGTGGGATCCCACTGGAGATGGCGGAAGTTATGGAGAATTTTGTGCTGGACACAGAGGTTGGTGGGGTGGTTGGTGAGGACGAGAGGAACCCTATCCCTGGCAGAGTGGCGAGAGGATGGGGTGAGGACAGATGTATGAAATGGAAGAGATGTGGTTAAGGGCAGCGTTGATGGTGGAGGAAGGGAAGGCCCTTTCTTCTCCAGCTCTGTATCTCATTCACCAAACAACTTCCCAGCTCTTTACTTCACTCCTGCCCCTCCCAGTTTCACCTATAACCTTGTGGTTTTTCCTCCCCTCCCTCCACCTAATTACTTTGACTCCTCATCCTTTTTCTCTCCAGTCCTGCTGAAAGGACTTGGCCTGAAACATCGACTGTACTCTTTTCCATTGATGCTGCCTAGCCTGGTGAGTTCCTCCCGCATTTTGTGTGTGTTGCTTGGATTTCCAGCATCTGCAGATTATCTCTTGTATGTGACCTTTAAATGCTTTCCTGATGAAGGGTGTTGGCCTGAAACATCGACTGTTTACTCATTTCCATAGATGCCACCAGAACTTCTGAGTTCCTCCAGCATTTTGCCAGCATTTCTCTGGATTTCCAGCATCTGCAGAATCTCTTGTGTTTACCTTTAAATGCTTGTCTGTCTGGCATTGACACTCCCATATTTAATAGGAGAGGTGTTGGGTATTAAGCCAAGCAAATCTCTACAGATGTACTGTGGAAATCATTCTAACTGGTTGCATCAGGGTCTAGTTTGAAGGGGCCACTGCACAGGATCAGAAAAAGCTGCAGAAAATTACACACACAGCCAGCTCCATCATGGACACTAGCCCCCTCTGCATCCGAGGACAACCTCAAAAGGCAATGCCTCAGAAAGGTGGCATCCATCATTAAGGGTCCCCATCACCCAGGACATGCCCTCTTCCAGAGGACTGGAAAATTGCAAATGTCACTCCACTCTTTAAGAAAGGGGGAATGCAGCAGAAAGGAAATTATAGACCAGTTAGCCTGACCTCAGTGGCTGGGAAGACGTTAGCGTCAATCGTTAAGGATAAGGTGATGGAGTACTTGGTGACACAGGATAAGATTGTACAAAGTCAGCATGGTTTCCTTCAGGGAAAATCCTGCCTGACAAACCTGTTGGAATTCTTTGAGGAGATTACAAGTAAGATAGATAAAGGGGATGCAGTGGATGTTTTACATTTGGACTTTCAGAAGGCCTTTGACAAGGTGCCACACATGAGGCTGCTTACCAAGTTAAGAGCCCATGGCATTATAGGAAAGTTACTAAAATGGCTAGAGCAATGGCTGATTGGTAGGAGGCAGCAATTGAGAATAAAAGGATCCTTTTCAGGTTGGCTGCCAGTGACTAGTGGTGTTCTGCAGGGGCCGGTGTTGGGACCACTTCTTTATATGCTGTATATCAATGATCTAGATGATGGAATAGATGGCTTTGTTGCCAAGTTTGCAGATGATACAAAGATTGATGGAGGGGCAGGTAGTGTTGAGGAAACATGTAGGATGCAGAAGGACTTAAGACAGATTAAGAGAATGGGCAAGAAAGTGGCAAATGAAATACAATGTTGGAAAATGCACGGTCATGCACTTTGGTAGTAGAAATAAATGTGCGGACTTTTTTCTAAACAGGGAGAAAATCCAAAAATCTGAGATGTAAAGGGACTTGTGCAGAACACCCTAAAGGTTAACTTGCAGGTTGAGTCTGTGGTGAGGAAGGCAAATGTAATGTTAACATTCATTTCAAGAGGTCTAGAATCTAAGAGCAAGGATATGATGCTGAGGCTTTATAAGGCACTGGTGAGGCCTTCACCTTGAACATTGTGAACAGTTTGGGCCCCTCGTCTTAGAAAAGATGTGCTGGCATTGGAGAGGTTCCAGAGGAGGTTTACAAGGATGATTCCAGGGATGAAAGGGTTATCATACGAGGAACTTTTGATGGCTCTGGGTCTGTACTCACTGGAATTCAGAAGGATGAGGGGGAATCTCATTGAAACCTTTCGAATGTTGAAAGGCCTAGATAGAGTAGATGTGGAAAAGATGTTTCCCATGGTGGGAGAGTCTGGGACAAGAGGGCACAGCCTCTGGATAGAGAGGCGTCCATTCAAAACAGAGATGTGGAGAAATTTGTTTAGCCAAAGGATGGTGAATTTGTGGAATTTGTTGCCACATGCAGCTGTGGAGGCCAGGTCATTGGGTCTATTTAAGGCAGAGATTGATAGGTTCTTGATATGGCATCAATAGATAGGATTGATATGGCATCAAAGGTTAAAGGAGAAGGCCGGGAAATGGGGTTGAGGATGAGAAGGAAAAAGCATCAGTCATGATTGAATAGTGGAGCAGACTCAATGGGCCAGGTGGCCTACTTCTGTTCCTATGTCTTATGGTCTTATAGTCTTATTATTACCATCGAAGAGGAGGTACACGCACGCACAATATATACAAACTCACTCAGATATTCTCTCTCTTGTTGGCCCTTGGCCAATTCTGTCACCTGCCTACCTTCTGATGACAAACCACTCCTGGCTCTGTCTGATGCCATCCTGGGTAACATGCACCTTTTGGCCATGTGTGATACTGCTTCACATCTGCAAGCTCCATCGTTCTATGTCACCTCAAATACATCTCACCTGAGTTCCAACCTAACCCATCATAGACCATAGAACATTACAGCACAGCACAGGCTCATGATGTTGTTCCGACCTTTGAACCTGCTCTAAGATCAATCAAACAAAATCAACACCAAAAACTGCAGATGCCTGAAAAGCGAAAAGTAAAAGTCCTCCCAAAATTGGTCAGACACAGCTTGTGGAGATAAAGGGAGGGGACAATACCGTAGTTGTGGAAATGATGGTGGATGGGATCATCGAGAGAACACAGTATTGTGCTTTTAATGTTTAAGTAATATTTGAGTAATCTTGTGTGTATATATATATATATGTTCATTAAGCTTTCCTGTTCATTTACATAATTAATTACAGGTTATATGCATAAATACGTGAATTGCATACGTGATACATGAGCATCTTGGTTAAAGTAAAGAGGAAGCTACACCCGCATTCTTGGATTCCCGTGTCTTTCTTTGAATTAGTTCAATGTTTTGCAGTTAAAAAACATAACACACACAACACTCACAACACGCTGGAGGAACTCAGCAGGCCAGGCAGTATCCGTGGAAATGATCAGTTGACGTTTCGGGCCAGAACCCTTCATCAGGACTGTAGAGGGAAGGGGCTGAGGCCCTAGGGTCCTGATGAAGGGTTCCGGCCCGAAACGTCGACTGATCGTTTCCACGGATGCTGCCCGACCTGCTGAGTTCCTCCAGTGCGTTGAGTGTTGCTTTGATCCCAGCATCTGCAGATTATTTTGTGTTTACAATAACACACACAACAGTCCTCATTGTGGGATCAGCAGCTTCTAGTTCCTGGATGTCAAAATCTCAGGTTCTCGCGTCCCTGCAAAATCCTTGTAACTTTTCTCTGTACTCTTTCAATCTTGTTAATTTCTTTCCTGCAGGTTAGGGAGCAGAACTGCACACAATGCTCCAAATTTGGCCTCATCCACATATTACACAAATTAAACATAACATCCCAACTTCTGTATTCAGTGTTCAGAATTATGAAATCCTATGTGCCAAAAGCTCTCTTAACAATCCTATCTACCAGTGACAGCACTTTCAAGGAATTATTCTTCTGTATTCCAAGATCCCTGCGTCCTTCCACACATCTCAGTGCCTCAACTTCCCAAAATACACTATTCATGTTTACTTCTTGTTTGAATTTTGCTGGAAATGGTGCCAAATCCTTTGAGCTTTCTATGAAATGCGCGTACAAATTGTACTTCCATAAGCACACGCTCTATGGTTCAGGAACAGCTTCCTCCCCATCGCTTTCAGATTTCTGAATGGACAACAAACCCATGTGCACTACCTCACTATATATTTTATTTCTTTTTTTGCACTACTAATTATATACATAATATATGAAATTATATATATCTATATCATATTGTAATTTATGTTTTTAAAATTACTTATTGCCATGTAATGCTGCACAAAAAAGATATTTCACAACATACGCCAGTGATATTGAACCTGATTCTGATTCTGAAGCAGCCTTGATATCATCACAGGTGTTTAAGTTGTCCACAAAAAGAACAATTTGTTTCTGTTCTTCACACCTCAAAAAAAAACTCAGAACAGTACGAGCATTGACACCTCTGTGAACACAATTGGCTCGACAGCAATCTTCCACACAAAAACCGGGACAGCGGACAGGCTGTTAGCACTGAGGTTCAAAGAGAGTAAATGGCAAGGCTCTATTGGTCGCAGCCGACCGTACAGGCAGACAGCGTGGAGGGGAAGTCTCTACACCAACTGTTCTGGGCATCAAACACGGGTCTGCGGAAGCTCACTCTGAAAGCATTTTCCATTTTGCTTTCTAAATTGAATGATGACAGCTTGCAGATTTGCATTTGCTTAATTGCCAAACTAAGACAGAAGGAATTTCAGAGACAAAGCAGATGGTACCAGGTTTGCTGTAACTACTTTTCTGATTATCTTTGTATAAATGGCTCCAAAAGACAGAAGCATTACCATTACTGCTAATAAGGGATTGAGTGCTCGAGTTTCAGAAAATGATGACTTTGATAACACTTTCGTAATCACTAAGCTATTGTTGCAAACTCTTGTTCACAAAAATGTGCAAACATATTGGCAGTTGCATGCAGTCCTTAGTTGTGTCTTTAATTTTAACAACTGAAAACTACATTCAGTGTCCACATTAATAGGTACACCTGCCCTTCAATGTAAATATCTAATCAGCCAATCATGTGGCAACAATTCAATGCATAAGAACACGCAGACATGGCCAAGAGGTTCAGTTGTCCAGACCAAACATCAGAATGAGGTAGAAATATGATCTAAGTGGAACTTGACTGTGGAATGGTTGTTGCTGCTAGACAGGGAGGTTTGAGTATCTCAGGAACTGCTGATCTCCTGGGACTTTCACATGCAGCAGTCTCTAGAGTTTATAGAGAATGATGTGAAAAACAAAAAAAACTCCCGTGAGTGGCAGTTCTGTGGGAGAAAATGCCTCGTTAATGACAGAAAATTCAGAGAAGAATGGCCATACTGAACAGAAAGGTGATAGTAACTCTAATAACCATGTGTTACAACAGTGGTGTGCAGAGAGCACCTCTGAATGCACAACACATTGAACCCTGAAGTGGATTGGCTACAGCAGAAGAAGACCACGTAGCTACTTTATTAGGTGCAAGAGGTATTTAATAAAGTGGCTACTGAGTGTATCTGTTCTCAATTCAATGAAATCTAATCTTATCCTTCCTCCCTGCCTTCTTCCACACCATCTGATCAACTATTCCAGTTAGCCACCCACCCCCACCCCACAACCCCTTCTATTACCTCAGTCACTGCACTGTGAATATCTAAGAACACAAGTTACAAGTAAGGACAGAGAGAATAGTTGGGACTGTGGCTGTTCTATCTGCTCAGAGGAAATCAGAGAGCTGTCTGGAGCTAGGGAATATTTGGGATAATGATAAGTGAGAATGGCAGATAGAAGATTCCTCTAGGGAACCAAAAACACAAGAGATTCTGCAAATACTGAAAATCCAGAGTAACACACACAAAAACCTGAAGGAACTCAGTAGGTCAGGCAGCAGCTATGAAGAGGAATAAAGAGCCGACATTTCGGTTGAGACTCTTGAAGATCAGTCCTGATGAAAGGTATCATCCCAAAAGGTTGCCTCCAAAGGAGAGGGTCCAGAAGAGGTTCACAAGAAGGATCCTGTGATTTTTATAAATGACCTGGATGAGGAAGTGGAGGGATGGGTTAGTAAATTTGCTGATGACATAAAGGTTGGGGGTGTTGTGGATAGTGTGGAGGGCTGTCAGAGGTTACAACGGGACATTGATTGGATGCAAAATTGGGCTAAGAAGTGGAAGATGGAGTTCAACACAGATAAGTGTGAGGTGGTTCATTTTAGTAGGTCAAATATGATGGCAGAATGTAGCATTAATGGTAAGGCTCTTGACAGTGTGAAGGATCAGAGAGATCTTGGGGTCCGAGTCCATAAGACACTCAAAGCTGCTACACAGGTTGACTGTGTGGTTAAGAAGGCATATGGTGCACTGGCCTTCATCAATCGTGGGATTGAGTTTAAGAGCCGAGAGTTAATGTTGCAGCTATATAGAACCCTGGTCAGACCCCACTTGGAATTATATGCTCAATTCTGGTTGCCTCACTACAGGAAGGACATGGAAACCATAGAAATGGTGCAGAGGAGATTTACAAGGATGTTGCCTGGATTGGGGAGCACGCCTTATGAGAATAGGTTGAGTGAAGTCGGCCTTTTCTCCTTGGAGCAACGGAGGGTGAGAGGTGACCTGATAGAGGTGCACAAGATAATGAGAGGTATTGATTGTGCGGATAGTCAGAGGCTTTTTCCCCAGGGCTGAAATGTCTAACATGAGAGGGCATAGTTTTAAGGTGCTTGGAAGTAGGTACAGAGGAGATATCAGGGGTAAGTATTTTACACAGAGAGTGGTGAGTGCGTGGAATGGGCTGCCGGAGGCGGTGGTGGAGGCAGAAATGATAGGGTCTTTTAAAAGACTCCTGGATGGCTACATGGAGCTTAGAAAAATGGAGGGCTGTGGGTAAAGCCTAGGTAGTTCTAGTCAGCACAGCTTTGTGGGCTGAAGGGCCTGTATTGTGCTGTATGTTTCCTATGTTTCTATGTGAATGAAAGGGTTAGCCTTTGAGGAGCTTTTGATGGTGCTGGGTCTATACTCTCTGGAGTATGAAGAATAAGGGAGATCTCATTGAAACCTATCGAATATTGAAAGGCCTAGATAGGGTAGATATGGAAAGGATATTTTCTGTAGCGGGAGAGTCTAGGACCAGGGGGCACAGCCTCAGTGTTGAAGCATATCTCTTTAGAACAGAGATGAGGAGCAATACCTTTAACCAGAGGTTGACGAATTTGCTGCAGATGGCTGTGGAGCAATATCATCAAGTATGATAGGTTCTTGATCTATAAGCGTGTCAAAATGTATGGAGAGAAGGCAGGAGAATGTGATTGAGAGGGAAAATAAATCAACCATGATGGAATGGCTGAGAAAACCTGATGGGCAGAATGGCCTAATTCTGCTCCCATGTCTTATGGACACATGGTCCAATCCAAGCTCTCATAAGACCTGAGATTCTACACACAGAGTAATTTACCAACCTCTCGAGCCTTGGGAATGTCAAAGGATACCAAAGCACCTGGAAGATCATTGGATCACAGGAAGAACTTGCAAACTCCACACAGACATTGGCTGAGGTCAGGACTGAATCAGGGACTCCGGTGCTGTAAGGCTGTGGCCCTACCAGTTACAGCACTATGAGCGGACAGTGTGGGGTGATCTATCCTCATTTGCAGCTCAGTACTGCATTAGGATGACATGATATGCATGGCAGCTAGCATAAGCACTTTACTATGCCAGCGATCACTAAGGAGTGTGTATACATTCTTCCCGTGACCGTGTGGGTTTCCTCTTGCATTCTGAAGATATGGTTAATGTTGTGTATTTTATATTTAGATTTAGATTATGAGGACACTCAGTCCTCGTTTATTGTCATTTAGAAAAATGCATGCATTAAAAAATGATACAATGTTCCTCCAGAAAGATATCACAGAAACACAGGACAAATCAAGACTAACCGACAAAACCACATAATTATAACATATAGTTACAACAGTGCAAAGTAATACCGTAATTTGATAAAGAGCAGACCATGGGCATGGTAAAAAAAGTCTCAAGTCCCGATAGCCCCAGCATTTCACGCAGACGGTAGAAAGGAGAAACTCTCCCTGCCCCTCCAAGCGCCGCAAACTTGCCAATGCATTGGAAGCACCCGACCGCAGCCGACTCTGAGTCCATCCGAAAACTTCAAGCCTCCGACCAGCCCTCCGGCACTGAGCACCATCTCTGCCGAGCGCTTTGACCCTGTCCCAGCGGCCGAGCAACAAGCAAAGCCGAGGAATTAAATATTTAAGTAACATTTGAGTAATCTTGTATATACGTATATTGTTTGATTAAGTATTCTTTGTTTAAACTATTCATTACGAATTATAGAAACATAGAAACATAGAAAATAGGTGCAAGAGTAGGCCATTCAACCCTTCGAGCCTGCACCGCCATTCAGTATGATGATGGCTGATCATCCAACTCAGAACCCTGTACCTGCCTTCTCTCCATACCCCCTGATCCCTTTAGCCACAAGGGCCATATCTAACTCCCTCTTAAATATAGCCAATGAACTGGCCTCAACTGTTTGCTGTGGCAGAGAATTCCACAGATTCACCACTCTCTGTGTGAAGAAGTTTTTCCTAATCACGGTCCTAAAAGGCTTCCCCTTTATCCTCAAACTGTGACCCCTCATTCTGGACTTCCCCAACATCGGGAACAATCTTCCTACATATATAAATGCATGAATTGCATATCTCATCACACTACCACATGATATGTGTATGACTCACTTGAAGTAAGTTCAAAGTTAGACTCACATTTCGGACACCTGCGTCTTCCTTTGTATTAGTTTATTGTTCTGAAGTTAACAAACACAATGTTCAGGGTTAGGGTTGGTGAGTTGTGGGCGAACTTCGTTGGCTCCACTTGCAGGCTACACCCTGCACAATCTGATTTGTGGCAAACTATGCATTTGGCGGTATAGAGTTATAACGTCCTAGAACAGGACAACACTGAAGCAGGACCTTCAGCCCATCTATCTGTGCTGATCTAGTCCCATTGACCTCACCTGGATCATGGCCTTCCATCATCCCCCCCATCCACATACCTATCCAAACCTCTCTTACATGTTGAAATTGCCACTTTGGCTGGCAGCTCGTTCCACATTCTCACTAGCCTAAGTGAATAAGTTCGCTCTCATGTTCCCCTTAAATATTTCACCTTTTACCCTTAACCCATGACCAAGTCCCACCCAACCCCAGTGGAAAAAGCCTGCTTACATTTCCCCGATCGACATATCTCATGATTTTGTATACTTCTATCAAATTTCCCATCATTTACTTTGTATGCGTGCCAAATAAAGCTAATCTTTAATATTTGTTTCAATCTACTGCATACATAGTAAGCCAAATGGCCCCTCCATCTGGGCAGCAAACATCCCTGTATTTTAAAAGTTCCTCGTGGGATCAATTGTTAAACTGTGAATTTGTTTAAGCATTGACTGTGAATGAGCAAAGAATTCAAACAATGCAACAGAAGTTTTTGAACAAGGCGGGCTGCACACAGTTGCTTCACGCTGCGATTTCCCACATAATGTGCCAAGAGACCCGCTGCTAGACCAGGACTTTCCTTTCAGCCTTCAGGGGAAGAGTCAAGTGTGAAACAATTCACTGCCCTTCCAGAGGTAGTAGTGGTAGGGGGTGAAAGGTTCTATTTGCATAACACTGTGTGCATTCTTAAAACATCCTAAAACTTTTCAGAGGCAGTGAATTAATTTCTTTGTTCAAGCAAGAACACAAAGGAACAAAATTCATAGCACTTTAGAACATTAGGAACTCCTTCCGCCAAAAGACTGGATTCACGGCACAAGTGAAGATTCAATCAGAAAGAAATCTAGCAGTGTAGAAGTACTCTCGGTGGCCACTTTATTAGGTACACCTGTACAACTGCTCGTTCACGTAAAATATCTAATCAGCCAATCGTTTGGCAGCAACTCAATGCATAAAAGCATGCAGACATGGTTGGGTGGTTCACTTTTTCAGACCAGACATCAGAATGGTGAAGAAAGGTGATTTAAGGAACTTTGACTGTGGAACGACTGTTGGAGCCAGACATGGTGGTTTGAGTAATTCTGAAACTGCCGATCTCCTGGGATGTTCATGCATGACAATCTTCAGAGACTGATGTGGTAAACATAAACAACATCCAGTGAGCGGCAGTTCTGTGGGTGACCGTGCTTGCTAATGAGAGAGGTCAGAGAAGAATGGTTCAAGCTGACAGGAAGGTGACAGTAACTCAGATAAATTTGTGATACAACAGTGGTGTGCAGAAGAGCATCTCTGAATGCACAACATGTTGAACCTTGAAGTGGATGGGCTACAGTAGTAGGAAACCATAAACATGCACTCAATGGAATGGCTACTTTATTTGGTACAGGAGGTACCTAATGAAGTGGTCACTAAGTGTATTTATGCAATTACAATTATAATATGTTTAAATTCTGCAGTGTAACACACACTCAATGCTGGAGGAACTTGGCAGTTCAGTCAGCATCTATGGAGAGGTGCTAACTTCTTCAATACTTGAATTGGCGAACGTTCAAAGCGGAAGACCAGAAATCGAGGCCAGCTGGCTGGAGCTTCTCGTCTGCGAATCTCTGTGACTCTGCTGGGGTAGTTGAAGGCCCAGCTTCTGTGTGCCCACATCCGATTCCAAGCCTGAGCCCAGGTCTGTGGGAGGTTGATGGTCAAAGAATATGGACTGTCTTGGGGTAGAGAACTGTGTATGTATTCAGGATTATTTTAATGCTATTTCCAGTACACAAGTGTAAAGTGTAAAAGAATTGTTACTCCAGAATCAATGTAGCACAAAAACCACACAATAACACAATAATAACAAAAAACACAATAAATATAAATACATAAGATATGCTTATAGACATAGATTGATTATATGTGCATAAAGTGGTGCTAGGCACAGGGGTGCCTGTAAATAAGGTGACTGACAGCAAGTGTCTAAGTAGTGGTGGTTGGGATGTGTGGAGGTGTCGATCAGCCTTACTGCTTGGGGAAGTAGCTGTTTTTGAGTCTGGTAGTCCTGGTGTGGATGCTATGTAGCTTCCTCCCTGATGGGAATGGGACAAACAATCCTTGAGCAGGGTGGGTGGAATCCTTCATGATGTTACTGGCACTTTCTGTGTATAGGTGTGTATATATATATATATATATTTATATATTTATATGCGTGTATATATATGTCCTGGTGGGAGGGAGGGAGGAATGGGGCTTGTTTTGCTGCTGTTGTTTTGTAGCTTGTTGCAATCTGTGTTGTTCTGCCGAACACTGTGGGCACACTCTGTTGGCGCCGGAATGTGTGGTGACACTTGCAGGTAGCTCACAGTGCACCTTTGTGTGTGTTTGTTGTTAATGCAAACAACGCATTTCACTGCATGCTTGACGTACACGTGATAAATAAGCTTGAATCTTGAAATGAGTAATAGCTATTAATACTTTATAAACTCAGGAGATTCTATAGGTGTTGGACACAAACACAGAATGCTGGAGGAACTCAACAGGTCAGACAGCATGTATGGAGGGGAATAAACAGTCTACGTATGTTTTGGGCTGAGACCCTTCATCAGGTCTGAAAAGGAAGGGGGAAAGCAGAAAATCTGTAGTATTAATTTTTTGGGAGTGACTAACTTCACTGTAAGGACACAGTGTTCACAGTCATTACAGCAAACATACTAATCATCAGAACCACAGCAGATCAGTGAAAGTTGTTCAAAACTAATAAGATACAGAACCTATTTTATTTGTGGAAAGAGCACATCCTGAATAAATAAACAAATACGGGATAACTTACAACTGAAAGTGAAAGGGAAAGATCGAGCGTGGAGCCTGGCGACTGAGAGAAATACCAAAAGAACAGAAGAAGACAGAACAGGTGCCATGAATTATGAATCGGGAACCTGGAAACAAATAACAAAAATGGTATTTTTTTTTACAATTATATTGAGAAAAGGTTGAAAGTAATGTGGTTCTTTGATGTTAATGATGAACAAAGAGATGTGTCTAAGAAACTGGGTGATTATTTTCCATCTGCATTTACAGAGCAGCTTGTCAGATGCCCCAAGAACACAAACATTGTATCGGGGTAGAGATTAAACAACAGTAACAGGACCATATCACATCGATGATGCACAAAGAGACTCTAAAAGCATTCATTGAAGCAAAGGAGATGTAATTGAACATTCCAGATACTGTGATTATGAACTTCTAAAGCAGGGGTTCCCAACATTTTTTATGCCATGGACAAGTAACATTAAGCAAGGAGTCCATATTCGAAAGGGTGGAATTTGTTAATACCATGATCATCATCGTTACGTGCCAAGTCGTATGACATGGGTGAAAATGGTCTCATGACCATGATTGCTCTCGTCAAATTTTTCTACGGAAGTGGTTTTCCATTGCCTTCGTCTGGGCAGTGTCTTTTCAAGATGGGTGACTCCAGCCATTATCAAAACTCTTCAGAGATTGTCTGCCTGGCATCAGTGGTCACGTACCAGGATTTGCAATATGCACACGCCCTGCACTCTCCATGAAGCATTGCAGTACCACTTTCATTACCGTTGGATCTGATCCACCCAGTCCACTAGAGCTGACTTCAAAAGCTAGGACAGGCATGTCCTGATTTCACTGGGGTACGATGCCATCGGCTACCCTCACCTGGTTCAGACCTGCCTGTTGAAGTAATGTAAAGGGCTGTGGATGCTGTTGCAGGAAAACAGCTGCTTGGAGCCACAGGTGAGGGATGAGTGTCCAGTGGGGTCCAAAGTTGAGCAAGCTGCCCCAGAATGGACATGATAAGTCCCCTTCAACAGGATATCCCATATACTCCAAGTAAATAGATAAATAGATAAGAATATAATACTCGCAACACACATCAAAGTTGCTGGTGAATGCAGCAGGCCAGGCAGCATCTCTAGGAAGAGGTACAGTCGACATTTCAGGCCGAGACCCTTCAACCCTGGCCCCCATTTCACCATCCCACAAACATATACCACTCCATTCCAACCCACACACACACCAGTAGCCCCCCCTTTCCACTCACCCACAAACCATCTCCCATTCCACCCCCACACACTAATCCCCCCAATTCCACTCACACAGACCAATCTCCCCATTCCACCCCACAAACCAATCTCCCCAATTCCACCCCACCCCCACATACCAATCACCCCAATTCCAACTCCACACACCAATCCCCCAATTCCACCCCCACACACCAATCTTCCATTCCACCCCATCCCCCACATACCAATCACCCCAATCCCTCCACCTTCACAGACCATTCCCTGAATTCCATCCCCCACATACCAATCCCCCCAATTCCACCCCACACATTAATCCCCCAACTCCAACCCCACACATCAATCCCCCATTCCGCATCTCCACACACCAATCCCCCATTCCACATCTCCACACACCAATCCCCATTTCCAGCCGCCACACACAAATCTCCCCTTTCCATCACCAAACAGCAACCCCCCATTCCACATCTCCACACACCAATCTTCCCATTCCACACCTCCACACAAAAATCCCCTCCATTTCACCATCACACTTTAACTCCCCATTTCCACACTGCAACACACCAATCCCCCATTTCACAACCACACTCTAATCTCCCATTCCACACCCCCAAACACCAATCCCCATTCTAACCCAATTCCACCCCCAAAACACCAATCCTCCCATTCCACTACAAAACACCAAGCCGCCATTCCACCCGCAAACACCAATCCCCCATTGCACACCCAAACACCAATTCCCCATTCCACCCCCAAACACCAATCCCTCATTCCACCCCCAAACACCAATTCCCCATTCCACCCCCAAACACCAATCCCTCATTCCACCCCCAAACACCAATCCCTCATTCCACCCACAAACACCAATCCCTTATTCCATCCCCAAACACCAATCCCCCATTCCACCCCCAAACACCAATCCCTTATTCCACCCCCAAACACTAATTCCCCATTCCACCCCCAAACACCAATCCCCTCATTCTACTGCCACAGACCAATCCCTCCATTCCACCCCGAAACACCAATCCCCCATTCCACCCCCAAACACCAACCCCCCTCATTCCACACCCCCAAACACCAGTCCCGATTCCGCCCCAAACACCAATCCTCCATTCCACCCCCAAACACCAATCCCCCCATTCCACACCCCCAAACACCAATTTCTTATTCCACCCCCAAACACCAATCCCCCATTCTAACCCCCACACACAAATCCCCATTCCACCCCCAAACACCAATCCCCCATTCTAAACCCCACACACAAATCCCCATTCCACCCCCAAACACCAATCCCCCATTCCACCCCCAAACACCAATCCCCCATTCTAATTCCCACACACAAATCTCCATTCCACCCCCAAACACCAATCCCCCATTCCACACCCCTGAACACCAATTTCCCATTCCACCCCCAAACACCAATCCCCCATTCTAACCCCCCCACACAATTCCCCATTCCACCCCCAAACACCAATCCCCCATTCCACACCCCCGAACACCAATTTTCTATTCCACCCCCAAACACCAATCCCCCATTCTAACCCCCACACACAAATCCCCATTCCACCCCCAAACACCAATCCCCCATTCCACCCCCAAACACCAATCCCCCATTCCACCCCCAAATACCAATCTCCCCATTCCACCCCCACACACCAATCCCCCCATTCTAACCCTTACACACAAATCCCCATTCCACCCCCAAATGCCAATCCCCCCATTCCACCCCCAAACACCAATCCCCCATTCCACAGCCCCGAACACCAATTTCATTTTCCACCCCCAAACACCAATCCCCCATTCCACACCCCCGAACACCAATTTCCTATTCCACCCCCAAACACCAATCCCCCATTCCACACCCCCGAACACCAATTTCCTATTCCACCCCCAAACACCAATCCCCCATTCCAACCCCCACACACAAATCCCAATTTCACCCCCAAACACCAATCCCCCCATTCCATTCCCACACACCAATCCTCCCTTTCCACCCCAAAGCACTAATCCCCTCATTCCACATCCCCGAACACCAATTTGCCATTCCATCCCCACACAGCAATCCCCTCCATTTCACCCCCATATACCAATCCTGCCATTCCATACCCCCACATTCCAATCCTCCCATTCCACACCCCCTCCACACACAAATTATTCCACACCCCTACATTACAGTCCCCCCATTCCAACCCCCACATACCAATCCCACCATTCTCCACCCCACAACGCCAATCCCCCATTCCACACCCCACATACCAATCCTTCTATTCCACACCCCCACATACCAACCCCTCCATTCCACACCCCTACATTCCAATCCTCCCATTCGACACCCCCTCCACACACAAATCTCTTCCATTCCACATCCCCCACCCACCAATACCCCAATTCCACCACTCACACATCAATCCCCTGTTCCACACCACCACATAGCAATTAAACTGCATTCCACCCACACACACCAATCCCCCATTCCACCCCACACACACAAATCCCCTCATTCCAACCCCACATACCAATCCCCCATTCCATTCCCCACCGCATTCCACCCCACCAAACACCAATCTCCCCATTCCACACCCCACACAATACCACTCATTCCACCCCCCCCACACACCAATCCACCCTCTTCATCATTCCCCCCCCCCATTTCACCCCTCACTCACACACCAGCGGCAATTTCCAGCGGCCAATTAATCTACCAACCTGCACCCCTCTGACATATGGGAAGAAACGGGAGCAACTTGAGGAACCAAGTGGCAGTCACGGGGGATACGTGCAAACTCCACGTGTAACGCATCCAAAGTCAGATTCGAACCCAGGCCTATAACGCTTTCTGGGGAGAAGAGAGAACCCTTTACAAACCATCTACAACCATCAGGATCCTGAACCAGTGTGGATGATTTCACTCCCATCAACACTGAACTGATTCCACGACCTATAGACACTCTTTCAATGTTTCGGCAACTCATATTCTCAGTATTATCTAACTGTTTATTATTTGCACAATTTTCTCATCTTTTGCAGATTTGCTGTTTGTTGCTTGTTGTTTTTTTTCATAAATTCTATTGTATTTCTTTATTTTCCTGTGAATGTCTACAAGAAAATGAATCTCGTGGTATATGGTGACATGTACACCACCTGCCGAAGGGTTTTGGCCTGAAACTTCAACGAGTCCTGCATAAGGGTGTTGGCCTGAAACGTCGACTGTACTCGTTTCCTAAATGTTGACTGGCCTGCTGAGTTCCTCCAGCATTTTCTGTGTGTTGCTCTGATTTCCAGTATCTACAGATTTTCTCTTGTTTAAGATATGGTGACGTACACATACCTTGAGGATCTAAGTTGGACCCAACATATTGATACAGTTACGAAGAAGGCAGGACAGCGGCTATATTTCATCACGAGCTCAAGGAGATTTGGTACGTCACCAAAGACGCTCGCAAATTGCCGCAAACAAGAGAAAATCTACAGATGCTGGAAATCAGAGCAACACACAGAAAATGCTGGAGGAACATGATGCTGGAAAATCTACAGATGTGGCCAAGTGATTAAGGTATTGGACCAGCGACCTGAAGGTCGTGAGTTCGAGCCCCAGCCGAGGTAACGTGTTGTGTCCTTGAGCAAGGCACTTAATCACACATTGCTCTGTGACAACACTGGTGCCAAGCTGTATGGGTCCTAATGCCCTTCCCTTGGACAACATTGGTGTCGTGGAGAGGGGAGACTTGCAGCATGGGCAACTGCTGGTCTTCCACACAACCTTACCCAGGCCTGCGCCCTGGAGAGTGAAGACTTTCCAGGCGCAGATCCACGGTCTCACAAGACTAACGGATGCATTATTTATTTATTTATTTATTATCAGGTCACCTCTCATCCTCTGTCGCTCCAAGGAGAATATATATATGCATATATATAATTACTGTAATTCACAGTTAATTTTTCTGTTATTATGTATTGCATTGTACTGCTGCTGCAAATTCAACAAAAGTCACGACATATGCTGGTGATATTAAACCTGATTCTGATTCTGATTGATAATAAATTGACTTTGAACTCTGAAAGGAATTGTTGATGTTTCAAGCTGTTGTATCTTCTGTCTGATGGAGGGGGGTGGTGCGGGTTGTTGAGAAGACAGGACGACCTGAGTGGGATGTTCTATTAGCTGCACCAAGTACTGTATATGTATTTACAACATCACCAAGCAAGCGTTAGGCTAAAAGAGACTTCTATTTATGCAATTTCTTTTTAATTGAAGGTACCTGAAAGGAGTTTTTCCCTGAATGAAGTCCTTTTTGAAGTGTACTTGCTTTTGTAATGAGTGAAACATGGCAGTCAATTTGCACACAGCATGTACCTATAAACATCAACATGGTAACAACCAGATAATCATTATTTAAGTGATTCTGATGGAATAAATATTGGCCAGGATTCAGGGAATATTAAAATAACATCATCCACCTGAGAGAACAGATGGAGATTCAGTTTATCTGAAAAAAAAAATTGAGTTTGGCTGGAAATTCATCCCTGCTCTCAGCTCACAGATCATTAGCTGCCTTTGAGTTGCTTTTCACTGCAGTGAGGAGGCCTGAATTTCGGAGGTACAATAACAATATTTAAGTAGCATTTCGACAGGTGCTTGGATAGACTCAACCAGTCCATCACGGGCACAAGGCTGCCAACCATTGTAGACATCTTCAAAAGGTGATGTCTCAAGAAGGCAGCATCGATCATGAAGGACCCTCACCACCCAGGACATCACCTCACAATTTTGGAGGGATGACAAGCAATCTGTTGGTGAAACCCAGTGGGTGAAGCAGCAACCGTCTACCTGCATTGCACTTTGTCAGTGGCTGTTACAGTCATGCTAGAAATGGTCATATTTCATGTTGGAACACAACTGTAGAAAGAGAAGTGTAGGTCGACAATAAGGTCCAAGGATCACGATAAGATAGACTGTGAGGTTAAGAGTCCATTTAATAATCTTATTAGTGCAGGATAGAAACTGTCCTTGAGCCTGGTGTTTACAGGCGTTTCCATCTTCTGCCCAATGGGAGGCAGGAGAAAAGAGAATGTCTTGTTTTGTAGCAGCAGAACAGTACAGCACGTGGCCAAGTGGTTAAGGCATTGGACTAGCGACCTGAAGGTTGTGAGTTCGAGCCCCAGCCGAGGGAACGTGTTGTGTCCTTGAGCAAGGCACTTAATCACACATTGCTTTGTGACGACACTGGTGCCAAGCTGTTTGGGTCTTAATGCCCTTCCCTTGGACAACACTGGTGTCATGGAGAGGGGAGACTTGCAGCATGGGCAACTGCTGGTCTTCCATACAACCTTGCCCAGGCCTGTGCCCTGAAGAGATCCATGGTCTCGCAAGACTAACGGATGCCTTTACTTTTACAGTACAAGATATAAAAATCCAAGTTACAATAACAAATAAATAAATAAACAGAACAAATGAAGGATGGTGTTCATGGGTTCAGAAATCTGATGGCAGAGGGAAGAAGCTGTTTCTAAAACTCTGAGTGTGTGTCTTCAGGCTTCTGCACCTCCTCCCTCATGACAGTAATGAGAAGGGGTCATATCCTGAATGGTGAGGGTTCTTCACGATCGATGCTGCCTTCTTGAGGCACCGCCTTTTGAAGGTGTCCAAATAGTGAGGAGGCTTCTTCTGCCTGTTATGGAGCTGACTGAGTCTATCCAGGCATCCGTCCAAATGTTATTTAAATGTTGTTATTGTACTTGCCTTAACCATTTCCTCTGGCATCTTGTCCCATATATTGACCACCCTCTGAGTGAAAAAGTCATCCCTCACATTCCTTTTAAATTGAACTTTGCACCATCCCTTTGCTGTGCACTCACTGCTAAATGTATTGGATGAACTATTATCATGTACAGAGCTTACACTGTGAGCTTCATCTGGGTAAAGAATTTCATTATGTACTGGCGGTCAATAAACTGAGATGAATCTGAATCTCCATCATTAAAGTTCGAGGCCCTCCATTGGTTGTGCTTGACCATGGATGCTGCATCCCAGCTGTCTACGTGACACACAAGCCAGGGCAGTGCAATGTGGAGAGCAAGCTGTTGCCCATGTAGCAAGCTCCCTCCCTCCACGCAGCTGATGAATCCAAGGAAACAGCAGGGACCAATACAGCTTGGCACCAGCAGTGTCGCAGGTGCTGCCAGTCCGTGTTGAACTCCACGTCGGACTGTCTTAGGGTCTCAGCTCCAGATTCTTCCTCGGGGGTTCACTCTCACAGCCTTCCCCATGAGTGGGTTTAGCTGCAAGGCAGCGGAGGTTTGAGATCAGAGTTTTCTTTTCCTAGATGAGCTGCCAACCGCAGCTAACAAGCCCCAGTGGCCCAAATTAATGATCAAAAATTAAAAATTAAAAATTAGCTTTATTTGTCACATTGAAACAGTGAAATGCATCCTTTTCATTTCTGTTGATCAACACAGCCCATGGATTGTGCCGGGGGTGGGGGGGGGGGGTAACCCACAGGCGTCGCCATGCTTCTGGTGCCCAAATTAGCATGCCCACAACTTACTAACCCTATCCCATATAGTACGTCTCTGAAATGTGGGAGGAAACCAGAGCACCTGGAGGAAACCCAGTCACAGGGAGAACGTAGTATGGCGGGAATTGAATCCTGATTGGTGACCGCTGGCTCTGTAAATCGATTGCGCCAACCGCTATGCTACTTTGATGCCTCGCGCCTCACATTAAGTTCCCCATATGCATCTGTCATGGTGAGCACTGGCAATGACAGAACCCAGGCTCGGAGGAACAGCAGACTCCCGTGTAGAGTTGGAAACAAGAGGTTATACGTCAGAGTTCTAACAGAACGTTGGTGGCACGACTGAGCGACACTGCGAGACAAATCAACACAAGGGCTCCCTGATGAGCACTAAACAAGAGTCCACTGTAAATACTTGTAGAATGTAGAAAACCTGTGCCAGTCACAATCAACCTGACAAGGTTAAACAGAAAGCCAATAACTCAAGTTAAAACAACAATTAGTAAATGCATAACCCAGAAGCCCAGCTCAAGTCACAGAGACCCACAGGGCTGATGAGAGTATCCATCTCCTCAGATGGCAGGCTACATCTTTATTCTTCAGTCCATCCTTTGTGTCCACTTGTGTGTACACCAAGTCCCTAACAGCCAAAGTAGCAGTAGCCAACACAGCCCCTCAATGATGTTACATTTTAAGGCATCTTTCTTTTATTATCTGTTGAATACCCATCCCATAATTGTGTTAAATCAGGAACTCAGAGCAAAAGCTAGGCATCCCTTTGATCAGAATACTTACTTATTTGATATTTCCAAATAAAATTTCCTTGCAAGGTGTCTTTAGAGGTGATGGCTTTCTGAAAGAATTTAAAAGCATTGAAGGAGTCATATGTAGCAAAATCTCTGAATCTCTGATCACAGTAAGATTTACATCGTAGGTTAAATGGATCATTAAATTATGATTTCAGCCCGAAGGATTTTGGCAGAGAGGGTGAATCTTATTTTCTGAAGTTATTCAGACATTCACATGATATTTTAACAGTTACCTTATTTACTGGCTATGTCACTGAGGGGCATAAAGTGAAGAGTACTGGTGGATGTGCTTCGTAATTTCATTCCCCTCATTATTAACCATGTCAGACCTATATTTATTGTACATGGATCTCCATTGTATATTTCAGCAAACACATTTATAATCTTATAACACTCAATGAATTGCTTCTTGGCATGCAGGTAAATGTGAAGGCCATTTTGCACATGAGTTATCAGAAACACAATAAGATGATGATTACTCTGGTGTGACAGGTGGCAAGGGAAGTGGTTGCTTAGATACGGAGAATATAACCCACTCGTTTTCAAATAATCGCATTAAGCTCTGGCCATACAGAGCTTGTGGCTACCATGCCAAAGAGAGATGCTACAATAGGTGAGGATCTCAATACAATTGTTATCACATCAGAGGTGATGACGTTATGGGGAGATTGGGCGGGGGGCGTGGGGTGAGTTTACTTGCTGGTCGAGAGCTGCTTCCATCGTGCCGGTCATCGATTGGCCCTTTTGAAGGAAGCAGCAACTCTTTCCCGTTGGTTGCCTCGTGTGCCATGGCACTGGTGTCTGGTTTCAGGCACCTCAGGGGTAAGAATAACACATGTGATAGGCTTGGTCTCTTTCCTTTTGTTCCCAGGCATGCTTCACACTGAGGTTACAACCCGTGTTGAAGAACCATTGGGAAGGTATGCTCCACACTTAGAAGGCCCGTGCGCACTCTTAGCTAAGTGTTCGTTTGTTGAATATTTAGTTTTAGTTTGTGTAACTTGGGGGACTTAGATGTTTGGTTGAATCTTTTACTGTTTGTAAATAAATGATTAATGTGCTTATTCATAATCAGTATCTTCTGCCTCACTCACCAAACCCGTGAACCTTGTTCCATGTTACAGGTGATGAGCAAACTAGTGGGTCTAAGGAAAAATAAGTCACCTACTCCAGATGGGATCCAACCCATGGGACTGAAAGAAATGGTGGAGGTTAAAGCAGACAGTTTTGTGATAATTTACCAGAATTCTCTGGACTTTGGGAAGCCCCTGGCAGATTGGAAGACAGTGACCTTCATGCTACGGTTTAAAAAGGGTTAGGCAAAAGATGGGTAACTATAGACCAGTCAGCTTAAAGTCAGTTGTGATGAAATTGTTGAAGCTATCAATAAGGAAGAAATTGCAAGGCACCTGGACAGAAATGGTGCCAACAGGCAGGTGCAGCATGGATTCATGAAAACAAGAGATCTTGCAGATGTTGGAAATCCACACACAAGACGCTGGAGGAACTCAACAAGTCAGGCAGCATCTATGGAAATGAATAAACAGTTGACGTTTCAGGCTGAGATCCTTCCTCAGGACTCCTGAGCCTGCTGAATGGGCAACAACTTGCTCTCCATATCGCACTGCCTTGGCTTGTGTGTGACATCCATGGCTGACCCTGACCAACAGAGGCCTCTCCCTTATTAACTCTATGTCAACTGTACATGGCTGAGGTAGCAGAGAAACATAAAAACATAGAAAACCTACAACACAATACAGGCCCTTCGGCCCACAATGTTGTGCTGAACATGTACTGACTTTAGAAATTACCTAGGTTTACTCATAGTCCTCTATTTTTCTAAGCTCCGTGTACCTATCCAGGAGTCTCTTAAAAGACCCTATCATATCTGCCTCCACCTCCGCCGCTGGTAGCCCATTCCACGCACTCACCACTGTCTGTGTAAAAAACTTAACCCCTGACATCTCCTCTGTACCTACTTCCAAGCACCTTATAACTGTGCCCTCTCAATTCAGTATTCTAACAATTCAGAGGTTACTATATTTTTTGTTTCTGCATTTTTAATTCACTTCCCAGGTGGTCAAATTCCCTCAGCAGAACCACTTTTCTTCTTCTTGCTGATAACAGTTGATAATCTTTCTCCTAGGGTTGAAGAATCTAATGCCAGAGGGCACACATATAAAGTGAGAGGAAGTAGGTTCAGAGGGATTTTAAGGGGCAAGTTTATCGCACAGAGACTTGTTGGCACTTGGAATTCACTGCCTGAGGTGACGGAAGCAGATGTGATAGAGGCATTTAAGAGGCTCTTAAGATAGGCTTATGAATGTGCAGAGAATGGAGGGATATGGGCATATGGGCAAGATTAGTTTGGTTAGGCCTTTAATTACTAGTTTAATTAGTTAAAAAATCCCTTCTCCTCTACTTTACTGTCCTATGTCAATGAGTCTGAGGCTGGATGGTGATATCATCAACCATGGAAGAAAAATTGACACACAGACACACTCGTTCATTCGTGCATCAGGCAATGATGAGAACCACTCTGGTCATTCACGATTTGTAGGGGCTGGACTGGTCTGCAGGTAAGTAGGTGGCTGAAGAGGCCAATTCACACTTGAAAAGTTCCTTGACAGTGTGGACAAAAGATGGCAACCACATTGGGTTGGGGGTCACTGGCTCAGGCTTTCCAGGCCAGTTTATGTCTCTCTGCTACAATTGTCCTTTCTACCTCACGTGTCACTGTAGCCTTATGGAGGGAGGAGCACAACTCAATTTGGATCCTGGGCCACATGTTTCCATGAGTCTGGATTGATACCAAAGGCTTTTTTGTGAGGTTTTCAGGGTGACTTTATAGCATTTCCTTTGATCTCCATGGGAACGCTTTCCTTTCAGTAGTTCGCCGTAAAGCAGTCTCTTAGGCAGATGATGGTCTGGCATATGAGTTACATGGCCTGCCGAGTGTAACTCAGTGGTGTAGATATTGGGCAGGCCTGCCTTGTTAAGTACCTCAATGTCAGTGAATCTCTCTCACTACTTAATGTTGAAGAACTTTCTGAGGCAGACTGTGTGGAAATGATTCAGTTTCTTGACATGGCCTGGGTACACTGTCAACATTTCACAAACGCAAAGCAGTGTGGGAAGAACTACAGCGCTACGCATATTTAGCTTCGTCTCTAGACTTGTGCCTCTTCTGTTCCAGACGTTTGTATAAAGTCTGCCGAAAGCATTGGAGATCCTGGCGTTTACCTCATCATCAATAACAATGTTCCGGGACAGCGGACTGCCAAGATACATGAACCTCTTCACTGGGTTGAGTCTTTGACTGTTGATGGTGATGTTGAATGTGACACAACCACACATAGACGCTAGTTTCAGAGAGACAGCATGGGAAAAGAATCAGAAATGTTAGGGCGTATTTTGGAGATGCAATGTAGCAAATTATAATTTCAACAGGAACCAGACTTCAGATCTGAATATGCATTTGGAATGCAGCTCTGAATATCGGTCTTTCCGGATCTACATTTTAGAGTAAATTGTAGACTAGGAAACACCCAATTGAGTGATGTATGTCTGCATATTCATAAATGCAATTAACAACCAATTGCGTGAATACGACTCAGAAACCACCATTCTGCTGGGAAAACTCAGGAATCTGAAAAATTTCAACTAACTCAAAAGAAACATTGAAACTATATAAATTGTCCTGTTACCTTTGTTCTTTAAGACATAAAAATGAGCAGTAATGTTGGATTGGGGAGCCTCTCTCTTCAGTAACTGCAAAGGCTGTCAGCTTGTGTGTGTCCCAAATAAAGACTAATACCTACCAGTTGTAATTCTTCTGGTGGCTTCCGTCACAGTCACGACAGGAAATAGAATTAGAATCTGGCTTAATATCGGTGGGAATATGTCATACTGTAGCGGTGCGCTACACACAGCGCTAGGATAACCACACGGAGTCGGTGAGTTAGAGTTGCGATGAAAAAGGTTTATTCAAACTTCGCGGCCTGCTTTTAAAGCCTTCCCGTTCCCGCCCTTTTTGCTGCCGGCCCCCTGCCTGCGCGCGCTGTTTCGTGAGCCGGTTCGTGGGTGCCAGAAAGTGGGTCGCCACATAACCCCCCCCCCCCAGAACCGGCGATACCTCCCGCAATGTCCACAGTCTGGATCGGCCTCTGTTTGGGAGGTCTGCCCCTGCGCCGCGGTGCCTGAGCCTGGACCGGCTGCGCCAAATCCACATGGGCCGGTTTGAGTCGGTCCACCGTGAAAACCTCCTCTCTCCCCCCAATGTCCAGCACGAATGTGGACCCGTTGTTCCTGATCACCTTAAACGGCCCCTCGTAGGGCCGCTGTAGCGGAGCCCGGTGTCCGCCCCGTCGTACAAGAAGAAACTTACAGTTCTGCAGGTCTTTGGGTACGCAGGTCGGACTCTGTCCGTGCTGTGAAGTGGGTATGGGGGCCAGGTTACCGAGCCTCTCCCGTAGTCTGTCCAGGACTGCTGTGGGTTCTTCCTCTTGCCCCCTTGGGGCTGGTATGAACTCTCCTGGGACGACCAGGGGCGCGCCGTACACCAACTCGGCCGACGAGGTGTGCAGATCCTCTTTGGGCGCCGTGCGGATTCCGAGCAGGACCCAGGGAAGTTCGTCCACCCAGTTGGCCCCTCCAGGCAGGCCATGAGAGCCGATTTCAGGTGACGGTGGAAGCGCTCCACTAGTCCGTTCGACTGTGGGTGGTAGGCAGTTGTGTGGTGTAGCTGAGATCCTAAAAGTCTGGCCATAGCCGACCACAGGCTGGAGGTGAACTGGGCGCCCCTGTCGGAGGTAATGTGGGCCGGTACCCCGAAGCGGGCTACCCAGGTTGCGATCAGTGCTCGGGCGCAGGATTCGGAGGTGGTGTCGCTGAGCGGGACTGCCTCTGGCCATCTGGTGAACCGGTCTATCATAGTTAGGAGGTACCGCGCTCCTCGTGACACTGGCAGGGGCCCCACGATATCCACATGGATGTGGTCGAACCTCCGGCGGGTGGGTTCGAACCGCTGCGGTGGAGCCTTGGTGTGCCGCTGCACCTTGGCCGTTTGGCACTGCATGCACATTTTGGCCCATTCACTGACCTGTTTACGAAGCCCATGCCACACGAACCTGTTGGAGACCAGCCGGACGGTTGTCCTGATGGAGGGGTGCGATAAGTTGTGAATAGACTCGAAAACCCGCCGGCGCCAGGCTGCTGGGACGACGGGGCGGGGTTGGCCGGTAGCTACGTCACATAGTAGGGTCCTCTCACCTGGGCCTACGGGGAGGTCTTGGAGCTGAAAACCGGAGACTGCAGTCCTGTAACTGGGGATCTCAGTGTCTGCCTGCTGTGCCTCTGCCAGCGCTGCATAGTCCACCCCCTGGGACAGGGCCTGTATGGTCGGTCTGGATAGTGCGTCCGCCACGACGTTGTCCTTTCCAGAGACATGTCGGATGTCCGTCGTGTACTCGGAGATGTAGGACAGATGTCGCTGCTGGCGGGACGACCAGGGGTCGGACACCTTAGTGAACGCAAAGGTAAGCGGTTTGTGGTATGTGAACGCGGTGAAGGGCCTACCTTCTAAGAAGTACCTGAAATGCCGGATTGCCAGGTATAGTGCCAATAGCTCCTGGTCGAAAGCACTGTATTTGAGTTCGGGTGGTCGTAGGTGTTTGCTGAAGAACGCCAGGGGTTGCCAGCGACCCTCGATGAGTTGTTCCAGCACTCCACCGACTGCTGTGTTGGATGCGTCCACCGTGAGGGCAGTAGGAACGTCCGTTCTGGGGTGCACTAGCATCACGGCTTTGCCAAGGCTTCTTTGGTTTTAACGAAAGCGGTTGCGGCCTCTTCGTCCCAGGTAATGTCCTTGCCCTTACCCGACATTAGAGTGAACAAGGGGCGCATGGTTCGGGCTGCTGAGGGGAGGAAACGGTGGTAGAAATTCACCATACCCACGAATTCCTGCAAGCCTTTGATTGTGTTGGGTCGGGGGAAGTGGCGGACCGCGTCTACCTTGGCGGGCAGCGGGGTTGCCCCGTCTTTAGTAATCCTGTGGCCCAGGAAGTCAATGGTGTCGAGTCCGAACTGGCATTTGGCTGGGTTGATTGTAAGGCCGAATTCGCTCAGGCGGGAGTAGAGCTGGCGGAGGTGGGACAGATGCTTCTGCCGACTACTGCTGGCTATGAGGATGTCGCCCAAATAGATAAATGCAAAGTCCAGGTCGCGTCCCACCACGTCCATTAGCCGCTGGAAAGTCTGTGCGGCATTCTTTAGACCAAACGGCATTCGGAGGAATTCGAAAAGTCCGAACGGGGTGATAAGTGCTGTTTTGGGGATGTCGTCCGGATGTACAGGGATTTGATGGTATCCCCGGACGAGGTCTACCTTGGAAAAGATCCCTGCGCCGTGTAGGTTTGCTGCGAAGTCTTGAATGTGCGGCACAGGGTAGAGGTCTGGCGTTGTAGCCTCGTTCAGTCTGCGGTAGTCACCGCATGGTCTCCAGCCCCCCGTTGCCTTGGGCACCATGTGAAGGGGGGAGGCCCATGGGCTGTCAGACCGTCGTATGATCCCCAATTCCTCCATCTTCTTGAACTCCTCCTTCGCCAGTCGGAGCTTGTCCGGGGGAAGCCTTCGAGCACGGGCTTGGAGGGGTGGTCCCTGGGTCGGGATGTGGTGCTGTACTCCGTGTCTGGGCATGGCTGCCGTGAACTGCGGTGTCAGTACTGATGGGAAATCCGCCAGGACCCTGGTGAATTCATCGTTGGACAGTGTGATGGAGTCCAGGTGTGGGGCTGGCAACTGTGCTTCACCCAGGGAGAACGTTTGAAAAGTCTTGGCGTGGACGAGTCGCTTCCCTTGCAGGTCGACCAGCAGGCTGTGGGCTCGTAGAAAATCTGCCCCCAGGAGTGGTTGGGTCACGGCGGCCAGTGTGAAGTCCCACGTGAACCGGCTGGAGCTGAACTGTAGCCGCACCGTGCGGGTGCCGTAGGTTCGTATTGTGCTGCCATTAGCGGCCCTCAGGGTGGGTCCCGGTTCTCTGTTGCGGGTGTCGTAACTAGTTGGAGGTAAGACGCTGATCTCCGTTCCGGTGTCGACCAAAAAGCGGCGTCCCGACTGCTTGTCCCAGACGTACAGGAGGCTGTCCTGATGGCCAGCCGCCGTACCCGTCAGCGGCGGCTGGCCCTGGCGTTTCCCGGGAATTTGCAGGGTGGTCTGCAGCGGCGGGCCTCTGTGCCCCACCGCTGGTGGTAGAAGCACCATTGTTCGTTGGGCTCCTCACTCCCGTCGCCGGGTTTTGTAGGCTCTGCTGCCGGGCCTGGTCTGGTCTGTCGTTGGGCACGCGGCTTGGTGATCTGTGCGACGGATGCCCCTCTCTCTTTCCTGGCATTCCACAGCACATCTGCTCGGGCCGCCACCTCCCGGGGATCGCTGAAATCTGCGTCGGACAGCAGCATGCATTCGTCCTCGGGCAGTTGCTCTAGGAACGCCTGCTCAAACATGAGGCAGGGTTTGTGTCCTTCAGCCAGGGCCAGCATCTCGTTCATTAATGCTGACGGCGGCCTGTCTCCCAAACCATCCAGGTGCATTAAGCGGCGTGCTCGTTCGCGCCGTGAGAGTCCGAAAGTCCTTATGAGCAGGGCTTTGAATGCTGTGTATTTGCCGTCCTCCGGGGGCGACTGTGTAAACTCCTCAACTTGTGCAGCAGTCTCCTGGTCGAGGGAGCTCAGCACGTAGTAGTAGCGAGTGGACTCCGAGGTTATCTGCCGAATGTGGAATTGTGCTTCTGCCTGTTCGAACCATAAATGGAATCGCAGCGTCCAGAAGCCTGGCAGTTTTAACGAAACTGCGTGAACAGATGCAGCGTCGGTCATCTCTGGTCCAAATATCGTTTGGGCCGTCGGGGTCACCAATTGTAACGATGTGCTACACACAGCGCTAGAATAACCACACGGAGTCGGTGAGTTGGAGTTGCGATGAAAGAGATTTATTCAAACTTCGCGGCCCGCTTTAAAGCCTTCCCGTTCCCGCCCTCCCTGGGCGGGACTACTGTGGGGAATGCATATTCCCAGACCCTTTCTGTGCGCGGGATTTTCCCCCCGCTGGGGAAGATGGCCTGGCGCCCTTTTTGCTGCCGGCCCTCTGCCTGCGCGCGCTGTTGTGAGCCGGTTCGTGGGTGCTAGAAAGTGGGTCGCCACAATACTTCAGCCCAAATTGTCTATGCTGACCAAGTGTCAGTACCTCCAGTTGAACTTTGTCTTTTTGTGTGTTTCCCCCCTAGCCGTCAGTTTGTGTTTTTGTATTGCCATGTGCTCTTGTTTGTTTTCATTCTACATGTGCTCCTGTCCCTGCTCCTGCTCTACTCTGGCCCCTGTATTACTGAGTACTCTGCCTCTCACCTGTTTTACTACCACTTCTGTCTCATTGTGCTCCACCTATCATTGGCCTCTCCGTTTATTGCTGTGTATTTCAGTCCTGTGTTTTCACCTGTTTGTTGCCAGATTGTGCCAGTGAGTTTTCCTGAGCCTTACCAGAATTTGTACCTGAACTCTGTCCTTCCTAATATCAACTCTGCCTGTTTCCCGATTCTGGTTTTTGGATTTCTCTGGAATCTGATCTCCACCTGAACTTTGACACCGACTTTGTTGCCCCTCTGGATTTGCTCCTTAGTAAATATCACAGTGCGCACAGTACTGGGTCTGCGTTTGGGTCCCTGCTTCATCGTCCTGACACAAAGATGTCTACTTGAGTTAGTCAAACTTCTCTGCATTTGGCCATATCCATCTAAAATTTTCCCATCTGTGTTCCTGAATAACATAATTTTACACTCTTTTACCATTTCCTCTCTCAGCTCTTTCCACATAAAAAAGTACAGCAGAGAAACATACTCCCGCCAACCTAGTCCACGCTAAAATGACTTAAGCTGCCTACTCCCATCGACCTGCACCGGGACCATACCCTTCATACCCCTACCATCCATGTACTTTTCCAGACTTCACTTAAATGTTGAAATCGAGCTTGTATGCACCATTTGTGCTGGCAGCTGATCCCATATTCTCACAACCTTCTGATCCCCCTCATGTTCCCCTTAAACTTTTCACCTTTTATTTTAAACTTTCCACTTTTCACCCATAAACTTTTCAATGTTCCACACATACTATCTCCCTCTGTGTGAAACATTGCCTCTCGGGTCTCTTTTAAATCTTCCCCCTCTGACCTTAATCTTACCATCATCATTATGTGCCATATGGTATGACAAGGGCAATCATGGTCTTTCCATGATCATTATTGTTCTTGGCAAATTTTTCTACAAAAGTACTTTACCATTGTCTTCTTCTGAGCAGCGCCTTTGCAAGACGGTTGACTCCAGCCATTATCAATACTCGTCAGAGATTTGCTGCCTGGCATCAGTGGTCACCTAATCAGGACCTGTGGTACTTATACAACCACCCACCACCTGCTCTCATGACCCTGATCGGGGGGCTAAGCAGGTGCCACACCTTGCCCAAGAGTGACCCACAGGCTAGCGGAGAGAATGAGTGCCTTAGGCCTTCTTTGATAGAGGTGTATCTCCACCCCCATGCCCTTTAGTTCTAGACAACCCTTCCCTGGTAAAAAGACCGAGACCATTCACTTTACCTCTTCCCCGCATTATTTTATAAGGGTCTATACACTGAGTGGCCACTATTAGCTTCATCTGTACACCTGCTCATTAACACAAATCTCTGATCAGCCAATCATGTGACAGCAACTCTGTGAATGAAAGCATGCAGACATGGTCAAGAGGTTCAGTTGTTGTTCAGGCCAAGCATCAGAAAGGGGAAGGAATGTGATGTAACTGATTTTGACCATGGAATGATTGCTGCTATTTGCTAGTTTGAGCATCTCAGAAGGTGCTGACCTACTGGGGTTCTCGTGCACAACAGTCTCTCGAGTTTACAGAGAATGGTGCAAAAACATAAAACATCCAGTGAACAGCAATTCTGTGGGCGAAAACACCTTGTTAATGAGAACGGGCAGAGGGGAATGGCCAGACTGAGTCAAACTGACTTGAAGGTGGCAGTAACTCAAGTTACCATGTGTTGTAACAGTGGTGTGCATAAGATCATCTGTGAATGCTCAAAGCCTCAAACCTTGAAGTGAATGGGCCTCAACAGCAGAAGATCACAAACGTACACACACTTCATTAGGCACAGGAACTTTATAATGCCGATGCATTCTCCTAAGGGAATAAAAATCCCAATCAATTCAACCTCCCCTTAAAGGGTGTCGCTGTGATTGTGATTCACTCTATCTACAAGTCAAAAGAACGATGAAGCCAATAAATCACAGGGGCTCTGATACTTACAAATAGTTGCATAGCATCGAGTTTTTTAAGTGAGTTTAAAGAGCTTTGTATCATTCAAGTCAATTGCCGAACTGTCTCACAGGAATTTTGATGAAATGCCTTTTTTGTTGAACATGTCACTCAGTGAACACTCTGTCTGTAAACAACAGCAAATCCAATGTAGAATTATGTTCCAGCAACAGACAGTATTGGATGGATACAGTAACAGCTCAGCGGGTGTCTAACTTTACTTACAAGGGAATCCAATCCAGGAGAGGCAGGTAAAATTAATGAATCACAGAAACACGGACACCTACTGAGAGATTACTTACATCTCAGGGGGGAGCTTGACAGTTTTGATGTGTGGTAGTTGTGAGGTTTTGATGTGTGGTTCCTTTAGGTTTTTATAGCCGGGGGAGGTAGTGGGATGAGCTCCCTCTATCTATTAAATGCTCCCAGTGGCGTGTGTCTCAAATAGCCTCTGACAACCAAGTTTAGCATGCGTGGTTTATGTGCGCTTACCAAGGCCTTCACACGGGGATTAGCTACCAAGCCCGGTGGGACAGTTTCTAGTGACAGGAAAAAGGGCAAAGGTGGGTTATTGGCACCTTAAAACCACTTGATTCAGGCAACTGGGGCCCATCAGCTGTGGCTGGCAGCTCATCTAGAAAGAAAGATCTGAACTCAGACTTCCGTTGTCTGGCGGCTGTATCGGCTCATGAGGAAGGCTTCAGAAGTAAACCCTGAGGAAAGGTTGGAGCTGGAGTTCCTAAGGCAGCCCTGCATCAAATTCAAACCTGACTGGCAACTCCTGTGACACTACGCGTGATAAACTGTATTGGTCTCTACAACTCCTTTGGATTCATCAGCTGTGTGAAGAGGGAGAGCCTGCTGCACGAGCAACAGTTTGCTCTCCGTATCGTACTGGCCTGGCTTGCGTATCACATAGACAGGACACATGTCCACGGTCGACCTCGACCAACAGATTGACCTCCCATGGTTGTGAGGTTTGATTCTGTGTTGGAACAATATCCATATTTGTAACTTTGTTCTTACCCAAAGGCTAGAGTTTCCCAAAAATAGTTTATTCCCTCCTGTTGAAATTTGACTCTGATCTTTTGGCCTATTATTTATCTATTTAGACAGCGGTTTCCAACCCAGCTCTGATTTGGTTAATGGTAAGGGTTCATGGCATAAAGGAAGGTTGGGCACCCCTGATTTAGAGATACAGCGCAGAATTGGCCCTTTCAGTTCTTCGAGCTGCACCACCCAACAAACCCTGACAACCACGATTTAACCCTAACCTAATCAAATGATAATTTACAGAGACCAGTTAACCTACCCGGCACATCTTTGGATTCTGGGAATTAACTGGAGGACCCAGAGAAAACCCACACATTCCACGGGGCGGACATACAGAGACGTCTTGCAGACGATGCCAGGGTTGAACTCTCTTCGACACTGCGAGCTGTAGTAGTGTCGCACTTTTTGCTACACCACTGTGGTGCCCCACTCAGAGTACTGCCACGAGATACCGGCTGTGCAGGTTAACAGGGTGGTAAAGAAGGAATATGGAGTGTTTAGTCATAGTGATAGGGTACTAGTAGTATTAATGCGATCACTCAAGTTGAGTATGATGTTCTCTGAAGAGTTCATCTGTTGGTGGCTGTAGAGACCGAGCCGGGATCCACATATTCTGGTGCAGTGTAAACAAGAGTAAGCGGTGGTTGTTGTTAGTAGCTGGGCTTGTAGTTGTTCAGTCCCTCCTTTCACAGTTGCCCCTTGTTCTCTGCGTTACAGCACAGGTTGCTCTCATGCAGCACAGCTCCCTCTTGAACAGATTTCCTCCAGGTGTATCTATAGAGTACAATGTCTTCCCAGGGTTTAGATGTCTATGGGACACCACAGCCCGGAAACAGGCCCTTCAGCCCATCTAGCACGTGCAGAACTGTTATTTTGCCTTGTCCTATCGACCCACACCTGAGTCATAGCCCTCTATACCCTTCCCATCCAAACTTCCATGAAATGTTGAAAATCAAACCCACATTCACTACTTCCACCAGCAGGTCTCACCACACTCTGAGTGAAGAGGTTCCCTCTCATGTTCCCCTTAAATATTTCACTTTCAATCTTAACCTATAATCTCTGGTTCTAGTCTCACTCAACCTCAGTGGAAAAGACCTACTTGCATTTACCCTATCTATACTCCTCATCATTTTATGTATCATTATTAAATCTCGCCTCATTCTCCTTCCAGCACCTACAGTCTCTTGTGTGCCACGAATTAGAGAATAGGACGTACCTTTAATTAGTGGCATGGTGATTAAATAAGCAGAGAATTATCTAGTAACCAGGACAGTTAATGCAGGAACAATGAGTTTACAATCAGATTTCAAGCAGCAGATGATTTATTATTTCAAGCAGGCTTAAGGACTCCTCCGGCTTATAATCAGGACATGGATTTCCATAACTGCAAAAAGGAAAACATAAATTCAGTTAAAACATGGAACAGCGAACACCTCAGGCCCTTCAGTCCATGATAGTGTGCCAACATGCAGCATATAAACTTACTCCACCATCAAAATAACCCTTTCCTCCTCCACAGCAGATAACCCTCCGTTATTCTGACATCTATGTGCCTATCTAAGAGTCTCTTATATGTTCACAATGCAGCAGAGTCTGGTTCCTTAAAGTTGATATGGCAGGGGATGGTAATGGGGATAAGCTCCCACTGCCTGTTATATGCTCCCGGTCGCGTGCACCTCAATGAGCCTCTGACAACCAGCTCCTGGCCTTCAAGTGTTACTTAGCTACTAGGCCAGTGGAACCTTCTCTACTGACAGGAGAAGGGGCAAAGGCTGGTTAATGGCATCTTAAAGCCAGTCACCTCAGGGAGATATTGCTTGTCAGCCATTGTTAGCAGCTCATCCGGGAAAGAAGACAACTCTGATCTCAACCCTTGTGGCTCTACCCATTCACAGAGGAGTCTTCAGGAGTAAACCCTGAGGAAAAATCTGGAGCTGGGATCCTTAAGACAGTCCTATGCTGAGTTCAACACTGACTGGGAACATCTGTGACTCTGCTGGTAACAAACTGTATCGGTGCCTGCCATTCCTTTGGGTTCATCAGATGCATGGAGTGAGTGAGTGTACTACATGGGCAACAGCTTGCTCTCCATATCATACTGCCCAGGCTTGTGTATCTAGCCGGCTAGGATGCAATATCCATGGTTGACCCTGACCAATGGAGCCCTCACTCACTTAACAGCCTCAAAAGCCATTCCCATCTGTGTGCTCCAGGCACCCACCACCCTTTGTACAAGAAAACTACCTCTAAATGTTACAACTCAAACTGGCCACCAGAGGGGGGGGGGCAGAGATGACAAGGTCAAACCTCCCTGATCACCTACCCATTAGGCTAATTATTAGTTCATGGTTATCATCTGTGCTTTGTTTATATCCCCATACAAGTTACTTGTCCCTTTGCTTAGTCTTGGAATCATCTCTTGTAAGTGAAACATTGCTTTTGTTTGTAGGAATTGCTAGTGTCTGGGATGCTAGTTAATGTATTTTGGATTTTGACATTGCTTGTGAGTTTTATTTTGGACTCTCGACTTCACCAGTTAAGCAATCCAGTAAAGTCTTGTTGGATGTTTTCTAATCTTGTGTGATTTGTCTCCTCAGTTGGTGTTCACCAATATTCAGTGTGAGGGAAGGTGAAACTGAAGAACGCAAACACGTGGACATACCCGATCAAAACTTTTCCATGGATGGCTTCCAGACCGTTCGGGCTGACTGGAAGTACACTGAGAGCGGTAAGGGTTAAGGAGTTGGGGGCTTACTGTTCTGGTTAACAACGGATGGTGCAATCCTGATCATATTACGATCGACTCTGTTGGAGTCTGTTGGACTCTGGCCATATTCCACTGAGATACAACATGGGCGTCACAGGAGGTTGTTCCTGCCTGTGGCCATCGAACTTTGCAGTTCCTCCCGTGGAGGGTCAGACACCCTGTGCCAATAGGCTGGTCCTGGACTTATTTCCATCTGGCATAGTTTGCATATTGTTGTTTGATTGTTTGTGGTTTTTGTATTGCTATATTTATGCTCTATTCTTGGTTGGTGTGGCTGTAACGAAACCCAATTTCCCTCAGGATCAATAAAGTATATCTATCTATCTATCTATCTATCTGCAGATGCTGGAATTACAAGCAACACACATAAAAGTTGCTGGTGAATGCAGCAGGCCAGGCAGCATCTTTAGGAAGAGGCGCAGTCGATGTTTCGGGCCGAGACCCTTCGGCCTGAAACGTCGACTGTACCTCCTCCTAGAGATGCTGCCTGGCCTGCTGCGTTCACCAGCAACTTTTATGTGTGAAACTGAAGAAGTTATCTAGTCAGCTGGGACACTGAAATCTCCCCTAAACTTTCCTTCATTATCCTTAATTGGATATCTTCTGATGTTGGCCCATGCTGCCCTGGGGAAAAAGTCTCTGGCTGTCCATGTCTCTCAATCTTACACAACTAATTAATGTCATTCAGAATTAAAACCATTGGATTGTCATAAAAATGTGCTTGGATCCTTTGGAGAAGAAATCACTACTTGTTACCTGATTGGGTGTAGCAAATATGGAATTGCATGTTACTCTGATGTTGTGGCCATTACAGAGACTTTGATGTAAGATATTCAGAGCTGGCAGCTTAATGTTCCTGGGTACCTTAACCAATCCAACTTACAACATTAAAACTAAAAGAGCATGTTTCTGACTACAGGAAGGTGAGGCAGTGCACACAATTCTGTTTACATCAGTGAGGCTGAGGTTGAGAGCTTCAAGTTTCTGAGAGTGAACATTACCAACTGCCTGTCCTGGTGAACCTTTGGAAGTGCCGTGGACAAGAAAGCTCACAGAGTACCACCATCTCCTCAGAGATCAGTACATTTGGTAAGTTCTCTCTGACTCTCACCAATCCTTATCACAGAAAGCATCCTATCTGATTTATCATGGCTTGTTATAGCAACTGCTCTATCTGTGACTGCAAGAAACCACAGAGAATTATGGATGTACCTCAGCATAACTGGAAACCAGCCTCCCCTTCATGGACTGTCAACTCTTCTCTGTCTTGGCAAAGCAGCCAACACCCACCCTGGACACTCTCCCTTTTCCTCCCCTTCCAGGAGAAGCTACAAAAATCCAAAAGCACGTACTACCAGGAACAAGGACAGCTTCTACCCTATCAAAGTTGCTGGTGAATGCAGCAGGCCAGGCAGCATCTCTGGGAAGAGGTACAGTCAACATTTCTTGCCGAGACCCTTCGTCAGTACTAACCGAAAGAAGAGCTAGTAAGAGATTTGAGAGGGGGAGGGGGAGATCCGAAATGATAGGAGGAGACAGGAGGGGGAGGGATGGAGCCCAGGGCTGGACAGTTGATTGGCAAAAGGGATAAACCTGATGGCATGAACATTGACTTCTCAAACTTCTGCTACTGCCCCAATTCCCCCTTGTACCCCATCCATTATTTATTTATATACATACATTCTTTTTCTCTCTTTCCTTTTTCTCCCTCTGTCCCTCTCACTATACCCCTTGCCCATCCTCTGGGTTTCCCCCCTCCCCTTTTTCCTTCTCCCTGGGCCTCCTGTCCCATGATCCTCTCATATCACTTTTGCCAATCAACTGTCCAGCTCTTGGCTCCATCCCTTCCCCTCCTGTCTTCTCCTATCATTTCGGACCTCCCCCTCCCCCTCCCCCTCCCACTTTCAAATCTCTTCCTAGCTCTTCTTTCAGTTAGTCCTGACGAAGGGTGTCAGCCCGAAATGTCGACTGTATCTCTTCCTCGAGATGCTGCCTGGCCTGCTGCGTTCACCAGCAACTTTGATGTGTGTTGCTTGAATTTCCAGCATCTGCAGATTTCCTCGTGTTTGCAGTTTCTACCCTGCTGTTTTAATGCACCAACAAATATTCTGCAGTCAAGGTCACTTAGGTCACATTTCTTCCCCCATTGTGATGTTTGGTCTGAACATCAAATGCACCGTCTCTTCTTTTGTGCTAATGGTGGCTCACAACTATCAGGAAGGTGCCTTACAGCCTTGTACTTTATGATGGCGATCAAATCCTGCGTCCCAAAACTGAACCTCTTGACCGTGTCTGTGTGCTTTTATGCACTGAGTTGCAGTCACATGATCGGCTGATTAGATATTTGCACTGATGAGCTGGTGTACAGATGTACCTAATAAAGTGGCCGCTAGAGTACATGTTACCATTTACTCCAGGATCTATAGCCTGATCCATAGAGTTCCTCAAACCTTTTGTCTGTGGCTACAGACATGAGGTTTGATAAACTGCATGTGTTGAGTACAGGAATAAATTTCACCTTTTTAGTGCAAGCTGGATATCCAAGAACTCTTTTCTAACAACAGCATACAGATGCTACTCAGAAATGAAAAGAAGGTGATCATTATTATTGATAGAACATACACCCAGTGGCTACTTCCTTCGATACACTTGAACACCTGCTTGCTAATGCAAATATCAAATCAGCCAGTCATGTGGGAGCAACTCCATGCATAAAAGCTTGCAGACAAGGTCAAGAGGTTCAGTTGATGCTCAGACCAAACATCAGAATGGAGACGAAATGTAATCTAAGTGACTTTGACCATGGAATAATGGTTGGTCCAGTGAATTTTATCAGTAACTTTATCCATAAAAATGGCTTGGAAAAGCACGTTCCCAGTGTTAGGAAAAAACAGTAGGCAGGACAGTTCACTTTCATATAATTGATATAAAAGGTATAATTTTAAAATATTGGAAGAAAGAATAAGGGAGGTGTCAGAGGAAGGTTTTTTTAAACAGATAGTGGTGCACCAGTGTGGTTTAAGTATCTCAGAAACTGCTGACCTTCTGGGATTTTCATGCAAAAGTTTCTAGAGATTACAGAGAATCGTGTGAAAAACAAAAGAAAACATCCAGTGAGCAGCATTTCTAAGGGTGAAAATGCCTTGTTAGTGAGAGTTGTCAGAGGAGAAAGGTCAGACTGGTTCAAGCTGACAGGAAGGTGGCAGTAACTCATATAACCATGCATTACAACAGTGATGCGCAGAAGATCAGTTCTGAAAGCACAACTTGTGAAACTTTGAAGTGGATGGGCTACAGCAGCAGAGGTCTACAAAGATACACTCGGTGGCCATTTTATTAGTACAGAAGGTACCTAATAAAGTGGCCATTAGGTACATATGCCTATGTAAATGCTCCAAATGTATGTGCCTCTACTTACAGTACTTAATTCCAAATTTATTTAAGTTTGGTGGTGAATTTGAGAACCCCAGCTGCCATCATGAATTTTAAACTCATTATTTCCAGATCAGTCAAAGAGGTCTTTGAACACGATTCTGGTAACTTAGCTTCCAAATTCCTCTGAAGATGAAAAGAAAAGCTGCAGATGCTGGAAATCTAAAATTAAAAGGAAAGATGCTGGAAACCGTCTGCAAGGTCAAGCAGAGTCTGGCACATCTGTAGCTGGGCCTGCAGAGTGTTTCCAGCATCTTGTGTTTTCACGACTAAAGTCCTGTCTCTTAGCAGCCACACCTTGGTCTGCTAACCAGAAACTATCAATGAATCCGCAGCAAGAAATGCTTCACACTTCAGTGGGAAAGAACAACAGTGAAGATGGCTGTGACACAGCTCGAAACGTAATGAGGCACAAGCCTGAGACTCTGGGACATCAGGCTGCGCAGACTGCAGTAGCAGTTTTCCATAAATTGATCAAACTTGGAATGAGCTTTGTGAAGACAACTGCACTTCAAAGTGCAAATCTTGCTGCTTGCTGTTCTCTATCCCTGTGCAGTCTTTATGGATAAGGTAATCACTGGCTGATTTTGGAGGTTCTGAACGGATTGAACATAGAACATCAAAGTTCAAGGTTTATTTTATTTTGAGATATAGCACACTAACAGGAGCTTCCAGTCCAACGAGCCCATGCCGCCTAATTACACCCACGTGACCAATTAAACTACACAGCCGTACATCTTCGGAACGTGGGAGAGAACTGGAGCACCCAGAGGAAACGCTCATGGTCACAGGAGAGAACATACAAACACCCTACAGACAGCAGCAGGAAATGAATCCGGGTTGCTGGTGCCGTAAGGCGATATGCTAATCCCACGCTACCATGCCACTAAGTTCAAAGTAAATTTATCCTCAGAAAATGAATATGTCACTATATGCTACCTTGAGATTCATTTTCTTGCAGACGTTTATTGGAAAATGAAGAAATATAATGAAAAAATCTATACATTAACAAAGACTGACAAATAACCAATGCGCAAAAGAAGTTAAAATGTGCAAGTGAAAAAAAAGAGAACATAAGCTGCAGAGCCCTTTAGGCTGTGGAATCAGTTTGGTGACTGAAGTTATCCATGTTGGTTCACCACTCTGTCTGTAAAAAAACCTCCCTCTGAACTCACCCTTATACCTTCCTCCAGTCACCCGCATCTATCCATTTTACAGACATCACACACACCCCATCTTTCTGCAGCCTTAGGGATAGAGTTCATCCTGTCCTCACATATCATCTCATGAGCCTCCACATCCAACAAGTCATTCTCCACAGCTCCCGCCATTCTCACCGGGGATCCTACCACCTATCACATCTTTAACCCCTTCCCCCGCCCACCCCACGACCAAGGCATTTAAAGTTGCTGACCCTCCCTGACTCTGATCGCTCGATGAGTACGAGCTCATGGACCTCCAGTTTCCTCCTCCTGAGGTCAATAATCAGCTCCTTGTTCTTGCTGACATTGAGTGAGAGGTTGTTGTTGTGGCATCATCACTCAGCCATCTCCCTCCTAGCTGCTGATTCGTCAGGGGTTGAACCTGGGGTCCATGGACTCTTTGTCCATTGCATATAAAAGGTTGGTTTCAAAGGTTTCCAAGGCACATTTGATGTCAGAGAAATAAATACAATATACATCCTGAAATACTTTTTCTTCACAACCATCCGTGAAAACAGGAGTGCCCCCAAAGGATGAATGACAGTTAAATGTTAGAACCCCACAGCACCCCCCAGCTCCCCCCTCCCACGTGAAAGCAGCAGCAAAGCAAAATCTCCCCTCCCCCAATAGCAAAAAAAAAGAGCTTCGGCCCCCACCACCAAGAACTCACACGTGCAGCAATGCATGAGCAAAAACAAAGACTTGCAGTACCCCAAAGACTACTTGTTCACCCGGTAATTCGACATATCACAGGCTCTGAAGGGGATGCCTCCATTTCACAGCGAGAGGGGAGACATAACAAACAACTCGCTGATTTATGATGTTAAAAGTCTGTTGCGTCGCTTTTTCCGAGCTCTGCGCCCAAAGAACTTGGGTCTCTGGGCACACAGCCAGCTTGCTGCTTTCCATCTTCTGTTTCCCACAACACCCCGAATTCCTGCAGAGACATTGCCCATCTCCAGAGCCATGAGGGCCCAGAACTCCGAAGGCGAGCTAACCTCTTAGACCGCATCCTTGACATGTCGAATAACGGCCAGTTTTGATGCTCCAAGAGCGGGTCCCATTCCCGCAAAGAACCAAAGTCAGTGTGTTGGGAATCCCTGGTCACCACCTTTGATTTGGCCTATGACAGTGGTGTCATCAGCAAACTTAGATATGGCATTGGAGCTGTGCTTAGCCACACAGTCATAAGTGTAAACTGAGTAGAGGAAGGGGCTAAGTACGAAGCCTTGTGGTAAATCTGTGCTGCTGGAGATTGTGGAGAAGATGTTGTAGCTATTCCAAACTGACTGGGTTCTGCAGGTGAGGAAATTGAGGATCCAGTTGCACAAGGAAATATTGAGGCCAAGGTCTTGAAGCTTATAGACTAGTTTTGGTGGAAGATAGTATTGAATGCCAAGCTGTAGTCAATAAAGAGCATCCCAATATATTCCTGATATCTGTGATGGTCGGCAAATTGTAGTAGATCTAAGTTGCTTCTAAAGCAGGAGTTGATATCTTTAATCAACAACTTCTCAAAGCACTTCATCGCAGTGACACGCACAACACGCTGGAGGAACTCCAGTAGGTCGGGCAGCATCTGTGGAAATGAACAGTCAACTTTTCGGGCCGAAACCCTTCGTCAGGACTGTATATTTACTTCATCACAGTGGATGAAAGTGCTACTGGACGATAGTTATTGAGACAGGTTACACATTCTTCTTAAGCACCGGTATAATTGAAGCCTGCTTGAAGCAGGTGGTTACCTCAGACCGTCAAAACCAGAGGTTAAAGATTTTGGTGAACACTGCAGCCAGTTAATCAGCACAAGTCTTTAGTATTCTGCCAGGTACCCCATTACAAAAATTAGAAAATACGAAAAGCTTTATACAAAGACTGAGAAACAACCAATGTGCAAAACAAGATAAATTGTATCCCCCCCCACCACCCTGGCTAAAGAAATTCCTCCTCATCTCTGTTCCAGAGTAACATCCTTGTACTCTCAGGCTGTGTCCTCTGATCTCAGGCTTCCCCACTGAAGGAAGTTCAACTTCAAGTTTATTGTGATTTGACTGCATGTACACAACCAAATGAAGCACCATTCCTCCAGACCACATTGCACTGACACAACATATATCTCACACAGCACATAAACTGAAATATTATACTATAAATAAGTTAATAGAGTGTAATTCAAAATGCACGTAGTAAAGTGCAGCACAGGTAAACAGTAAGCAGCTTGCTGTCCCAGTGGTGAGACTTCAGTGATGGCAGGGCATTCATTAGAGGGCAACATCCTCTCCATCCCACCCTATCTAGGCTTTTTAATATTCAACAGTTTTCAGTGAGATCTACACTCCCACCCCACACATATTCTTCAAAACTCCAGCCAGTACAGGCCCGGAGCCATCAGAGCTCCTTCGTCTGGTTTCCTGGTTTTTGCGTCCTGCTGTTCTCATCACTGAACACGTGCATAATTGGTCCAAAGGAACTCCTTCTCAAGTTTCAAGGTTCAAGTTTGTTTATCAGATGTTCATCAAAACATACAGTGAAATGTGTCATTTGTGTTAACCACCAACAAACCAACAGATAATGCTGGGGGCTGGCCGCAAGAGTCATCGCAAATTCTGGCGCTGACGTAGCGTGCCCACAATGCTCGAAAGAACATAACATAACACAACAAACAACAGAAGTAAAATGGCAGTCCTGATGAAGGGTCTTGGCCTGAAATGTTGACTGTTTATTCCTGTGCATAAATGCTATGTAATGAGCTCCCTGGGCCAGTGCGGGCCACTGGAGAGTGTTGGGCTCTGAGGTTTTTTAGAGCACCTGAATTGGTTAATTGTTGTTTAATGACAGTCGCTAATTGTTTTGACTTCTTTGTGTTCTTCTCAAACGACTTGCTCTTTGTAATGCAGTCTCCAGGTGCCTCCTGCTTAAACTTGTTAAGTTTATTTTGATTGGCTCAGGGATTCCGCATTACGTCTATTATTTAAGCGGATGCCTGATTAGCACTAATTGTGGGGTCCTAGTTTTACCCCTTGAGGTATTGCTTGGCCGAGCCACTCATGTTCATTTGCGATTATAGTGAATAAACTCTCATCGCGGTCTCACATCGGACTCTGTCATCCCTCCGCACTTGGGTTCCAGTACTGCTAGCCCGCATCGTGAAATGCTGCTAAGTTCCTCCAGTGTTTTATGTGTGTTACTCTGGATTTCCAGCATCAGCAGGATCTCTTGGGCTTATTATTATTAAGTACTATTAACTCAATTCCAGATTCAAGTTCATTTATCACGTGTGCATTGAAACTTCTGCGGAATCCCGAGTGTTTATGAATAAGCCCCATCCCTCCCTCGCACCCACACACATGCACAGTCCTCCACTCCCAGTACAGGCGGTCTTCTTCAGTCTCGGACCTCCAGTGGCCATGGGCTCACAGATATTGGCCTTTGACTTTCCTCGTGGACTTGCAGAGATTCTCAGACTCCGGGCTCCGGCCCGTGGGCCTCAACTACTGGGACTTCCTACTTGGCTCAGAGCCCAGGGACTGTCAAAAGGCATCGCTCAAATTCTCTGACTTCAACCAGCCGCTCTGAATACTGAGAGACCAGATAATAAGAATGTACCTTTAAAATATTACGAATCAACCTTCGAAAGAGTGCCAACTATTCACCCCTCATCTGCTTTACCACACAGAAAAAAAATCTGCATTATGTACATCTTAATCACTATTTACCATTGCGGAATTAATCTTCCAATATTGCACAAAGCCGGACTTGACTTTCAATCCTTGCATTGATATTCATGTCCTATTAATAGGCTGCTTCAGAACCCTGGCATGAAAAGGTAATTTTATTCCACAGCCCTTTTCAGGTTTGTGCTGTGCCAGATGAATATTTAAATTGATAAACCAACTTTTCATTAAATTCTAACGATGGTGACAGAGCTAAAGGTGCAGCAGAGGGAAACTTAAATGGAGATTTAAATAGAATTCTGCTTCTTGTCGCGAGTCTTCCATCATTCTGCTGTTGAAAACCTGGGAATAGTTTAATGTGAAGACAAAGTTGTTGTCTCCCAATGAAGAGTTGCCACTGGGCTGAGCTGAGACGTGGGCTCTTATTTATTGAGGCATCGTACACGGTGTTCCCAAATCCAAGCCTCTTCAAGACTGTCTTATCCATCGCACAGAGAGGGAGAGAGAAAAAGACATTAAAGACATGAAGATAGCAGTGTTTAATGCATTGCCATTAAATGGAATAATTCACTTGTCTCCTCTGAATTCAGAGAACAAATAAAACTCTGCATGACTACTGATAACGTGAGGATGGCCCGGCTCATTGAAGAGCTTTGCTGTGGTCCAATGGGAAATGAAGGCATTCCTGTAAAGTGCAGCTGAATATCTTGTTATTCCCTGGCAATAAAAGCAATTAAGCAAAGAATTAGCACATAGAGTATATCTCCATCTCTTTAAGAGGGTTTGAGGATCGATTTGCACAGCCATATTACCCTACTTTAACACTGTAAAAATACAGGATCAAATTAAATCTTCTTAAAAATATATTCATATATTCCTTCCAAAGATTAAACATCTATCCCCATTCTGCCTAGGCTCTTCTGAAATACCTAAATATTCCCAGTTGACGCTGAATATCCCAACAAAATTATCTCCGTCCTCTTTTGTCTGCAAGAATGTTAGATCCTTGAGATTGAAATGGGATTCAGTGGGATACATTAGCATTCATTATAGAAGTTCCAGGTATAATGTGGCAGTCCTCCGCTCTGTAGATCTGAGACTGACAGAAGACTTGTGCCAGGCAATAAAATAACGGTCTTCATCTGCCGGCCGGTTCCCTACACCTTCTGAGGCAAAAAAAAACACACAGGCTCAGCATTTCTGAGGAGAATCAGAATCAGGTTTTTTCTCATTGGCACAAGCTGTGAAATTTGTTATTTTGTGGTAGCAATACATTGCAATACGTAATAATACAAGTTATAAATTGCAATAAGAAATATACTGTATATAGATATATTAAAAAATAAATTAAATTAGTAGTGGGAAAAAGAAAAAAAATACTGAGGAAATGTTTGTGGGTTCATTGTTCATTCAGAAATCTGATGACAGAGGGGAAGAAGTTGTTCCTGAAATATTAAATGTGTCTCTTCTGGCCTCTGTACCTCCTCCCTGATGGTTGCAATGAGAAGAGGGTATATCTTGGATGATGGGGGTCCTTCTTGACAGCTGCCGCCTTTTTGAGGCATTGCTTCTCTACTAAGTACTCGGTGGTCATTTTATTAGTTACCTCCTGCACCTAATAAAGTAGCCTCTGAGAGTATGTCTGCGGTCTTCTGCTGCTGTAGCCATTCCACTTCAAGGCTTGATGTGTTGTGCAGTCAGGGAAGTTCTTCTTCACACCACTGTTTGAAGCCTATCAACACAGTTCTTTTTTGTTCAAATGTGTTGTTTCTTGTGAATGTTGTCTATCAGATGCTGTGTGCCTGTGAAGCTGCTTGGTAAGTTCTTGATGAGTCAGGACACCGAAGACTACATGAATAAGACAGGAGAATGGTGTTGGGAGGGATAATAAATCAGTCATGATGGAATGACGAAACAGACCCAATGAGCAGAATGGTCTACTTCTATTCCTATGTCTCATGGTCTTATAGCCTAAGTAAGCATTTGATTTTACCTGTGCAAATATGCACATGTGTATGTTGCAATAAACTCAACTTTGATCCTGTCTTCAACCAGCCACAAGAACATAAGAAATTGGAACAAGAGTTGGCCATCTGGCCTGTCGAAACTGTTCTGCCATTCAAAACAACCAGGGCTGATCTGGTTGTTATCTTAGCTCCACCTACCTCCCTTTTCCCCATAACTCTTACTTCTTCCGCTTATGCCAAATTCTATCTAACTGTGTTTTACTGAGGTAATATCTACTGCTTCCTGGGGAGAGAATTCCAGAGATTCTTAACTCTCTGGGAAAAGCAATTTCTCACCATCTGCCTAATAATCTATTGCTTGGATCTTGAGGCTATGTCCTCTTGGTCTATTCTCACCTACCAGTGGAAGCAACTTTCCTGCCTCTATCTTATCTATCTGTCATAATTTTATATGTTTCTATAAGATCCCTTGTCATTCTTCTGCATTCCAGTGAGTATAGTCCCAGCTGACTCTATCTCTTCTCATAGGCTAATCGCCTCATCTCCAGAATCAATCTGGTGAACTTCCTCTGCTCCTCCTCCAACGCCAGTATCTCTTTCCTCAAGTAAGGAGACCATAACTACAAGCAGTACTCCAGGCATAACTTCACCGGTACCCTAGAGGTTTCCAGAATACTCTCACTACTCTTAAATTCTATCCCTCTAGCAATGAAGGTCAACGTTCCATTTACCTGCTCAATAATAGGTTGCATCTGCAAACCAAACTTTTGCAATTCATGCACAGGCACACCCATGTCAACCATTATTTTGTACTTTTTCCGGGTGCTTCAGTTTCCTCCTGATTCCAAAAATGTACTGTTAGAGTTAGTAACTTGTGAGCAGGTTATGCTGGCACTGGAAGCATGACATCACTTGTGGCTGACCTGCACAATCCTCGCTGATTTGATTTGATGCAAACAACACATTTCACTGTAAGTTTTGACAAATAAAGCTAATCTTTAATCTTTTAACCTTACATACTTATAAAATGTTTATATATTATGCTAGTTTACTATGACTGACTATCTTCCATTTCCTTAATGTTTGTTTAGATTTTTTTGATGCTTTTTAAAGATTTCTCAATCTTCTGCTTTTTGGTGACTTTGTATGCATAAACTTTTAGTTTGATGCCTTTAATTCCCTTACTTATCCAATCCCAACTTTCCCCACCCTTGATGCCCTTGCTTTTAACTGGAATATACTTCTGCTGAGTACCTAATGACTTTGAAAGTCTTCCACAGGTCCTCAGTTGTTACACGGTATCGCCTATGTTTCCAGTCTATGTTAGCTAGCTCCCCACTCACTCCATTGTCGTTTCCTTTGTTTAGGTACAATACACTGGTTTTATGTCGAACAATTGCACCCTCCATATGTATGAGATATGGAACCTTACTGTGATCACTCTTTCCAAATGGATCCCTACAAGGTTGCTAATTTTACCTGTCTCATTGTACAGGGCCAGATCTAAAATAGCATTTCCCCTAGTAGGTTGACTAACATGCTGTCTAAGAAAGCTATCACAGATGCATTCTCTGAAGTCCTCCTCAAATCTGCCTTGATCAATTCTTGATTCACCCAATCAATGTGCAAGTAAAGTCCTCTATGACAAGTCCCATTCCATTTTTACATGCATCAGATATGTCTTGGTTTATCACCTGTCCTACGGTAATGTTACTATTCAGAGATCTATAGACGACTCCCACCAGTGACTTTTTCCCCTTCCTCTTCCTAATGTCCACCTAGATAGATCTAACATCTGCTCCTTACATCTGGTATGGAAACACCAATGCCCTTGAATGGAAAAGCCTACAAGACATAATGGATAGAGCCCTCTCAACTACAGTCCCATTGATGCCAATTGCCTGTCTCCATTCTTCCTGTAATTCTTGATCAACTCCTTCGTTTTTTCGACATTGACGGAGAGGTTATTTTCTTGGCACCACTGTGTCACTCCTCCTCTGTAGGCTGTCTCATTATTGTTGGAAATAAGGCCTATCAGTGTTGTGTCATCTGAAAATTGATCAGCAGCGTCGCAACACAGTCGTGGGTGTATAGGGAATCATGGCTGACAAGGGAAGTCAAAACAACATAAAAGCAATAGGGAGGTCATGTAATAGAACACAAAATAGTGGGAAATTAGAGGATTGGGAAACTTTTAAAAGCCAGAAGAAAACAACTAAAAAAAACTATAAGGAAAGAAAAGATGAAAGATGAAGGTAAACTAAGTCAAATCAAGTCAAGTCAAGTTGCTTTTTATTGTTATTTCGACCATAAATGCTGGTACAGTACACAGTAAAAATGAAACAGCGTTTTTCAGGACCATGGTGCTACAGGAAACAATACAAAAACTACACTGAACTATGTAAAACAATACAAAAACTACACTAGACTACAGACCTACCCAGGACTGCATAATGTACACAGAACAGCGCAGGCATTACAATAAATAATAAACAAGACAATAGACAGCGGAGGGCAGTAGATTGGTAGTCCGATGGCTTGGGGGAAAAACTGTTCCATAAGTAAACAGCTGAATGGCGGTGTCCAGGATTCCGTCCGTTTCTGTACTCCCGCCGAGTATTTCACTGGAGTCGGATGTAGTCCAATTTAGTGTCCATTGGAGAGCAGAATGGACGGGAGAGAAAGCCAGTTAGGGCTTGCTTTTTTCCTGGCACGGACTCCTGCCCACTCGCCTCGTTTCCGCTTCCTCGCACACCGCTTACGACGTCCCCACCTCCGGCCACTGGCATCAGCCGACTCTGAGGACTGCGGGCCCGATTCCCTCAGCAAGCTGAGGTCACTCAATTTAACCAGCAGATCTTCATGAAGGTTTGTTTTTGGGCAATCTCTGGATTGTAGCAGTATCTGGTGGTGATAGATAGTGGCTCTGTTGTCCATTGCCCTAAGCCCTAATTGTGCCTTAAAATTAAATTAAAAAACAAAATTAAAGTAGCACCGGACCCGAAAGGTCGCTGCTGCCGTGCCGCGCCGCCTGCTGGAACGCCTAGCCAATAATATCAAAGAGGGTACCAGAAGTCTTTTTTCAAGTATATAAAGAGTAAGAGAGAGGCAAGAGTAGATAATAAACCACTGGAAAATAATGTTGGAGAGGTAGTAATGGAAGATGAGGAAATGGAAGACGAATAGGTGTTCTGCATCAGTCTTCACTGTGGAAGATGTTAGCAGTATACTGGAAGTTCAAGAGTATCAGAGGGCAGAAGTGAGTGCAATTGCTATTACCAGGGAGAAGATTATTGGGAAGCTGAAAAGTTTAAAAATGTATTGGACCAGATGGACAACATCCCAGGGTTCTGAATGAGGGGACTGGAGAGATTGTAGAGGCACGGGTAATGATCTTTCAAGAATCACTAGATACTGGCATGGTTACAGAGGATTGGAAAATTGCAAATGTCACTCCACTCTATAAGGAGGGTGGAGGCAGAAGAAAGAAAATTATAAGCCAGTTGGCTTGATCCTAATGGTTGGGAAGATGCTAGAGTTGAATGATAAGGATGAGGTCTCAGAGTATTTGGAGGTACATGATAAAATAGGGCAAAGTCAGCATGGTTTTCTCAAGGGAAAACCTTGCCTGACAAACCTGTTGGAATTCTTTAGCAAATAATGAGCAGAATAGACAAAGAGGAATCGATGGATGTTATGTGCTTGCATTTTCAGATGGCCTTTGACTAGGTGCTGCACATGAGGCTGCTTAACAAAATACAAGCCCATGGTATTACAGGAAAGATCCTAGATAGAGGATTAGCTGATTGGCAGGAGGCAAAGATTAGGAATAAAGGTAGCCTTTCTGGTTGGCTGCCAATAAAGAGTGATGTTCCACAAGGGTCGGTATTGGGACCACTTCTTTTCACGCTATATGTCAATGATTTGTATGATGGAATTGATGGCTTTGTGGCCAAGTTTTCAGACGATACAAAGATGGGTGGAAGACCAGGTGGTGTTGAGAAAGCAGGGAGGCTGCAGAAGGACTTGGTTTGATTAGGAGAATGGGCAAAGAAATGGCAGATGGAACATAGTGTCAGGAAGTGTGTGGCCATGCACTTTGTTAGAAGGAACAAAAGTGTAGTGTATTTTCTAAACGGGGAGAAAAATCAAAAATCTGAGATACAAAGGGCTTAGGAGTTCTCCTGATGGATTCCCTAAAGATTAATGTAACCCAGGTTAATTAAACCTAAAGATGTAATGTTAGAAAGCTCCACCTGCAGAGGGATGACCATGAGGTCTACTGAATTAAAAAAAAGAACTTGGGAAGGGGGGGATTAAAAAAAACTATGTGAGAACGAGTCATGGCTGACGCAGGCGTGGACAAATGAGAGAAACAAAGCAAACTATTCGAAACTAAAGGTATAAACTATTAAGAGTGGAATTAGTAGTGAGTATCTCTACCCTACTAACTTGAAAACCTCAGGGTGAAACCCTTGGAGGAGAGAGGGTAGTGTTAAAAGATTTATAGAAGCTACAGTTGTAACGAGTCAATATCGGCAGAGAGGTGTGTCCAAGATCTCTACTGTGTAACCAGGAATTAGTTCTGTTAAATCACCCCAAGGGATTTTGTGAGTTAAAATAGTTTTACTGTTCCAAGTGTATAATTTGTTTGTGACATATGTTTAGTAGTGTTGTGACTAAAAAAGAGTTTGGAAATAACAATAGGATATTGAGTTATTCTGAAATAGAAAATGTTTCTATTTCATGAGTGTGAGAACTTATGGATTGGTTAGGTTTTTTTTTATATAAGTTTTGCGAATCAAACTTCCATGGACGACCCACTATTTTATATAACGAACCAAGAATCAAGATCCCAAGCCACCCAAGAATGAAGAACCAGTGTGGGACAAAATGTTTAATGACGTAGAGGATTTAATATGGTTGGATGTATAAGTTTATTTTTCATTCGAAGGATCTGAATTTAATTTTCTGCAAGAATTGATTATTTTGCAAAGACTTTGATAATTTACTGAATGAGATTTACTTTGTTTAAAAGCTGTGATGTAGAAGAATTGTCACAAAAGGAGTTAAACTGTATAAATATATATTTTTGGTATTGAATTTGAATTTGTAGACATACTGACTTGAGCTGAAACTGAAATTAACCATAATACTTGAGAATAGGAATTCAAAATTAGTTTCCCAACTAACTAGGGATAAATAGAAAGGCAAATGTTCATCTGTAAATCTTTAAATAGGGAATAACACTAGATCTAATTAGTTAGAGATATTGGAGTAATAAAGGTTATTCTAATGAACCTTACTGATTTTAGCTAACAAGAAATTTGGTTTTTGTTTGCTATCTGAGATTTGGAACCATAACGGAATGTTGGAATTTTGAATTATTCTTACTCACGTAAATATTTTGTATATATTGCTATTTTTATAAACAAACTTACTTCCAGAAGTATGTGTTTTCTATTCACTGCCTCCTTTCAATACCTAGAGCTCTGATGGCCTACTAGCACCTCGTACAGTACTATGTAATTTGATTTTCTCATAAAGAGTGCAGTGACCAGTCACATGAGATAAGACGAGTGCTACACGAGTGTTACATTAATTTGCAGATTGAGTCAGTAGTGTGGAAGGCAAATGCAATGTTAGCATTCATTTCGAGAGGACTAGAGTATAAAAGCAAGGATGTAATGCTGGGGCTTTATAAGGTACTGGTGAGGACCCACTTTTAACATTGTAAGCAGTTTTGGGCCCCTTTATCTAAGAAAGTATGTGCTGTCATTGGAAAGGGTTTAGAGGAGGGTCACGAGAATGTAAGGGTTATCATATGAGAGTGTTTGATGGCTCTGAGCCTGTACTCGCTGGAATTTAGAAGAATGAGGGGGGTGATCTCATTAAAAGCTATTGAATGTTGAAAGGCCTAGTTAGAGAGCATGTGGAGAGGGTATTTCCTATAGTGGTGGGGTGGGGGGGGGTCTAGGACAAGAGAGCACAGCCTCAGGACAGAGGGGTATCAATTTAAAACAAAGATGTGAAGAAATTTCTTTAGCCAGAGGATGCTTAACTTGTGGAATTTATTTCCACAGGCAGCTGTGGAGGTCAGGTTGTTGGGGGTATTTAAGACAGAGCTTGATAAGTTCTTGATTGGACACAGCATCAAAGGTTATGGGGAAAAGGCTGGGGAATGAGGGGAAAGAGGATCCGCCATGATTAAATGGTGGAGCGGACTCGATGGGTCAAATGGCCTAATTCTGTTCCTATGTCTTATGGTCTTATGGTATTTAAGGTGGAGGTTGGCACATTCTTGATTAGTCAGGGTGTGAAAGGTTACAGCGAGAAGGCAGGAGAATGGATCAGCCTTGATGAATTGGTGTAGCAGATTCGATGGGCTGAATGGTTTAATTGCACTCCTATATTTAGAACATAAGACCATAAGATATAGGAGCAGAAGTAGGCCATTTGGCCCAGCAAGTGTGCTCTGCCATTCAATCATGGGCTGATCCAATTCTTTCAGTCATCCCCAATCCACTACCTTCACCACATACCCTTTGATGCCCTCGCTAATCAAGAACCTATCTATCTCTGCCTTAAATGCACCCTTTATGGTCTTATGATCTTATGATCTTTAAAGAAGAGTCCTTGAGAATCATGAAGAACCCAGAACAGAATTCAAGAAGGGAATTAGTAAAATCAGGAGGGTCCCTGACAATCCCTTGGCAAGTAGGATTAAGGAGAATTCCAAGGCATTCTGTACATACATCAGGAGCAAGGGAGTAACTAGGGAGAGGGTGGAACCACTCAAGAATAAAGGAGGGAACATACGTTTATATACAGAGGATGTGGCTGAGGTCCTTAATGAGTACTTTACATCAGTATTTAATCAGTGCTGAGAGTTTTAAAATGCTAGGGCAGCTTGAAGTAAAGGAGAAGATGGTGTTGGGTCTCTCAAAGAGCACTAAGGTGGATAAATCCTTAGGCCTAGTAGGATATATCCCAGGTTATTGAGAGAGGCAAGTGAAGAGATTGCTGGATCCTTGACCAGCGTCTTTTTGTCCTCCCTCATCACAGACAAGGTTCCAGACGACTGGTCAGTAGCTAATGTTTTTCCATTATTCCAGAAGGAAACTGAGAATAACCCTGGAAACCATAGACCAATGAGTCTCGCTTCAGTGAGAGAGAAGTTCCTGGAGAGAATTCTTAGGGATAGAAATCATAAGCACTGGGACAACCCTGGTCTAATAAGGGAGAGTCCGAGTGAATTTGTGCGGGGCAGGTCATATCTTACTAACTTGATTGAGTTTATGACAAGGTGACCAGGGTGATTGATGAAGGTAGAGATGTAGATGTTGTATACAAGGATTTTAGTAAGGCATTTGTCAAGGTCCCTCATGGGAAGCTCATCAGAAGATTAAGATGCATTGGGTCCATGGAAAATTGGCTGTTTGGATTTCGCTTGCCTATAGAAGACAGGGGATAGTGGTTGAAGGGCCTTATTCCAGCTGGAGGCCTGTGATCAATGGTGTTCCGCAGGGATCTGTACTGCGGCCTCTACTATTTGTGATGTATATAAATGAGATGGATGAAAATGTAGATGGAAGGGGTAAAAAGTTTGCAGATGATACAAAGATCACTGGTGCTGTGGATAGTGTAGGAGACTGGTAAATAATACAGCCCAATATAGATCAATTGCAGATATGGCTGTAGAAATGGCAGATGGAGTTTAACCTGGCCAAATGTGAAGTGTTGCACCTTGGAAGGTCAAATGTAAAGAGATAGCACACTATTAAGGGCAAGAGTCTTAACAGTGTTAATGAGCAGAGGGATATTGGGGTCCGAATTCATAGTTCCCTGAAAGTGACTACACAGGTTGATCTTCTCTTTGCCTTCTTCTTGGATGTAGGTCGGAAATGACGATGATGTCAGTGACACCTCTGATGTGAGCGAAGCCAGAACTGGGAAGTGCAGATGCGCCCGTAGGTTGGGCACATTACGGCCGTTGAATGGTTGGGTCATCTCTCCTTACGGTTCTGGTGCTTTTGATTGAGGTTCTTTCTTCAGCTGCTGCTCTTCAAATGTGCTGGTCCGTTTGTAGACTGCCAGGTGCCAGGCATTGGGGTCCTTGGCCAAGGCCTCCTGACCAGTCACAGTGATATTGCAAGCCTTCAAGGACGCTTTCATACAGTCTTTATAGCGCTTTGTAGGGCCTCCCTGCTTTCTGGTGCTAAGAGCCAGCTCAGAAAAGATTGCCACCTTTGGAAGGCAGTTATCTTCCATCTGGACCACATGCCCAACTGATCAAAGTTGAGCCTTCATGATCAGTGTCTCTGTGCCAGAGATCTCAGCCCTTCATTGCATTTCTGTGGTGGGGACCCTGACTTTCAATGATGTGCTCGTAATCTTGCGAAAGCATCGCAGGTGGAACTGGTCAAACATCTTGATGTGCTGTGAAATGGTGTCCATGTTTCACAGCCATACAGCAGAGAAGTCAGGATGACCGCTCTGCAGACTGCCATCTTGATCTACAGCTGGATGGCACATTCTCCCCATACGTTTCCATTGCCTGCCAAAGGATGCCCCAGCTTTTTTGCAAGTCTGTTTGAAACCTCTCGATCTAGACTGCTGGAGGAGGTGGCAGTTTCTCAGGTAAATGAAGGTGTCAACATTGCTGAGCTGTGTGCCTTCAGTCTCAGTTTGTGGTCTTATAGGATTGGTGTGGGGTGCAGGCTGAAGTAGAAGTTCTGCAGTTTGATGGCTAGGCTGAGTTTCCTTGCTGCCACAGTGAGGCAGTCAGCGAGCTCCTGCAGATCCTTTCCATTGTGCGCTGCAAGAGTGCAGTCACCTGCAAAGAGGACGTCCTGTACTATTGCTCCCAGCACTTTTGTCTTAGTCTTGAGGTGTTGCAGATCAAAGAAGCGTCCATCAGTTCTGTAGCGAATTGCGATTCCCACATCAGTCTGTGAGAGAACAGGGAACAGCATGCTGAAAAGAGTAGGCGTGAAGACACAGCCCTGCTTGACACCATTAGTTACTCAGAAGGGGTCAGAGGTGCAGCTGTTTTTGATGACCCTGGTCATCATGCTGTCATGGAATGACCCGACCATACTGACCAGCCTTGTGGGGTTGGGGGCAGCCTAACTTGGTAAGGATGCACCAAAGGCCTGTACAACTGACAGTATCAAATACCTTCGTCGGTCCACAAAGAGGATGTAGAGATTCTGGTTCTGTTCCTGGCACTTCTCCTGGATCTGTCTGACACTAAAGATCATGTCACTGCCCCTCTGTTAGATCTGAAACCACTTTGGCTCTCTGAGACATTGTCATCAAGGAGGTGAGAGGTAATCTGTTCAGTATGATATGGGCCATGATCTTCCTGACTATGCTCAGGAGAGACATACCTCTGTGATTGTCACAGGATGCCCTGTCCCCCTTGTTCTTGTACAGGTGGATGATATTTGCATCCCTAAAGTCCCATGGTACACAGTCTTTCTCCTAAAACTGTTGCATAAGCTCTGACAGCCTCTGAAAAAGGGTTTCGTCACTTCTGGTGGGATCCCATCCGGGCCAGGGGCCTTACCAGGCTGCAGCTGGTTGACTGCCTTCCTAGCTTCTACCCATGTGGGGGAATCATCAAGGACTGGGCAATTGGGCATGTCTTCTATGGCATGGCCATCTATCTGGGATGGCCTGTTCAGCAGCTGGTTAAGATGGTCTGCCCAGAGTTGGACAATGTTGCCTTCGTCAGTGTGAAGCGCTCCATCCAAGGTGCCATGATGTTGGAGGAAGGTCCGTACACGGCCTTTAGACCAGCAAAAAGTGTCTTTGTGTTGTGCTGGTCAGCGTAGTGTTGAAGCTCTGCTGCTTTGGCCTCTCAGCACTGATCTTCCATCTTTCACAGCTCAGCTTGGACCTTACTACAGAAGTGCTTCAAGCGGTCATGTTTGGAGGTTGACTGCTTGTCACTGTGCCATCTTGCAAAGGCTTCCTGCTTCTGCTTGAGAAGGGTGACAACATCAGCTTTGTTCTCATCAAACCAATCCTGATGCTTCCTCTTGAGGTGCCCGAGAACGGCACTAGCAGCGCTGAAGACACCCCTGCCATTTCTGGGTCTGCTTCCTCAGGCGGTTGTTCGAGTTGTTCCTCCAGTTTGCTGATCAGCTCTCCTTTGGTGCTGGGGTCAGCGAGCCATTGAGTGTTCAGCTTCAGTTTAGCATCAGCTGGCTGGTGCCTGTGTGCCCTGGCGATCTGAAATGACAGCTTGCTTCTCAGCAGGATGGGGTCAGTCCAGCAGTCTGCACCCCTTATCACTCTGGTGATGATCGCATCCCTGATGTCCCAGCACCTTGTGATCACGCAATCAATCAGGTGCCACTTCTTGGAGCGCGGGTGCATCCAGGTTGCCTTGTGGATGTCTGGAAGCTGAACGAGAGCGGTGGCGATTGTCAGCCCGTTTTCTTGTGCAGAAGGTGAGTAGCAGCTGCCCATTTGAATTCTCCTTTCCAAGGCCATGCTTGCTAATGACTTCCAGTCAATACCAATGGTCACTGCCTTCTTGGGCATTAAAATTGCTAAGTAGCAGGATCTTGTCTTCTTTCAGGACAAAGCACAGTAGCTGGCCGAGTGCCTGGTAGAACAGTTCCTTCTGAACAGAGGTGTAGGTCATGGTGGGTGTGTAGGCACTGAGCAGAATCAGATGCGTCTTGGCTTTCAGAGGCAGCCTTATTACCATGGGGCAATCGTTGATGCCTCTGGGGAGGGTCTCCAGGTTCCTAACAATTGTGGTCCAGATGACAAAGCCAAATCTGGCTACTCCAGCCTTATCCTTTCCCTTGGCACTCCAGAAAAACATGTGGTCAGTCCCTACTTCTGTGATTTCACCAGCCTTGGCCAGGCGAGTCTCACTGAGCACTGAAATCAACGTTGTACTTCTGAGCTACGTGTCCTACAGGTGCAGTTTGCCCCTCTGGTCTGTTACTGGTCTTGTTGGCCATGAGTGTCCTGATGTTCAAGCTCCGACATAGTGTTTGCTGAGGTTTCTGGTGGCTCTTCTTTCTTTTGTGGTTTTTGAGGTAACTTGGCAGCAAAGTAGATGTCCAGTCAGCTGTGGTATGCTGACAGGATAGGGTGAGGCAAGCTTTGTTCAGGTCACCTTTTCCAGACCCTTTCCCGCGAGGCGGGGGGAGCAGTGCGGTCCCTAAAGAGGGCCGCTCCGTCAGCAAGGTGGCTGCCAAACACTGTCCTTGCCTCGTGAGAAGAGAGCGACCATCCTGCCTTGGTCGCCTGAGCGCAGGTCTGTGACTAATGGCTCCCAGCACCATCTTATGCCTGCCACTGTTGCCACTCAGCCACTCGCCCCAGATCCTGAGTTGGTTGTGGAGATTGGCGTCACCAAATCCCGGGCAGGAGGGGTACAAAGACCATGAGTTTCCTAAGTCTCATGATCCCCCTCTCAGACCAGACACTGATGTCAAAAGTTGTTCCTTCAGTTTGCTGATCAGCTCTTCTTTGGTGCTGGGGTCAGAAAGCCATTGAAATCCTCGGGGATTTCTCCCTTGGGGTTTACTCCTGAAGCTTTTCCCATGAGTGGGTGTAGCCGCAGGGGCAGCAGAGGTTTTAAATCAGAGTTTTCCTTCTCCTAGGTGTGCTGCCTTCCCAGGCTAACAATCCCCACCTGTCCGAAGCAACTGGTTTTAAGGCACCAGTGACCCACCTTTGCCCATTCTCCTGCCGGTAGAAATGGTTTTACCACATGAAGGCCAAGAGTTGGACTTGCTTATCAGAGGCTAATTTGAGATGCACTGCGATGGGAGCACTTTATAGGTAGTGGGAATTTACCCCCCACTACCACCCTGGTTATGACAACTATTTGGAACAGGTTGATAGAGTGGTAAAGAGGAATATGGCATGTTTGCTTTTATTAGTTGAGGCACTGAGTTCAAGAGTCATAAAGGATGTATGGTTCAGCTTTAGAAAACTCTGTTTATGCTGCATCTGGGCTATTGCATATAGTTCTGGTTACCCCATTATAGAAAAGATGTTGAGACTTTGGAGCAGGTGTACAGGGGTGTAGTTAATAAAATGCCCACTGAATGTACATCATTAATCCATCCTCAGCGGGCAAGAATAATGCTCGAGCAGTATATTTGCCTCATAACCAGGCACAAATGTGATTTATCATGCAGAGGAGATCTAATTTAAATATATGTAAACTAAAAAGCAAACTTTCCCCAAAATTTCATGCAAAAAAAGCCATTATAGAAGCTGTACCCTATAATTATTCTGCTATTAGTGATAATTTATTAATGGAAACAATTAACATATTCAAACCAGAGGTAATTGGATAAAAAACCTCTCCTTTAACTGAAAACACAACCAACACGGTTTATAATATTTGTCGTTATCTTAATGGATAACAGCAACTTATAAATTTATATTTATAAATAGATTCAATTAGGACCACACTCTGTTAAATTGGAGACTGATGTGTTGTATGAAAACTAGTCAATGTAGGCCTTATGGTAGTTCAGATATAAATTAATAAATTATTCTTAAAAATTAAGTAATTTATATGTGACAGGCGAAAAAAAAAGCAAATAATTCTTCCTTGCTAAAAATATGTCATTTCCATCCTGATGTAATTCAAAGGCGTATTTGTGATAATATCAGGACAAATGTACTCAGTGGCCACTCTATGAGGTGCACTTGTACACCTGCTTGTTAATGCAAAGATCTCAATGCATAGAAGTATGCAGACTTGGTCAGGAGGTTCATCTGTTGTTCAGACCAAACATCAGAATGGGAAAGAAATGTGATCTAAGTGACTTTGGCCATGGAATGAACATTGGTGCCAGATGGGGTGATTTGAATATCTAGGAAACTGCTGATCTGCTGGATTTTCATGCAGAGCATTGTCTGGAGCTTACAGAGAATGGTGCGAAAAACAAAAAAAAAAAATCCTGTGTGCACTAGTTTTGTGGGGGAAAATGCCTTGTTGATTATAGAGGATGAAGGAGAATGGCCAAACTGGTTCAAGCTGGCAGGAAGGTGACAGTGATTCAACTAACCATGTGTTACAACTATGGTGTGCGGACGAACATCTCTGGTTGCACAACATACCGAATATTGAAGTGGATGGATACAGCTGCACAAGGCTCCAAATATGCATTCAGTGGATACTTTATTAGGTACAGAGGAGGTAAGCAATAAAGTGACCATTCAGTGTACATTAGTGTTGGGTCAGAGCAGTTACTCTGGGCTAATGCAATAGTTCAGATCTTCAGCTGTGAACTTACCGAGTACTTTTCACACAAGGAAAATACCAGAGATGCTGGAAATCTGATGTTTAAAAAAAAACCAGACATTAGAAATGCTCAGCAGTAAAGTACAGCAGATATTGGAAAGCTGAAATTAAAGTGGAAGATGCAAGAAATGCTCAACGGGTCATGCAGCGACTGTGGGGAGAGAAGCAGAACATACGTTTCAGATTGATGACCCTCTGTGATTGCTTGGGTCAATAAGAACAGAAGACTTTCCCTGACGAAGGGTCTCGGCACGAAATGTCAACTGTTTATTCCTTTCCATAGATGCTGAGTTCCTCTGCATTTTGTGTTTGTTGCTCTGGATGTCCGGCATCTGCAAATCTCTTGTGCCTTTCGGCTTACAGACTGTTTCACAGCCTCACAAGCTCCTTTAACATCAGAACATTAGAAATAGGAGTATTACTCTATTTCTGAAGACTGACCTACTTGTCTGCATGATAGTTATGGTCTGCATATTTTATCTGTAAAAATTACTGCAGAAGTAAAGAATGCAGAGATTCGATTTCTGCAGAAGTCCAAAAAAATCTTACATTCTTACTCTCAAATACACTTGATGACTGGGAAGTCATAATTACCTCATGTGGAAATTTAAATCCCTTCAATCAAGACTTTTTTTTTCTTATCTCAAAGTTCAAAGTAAATTTATTATTAAAATACATATGGGGCCTGTCAGCCGTGGTTGGCAGCTTATTTAGGAGAAGAAAATCTCTGATCTCAGACTTCCACTGCTTTACAACTATATCCAGTCATGGGGAAAGCTTTGGGATTAAACCCTGAGGGAAATATCTGGAGCTGGAGTCCTAAGGCAGTCTTACATTGAGTTCAGTGCTGACTGGCAACTCCTGCCACGCTGCTGGTGCCAAGCTCTGCTATTCCTTTGGGATTATCAGCTGTGTGGAGAGGGGGGAGCCTGCCACATGGGCAACAGCTTACTCTCCATATGGTACTCCCCAGGCTTACATACCTGGACAGCTAGGATGTAACATCTATAGTCATTCCTGACCTGTGGAGGCCTCAGACATATATGTCACCATACACAACTCGGAGATTCATTTTTAATTGTGGCCACTCACAGTAACTACAATAAAACAAAATGGAATCAATGAAAAACCACACACTACACGACTGACGAACAACCAATGTGCAAAAGTCCTAAAGATCCTGAAAGCACAACGTTAAATTCCACCCATTTCATTTCCTTTGGAAATACTTTTACAATCTTGTTGATGTTGTAATGGAAGTAACATAGCAGCACATTTGTGTGTGGTAAACTCTCTGAGGTAGTAATGAGAAAAATGAGCAGATAATGGCTCAGAATTTGGGGTTGTAATGACAGTGAAATTGTCTGGTTTTAATGTGTTATTACTCAGTTGAACTGACAGCTACTGCTCATGCAGTTAAACATGAAAAACCAGTCATGTGTGACAGAGACAAGAGAGATTCTGCAGATACTGGAGGTCTGAAGCAACACACACACACACACACACACACACACACACACACAGTCTTGGCCCAAAATATCAACTGTCCAGTTCCCTCCATAGATGCTGCTTGACCTGCTGAGTTCCACAAATCCAGGCCACGTTCACTTCTCACTGATGCCACAATATGCGGAACAAGTGTTACACATGCCCTTACACTTCCTCCCTCACCACCATTCAGAGCCCCAGACAGTCCTTCCAAGTGAGGCGACACTTCACCTGTGAGTCGGCTGGGGTGATATACTGCGTCCGGTTCTCCCGATGTGGCCTTCTATATATTGGTGAGACCCGACGCAGACTAGGAGATCATTTCGCTGAACACCTATGCTCTGTTCACCAGAGAAAGCAGGAACTTCCAGTGGCCACACATATTTTAATTCCACGTCCCATTCCCATTCTGATATGTCTATCAATGGCCTCCTCTACTGTAAAGATGAAGCCACACTCAGGAACAACACCTTTTATTCCGTCAAGTTAACCTCCAACCTGATGGCATGAACATTGACTTCTCTAACTTCTGCTAATGCCTCACCTTCCCCTAGTACCCCATCCGTTATTTATTTATATACACACATTCTTTTTCTCTCTCTCCTTTTTCTCCCTCTGTCCCTCTCATTATATCCCTTGCCCATCCTCTGGGTTTTTTCCCCCCTCCCCCTTTTCTTTCTCCCTAGGCCTCCCGTCCCATGATCCTCTCATATCCCTTTTGCCAATCAACTGTCTAGCTCTTGGCTCCACCCCTCCTCCTCCTGTCTTCTCCTATCAATTCGGAGCTCCCCCTCCCCCTCCCACTTTCAAATCTCTTACCAGCTCTTCTTTCAGTTAGTCCTGACGAAGGGTCTCGGCCTGAAACGTCGACTGTACCTCTTCGTAGAGATGCTGCTTGGCCTGCTGCGTTCACCAGCAACTTTTATGTGTGTTGCTTGAAATATCAGCATCTGCAGATTTCCTCGTGTTTGTGGATAACTTCACTCACCTCAATACTGAACTGATTCCACAATCTACCTACTCACTTTCAAGGACTCTACAACTCAGAAAGATTGGTGGAGGGGCAGGTAGTGTTGAGGAAACAGGTAGGATGCAGAAGGACTTAGACAGATTAGGAGAATGGGCATGAAAGTGGCAAATGAAATATAATATTGAAAAGTACGTGGTCATGCACTTTGGTAGTAGAAATAAAGATGCGGATTATTTTCTAAATGAGGAGAAAATCCAGAAATCTGAGATGTAAAGGAACTTGTGCAGAACACCCTAAAGGTTAACTTGCAGGTTGAGTCGGTGGTGAGGAAGGCAAATGCCATGTTATTATTAATTTCAAGAAGTCTAGAATACAAGAGCAAGGATGTGATGCTGAGAATATAAAAGGCACTGGTGAAGCTTCACCTTGAGTATTGGGAACAGTTTTGGGCCCCTCATCTTAGAAAAGATGGGCTGGCATTGGAGAGGTTCCAGAGGAGGTTCACAAGGATGATGCCAGGAATGAAAGGGTTATCATACGAGGAACATTTGATGGCTCTGGGTCTGTACTCGCTGGAATTCAGAAGGTTGAGGGGGGATCTCATTGAAACCTTTCGAATGTTGAAAGGCCTCGACAAAGTAGATATGGAAAGGATGTTTCCCATGGTGGGAGAGTCTAGGACAAGAGTGCACAGCCTCAGGATAGAGGGGTGCCCTTTCAAAACTGAGTTGTGGAGAAATTTCTTTAGCCAAAGGGTACCGAGATTGTGGAATTTGTTGCCACATGCAGCTGTGGAGGCCAGGTCTATGGGTGTATTTAAGGCAGAGATTGATAAGTTCTTAATTGGATATGGCATCAAAGGTTATGGGGAAAAGGTGTGGAACTGGGGTTGAGGAGGTGAAAAAAAATGGATCAGCCATGATTGAATAGTGGAGCAGACTCAATGGGCCAGATGACCTAATTCTGCTCCTATGTCTTATGGTCTTCCTAATATTTATTATTTATTTATGAATATTACTCTGTTTTTCTCTTTTTTGCATTTGCAGTTTGTGGTCTACTGGACATTTGTGGTTTTGTCCATCTTTGTGTGCGTTTTTTCATTGATTCTACTTTGCAATTACTGTGAACGTCCACAAGAAACTGAATCTCAGTGAAGCATATGGTGACTGTGGTAAACCATATATATATATTGTAACTGGGTTACCTGTCTGGACACGCCCTTCTGCTGACTGCCCCTGTGCCTTCTCCCACAGACCCCTGAACAAAGGCAATTGTGCCACTGCTCCTCCCCTCAGTCCAGGACAGACCACAGCATGGTCAAGGTCACATTTTACTGCTAATAAAAGCCTTTCAGTATTTACTCTACTTCCAGTCTTTTGGAGTATTTGATAGTGCATCAGTAACATATATGTACTTTGATAATAAATTTAGTGTGAGCTTTGAAGGTTCTTCAGCACTATAATATCTTTACTGCAGTGTGGAGACCAGAACTGTATGATGTGCTATAACCTAACTTGTGTACATTTCCAGCCTAAACTCTATATTCAGACATTTTCTGCATAACCAGTTTGAAAAGAAGTATTGCTCTGATCAAGAGTCCTTAAAAAGGGTCTTCACCTAAATCATCAACAGTTTAGTCCTCTCCATAGATGCAGACTGCCCTGCTGAGTTTCTCCAATACGTTGTGTGTGTGTTGCTCAGGACTTCCAGCATCTGCAGAATCTCTTATTTTAAGCACCTCAGATAGAAGGTTGACTTTGAGGTCCTCCAGCATTTTGTGTATGTTGCTCATGTGTTTCAGAGACACTCTCCCCTGTTTGTGTGGAGCTTGCATGTTATCCCTCTGAATGTATTGGTTTTCCACAGTTTTCTCCCACATCCCAATCATGTGAGGTCAAAAAATTAATTGGCCACCTTAAATTGCCCGTAGGGTGTAGTGAGCTGAGAGGATGTAGGGATACTCCTGCCACCACCATTCTCCCCGTGAACCTGTGGGTTTCTTCCCTCAGTCCAAAAACATGCCAGTTGGCAGGTTAATTGGTCATTGTAAATCTTCCTGAGATTAGGCTGGGGTTAAATATGTGGGTTGCTGGGCGGTACAGCATGAAGGTCTGAAAAGTTCCAATTTTGCACTGTATCTCAATAGATAAATAAAATGCCTCTCCTCCTTTGTCCAATCTCCTCTCCAGTCAGATCCCTTCCATCTACCATCTCCCAATTTCTCACTTTATCCCACTCGCCCCCACCCACTCACCTGGATTCACCTATCACCTGCCAGCTTGCATTCCTCTCTCTCCCCACCTTCTTATTCTGGCCTCTGCTCCCTTCCTTTTCAGTCCTGATAAACAGCCTTGACCTGAGAAGTCGACTGTTTATTCCTCTCCATAGTTGCTGCCTGCCTTGCTGAGTTCCTCCACCATTTTGTGTGTGTTGTTTCTCCTGACTACCTGGGTTTCCTCTCGTTTCCTCTCACCTCGCAAAGATGTGAGAATCTGAGTGTTAATTGCCAAATTAGTTTGCTTCTAAGGGAGGGGTTCTCATCCTGGGTTCCGCGGGCCCTTTGGTTAGTAGTTGGGGTCTATGACTTAAAAAAAGGTTGGGAACCCCTGCCCTAAGGTGTAGGTGAGTGGTGGAATTACAGTGTTTCAAATGGGATTAGTGTAAATGTGTGGATGACGGTCAACATGGATTTGATGGGCTGAAGGGCCAGTTTCCATACAATGTCTCCTTATGACTCTCTGAGTCATCACCTAGTCCAGGGATCGATACCGAAGATCAAAGACTATAGGTTGATCAGAGTCCGGAAGTTGAAACCCGACTGCTGAAGCTTGGAGACTGAAGGCTAATGCCTGTCCTGGAGTTGAAGGACTGTCTGTGTACATAAGATGGAGAGAGGAACGGGGCTTGTTTTGCTATTGTTGTTGTTTTGTTGCTTGTTGTGTTCTGTGTTGTTCTGCTGAGCATTGTGAACCTGTAATGTTGGCACCGGAACGTGTGGCGACACTTGTGGGCTGCACCCAGCACATCCCGAGTTGGTTGTTAATGAGTACGAGGCATTTCATTGCATGTTTCCATGTTAGTCTCCTGCCAATTCTTCCCTGTACTCTGACTTCCTCCCATATCTCAAAGAGATGGAGAGAGTTGTGGACACCCTACAGCACATCAGGGAAACTAGCCTCCTCTCCATGAACTTTCTATATATCTCCTGCTCCCTCACTCAGAGCAGGTGCCACGCACATCATGTAAGTGAGAAAACACATGGCAGTGTAACGCTTTACATTGCAGCAACCCGGGTTCAATTGCTGTCACTGCCTCTAAGGGGTTTGTACGTTCTCCCCATGACCGCCTGGGTTTCTTCCAGGTGCTCCAGTTTCCTCCCACAGTCCAAAGACGTAACAGATAGTCTAACCATTCATTTCAAGTTATCCCATGATTAGCTTAGGGTTTGTTGGGGTTGGTGGGGCAATGTGGCTCAAAAGGGCCGCAAGGGCCTACTCCATGCTGTATCGTTACCTTTCACCCTTAACCCATGACCTCTGGTAGTCATTTCATCCAACATCAGTGGAAAAAGCCTGTTTGTATTTACCCTTTCTATACCTGTCATAATTTTATATACCTCTATCAAATTTCCCCTCATTCTTCCATGCTCTAGGGAATAAGATCCTAACCTAGACAATCTTTCCCTATTCCCTAGGTCTTCAAGTCCTGGTAACATCCTTTTCAATTCAATCTTATTGACATCATTCTGGTCGGGAGGTAACCAAAATTACGCACAATACTCCAAATTAGGCCTCACTAACATCTTATTCAACTTCAACATCAAAGTAATATTGCCAGTCAAAACATGGAGGAACCTTCACGATCTTCTGCAGCTCACGATCAGCCGGTGATTTCAGTCTGTGAGACTGATGAAAGGGCAGCCTTCAGGAAGGGGAACCCACGAAAACTCCTGGCCGAGATGGGGTACCTGGCCGAGATGGGGTACCTGGTCGAGATGGGATACCTGGTCGAATACTAAAGAGCTGTGCTGATCAGCCTCTCACTTCGGCTGTCAGCGTACACACCAGCTTCAAAGAGACTTCACTTATACCGGTGCCTAAGCAGAGTGTGATAACCTCGCTCAATGGCGATTGTCCAGTGGCAGGCACATCCACAGTGATGAAGTGTTGTGAGAAGCTGGTGATGAAACTGGTGATCAACTCCTGCCCGAGGAGTGACTTGGATCTACTGTAATTTACCTAACAGGGCAATAGGTGCCATCTGACTGGCTCTTCACTCAACACTGGAACACCTGGACAGTAAAGATGCATACATCTCAGTTCAGCCCAGCTTTCAATAAATCATCCCTCAAAACTGATCAATAAGCTTCCAGACCTTGGCCTCAAAACTTCCTTATACAATTGAATCCTCGATTCCCTCACTTGCAGACCATTCCGTTAGGATTGGCAACAACATCTCCTCCACAATCTCCACAAGCACACATGCACCACAAGACTGTGTGCTCAGCCTCCTGCTCTACTCACTGTACACATATGCCTGTGTGGCTACGTGCAGCTCCAGTGTCATATTCAAGTTTGTTGACACCACTGCCAAATCAAAGATGGTGATGAATCAGCATACGGGAGGAAGGTTAAAAAATCTGGCTGAGTGGTGCCACACAACAACCTCTCACTCAATGTCAGCATCAACAAGGATCTGGTTATTGGCTTCAGGAGGAGGAAACCAGAGGTCCATGAGCCAGTCCTCCTCAGAGGATCAGAGCTGGAGAGGGTCAGTATCTGTAAATTCTTGGGTGTTATCGTTTCAGAGGGTTTGTGTTGAGCCCAGCATGTAAGTACAACTATGAAGAAACCATGACAGAGTCTCTACTTCCTTAGGAGTTTGTAAAGATTCTGCATGACATCTAAAACTTTGACCAACTTCTATACATGTGTGGTGGACAGTATATTGACTGGCTACATTACAGCCAGGTATGGAAACACCAACGCCCTCTAACAGAATGTCCTACAAAAAATAAAACCCTCCCCATCATTAAGCGCATCTACACGAAGTGTTTTCGCAGGAAAGTGGCATCCATGCTCAGCGATCCCAACCACCAAGGACATGCTCTCTTCTTGCTGCTGCCGTCTGGAAGAAGGTACAGGAGCCTCAGGACTCACACCACCAGGTTCACAAACAGTTGCTACCCTGCAACCATCGGCATCTTGAACTAAAAGTGGATAACTTAAATCAACTTCACCTGCCTTATCAGTGAAATGTTCCCTCAACCTATGGACTCACTTTCAAGGCGACTCTTCATTTCATGTTCTCAATATTTATTATTTATTTGTTTATTATGATTACCATTCTTTTTGTATTTGCACTACTTGTTGTCTTTTGCGCACTGGTGGAACATCTAAGTTGGTGCGGTCTTTCATTGATTCTATCATGTTTATTGTTCTATTATGGATTTATTGAGCATGCCCACAAGAAAATGAATCTGTGGGTTGTATATGGTGACATGCACGAACTTTACTTTGAATTTAGGTCTCTTTGCTTCAACACCAGGGCAGCAATTTACTTTGGGTTTATGTATGTTAGTTGGACATATCCCTTTATCATGTCAATATCAGGCAATATTACATATAGGCATCCATTAGTCTCGTGAGACCATGGATTTTCACCTTGGAAGGTTTCCAGGGTGCAGGCCTGGGCAAGGTTGTATGGAAAACTGGCAGTTGCCCATGCTGCAAGTCTCCCCTCTCCACGCCACCGATGTTGTCCAAGGGAAGGGCACTAGGGCTGATACAGCTTGGCACCAGTGTTGTCGCAGAGCAATGTGTGGTTAAGTGCCTTGCTCAAGGACACAACACGTTCCCTCGACTGGGGCTCGAACTCATGACCTTCAGATCACTAGACCGACGTTTTAGCCACTTGGCCACACGCCAACAATTAGACAGCTAATTAGATCAGACGAGGTTAGACTGCAGTCTGAGTGCAAAACTAGCCAGGAGGAAGCTGCAGACCAAAGTCTGCAAATGTTTTGCAAGCTAAAATATCCAATTTTTTAAACATCTACATTCACTGGTCACATTATTAGGTATTTCCTGCACCTAATAAAGTGGTCTCTGAGTGTATGTTCATGGTTTATGCTGCTGTAGCCCATCCACTTCAAGGTTCAGAGATACTCTTCTGTACACTACTGTTGTAACCTATGGTTATCTGAGTTACTGTCACCTTCCCTTCAGCTTCAACCAGTCTGGTTATTCTCCTCCGACCTCTCTCATTAGCAAGGTGTTTTCACCCACAGAACTGAGGCTCACTGGATTTTTTTTTGTGCTATTCTCTGTAGATTCTAGAATCTGTTGTGCGTGAAAATCCCAGAAGATCAGCAGTTTTAGAAATACTCAAATCACCCCATCTGGCACCAACAATCATTTCATGGTCAAAGACACTTAGATCACATTTCCTCCCCATTTGATGTCTGAACAACAACTGAACCTCTTGACCATGTCTGCATGCTTTAGTGCAGTGAATTGCTGCCATGTCATTGCATTAATGAGCAGATGTATAGGTGTACCTAAGAAAGTGGCCACTGAATGTTATGTTGAATATCCTGGAATATTCATACAAAAAGCATTTCACAATTAATTATCCTCACCATTCCCACTTCCATCAGCCAACTATTAGTTAAAAGACACTTTAAAATAAAGAAAACAGATTACACATTCTCAAGTAAAAAGATAATTATTTCTGGTATGAATACAAAGTGCTCGCGCTAGATTAAACTTAGAGCTGGCACCAAAACAAAATGCTGCAGGGCAGGTTCATTTGCACAATCCATCATTCTTTCTGAAAGCTTCTAACATTACTTTTTTATATCTAATTCCTATCTACATGAGAGGGTCATTTTTTGTCTCCTTATATCCAGTCGCTGTACACATTATAAAAGAAATGAGTTTCTGTTGAACGTATGAAAATAATCCTTACAAGCATTTCACCTGACACAGAATAATTGGTCTCAATTTATCTAAGATTCATCTTGGAAATTAACTTCCCAAATAATAAGGTGTGTCCTATGATTAAGACAGATGATTCAGTGCAATATATCATCCATTTACCAAACTCTCAGATTAATTGACTATGCTGTGACACGCAAAGGAGATACAAGTTTGCATGAACCTGCAGTGCAGTCAGTGACAAAGAAGTTCTTGATCAAAAGCACAGAATATAAGTTAAATTAGACGATATTTGAATGATCAGCAGAAAAGAAGGACATTGCAGTGGGCCAGTAAGTGTTTGTTCATGGTCTCCTGCTACCATAGCTACCAAGGTTTGATGTGTTGTGAGTTCACAGATGTTCTCTGCACACCACTGCTGTAACGTGTGGTTATTTGAGTTACTGTCACCTTCCCGTCAGCTTGAACCGGTCTGGCCATCCTCCTCTCACCTCTCTCATTCACAAGGCATTTTCATCCACAGAAATGCTGCTCACTGGAAGTTAGTTTTTGTTTTTCATACCATTTCTCTGTAATCTCTGGCAACTGTTGTGTGTGAAAATCCCAGGAAGTTAGTAGTTTCTGAGCTACTCAAACTGCCCCATCTGGCACCAACAATCACTCCACAGTCAAAGTCACTTAGATACATTTGTTCCCCATTCTAATATTTGGTCTGAACTACAACTGAACCTCTTGACTATGTCTGCTTGCTTTAATGCATTAAGTTGCTGCCTCATTATTGACTGATTAGATATTTGTATTAATGAGCAGGTGTACAGGTCAGCACAGATTGTAAAGGTAACATCACAGGTTAAAATTTCAGTCACAATGCTTTCACAGAAACTTATGTGGGAGAACCATACCTCCTTCATGAACAAAAAAGGCTCATCAGAGGATATACTTCCTGCAGTATTTGGTATAATTCTATCTTCCCCAGATCATACTGGTCCAATTCCAAACTAAAGTAAAGGCATCCGTTAGTCTTGCGAGACCATGGATCCATGCCTGGAAAGTCTTCACTCTCCAGGGCGCAGGCCTGGGCAAGGTTGTATGAAAGACCAGCAGTTGCCCATTCTGTAAGTCTCCCCTCTCCATGACGTCAATGTTGTCCAAGGGAAGGGCATTAGGACCCATACAGCTTGGCACCAGTGTCGTCACAGAGCAAAGTGTGATTAAGTTCCTTGCTCAAGGACACAACATGTTGCCTCGGCTGGGGCTCGAACTTCAGGTCGCTAGTCCAATGCCTTAACCACTTGGCCATGTGCCCACAATTCCAAGCTACTGTCATAGAAAATGTCCTCACATTAGCCATTACTATCTGTTTTGGGGCACTGTCCTCACACAATATACAGAAACTACAGTGCACTATCCAGCCAGCAGAAAAGGTCTTTGGCTGCAGTCTACCAGCACTATGGGACTTGTATGTGTACAGGACAAAGAAAGAGTGTTAGCAGAGGATTGGAAGGTAGCCAGTATTGTTCTGCTATTTAAAAAAGGCTCTAAACAGAAACCAGGAAATTATAGGCTGGTGAGCCTAACATTAGTCATGGGGAAATTATTAGAAGTTATTCTAAAGGATTGGATATATAAGTATTTGGACAGACATGGACTGATTCGGGATGGTCAGTAAGGCTAGGTGCATGGTAGGTCATCTCTAACCATTCTTATAGTTTTTCAAGGAAGTTACCAGGAAAATGCATGAAGGCAAGGCAGTGGATGTTGTTTACATGGACTTTAGCAAGGCATTTGACAAGGTCCCACATGGGAGTTTGGTCAAGAAGGTTCAGCGCTCAGCATTCAGGATGAGGTGGCCGATGTGAGGAAAACTCTATTCAGGGTCAACCCACGGAAGCCTGCTAGACCAGACAATATTCCTGGCAGAGTGCTCAGAGGATGTGCAGACCAGCTAGCAAATGTTCTCATTGCCATCTTCAACATCTCCCTGAGCAGCCCCGTCGTTCCAACGTGCTTCAAGGCCGCCACCATTGTCCCCGTGCAGAAGAAGTCTTCAGTGTCTTGCCTCAATGAATACTGTCCCGTCGCACTCACATCCATCGTCATAAAGTGTTTCAAGAGGCTCGTCATGAGGCACATCAAGACCCTGCTGCCCCCCTCACTGGACCCCCTGCAGTTCACATACCGTCCCAACCATTCAACAGACGACGCCATTGCCACCACCCTCCACCTGGTCCTAACCCACCTGGACAAAAAAGACACGTACATTTGAATGCTGTTTATAGACTTCAGTTCAGCATTCAGCTCAATCATTGCTCAGCACCTGATTGGAAAGCTGAAACTGCAGGGCCTGAACTCCTCCCTCTGCAACTGGATCCTAGACTTCCTGACTGGGAGCCCTCAGTCAGTCCGGATTGGGAGCAGCATCTCCAACACTATCACACTGAGCACGGGGGCCCCCCAGGGCTGTGTGCTCAGTCCACTGCTGTTCACTCTGCTGACCCACGACTGTGCTGCAACACACAGCTCGAAACACATCATCAAGTTCACCGATGACGTGAACGTGGTGGGTCTCATCAGCAAGAACGATGACTCAGCATACAGAGAGGAGGTGCAGCAGCTAACGGACTGGTGCAGAGCCAACAACCTGTCTCTGAATGTGAACAAAACAAAAGAGATGGTTGTTGACTTCAGGAGGACACGGAGTGACCACTCTCCGCTGAACATCGACGACTCCTCCGTAGAGATCGTTAAGAGCACCAAATTTCTTGGTGTTCACCTGGCGGAGAATCTCACCTGGTCCCTCAACACCAGCTCCATAGCAAAGAAGGCCCAGCAGCGTCTCTACTTTCTGCGAAGGCTGAGAGAAGTCCATCTCCCACCCCCCATCCTCACCACATTCTACAGAGGTTGTATTGAGAGCATCCCGAGCAGCTGCATCACTGCCTGGTTCGGGAATTGCACCGTCTTGGATCACAAGACCCTGCAGCGGATAGTGAGGTCAGCTGAGAAGATCATCGGGGTCTCTCTTCCCACTATCACAGATATTTACACTATATGCTGCACCCATAAAGCCAACAACATTGTGAAAGACCCCACATACCCCTCATACAAACTCTTCTCCCTCCTGCCATCTGGCAAAAGGTACCGAACCAGACTGTGCAACAGTTTCTTTCCCCAAGCCATCAGACTCCTTAATGCCCAGAGACTAGGCAAACATCTACATAATTTATTATTATATTGTCATTTTTCCTCAACTGTGCCTATTGTCTTGATTGTTATTAATTGAACTGCCCTGCACTGTTTTGTGCACTTTATGTAGTCCTGTGTAGGTCTGTAGTCCAGTGTAGTTTTTGTGTTGTCTCACTTAGTCTAGTGTAGTTTTGTGTTGTTTCATGTAGCACCAGGGTCCAGGAGGAATGTTGTTTCGTTTTTACTGTGTATTGTACCAGCAGTTTATGGTCAAAATGACAATAAAAAGCGACTTGACTTGATTTGACTAAATTGGACTGTGGGAGAAGCCAGAGAGTGGTAATAGAGGGTTGTTTCTCTGTCTGGAAGTCTGTGACTAGTGGTGTGCCACAGGGACCGATGCTGGGTCCTTTGTTGTTTGTTATCTATATCAATGATCTGGATAATAATGTGATTAACTGGATCAGTAAATTTGCAGATGACGCCAAGAGTTGGGGAACAGTGGACAGTGAGGAAGGTTATCATGGTTTGGCGAGGGATCTGCACCAGCTGGAAAAATGGGTTGAAAATAGCAGATGGTATTTAATACAAACAAGTGTGAGGTTTTGCACTTCGGTAGGACCAACTAGAGTAGGTCTTACACAGTGAAAAGTAGGGCACTGAGTAGTGTGACAACAGATTTGTGAAAACAGATACATAACTTGCTGAAACTTCAACCATTTTGCTGATTAAAGCAATGAGGGAGATTGAAGCATCAACATGGAACATAGAATAGTGTGCCGACCCTGAAAACCTGCCTCCTATATAACCCCCCACCTTAAATTCCTCCATATACATGTCTAGTAGTCTCTTAAACTTCACTAGTGCATCTGCCTCCACCACTGATTCCTCCATTCCATGCACCAACCACTCTCTGAGTAAAAAACCTTCCTCTAATATCCTCCTTGAACTTCCCACCCCTTACCTTAAAGCCATGTCCTCTTGTATTGAGCAGTGGTGCCCTGGGGAAGAGGCGCTGGCTATCCACTCTATCTATTCCTCTTATTATCTTGTACACCTCTATCATGTCTCCTCTCATCCTCCTTCTCTCCAAAGAGTAAAACCCTAGCTCCCTTAATCTCTGATCATAATGCATACTCTCTAAACCAGGCAGCATCCTGGTAAATCTCCTCTGTACCCTTTCCAATGCTTCCACATCCTTCCTATAGTGAGGCGATCAGAATTGGACACAGTACTCCAAGTGTGGCCTCACCAGAGTTTTATAGAGCTGCATCATTACATCGCGACTCTTAAACCCTGTCCCTCGACTTATGAAAGCTAACAGCCCATAAGCTTTCTTAACTACCCTATCTACCTGTGAGGCAACTTTCAGGGATCTGTGGACATGTACCCCCAGATCCCTCTCCTCCTCCACACTACCAAGTATCCTGCCATTTACTTTGTACTCTGCCTTGGAGTTTGTCCTTCCAAAGTGTACCACCTCACACTTCTCCGAGTTGAACTCCATCTGCCACTTCTCAGCCCACTTCTGCATCCTATCAGTGTCTCTATCAAGGTGAGTGCAGAGGGTGAGTGCTGTTTGTCTGTCTTTTGATGGTTCTGCTACGGAGAGGAAAAGGTCTGCCATTGGGTCCGGAGAGTGCTGCCCAGGTCTTCTGTGTTTTGAATATGGACTTGGACTATAGACTTTTTTCAGTCTTATAGATTTTTAAATTCTGTGTTTTTCACCTGATTTTTCGTGTTTTTTTTGTGCAGAGAGGGAGATTTGGGGGTCGATGTGCCTGTTCTATTTTGTTGATTTTTTTTGTGATTTTTTTTTGTGTGGGAGGAGGGATTTGGGGGTCGATGTGCCTGTTCCACTTTTGTTCGTTTTTTTTGTGCAGGGAGGGGAGATTTTGGAGGTTGATCCTGCTGCCTTTCTTTTCTTTCTTGGTTTCATGTCCACTCGGATAAGAAGGATTTCAAGTTGTGTACTTTGATAATAAATTAAACTTTGAACCTTTGAAAGTGGTGTCATGGATAGATAGGGTCGCAAAGAAAAACTTTTGGCACATTGGGCATTATAAATCTTGAGTACAGAAGATGGAATGTTATGCTGAAGTTGTGTAAGATGCTGGGGAGCTCTAATTTGGAGTACTGTGTGCAGTTTTGGTCACCTATCTACAGGAAAGATGTAAACAAGGTTGAAAGAGTTCAGAGAATATTTACAAGGATGTTGCCGTGTCCGGAGGACCTGAGTTATAAGGAAAGTTTCTTATTCCCTAGAATGTAGAAGATTGAGGGGAGATTTGATAGAGATATACAAAATTATGAGGGGCATAGATAAAATAAATGCAAGCAGGCATTTTCCACTGAGGTTGCGTGGAACTACAACCAAAGATCATGGGTTTGGGGTGAAAGGTGAAACGTTTAAGGGGGACATGAGGGGAAACGTCTTCACTCAGAGGGTTGTAAGAGTGTGGAATGAGCTGGCAGTGCAAGTGGTGGATGTGAGCTTGATTTCAATGTTTAAGAGGAGTTTGGATAGGTACATGTTTGGATAGTAGGGATGTGGAGGGCTATGGTCCCAGTGCAGGTTAAAATGGTTTTGGCATGAACTCGACGGGCCAAAGGACGTGTTTCTGTGCTGTATTTCTCTATGACTCTACGACTGAGCAGACAGGAGAAATTGAAAACTACCTTTTCCAGAATAACCTTCTGGAATGAGCTACAGGGCTACGAAAACAAAAACTTCACACTATCTTAAAAGTTTCTTCCCCCAGCAGTCAATCTGATCAACCATTCCAGTTACCACCCCGCCCCCCTTTATCCCATTCACTGCACTGCACTGTAAACAATTTTAAACCCCCTTTTATAATACAGTTTACATTGTTAATACATGCTGGTATTTATGCACATTTTATTCCATATCCATACTTTAAACTCTAACTTTATTTTTATATAATTCTTTATTCTTTATAATTGTTGAATTGTTATTCTTTCGTTTCATGTCGTGCCAACACACCAAGTAAATTCCTAATATGGTGAGTAACGCTGATCCCTGAACATGAATCTATATTCTGCATTCTGTTTTTTTTTTACTACCTTGATGTATTTATGCATGGCTTGCAAAACAATATCTTTTCTCTGTATCTCTGGACATGTGACAATAATAGACATCCCGTTAGACACCTTTGCCATAACCTCCTGATAGCTGTTTCAGTGCAAGTCTCCCTTAACAGTGAAATAACACATGACTGAAGGCCTGGTCACAGTGGAACTAGAAGGGACTGCAGAGCAGAAATGCATCAGAGCTGCCCGCCAAGTGTGGCCACACATTGCAGTGCCAGTGGCATACCCACAATGCTCAACAGAACAACACAGAACAGAAGCAAAAAAACAACAAGAGCAAATCAAGGCCCATACCTCCCTCCCACCCACATACATCACACCATCATATACAGAAAGGTTCTGGAAAAGGGCCAATAACATCAGGGTTAGTGTCTTGCTCATGGACTGTTTGTCCCAGTCCCATCAGGCTATGTAGCATCATGTCAGGAGTACCAGACTCAAAAACAGTTACTTCCCCCAAACAGTAAGGCTGAGCAATATCTCCCCCTACTAACCCACTACTCCATACCCCCAACGACCACGACTTTATTATTTCCTGTCAGTCAGCTTATGGACATACAATCAGTCTATGTACAGTATGTATTTATATCTATTGTGTTTTTATTATTATTATTATTGTGTTTATCTTATTGTGCTTTTTTGTGCTGCATTGGATCCAGACTAACAATGATTTCATTCTGTTTTGCACCTGTGTACTGGAAATGACGTTAAACGATCTTGAATTTTGAATCTTTAGTTTCTTGTGCCAAGGATACTTACCCATTTGGAAAATATGCCAGTCCCACATTAGCTTCACTGTGTATTTGAAGTGAAGATTATTCTTGGAATCAGTTGTCCTCAGCTACATGGGATTCACAATGAACGGAAACTCAACTAACTGCAAATGCTGGAAGCTGGATCATCAAGAAACCTGCTGGAGGAACACAGTGGGTCGAGCAGCATCTGTGGGAAGAAAGGAATAGTTGACGTTTAGGGTCAAGACTCTGCCACGGGAAAATGCTTAAACACAAGAGATTCTGCAGATGCTAGATGTCTTGATCAACATACACAAAATGTTGGAGGAACTCAGCAGGTCAGGCCCCATCTGTGGAGGGGAATAAACAGTCAACATTTTCGACCAAGACACTTTTTCGGGATCTTTGATCAGGGCAATGATCGTGTTTGAATTTGATTAGGCATAAAACATCAGAATGTAGGGTTTATGCTAGAAATGTACACAAGCTAGGTTGTAGCACATCATACTGTTCTGGTCTCCACATTGCAGTAAAGATAGAATTGTGCTTAAGAGCTTGCAAAGTTCAAAGTTCAAAGCCAAAAAGCAAACATATTACCAAAAGTGCTTATATGTCATCATTTACTGCTCCGAGACTCATTTTCTTGCAGGCATTCACAGCAAATACAAAGGAACACAATCATTGCAGAACTGCACACAAAGATGGACAAACAACCCATATGCAAAAGACAACAAATTGTACAAGTACAAAAAGTGAAAACAGAATAATAATAATAAATATATGATAAAGGCTGGGAATATGAGTTGTAGTGTCTTTGAAAGCAAGTCCATAGATTGTGGAATCAGTTCAGTGAAGTTATCAACTCTGGTTCAAGAGCCTGATGGCTGAGGGATAATAAGTGTTCCTGAAGTTGGTGGTGTGGGACCTGTACCTCCTTCCTGATGGCAACAACAAGAAGAAGGCATGGCCTTGTTGGGGGTCCTTGATAATGGACGCTGTGTGGCATACTCCATGTAGATGTGCTCAATGGTGGGGATGGCTTTATCTGTGTTGGACTGGGCTGTGTCCATGACTTTTTGTCGGCTTTTTTGTGGACAATATTTATGAAAATGCTGCCAGAACCACTCTCCTGTAACCACGTGTCCACGAGTGTTCCCTCCAAGTGTTTGACTGTACAGCCACATCATAAAAGACACACAGGTTGTTAGGTTAATTGGTCATTGTGAATTGCCCCAAGTGTGTGTGTGTGTGTGTGTGTGTGTGTGTTGGGTAGAATCTGGGGTGGAGTATATAGGAGGAACAAAACCTAAAGTCAGAGTAGAATTAGTGTAACTGGTGATGGGGTTGGGTTACTAGTGTACACAGAATCTGTGAGCCAATCAGTCTATTTCTATACCGTCTCTCTCTCTGACTCAACACTCTTTGAGTGATGCTGACCTGGGAGCTATTGTTTAAAGGAAGGAGGAATACCCCTTGCCTCAACTCCGCTATGGATGGTCTGAAGCCCAGCTGCGAAAAGAGAAGGGTCAGACGTGGGGCTAGCAACCCCATCCCCTAAAACCCAGAGCTACAGAAACAGCAACAGAAGCCCCAAAGACCTCATCCCCGAGAAACGAAGGATCTTCAGAAATGGGCTTCACCTGGGATAACTTGACCGACTGGCCCTTGGCAGAGGACTCTGGCAAGCTGCTGTCAGGAGCCTATCCCCCAGTAGGGTGATCATCTTGAGAGGAAGAGAAGAAGAAGAACAACCCTCCCCTCACCGCCCCAGTAAAGCAGCCAGCATAATCAAAGTCCCCACCCACCACAGCCATTCTCTCTTCTCCCCTTTGCCAAGTAGAAGATATAGAACCCTGAAAGCATGAACCACCAGTCTTAAGGACAGTTTGTACCCTACTATTATGACACCTCTTAAACGCAGTAGTTTCCTTGTGGGGTGGAGGTATGTCTCTACCTAAGGAGGTGTAAGGCACCCCTTCCCTCTGCTAGCCTGCAGGTCACCCTCGGGCAAGGTATAGCACCTGCTCAGCCCCCAGCATCAGGGTCACATGAAGCCATGGGAGCAGGTGGTCGTATGAGCAGCTGGTGCACATCACAAGCCCTGGTTATGCGACCACTGACGCAGGAAAACACTGAAGAGTATTGATATGGCTGGGGTCACCTGTCTTGTAAAGACACTGCTCAGAACAAGGCAATGGCAAAACCACTTCTGTAGAAACATTTGCCAAGAACAGTCACGGTCAAGACCATGATGGCCCGTGTCAAACAACACTGCACTTAACCATGATGATATATTAAGGCGGATTCTAGACCTCACAATCTACCTTGTTATTATTTTGCACCTTATTATTTACCTGCACAGGAGTTCTGCTGTAGTGGTTACATTTTGTTCTCCATACTGTAATCGTTTTAACTTGTTCTGCCTTGATGCACTGTGTAATGATCTGAACTGTATGAGCAGCTTGCAAGGAGAGCTTTTCACCGCATCTTGCTATAAATTTACTTTGACTTTGCTTGGTACATGTGACAGCTATAGGAAGGGTGTGGAGGAGAGTGGTAAGGAGATCTGAGAGGGTACTGCCTGGTTCAGAGAGTATGTCTTTTGAAGATAGGCTGAGCAAGATAGGACTTTGGAGTGAAGGAGGATGAGAGGTGACTTGATAGAGGTATACAAGATGATAAGAGGCATAAATTGAGTTGACAGTCAGAGACTTTCCCCGAGGCCGAAAATGGCTAATGCAAAGGGGCATAATTTTACGATGATCGGAGGAAAGTATTGGGCAGGGTGTCAGACGTGTGCTTTCTCACAGAGAGTCGTCAAAGAATTCAAAGATCAAAATAAGGTTTATTATCAAACTATGTACATATGTCACCATATACAACAGTGAGATTCATTTTCTTCTGGGCATTCGCAGGAAACACAAAACAACACAAAAGAATAAATGAAAAACCGCACATGAGCAAAAATAGACAAACAACCAATGTGCAAAAGATGACACCGAGGGTTGTGGGAGTGTGGAACAAGCTGCCAATGCTAGTGGTGCATGCAAGCTCGATTTCAACATGTAGGAGAAGTTTGGATAGGTACATGGACGGTAGGGGTATGGAGAGCTATCGTCTGGGTGCAGGTCGCTGGGAGTAAGCAGTTTAGATGGTTCAGCATGGACTAGATGGGCCGAAGAGCCTGCTGCTGTGCTGTACTTTTCTATGCGTCTGCGGCTCTATGACAAACAGTGTAAATAAGAAGTGAGAATAACTAAATAAATAATATTGAAAACGTAAGTTGTAGAGTCCTTAAAAGTGAGTCCATAGGTTGTGGAATCAGCTCAGCCATTCCCTGCCATGGTTCCCCACCTCAAGCTCCCATTAGAGGGGAAAGAACAGCATCCAAATCACTTACTGTTTAACTTAAATCTTCCTGCCTCTCATCTCAATGCCCAACAATATATGGTTTACAGGCTTTTAATTCAAAGTGACTTAATCCAATTTTTACAACATAACATTTCCTATTTCACTGTGTTATTTATGCTTCTTAATTTGAATGACTGGATAATACATTTTTTTATTGCAAAAATTGACTTTGAATTATCTCAAATAGATTACATATCCATTAGTTTTATTAGCATTCCAATGGTTATTGGCCTATTCATCATGAAGTTGTAATGAAGTAATAAAGAGTTTGCAGTTATGGAGGACCTCAGAATGGCCCAAGGCTTTTTACAGCCAATGGTTTAGTTTCATAGTACAGACATAATTGTTAAATAGAGCAATTTGCTATTGTCTGCTTTGAAGACAATAGAATTCCATGACATGGAAAGAAAAATAACCAAGGGACAGAAGAGAAGATGCTGGAATCTAGTATAACCCAAACAATCTGCTGGAGGAATTCAATGGGTTGAGTAGCATCTGCATGAGTGGTGGAAGTGGGCTTGTAGACAAATTGGTTTAAAACTCTGTAACGCAGGAGTTCCCAATGTTTTTAATGCCGTGGAGCCTTAACATAAACCAAGATTTCTGTGGACTCCAGGTTGGGAACCTCGCTGTAACGGGACTCAGTTACTGCTTACCTTGCTGAGTTTTGCCAGCAGATGATTGCGACTGATGAAGATGCCAATGCACAGGATCACAAGAGGCTGCAGAGTTTTGTAGACTCATCCAGATCCATTATGAGCACAACCCTCGCCACCTTTGAGGACATATTCAAAAGACAGTGCCTCAAGAAGGCAGTATCATTCATTACGGACCCTCAACATCCAAGACATTCCCCGTTCTCGTCACTACCGTTAGCGAAGGAGGTGAAGGAGCCTGAAGACCAACACTCAATGTTTTAGGAACAGCTTCTTTCCGTACACCATCAGATATCTGAATAGTCCATGAACCCATGAACACTTCTCCTCGTTTGCATCTTAGTTTGGTAACTTATGGTGATTTTTCTGCCTTGTATTATACTGCTGCCACAAAACAACAAATGTCAATTCTGATTCAGTTCAGAGATTACAGTACACTTGAAGTCCAAACTTGGGCATTACTAAGTTCAAAGGTCAAAGTGCACTTATTATCAAATTATGTATTCATTATACAACCCTGTGATTTGTCTCCTTACAGTCAGCCTCTAAACAAAGAAACCCAGAAGAACCCATTAAAGTAGAGAGAGTACAGAGAAGGTTTACTAGAATGTTACCTGGGTTTCATCATCTAAGTTACAGAGAAAGGTTGAACAAGTTGGGTCTTTATTCTTTGGAACATAGAAGGTTGAGGGGGGACTTGATAGAGGTATTTAAAATTATGAGAGGGATAGATAGAGTTGACATAGACAGGCTTTTTCCATTGAGAGTGGGGGACATTCAAACCAGAGGACATGAGTTCACAGTTAAAGGGCAAAAGTTTAGGGGTAACATGAGGGGGAACTTCTTTACTCAGAGAGTGGTAGTTGTGTGGAACGAGCTTCCAGCAGAAGTGGTTGAGGTAGGTTCGATGTTGTCATTTAAAGTTAAACTGGATTGATATATGGACAGGAAAGGAATGGAGGGTTATGGGCCGAGTGCAGGTCGGTGGGACTAGGTGAGAGTAAGAGCTCGGCACAGACTAGAAGGGCCGAGATGGCCTGTTTCCGTGCTGTAATTGTTATATGGTTATACGGTTATATTAAAAAAAGAAGACAGTCAAACACCCTATACCAAACCATGCAAGCAATAAATGGCTATTGTAGCAGAAGACCACAGACATACAGGAAGTACCTAATTATGTGGCTACTGAGCGTATAGTGAATTAGAATCAGAATCAGGCTTATTATCATAGTCATAGTCATACTTTATTGATCCCGGGGGAAATTGGTTTTCGTTACAGTTGCACCATAAAAAATTAAATAGTAATAAAACCATAAATAGTTAAACAGTAATATGTAAATTATTCCAGGAAATAAGTCCAGGACCAGCCTATTGGCTCAGGATGTCTGACCCTCCAAGGGAGGAGTTGTAAAGTTTGATGGCCACAGGCAGGAATGACTTCCTATGACGCTCTGTGCTGCATCTCGGTGGAATGAGTATCTGGCTGAATGTACTCCTGTGCCCAACCAGTACATTATGTAGTGGATGGAAGACATTGTCCAAGATGGCATGCAACTTGGACAGCATCCTCTTTTCAGACACCACCGTCAGAGAGTCCAGTTCCATCCCCACAACATCACTGGCCTTACGAAGGAGTTTGTTGATTCTGTTGGCGTCTGCTACCCTCAGCCTGCTGCCCCAGCACACAACAGTATGTTGTGAATTTTTTTATTTTGTGGCAGCAGTACAGTGCAAGACACAAAGCAAAATACTATAATGTAAGTTGCAATAGATAAATAATGCAAAAAGAGAGCAGAATAGGTACAGTTCATGGGTTGATAGACTGTTCAGCAATCTGTTGGCTGCGGAGAAGAAGCCGTCCCTGAAACTTTGAGTGCGTGTCAATCAGGCTCTTGTACCTCCTCCCTGATAATGGTAGTGACAAGGTAGCATGTCCTGGATGGTGAGGGTCCTTAATGATGGATTTGAGGCAATGCATTTTGAAAATGTCCTCAAAGTTGGGGAGGCTTGGGTCCGTGATGGAGCTGGCTGAGTTTATAACTCTCCGCAGCCTCCAGTGATCCTGTGCATTGGAGCCTCCATTCCAGATGACAATGTGACCAGTCAGAATGCTCTCCAGGGTACACCTGCAGAACTTTGCTTGAGCCTTTGCTGACATACTGAATCTCCTCAGACTCTCCATGAAGAATTGCTGCTGGTGGGCCTTCTTCGTGATTGCATCAATATGCTAGATGATCGCAAATTGAGGTTAATCACAAGTCAATTATAACTATGAAATTTAGCTGCTCTATAGTCTCTCACAACTTCTTTACACCACCCTCTACATTTCTCTAATTCACTTTGTATTATTTTATCTAACTGATTGGTATTGGCAATCGGTTTACCAGAGTCACTTTTACCAAAATACAGTAAATGAAGAAATAGCAGATTTGGGAATCTAGACATGGGTGTTAATCAAAGCAGGATTCTCTTGAAGCACAACATTTCCATACTGGTTAGGTTAGACACTGGGTAGCGTCAACTTCCAGACCAGAAACTCAAAGCTTCTCTCTAAGTCATACCACACCCCCACCCCCTACTTTGGAATACTTGAGGTTTATCACATGATGCTGTCTGGATTGGAAGGCATGAGATATAAGGAGAGGTTGGATTTATCATTATTATCATTATGTGCTGTGTTGTATGACATTGGCGATCATGGTCTATTGACTGTGATTGTTCTTGTTCTTGGCAAACTTTTCTACAGAAGTTGTTTGCTATTGCCTTCTTCTGGTCAGTATCTTTACAAGACGGGTAACCCCAGCCATTGTCAATACTCTTCAGAGGTTGTCTTCCTGGCATCGATTATCGCATAACCAGGACTTGTGATATGCACCAGCTGCTCATATGACTATCCACCACCTGGTCTCATGGCTTCACATGACCCTGATCAGGGGAGGGGGGCTCAGCAGATGCTACACCTTGCCCAAGGGTGACCTGCAGATGAGCAGAGGGAAGGTGAGAGACATATATCCACCCCACCACCATGGAGGTTGGATTGCTTTTGATAGATTAGTAAAGGTAAATTGGCTTATCATTTTCAAATGTATTAAAGTGAAGTGAAAAACTTTGTTTTGCTTGTCCTCCCTACAGATCATTGCAAGATATCAGTACGCTGAGTGGACTGATTGGAGTATAATGTTACAATTACTGAGAAAGTGCTGTGTACACACGTACACAATAAGGTGCAGGGGCCATGATGAGGTAGATAGGAAATCAAGAGTCTTTCTTACTGTTGTTGTTCTATTTCACGCCTTGTGACACATTGGGTGGAATTTTTTGCTGTTTCCTTAGCATTTGTCTATTTTTCTTTACGACGCAGAGTCGCCAGCTCAACGCTCAACCCAGCATGAATGGAAAGCATACAAAGGGCCAGCTGGGCCATTCACCTCGAGGGCCAGCTGGACCATTCACCTCGAGGGCCAGCTGGGCCATTCACCTCGAGGGCCAGCTGGACCATTCACCTCGAGGGCCAGCTGGGCCATTCACCTCGAGGGCCAGCTGGGCCATTCACCTCGAGGGCCAGTTGGACCATTCACCTCGAGGGCCAGCTGGGCCATTCACCTCGAGGGCCAGCTGAACCATTCACCTCGAGGGCCAGTACTGATGCCACTGCACCACTGTCTAGCCCATTTTATTGCACATGGTTATAAAGAGCTGAATAGATTATAAATAGCTGAACCACAGGCATAGTTCTTTGCTGGGCAGTTCCAAAACGAGGAAGGTTGATCTAACAGCATAATTGAAATGAGAAAAATTGAATAATATGGAAGATATTCTGGTTTAAGATGGCTTTTTTATGGGTTCATTTGGGTTAGAATGATGTTAGAATTTCTGTTAGAAGATGAATCTCAATGTTGTACAATGTGTACATACTTTAATAGTAAATATACTTTGAAGTTGAGTGTTCTTTGTTTTTCCCTTGTCTGATCTCAATGCACTGTCCTATAAAATAATCTGTATGAAAGGCATGCAAAGCAATGCTTCACTTTGTACTCTTGGGACATGAGATGATAATAAACCAGCTACCAATTACCCATTTCCACCAGTGTTGGCAGCCAGTAAAAACAGCAGGATTCAGGATGGGAATCAGGAAGTGTGCCGTGACAGAAACTGAAACTCCCTCTCAGTGGGCTTTGGCTTTGAGCCCATTCCACGTGTGAAAACAAAGGTGCGTGCACTTTCATTTTTTGTTTATTTAGAGCGAGGCCCTTCCTGCCCAACACCACCCAATTACACCAGTGTGACCCTTTAACCTACAAACCGCACTATTTTTGCTCTCTCTTTACACCACTTGGGACCAGCACATTTTGGCCCAATTAAGCAGTTGCCCCAGTTAGCCGAATTACATGGAAATAGTTAACAAGGTATAAAAAACACGAACTACCTTTTAACTAACTAATAAATTACGTACAGATCAAATTAGAGCACTACCAATACTACATCAGCACTATAGAACTGTATTAGTTGCTAAAAATTATTAACAGAGCTGCCGTGTTTTTTTGATTGACTGTAAATGAACAAAATCAGTGCAGCTATCTAGTGCAGGAAATAGACTGCCCTCATACAATGCTTTTGATGATTGCATCCTCCAAATCTTCATTTTTTAATTGTTGATACCTTCAACTTCTTCACAGTTCCTAACTTTTCGTAGTGAAATTGTTTCCTTTTCACTCATAGCCATTCCTGACATCTCCAAGCCTGGATGCTTAAAACTGCAGTGAGAAAAAAACAGTTCTGAATTGTCTTACTGCTTATTTCTCACCAACTATCAGTGACAAACATCACTGCTTTTTGAACAAAAATACACAGAATTGATGCTACTTAAAAACTGTTTGCTCCAAACACGGTGTAGTGTCTGATGGCCACACAAGAAGGTGATTGACACTGGTTAGAAACTTCAGCAAAGGTCTCCTGTCCCAATTAAGTGGCTTAGTACCCTAAATAAACAAAGGGAATCCCAGCTATTTTCTCGATTAGCTTTTGCTCTTTAAGAATTGTCTCAAGTAAGCAGCTGCCCTCATTAACTGATGGCCCAGATAGATAGCTAGGTAGATACTTTATTGACCCCAAAGGAAATTACAGTGTCACGGTAGCATTACAAGTACTCAGATATACAAATATTAGAAGAGAAGTAAGAAAGAATAAAAGTTATCTCAAACAGTCTAACAGAAGGGGCTCATCACTTCCCCGGCTACAGGTTGACTCATTATAGAACCTAATGGCCAAGGGTAAGAATGACCTCATATAGCGCTCTTTGGAGCAGTGCAGTTGTCTTAGTCTATTACTGAAACTGCTCCTCTGTTCAGCCAATGCGGCATGCAGAGGGTGAGAAACATTGTCCAGAATTGCCAGGATTTTCTAAAGGGTCATTTGTTCTACCACAGCCTCCAGTGTGTCCAGTTTGACTCCTATAACAGAGCCAGCCTTTCTAATCAGTTTATTGAGCCTATTGGCATCACCTGTGATGGTGCCATTGCCCCAGCACCCCACCCCGTAGAAGATTGTACTGGCGACAACAGACTGGTAGGACATGAGTCCTGCATACTCCAAAGGACCTTGGTCTCCTCAGGAAGTAAAGGCGACTCTGGCCCTTCTTGTACACAGCCTCTGTGTTGGTGATCCACTCAGCTCTGTCATCCAGGTGCATCCCCAGGTATTTATAGGTCCTCACCATATCCACGTCTTCACCAACAGTAATAACAGGGAGCAGTGTAGGCTTGGTCTTCCTAAAGTCCACCACCATCTCCTTTGTCTTACTGATGTTGAGCTAAAGATGGTTTAGCTTGCAGCATTTGACAAAATCCTCCACCAGGGCCCTGTATTCATCCTCCCATCCTCCTTTCTTACACCCAACTATCGACCAATTAACTGGAATCCACTGCATTTATTTATTTATCTATTACTGTCATTTATATAATTATATTTTTATTTATAGAAGAGCAGCATAGTAGCATAGTGCCTTACAGTACCAGCAACCTAGGATCAATTCTTATCACTGCCTGGAAGGAGTTTGTATGTGCTGCCCGTGACAGTGTGGGCTTCCTTTGGGTGCTCCCGTTTCCTCTCACAGTCTAAATTCCTACCAGTGAGTAGGCTAATTGGTCATTGTAAATTGTCTGATCATTAGGCTAGGGTTAAATCGGGGTTTGCTGGGCAGTGCGGCTCGAAGGGTCAGAAGAACTTGTTTTCTGCTGTATCTCAATGACTGAATAAAAAAGTAAATAAATACATTCTGTATGTATTATTTGTTGCCACAAATCAACAAATTTTAAAATATATGCCAGTGAGTGATATTAAACCTGATTTTGTAGCTGTACATTCTTGGAATGTGGGAGGAAACTGAAACCCGTGCAGTCACTGGGAGAATGCAGAACACTTTACAGACAATGGCAGGAATTTGACCCAGTTCACTGGTGCTGTAGTGGTGATATGCTAACCGCTACACCACAGTATTTTGTTAGATAAGGTTGTCAGCAGTTACTTAGCCGTGATCTAACTCAATGAGTGATCACTCTTGTATAGAATCCCACACCACATCGAAAACTTCTTGACTGTGGACCAGCAAGTTTAGCTTCAATTCTAATTTTGGCCTCTATCTGTGCTGCAAATTTCTATAATTATGTATTTCATTCTCTAAACAGTTACTCTCCAGGTTACAGTAGACATCAAGTTTAAGTTGATTGTCACCTGCCTGTACATATATACAACCAAACGAAACAATGTTCTTCCAGACCACGGTGCACGGTGCAGAAAATAATGGGCTCAACTCAATGCATATATCACTCAGCATATAAAACAAAATATTACCACAAATAAATTAATAAAATAAATGTCAAAGTACATGTAGTGTACAACATAGGTAAACATTAAACAGTAAATTAGACAGTAAACCCTTGCTATCCTAGTGATGAGATCTTGGTGGGGACAGGGTATTCACAGCATGAGCTAAGAAGCTGTTACCCAGTGCAGGAATCCTAATCCTAAAGCTCCTAGATCTGTTCCTGTGAACTTGGAAAAACAGGAAGTGCCTACAGCTCTGTGGCTGGTTAATCCATCCTGCCAGTTTTCCAAACACTCGTTCATCGGTATAGACAACATAAGATGCGTCTTCGTAGGCTAGAAGATTCAGCTTGTCACCAAACATTCCACAGATATACTATTATAAGTGTCCTGCATCATGGTCTACTATGGCAATTTGAATGTACAGGAACATTGAATAGCTGCAGAAAATAATGGGCTGAACCCAATGCATCCCAGATACATCCCTTCCCCACAATTGGTAGTATCTGGAGGAGGTGCTTCCTCAAGATGGCAGCATCCATCATCCAGGGAATGTCCTCTTCTCACAGCTCCCATTGGGCAGGGATTATAGAAGTCTGAAGTCCCATACTACCAGACTCAAGAATGACTACTTCCATAAGACCATAAGACAAAGGAGTAGAAATCGGCCATTCGGCCCATCGAGTCTGCTCTGCCATTTTATCATGAGCAGATCCATTCTCCCATTTAGTTCCACTCCCTCACCTTCTCACCATAACCTTTGATGCCCTGGCTACTTAGATACCTGTCAATCTCTGCCTTAAATACACCCAATGACTTGGCCTCCACTGCTGCCCGTGGCAACAAATTCCATAGATTCACCACCCTCTGACTAAAAAAATTTCTTCGCATTTCTGTTCTGAATGGGCGCCCTTCAATCCTTAAGTCATGCCCTCTCGTACTAGACTCCCCCATCATGGGAAACAACTTTGCCACATCCACTCTGTCCATGCCTTTCAACATTTGAAATGTCTCTGTGAGGTCTCCCCTCATTCTTCTAATATTCCCTTCAACATTATGTTCTTGAACTAACTGGCAAAACCCAATCACTGCAGTTTAGCAACATAATTACCTCTTTGCTCACTTTACCCTAAAATGGATTTTGTTTTTGTTAGTCTAATTGTGTTTTCTCGTAAGTTTGTGTATTCAGAGTGCTGCTTATTTGATATTGCTGAAAGTAAGTTTTTTTATTGCATCTGTGCACACATGCACAGAGGACACAGTTTTAAGGTGCTTGGAAGTCAGTACAGAGGAGATGTCAGGGGTAAGTTTTTTATGCAGAGAGTGCTGAGTGCGTGGAATGGGCTGGGTACGATGATGGTAGTGACAGTGGTGGAGGCGGATACGGTAGGGTCTTTTAAGAGACTCCTGGATAGGCACATGGAGCTCAGAAAAGTAGAGGGCTATGGGCAATCCTAGTTAATTTCTAAAGTAAGTACATGTTCGGCACAGCATTATGAGCTGAAGGGCCTGTATTGTGCTGTAGGTTTTCTATGTTTTGACCTATGTCTACCTTTGAAACTTTGCTGGAAGAGACTTCAGCCTTTGATAGTAGTGACATCACTTGAGTTGAATGTGTTGCTCTCCAGAGGGGTTGTCTATTCATGGGTTCTCAGGTAGCTGTAGAGGCCAATCCAGGATCCGCATAACTGGGATGTTAGGCTGGATTCTCTTAATGGAGATTTTGCTTTATGTGGTGAGCCTGACGCATGGGCTGCCATTATAGAGTACTTGACAGATCAGGGCCAGGGTCCAGTGGCACGGATTTCAAGACAACTGGGGAGCCTTCACCGCAGCCTTCCTCCACCTCCAGTGCTGTTGTGATGTGTCATCATCTTCCCCCAGCTCCACCATTGAGATCTTGGTTGGATCACTCTTTGTATGGAACCTCCCCCTTGACCCTTACCACCATGGGCAACCCTTGCAGGAGCTAAATTCCAGAGGGCATCACTCTCAGGATCAGAGAGATTCACGAGCCTCTCTACCATGACAAGGTGATGACTTCAGAGAAGTCAGCTTCTGCTACCATCATTGAAATAAGGTATTGTCATTGCTAAGTGAGGAACTCTGCTTCCAATCTTCTCTTCCATGTTGTACCTGAATCTCAGAAGTCATGCAGAATGTGTGGCTTCTAGCACATCGTTGACTGCAGCCACAAGTGACCACCCCTTACCCACATCAGTGACCCTCCAGCTTTGGTGACGTGTGCAGAGAGTCCAGTGGGGAGGGAGAAAATTAATAAGTGAATGGGATTTTTCCATGAACTAACATAGAACCAATGGGCAGAAATGAGCTCCTTTTAGTTGTAAAACAATATAGTGGTAGCATAGCGGTTAGCATAACGCTTTACAGCGCCAGCAATTGGTGTTCAATTCCCACTGCTGTCTTTAAGGAGTTTGTACATTCTCCCTGTGAGCTTCCTTCAAATGCTCTGGTTCCCTCCCTCATTCTGAAGACAAATGGTTATGGTTAGGGTTGGTAAGTTGTTGGCGCTGGAGCATGACAACACTTGCAGTCTAGCCTCAGTACATCTTTGAACTGGTCATTAATGCGAATGACACATTTCACTGTCTGTTTCAATGTACTTCTGACAAATAAAACTAATCTCGTTAGTCTCTCTAGCTATTGGTGGTCCCTGCAGTACTTCCATAAATTATATGTTGTCCCACTGGAAATATAATCCCATAAAATATATATTTATATTTTGTATTTTAGTTATTTTAGAGATATAGCACATAACAGGCCTGTCCGTGCCGCTCAGCAACCTATCTATTTAACCCCAGCCTGATGAAAGGACAATTTACAGTGACAAATTAACCTTCGAGCTGGTACACCTTTCGACTGCGGGAGGAAACTGGAGCATCCTGAGTAAACCCACATGGTGACGGAGAGACGCACAAACTTGTTTACAGACGACGGTGGAACTGAATTCCGAATTCCGACATCCCAAGCTGTAATCGTGTTATCGCAGTGCTCCTAGTTTATCCTACCAGCACTCTGATTAACTTCTCAGACCATTCTGACTGAAGTACAAAAATCTTTACTTTCTATCTAAAACAGCCCTGTGAAGTTTTGAAACGATTGTCAATAACACGTCTTCACCCACATTTCTATTATTGTCAATCATCTCAATTATCTGACAGAGTTTCAACAGAATAAATAAAGCCTTTTTCAGATGGATATCACATCATCTTCGATTACTCTCTTTTCACAATGTGATAGCACATCATAGTGGGTTTTTTTTGAGACTCCTCTCTGGTTAAAGTCTGGATCCCAGAGCCATCCTGCTGTGCTGTCTAATCCATACTCCATGTTGGATGCATCACCTTGGAGAAGATGTCACTATATATAGTTTGTTACTTGCATCATTACTTGGAACACCAACCAAAAATCACTAAAGAAGCAGATTAGCAGCTCTTTGTCACATTTCTACTTGCTGTGCATAATTTGACTGTTCACTCCCCAGGTCGCTGCAGTCGCTGCTCTGTAAAAGATGCTAGAAAATGCAGAGTTGATTTATTTATTTATTGATACACAGCACCTAATAGGTCCTCTGGCCCTTCAAGCCATGCTGTCCATCAATCCCCTGATTTCATCCTCACCAGATCATGAGATGATTTACAATGACCAATTAGCCTACCAAATGGTATGTTGTTGGACTGTGGGCGGAAACCGGAGCACCTGGAGGAAATCCACACGGTCAAGGGGTGAAAGTACAAACTCTTTACAACCCAGGTCACCTGTATTGTAAAGTGTTGTGCTCACCACTATGCTACCGTTCAGCCCCATAATGTGAACGCAGGCCCAGTTCATCATGGAAACCAGACACCCCACGATTGACTTCTAGCTGCCTTGGGAAAAGTAGCAGCCAGTATCCTCAAAGAAGGCACCAGAGAGACTGTGGATACAGGTATCTGGAGCAACACACAAAATGCTGGAGGAACTCAACACGTCATGTAGCATCTACGGATGGAAACAAACAGTCGATTTTTCAGGTTGGGACCCTTCAGCAGGGCTAGAAGGAAAGAGGAGAGGGAGCCAGGATGAAAGAGTAGGGGGAAGGGGAGGAGAAGTCATAAACACAAGAGATTCTGCAGATGCTGGAAATCCAAAACAACAGTAAGGTTCCCCATGCAAGGGGAACTTCTCCTTCAGAAGTAAGGAGGCATGGGATCCAAGGAGACCTTGCTTTGTAGATCCAGAATTGGCTTGCCCACAGAAGGCAAAGGGTAGTTGTAGATGGTTCATATTCTGCATAGAGGTCAGTGACCAGTGGTGTTCTGCAGGGATTCGTTCTGGGACCCCTTCTCTTTGTGATTTTTATAAATGACCTGGATGAAGAAGTAGAGAGTGGGTTAGTAAGTTTGCTGATGACACAAAGGTTGGGGGTGTTGTGGATAGTCTGGAGGGTTGTCAGAGGTTACAGCGGGACATCAAAAGGATGCAGAACTGGGCTGAGAAGTGGCAGATGGACTTCAACCCAGATAAGTTAGAAGTAGTTCATTTTGGTGGGTCCAATTTGAAGACAGAATATAATATAAATGGTAAGGCTCTTGGCAGTGTGGAGGATCAGAGGGATCTTGGGGTCCATGTCAATAGGACACTCAAAGCTGCTGCACAGGTTGACAGTGTGGTTAAGAAGGCGTATGGTGTGTTGGCATTCATCAACTGCGGGACTGAGTTCAAGAGCCGTGAGGTAACGTTACAGCTATATAAGACCTTGGTCAGACCCCACTTGGAGTACTGTGTTCAGTTCTGGTCACCTCACTACAGGAAGGATGTGGATACTATAGAGAGAGTGCAGAGGAGATTTACAAGGATGTTGCCTGGATTGGAGGGTGTACCTTATGAGAGTAGGTTGAGTGAACTAGGCCTTTTCTCCTTGGAGCGATGGAGGATGACAGTTGACCAGATAGAGGTGTATAAGATGATGAGGGGCATTGATCTTGTGGATAGCCAGAGGCTTTTTCCCAGGGCTGAAATGGCTAACACGAGGGGGCATAGATTTAAGGTGTTTGGAAATAGGTACCGAGGGGATGTCAGGGATAAATTTTTCATGCTGAGAGTGGTGGGTGTGTGGAATGCACTGCCAGTGGCGGTGGTGAACATAGAACATAAAACATAGAATAGTACAGCACAGTATAGGCCCTTTGGCCCACAATGTTGTGCCAACCCTCAAACCCTGGCTCCCATATAAGCCCCCACCATAGATTCCTCATATACCTGTCTAGTAGTCTCTTAAACTTCACTAGTGTATCTGCCTCCACCACTGACTCAGGCAGTGCATTCCACGCACCAACCACTCTCTGAGTAAAAAACCTTCCTCTAATATCCCCCTTGAACTTCCCACCCGTTACCTTAAAGCCATGTCCTCTTGTGTTGAGCAGTGGTGCCCTGGGGAAGAGGTGCTGGCTATCCACTCTATCTATTCCTGTTATTATCTTGTACACCTCTATCATGTCTCCTCTCATCCTCCTTCTCTCCAAAGAGTAAATAAAGCCCTAGCTCCCGTAATCTCTGATCATAATGCATACTTTCAAAACCAGGCAGCATCCTGGTAAATCTCCTCTGTACCCTTTCCAATGCTTCCACAAACTTCCTATAGTGAGGCGACCAGAAATGGACACAGTACTCCAAGTGTGGCCTAACCAGAGTTTTATAGAGCTGCATCATTACATCGCGACTCTTAAACTCTATCCCTTGACTTATGAAAGCTAACACCCCATAAGCTTTCTTAACTACCCTATCCACCTGGGAGGCAACTTTCAGGGATCTGTGGACATGTACCCCGAGATCCCTCTGCTCCTCCAAACTACCAAGTATCCTGCCATTTACTTTGTACTCTGCCTTAGAGTTTGTCGTTCCAAAGTGTATCACCTCACACTTGTCCAGGTTGAACTCCATCTGCCACTTCTCAGCCCACTTCTGCATCCTATCAATGTCTCTCTGCAATCTTTGACAATCCTCCACACTATCTACAACACCACCAACCTTTGTGTCGTCTGCAAACTTGCCAACCCACCCTTCTACCCCCACATCTAGGTCGTTAATAAAAATCACAAAAAGTAGAGGTCCCAGAACAGATCCTTGTGGGACACCACAAGTCACAATCCTCCAATCTGAATGTACTCCCTCTACCACCACCCTCTGCCTTCTGCAGGCAAGCCAATTCTGAATCCACCTGGCCAAACTTCCCTGGATCCCGTGCCTTCTAACTTTCTGAATAAGCCTACCATGTGGAACCTTGTCAAATGCCTTACTAAAATCCATATAGATCACATCCACTGCACTACCCTCATCTATATGCCTGGTCACCTCCTCAAAGAACTCTATCAGGCTTGTTAGACACGATCTGCCCTTCACAAAGCCCTGGAAGCAGGTACCATAGGGTCTTTTAAAAGCCTCTTAGATAGGTACATGGATCTTAGAAAAATAGAGGATTATGCATTAGGGAAATTCTAGGCAGTCTCTAGAGTAGGTTACATAGTCGGCACAATATTGTGGGCCGAAGGACCTGTAATGTGCCGTAAATTTCTATGTTCTATGAATTGCTGTAATGTGCTGTAAATTTCTATGTTCTACGAATTGCTGGGTAGTACAGCTCAAAGGGCCAGAAAGACCTATTCTGCGCTGTATCTCAATAAGTAGGTAAGTAAATAAATAAGCTACCTGCAGTATTGAAGCACAACATACAAAATCAAAAGTCTGCAGACACTGGAAATGTGAAATAAAACTGTAGATGCGGAGAATACTCAGTCAAAGTATTCCCTGGAAGACAAGCTGGATCGTCCTCATTTGTGGCTGATGAAGTAACTGTAACAAAATCTATAACAGGCAGGATAGACAAAGGAGGGCTTTGTCAAACTAGTGCTTTCAGCCAGAGTGCAGAAGACAACAAAATGTGAAAAGACAAAAAGAAGAAACAATAACATAAATAAATAAGGAATAAATATCAAGAGCATGAGGTGAAGAGTCCTTGAAAGTGATTCTGTTTGTTGTAGGAACATTTCACCGATGGAGCAAATGAAGTTGAGTGAATTATGCACTTTTGTTCAAGAACCTGATTGGGGGGCGGGATACAAAAGCTTGAGAAAATATACCACCATATACAAGGACAGCTTCTATCCCACTGTTATAAGACACTTGAACAGACCTCATATGCAATAAAGATCAACTCTTAATTTCTCAGTCTACCTCATTGTACCTTATTATCTATCTGGACTGTACTCTCTCTCTAAATGTAACATTATATTCTGCTTTGTTGTTTTCCTTTCTACCACCTCGATGTACATATATCTAGAATGGTCTGCTTGGATGTCTTGCAAAATATTTTTTTTCACTGCTGTTTGGTACATGTGACAATTATCAGCTATTGCCAAGATGGTGCTGCGTATGGCAGCCATGTTGTGAGCTCCATTCCAACTTTACAATATACTGCTATTTTCTACAATTTCCTTTGCATTTCTTGTTCAGGAAGTTAATAGTCATACCTGATATGATCGATTGACTCTTCTGAGCACTGGGAAGACAACATTTACCCACAATGTGCTGCCTTTTCAGCACCAGGATCCCCTGCTTATGCGATCCATGGAGGCTCACTAATTACACCACTGCTACCTTAGAAACAGCGCCGGAGGCGAGGGAGAAGGACCAGCATCCTGGTGAGGTTGAGACAGGGTGCTAATTGGCTGCCGCTCCCTAGTATACTCCTGGCTAACGTTCAGTCCCTGGACAACAAGCTGTGCAAACTGAGAGCCAGAATCTCATAACAGCGGGAAACAAAGGAGTGTAATGTTTTGTGTTTCGTGGAGACCTGGTTGATGGAAGAGATACTGGATCATGCCATCAAGCCCTCTGTGTTCTCCCTGTTCCTCTCTGGGAAGAGTAAAGGAGGTGGGGTATGCTTCATGGTCAATAGTGCTTGGTAGGACCCCCAGAATGTGCATGCCCTCAAATCCTCTTGTTTCCTCGATCTGGGGTACCTTGTGCTACTGTGTAGACCTTTCTGATTGCCTACAGAGTTCACAGCTATTATTATCACAGCTGTGTATATTCCACCACAGGCTGATACTGACTTGGCTGTCAAGGAACTGTACAAGAACATCAGCAGCCTGGAGACTGTACACCCAGAGGCTGCCTTCATCGTTGCCAGAGACTTCAACAGAGCGTTGCTGTCTAAAATCTCTTCGAAATTTTGTCAACGCGTCAAAGTGAGTACACGGGGAGATAGCACCCTTGGCCATTGCTTCTCTCCCTTCCGCAATGCTTATAAAGCTCTCCTCCGTCTGCCGTTTGGAAGGTCAGATCACTCTTCCATCTTGTTTCTGCCCATGTACAGGCAGAAGCTGAAACAAGAGGCGGCCATTGTTAAAACTCTCCACTACTGGTCCGACCATGCTACAGGACTGCTTTGATGAAGTCAACTGGAATGTCTTTTGTGATGAGAGTGCTTCCGAGTTCAGGAAAGGGATTATGAGCTTCAGCAGGAAGTGCATCGAGGACGTTGTCCCCCCAAAAATTGGTCAGGACCTATCCAAACCAGAAACCCTGGATTAACAGTTCTGTGCAAGCTGCACTTATCACACGAAAAGATGTTTCCAATGAGTGGACAGTCGTAAGGCTGTGGGACTGGACGTCATCCCAGGGCAGGTACTCAGGAAGTGCACAGCACAACTAGCAGGTGTGTTTACAGACATTTTCAATCTCCCCCTCCCAGTGTAGAGTGCCATCCTGCTTTAAAATATCTGTAGCTAAAATGACTAAGGCAACATGTCTGAACGACTGGCGTCCCATCGCTCTCACCTCAACAATAAGCAAATGCTTTGAGAGGCTGGTCAAGGACCACATCTGCAGCTTGCTACCACCCACACTGGATCCCTACAATTCACCTACTAACACAACTGATCGACCGATGACACAGTAACCACAGCTCTATACACCGTCCTTACACATCTGGAGAAGAAGGATGCTTATGTGAGAATGCTGTTCTCGGACTGCAGCTCAGCATTCAACACCATAGTTCCATCCAGGCTCGACAGGAAGCTCAGAGACCTTGGCCATGACCCTGTCTTGTGCAGCTGGATCCTGGACTTCCTGTCAGATCGCTGGCAGGCCGTAAGAGTGGGCTCCCTCACCTCCAACCCTCTGACTCTCAACACAGGAGCCTTTCAAGGCTGTGTTCTAAGCCCCCTCCTTTACTCTCTGTATATCCATGACTGTGTCGCCACCCACAGCTCCAATCTGCTAATTAAATTTCCTGGTGATACCGCATTGATTGGGCTAATCTCAAATAATAATGAGGCAGCCTGACACAATGGTGTCAAGAAAACAACCTCTCCCTCAATATTGCAAAATCAAAAGGAGCTGTTTGTGGACTACAGGAGACAGGCAAACCTCTACTGACATCAATTGATCTGGGGTCGAGAAGCTGAACAGCTTTAAATTGCTCGACATCACCAAGGATTTCACGTGGTCTGTACATACCAGCTGTGTGGTGAAAAAAACACATCAGTGCCTCTTTCACCTCAGATAGTTGAAGAACTTTGGCACAAGTCCCCAAATCTTGAGGACTTTCTACAGGGGCACAATTGAGAGCATCCTGATTGTCTGCATCACTGCCTGGTATGGGAACTGTACTTCCCTCAATTGCAGGACTCTGCAGAGAGTGGTGCGGACAACCCAACGCATCTGTGGATGTGAACTTCCCATTATTGAGGACATTTACAGCGACAGGTGTGTAAAAAGGGCCTGAAGGAGCATTGGAGACCCGCATCACGCCAACCACAAACTGTTCCAGTTGCTGCCATCTGGGAAATGGTACAGCAGCATAAAAGCCAGGATCAGCAGTTTCCGAGACAACTTCTTCCACCAGGCCATCAGACTAATTAATTCATGCTGATACAATTGTATTTCTATGCTATATTAACTGTCCTGTTGTACATACTATTCATTACAAATTACTATAAATTGCCCACTGCACATTCAGACGGAGACATAACATAAAGATTGTTACTCCTCATGTATGTGAAGGATGTAAGAAATAAAGGCAATTCAATTCTATTCAATTCAGTTTGGCATTTATCTTGTCTTTGGGATGTTCCAGAGACCTGTCCTAGAGGTGGAAGACTGTCTTTCAGAGAGAGGAAAGAGGCTGGCCTTGCTGCCGTTGTTTTGTTGCTCGTGTTCCGTGTTGTTCTGGGCATGCTGTATTGGCATCAGAATGTGTGGTGATGCTTGCAGTCTGCTCCCAACACTCTTGTACAAATGACACAAATGTGATAAGTAAATCTGAATCCTTAGGTAGCCATGGAAATAGGGAAAGGATCAACATCAGTGGATGTCAGCACCTAGCTGTCTCCTCACCTCCTTTTCTTCTCAATTTGAATTACAACCTGGGGGTCATGGTAGTCTAATGGTTTGCACAGCAGTATTACAGCTCGGGACATTCCGGAGTTTGGAATTCAATTCCAGTGCTGTCCGTAAGGAATTTGTATGTTCTCCATGTGAACCATGTGGGTTTCCTTCAGATGCTCCAATTTCCTCCTATCGGTTGGTAAATTAATTGGTCCATAAGACCATAAGACAAAGGAGCAGAAGCTGGCTATTCGGCCCATCAAGTCTGTACCGCCGTTTTATCATGAGCTGATCCAATTCTCCTATTTAGTCCCACTCCCCCACCTTCTCACCATAACCTTTGATGCCCTGGTCATTGTAAACTGTCCTGTGATTAGTCTGGGGTTAAAAATGTGGGTTGTTGGGCCCGAGTGGCCTGTTCAGCCCTGTATCTCTAAATAAATACATCAAACAAATAAATAAAAACCAGACTTGTTGACTTTGCAATCAGGGCATGATTAGAGTCCGCAGACTGTTCATCATGCATGAAGTTCCTTGCAATGTTTCACACATGCCTGAGAAGTTACAACATCAATCCAGATCTCTGTGTTTCCCTCTCTTGGTTGAATATATTACACATTTTTACAAAACTCCATTTCATCCTGCAAAGATTGGTTTTCTGACAATCAGGAGCTCCATTTATCAAGATGAATAGATCATGTTATGCTGTAAAACATTCACTGACTGTTAGTCACATTTAGACTGTGCATTAGCCGTGCTAAAATATAAACTCCCATTTTCTCAATGTAGTGAACTTAGTTAACTTCTCTGTATGGAATTTTTGTGTTGCTCTGATGGAATGAAATCTACAACAGTCATAAGAGGGTCTAACTGCAGTAACCCGTCTTTGTCAGTGTGTATTCCATTTCTACAGGTCAGATGGAACTCCTGCCTATGATGTTATGTACAGACTGACTCTTAATTTCAAAAACTCCCAAGTCCTAGACAGAGTGTACACGGAAAAGATGTTTCCAATAGTGGAGGAATCTATGACCAGAGGGCACAGCCTCTGAACAGAAGAACATGCTTTTAGAACAGAGATGAGGAGGAATTTCTTCAGCCAGAGGGCAGTGAATCTGTGGAATTCACTGTCACAGATGTTTGTGCGGCCAGCTTATTGGTTGATTCTGGCAACTTCCCCCTTCCTTTGCAGTCCTGAAGAAGGGCCTCAGCCTGAAACGTCTACTGTTTACTTATTTCCATAGACACTGTCTGAATTGCAGAATTCCTCCAGCATTTTCTGTGTGTTGTTATTGGGTTGTTGTTATTTAATGCAGAGGTTGATAGGTTCTTGGTTTCTTAAGATTGTTATAGCTGGCGGTAATAATGGAGGTCAACTCCCATTACCTGCTAAATGCCCTAATGCCTCAAGTAGCCTCTGATAATCAAGTCCAGCTCTTGGCCTTCATGTGTGGCTTAGCTACTAGGCTAGATGGAACCATTTCTACTGACAGGAGAAGAGACAAAGTCGGGTTATTGGCACCTTAAAAATAGTTACTTCAGGTAGATAGGGCTTAACAACTGTGGTAGGCAGCTCATCTAGGAGAAGGAAAATTCTGATCTCAAACATTCATTGCCTTGCATCTATACCTACTCATGAGGAAGGCTTTGGGAGTAAACCCTGAGGGAAAAATCCAGAACTGGATCCTTAAGGCACTCCTATGTTGAGTTCAATGCTGATTGGCTACTGTCGCGATGTTGCTGGTACCAAAATGTATAGGTCTCTGCCGTTCCTTTGGGTTCTTCAGATGTGTGGAGAGGTGGGTTTGCTACATGGGCAACAGCTTGCTCTCCATATCATGCTGCCCAGGTCTGCATATCTAGACAGCTAGGGTGCAATGCCCATGGTCGACCCTGACTGACTCTCTCACACTCACTCATTCACTGACAGGCTCTGGATTACTCTGGGCATCAAAGGTTATGGGGGGAAGTCAGGAGAACGGGGTTTGAAGGATAATAAATCAGCCATGATGGAATGGTGGAGCAAAATTGATGGGTTAAATGGTCTAATTCTGCTCTTATGTTTTAAGACCTTATGGTCTTAATTCAAATCTGACCTGGTCAGAAAAGAGTTTTCCCTTGAGTTCCATGCAGATGGAAGGCGCCTTTTCCCTTGTATGTAGCAACACAAATGGTTGGAAATCTAGAAGAGACAGATTTGATGGTGTTGAAAATATTGGCAGGTTTATGATGATTGCTGAGAAACCCAGAGCTATTATCAACTAAGTTTAGTGCAAGGGTAACTTATTTTTATTATTCATTATGGAGATGTTGTCATTTTTGACTTTGCTGAAATTTGTAGCCTCGGAGTGGAGAAAGAGATAAGTCATAGTATTAAGTTGCAGTAGAGAAAGAGATAAGACTCTCACAAATTTACACCGTGGGGAGCATTCTAGCTGGTTGTATCACTGTCTGGTATGGAGGAGTCATTCTAAATGATTGAAAAAAGCTGCAGAAAGTTGAAAATTCAGCCATCTCCATCATGGGCAACAGTCGCCCCAGCATGGAGGATATCTTCAAAAGGTGGTGCCTCAAAAAAGGCATCATCTATCATTAGAGAACCCATCATCCATCAAGAAGGAGGTACAGGATTCTGAAGACACACACTTAATGTTTTAGGAACGCTTCTTCCCCTCTGCATCAGAGTTCAGAATAGACCAGTGATCACATAGAAACATAGAAAATAGGTGCAGGAGTAGGCCATTCGGCCCTTCAAGCCTGCACCGTCATTTATTATGATCATGGCTGATCATCCAACTCAGAACCCTGCCCCAGCCTTCCCCCCATACCCCGTGATCCCTTTAGCCACAAGGGCCATATCTAACTCCCTCTTAAATATAGCCAATGAACTGGCCTCAACTGTTTCCTGTGGCAGAGAATTCCACAGATTCACCACTCTGTGTGAAGAAGTTTTTCCTAATCTCGGTCCTAAAAGGCTTCCCCTTTATCCTCAAACTGTGACCCCTTGTTCTGGACTTCCCCAACATCGGGAACAATCTTCCTGCATCTAGCCTGTCCAATCCCTTTAGGATTTTATACGTTTCAATCAGATCCCCCCTCAATCTTCTAAATTCCAACGAGTATAAGCCTAGTTCATCCAGTCTTTCATCATATGAAAGTCCTGCCATCCCAGGAATCAATCTGGTGAACTTCCTTTGTACTCCCTCTATGGCAAGGACGTCTTTCCTCAGATTAGGGGACCAAAACTGCACACAATACACCAGGTATGGTCTCACCAAGGCCTTGTACAACTGCAGTAGTACCTCCCTGCTCCTGTTCTCAAATCCTTTTGCTATAAATGCCAGCATACCATTCGCCTTTTTCACCGCCTGCTGTACCTGCATGCCCACTTTCAATGACTGGTGTATAATGACACCCAGGTCTCGTTGCACCTCCCCTTTTCCTAATCGGCCACCATTCAGATAATAATCTGTTTTCCTGTTTTTGCCACCAAAGTGGATAACTTCACACAACCTCTATATTTTATTTTTTATTATTATTCTTCATTGTTTTTATTATGTGTTGTAAAACAGCAAATTTCACATATGCCAGTGATATTCAAACCATATCCAGCATATAATTCTCTGTAACTTCTGCCCTCTCCAAAGGGATCCCACCACTTTCCACTTTCTGCAGGGATCGCTCCCTACACAACTTCCTTGTCTGCTTGTCCCTCCCCGCTCATTTCCTCTTGGTACTTATCCTTGCATGCAGAAAGCAGAACAAGTGCTACACCTGTCCCTACACACCCTACCTCACTACCATTTAATGCCCCAAACAGTTCTTCCAGGTGACTCGGGTGTCGTATACTGTATCCAGTACTCCCGGTGTGGCCTCTTTTATAGCAGTGAGACCTGACAAGATTGGGAGACTACTTCACCGACTATCTTCACTCTGTCTGACACAAAAAAAACGGGATCTCCTAGTGGCCACCCATTTCAATTTTGCTTCGGACATGTTAGTCCATGGCCCCTCTACTGCCACAATGAGGCCACACTCAGGTTGGAGGACAATAGACAATAGGTGCAGGAGTAGGCCATTCAGCCCTTTGAGCCAGCACCGCCATTCACTGTGATCATGGCTGATCATCCACAATCAGTACCCCGTTCCTGCTTTATCCCCATATCCCTCGACTCTGCTATCATTAAGAGCTCTATCTAACTCTTTCTTGAAAGCAGAATTACACCTTATATTCCATCTGGGTAGCCTTCTACCTGATGACATGAACATTGATTTCTCGAACTTCCAGTAATTGCTCCCCCTTCACCATTCCTCCATTCCCGTTCCCTCTCTCACCTTATCTCCTTACCTGCTGATTACCTCCCTCTGGTGCTCCTTCCCTTTCCCTTTCTTCCACTCCTGTCCACTCCAGAGTGGTTTTCTGTCCACTCCTATCAGATTCTCCCCTTTCCAGCCCTTTATCTATTTCACCAACCAGCTTCCTGGGTCTTTACTTCACTCCCTGCTCCTCTCCTGGTTTCACCCGTCAGCTGCCACCTTGTATATCTTCCTGCACTCCCCCACCTTCCTACTCCTCCTTTTCCCTACCAGTCCTGATGAAGGTTTTTTTTGATTATGAGGACATGCGGTCCTCTTTTATTGTCATTTAGTAATGCATGCATTAAGAAATGATACGATGTTTCTCCAGAATGATATCACAAAAACACATGACAAAACGACTTAAAAACTAACAAAAACCACATAATTATAACATATAGTTACAACAGTGCAAAGCAATACCGTAATTTGATAAAAAACAGACCATAGCACGGTAGAAGTCTCAAAGTCTCTTGAAAGTCCCATCATCTCACGCAGACGGTAAACCTCCAGCGCCGCCAACTTGCCGATGCAGCATCCCGGAAGCATCCGACCACAGTCCGACTCCGAGTCCGTTCGAAAACTCCGAGCCTCCGACCAGCTCTCCGACACCGAGCACCGACACCATCTCTGCCGAGCGCTTCGACCCCGACCCCGGCAACAGGCAATAGGCAAAGCTAAGGATTTGGGGCCATCGTCTCCGGAGATTCTCGATCGCACAGTAGCAGCAGCAGCGAAGCGGGCATTTCAGAAGTTTCTCCAGATGTTTTTCCGTGCTTCTCACGGCTGTCTCCATCAAATCCGGATTGTGTACGGCCCCCTAGTTAACACATACGATATTCATTCCGAACGGCTGCGCGCACTGCATCGCGCCGCCATCTTCTCCTCCCTCCATTTTCAGCCTGAAACTTCACCTGCTTACTCTTCTCCATTGATGCCATCCAGCCTGCTGAACTCCCCCTGCATTTTGTGTGTGTAGCTATTAAACCTGATACTGGTTCATCATCTTGAACTGCTGTTGTCTTGTTGATCGTGCTCCTTCCTCAGTGCGGTTAGGTGGAGAATGCTGGGACTTATGGAGTAGCGATGTAACAGTGATGAACACAGAACAGAAGCAGTCACTTCAGCCTATGATATGACAAACTGAGGAAGCTAGTGACACTTAATTCTCTGCCAACTTGTGATCAACTGTATATCCCTCCATCCATTCTCTGCATATTAGACTCACAAAATACTACAGCACAGAAACAGACCCTTCAGCCCACCTAGTTCATGCTGAATTCTTATTCTGCCTAGCTCCTTCGACATATATCTGGATTATTGCCCTCAGTACTTCTCCCATCTATCTGTTTATCCAAACTTCTCTTACGTTTTGCCATCAAACCCACATCTAGCAGTTCCGCTGGCAGATTGTTCCACACTCGCACTACCTTCTGAGAGAAGGAGTTCCCCCTCAGGTTTCCCTTAAGTATTTCATCTTTCATCCTTAGACTGTAGTTCCAGTCTCACCCAACCTCAGTGGAAAAAAGCCTGCTTGCTTTTACTCTAATTCTATACATCTCTATCAGATCTCCCCTCATTCTCCCATGCTTCACTGAATAAAGTCCCAGTTTATTCAACCTTTCCCTACAACTCATGTCCTCAAGTCCTGGCAACATCATGTTGACCACAGGTCCATAAGACCATAAGATAGAGGAGCAGAAGTAATCCATTCGGCCCATCAAGTCTGCTCCACCTTTCAGTCATGGGCTGATCCAATTCTTCCAGTTATCCCCACTCCCCAGCCTTCACCTCATACCCTTTGATGCCCTGGCTAATCAAGAACCTATCTATCTCTGCCTTAAATACACCCAATGACTTGGCCTCCACAGCCACTTGTGGCAGCAAATTCCACAGATTTACCACCCTCTGACTAAAGTAATTTCTCCACATCTTAGTTCTAAATGGACGTCCTTCATTCCTGAAGTTGTTTCCTCTTGTCCTAGACTTCCCTACCATGGGAATTTGAACTGCTCACCCTTTCTGCGACTGACTCCTTATTGAGGACTGGTGTATGTTTTTGTTCATTTGTACTAGTCAGAGCAGTGGTGGGGGGGGGAGGAGCCAGCAGTGTTTACAAAGTTGTTTCTGATTGGTTGAGTTACTACTCAGTTTGCCAATAAGATAGAATGTACAATTAAGCAGCGTGGCCATTGTGGCAATGGGCCAGTATAGGAATAGAGACCTGAGGCTATGGCTAGAGAGGTTTTGGCAAGGAGGCATATGGGAGTCGCAGCAAGAATTAAGTAAGGTTTTTAGTTTCTTGTTGTGTACCTTTGACGGTGTAGATTAAATGGTAGTCAGGGAAATGGAATGGTCCTCCTGCAAGATGTGGGAAGTCAGGGAACCTCATGGCCTCCTAGATGACTACATCTGTGGGACGTGCTGGGTGAAGGAACAGCTGCTCGAATAAGATGTACTCAGGATCCTCCTGGATTCTGTGGATATAGTAGATGAGAGGTTTAGTGCGTGGCCGCATGGAGGAACAGGTGAGAATTGGATGTGTTCAGGATCCTATGGGTATAATACACAAGAGTTCTTGTGAGGTGGTCTTGCCTATGGTGCAGACTACAGAGAGATGGGTAACCACCAGCAGTTTGAGGAGAATTAGTATGTCACCAAAGACTTTTACAAATTTCTATGGATATACGTTGGAGAATCTTCTAACTCATTGCCTCACAGGCTGCAGAGGGATGCAGACACAATCGGTTCCATCACGGGCACAATCCTCCCCGCCATCAATGAGGTGGTGCCTCAGGAAGCTGGCATCCATCACAAAGGACCCTCACCATCCAGGACAAATTACCTCCAAAGGAGGAGGTATGGGAGCTTGAAGGGTTTGATTGATCTTAGGGTCCGTTAAAAATTTGGCACAACATTGTTGGTTGAAGGGCCTGTACTCTGCTCTAATGTTCTATGTTAAGACCCATGCTCAATATTTTAGGAACATCTCCTTTCTTTCCACTATCAGATTTCTCAACTGCTGATGAACACTACTTTGTCAGTATTTATGTATTTTTGTAATTTATCGTAATTCTTTGAGTGGCAGGGTGGAGATACATTTCTACCAAAGGAGATGTAAGGTGCTCCTTCACTCTGCTAGCCTGTAGGACATCTTTGAGCAAGGTGTAGCACCTGCTTAGCCACCATGAAGCCATAGGAGCAAGTGGTGGATGGTCGTATGAGCAGCTGATGCATAACACAATTCCTGGTTACGCGACCACCGACGCCAGGCATACAATCCCTGAAGAGTATTGATAATGGCTGGGGTCACCCATCTTGTAAAGACACTGCCCAGAAGAAGGCAATAGCAAACCACTTCTAAAGAATAATTTGCCAAGAACAATCATGGTCAAAACTATGATCACTCACACCATACACTGATGTTGATGATAGTAATTTTTATGTCTTACATAGTTATGGCTGCTGCAAAACAAAAATAAAATCACATCATATGTCAAGGATAACAAAGCTGATTCTAATTCTCTGTCTGGGTCTCACATAATTTTATAAAATTCTATCAAATTTTCCCTCAGCCTCTGCCACTCCAGGGAAAGCAATCTATCCCGTTATTGTATGTTTGCACTTTCTCTTTAATCTACATTCTGTTCTTGCTTTTCGTATGACCTCAATGTACTGATGTGATGAAATGATCTGCATGGATGGCATACAAAGCGAAGATTTTCACTGTACCTCAATGCAGGTCACAATAATAAACCAACTTACCCATTTATCAAAAACACCCAACTTCTTCTGGTCTGGGAGTTGACCGCTGTCTATCCTAATCAGTATGGAACGGTTGTGCCTCAGGAGAATCCAGCTTTAATTATGTCCCATGTCTAGATTCCCAAATCTACCATTTTTTCAAATCACTGTCTTTTGGTAAAGGTGACAACAATAAACCGATTACCAATACCAATCGGTTAGATGAAGCAGCTTGTTGAAGTGGATCCAAATGTATTGATGAAACAATACAAAGTGAATAAAAGAAATGTAAAGCTGGTGTAAAGAAGTTGTGAGAGACTATAGAGCAGCTAAATTTCATATTTATAATTGATTTGGATTATCCTCAATCTAACATATTGATACATATACTACAAGAGGAGTTTTGAGAAGGTTAATCTCTGATTATTACATCTGTGGGAGGTGCCAGTTGAAGGAACTGAAGATGGAATTGGACGTACTCAGGACTATCTGAGATGAGAGTTTTAGTGAGCTGGTCACACCTGAAGTGCAGGCTACAGATGGGTGGGTGACCACCAGGAAGTCAAGCAGAACTGGTATGTCACTGAAGTCTTTTACAGACTTCTATGGCTATACACTGAGGAATATTCTGACTTGCTGCATCACAACCCATACGAAGCCTTCAATACATACGATCATGAGAGGCTGTGGAGGGGTGCAGACTCAGTCAGTTCCATCATGGGCACAATCCTCACTGCTATCATAAACATCTTCAGGAAATGATGTCTTAAGAAGACGACAGCCATCACTAAGGAACCTCACCAACCTGGACATGCTCACTTCTCATTACTACAATCAAGGAAAAGCTGCAGAAAGCTGAAGACCCACACTCAGTGAACAGGAACTGCTTCCTCCCCTCTGCCATTAGATTCTGAAGGGTCCATGAACACAAACTCATGATTACTTCTTTTCATTAGTTACTTGCTTTTGTGATTACAGTAACTCTGTCCTTGCACCATACCGCTGCCGCAAAACAACAAATTTAATCAAGTTGGTATTATAACTGACTGACTCTGGTTCTGATCCAGATTTTGACTCCAATTCTGATCCAGATTCTGACTTTGGTTCTGATCCAGATTCTGACTCTAGTTCTGAGCCAGATTCTGATCCAGATTCTGACTCTGGTTCTGATCTGAATTCTGACTCTAGTTCTGAGCCAGATTCTAGCTCTGGTTCTGCTCTGGATTCTGACTCTAGTTCTGAACCAGATTCTGACTCTAGTTCTGAGCCAGATTCTGATCCGGATTTTGACTCTGGTTCTGATCCGGATTCTGACTCTAGTTCTGAGCCAGATTCTGATCCAGATTCTGACTCTGGTTCTGATCTGGATTCTGACTCCGGTTCTGATCTGGATTCTGACTCCAATTCTGATCCAGATTCTGACTCTAGTGCTGAGCCAGATTCTGACTCTGGTTCTGATCCGGATTCTGACTCCAATTCTGATCCAGATTCTGACTTTGGTTCTGATCCGGATTCTGACTCTAGTTCTGAGCCAGATTCTAGCTCTGGTTCTGCTCCGGATTCTGACTCTAGTTCTGAGCCAGATTCTGACTCTGGTTCTGATCCAGATTCTGACTCTGTTTCTGATCCAGACTCTGACTCTGGTTCTGATTCAGTTCTAGTTCTGATTTGGTGTCTGTTTCTGATTCTAGTTCTGGTTCTGGTTCTGACAGACTCTGAACTGGACTCGGACTCGACTCTGATTCTGATTTGGAATCTGATTCTGACTCTGGTTATGGCTCCGGTTCTGATGCGGACTCTAGTTCTGATTTGTCTCTGGTTCGGATTCTGATCTCCCAGGAATTAAATTACTTGATTTGGGGCCAGTTCCAGGTGTTGCTCAGTTTTCAGCAGCACAAAACCTGCAGTAAACAGTTATTTGTATAAAGGGAGCAAAAAGCACGAGGCCAGTGATGTGTACATCCTCTCAGTCATTTAAGAGCCGCAGAGGAAACCAATTTTGCCCTCATTTCCGGCTTGTCTCAATAGGTCAAAGTGCAGAAATGCTGGAATGGAGCACGAATCATAACAATGACTCATTTGGAAATCTTCCCATGGTTGATGGTGTCCCTGAGGGAGATTTGTTGTGAGGATTCTTTACTTCTCCAATTGTAAAAACGCCACATACAATTTACTTGAAATAGCCTGTATATTGCTGTATATTTGCATTTGAAAAGATAAAAATTCAAAATTGCTATATTAGTTTTTATTGTTGCATCCACGAAGGTATAGTGAAAAACTTGTCTTGCACACCGTACGCAGAGATTAATTCATTACAATGCTACATTGAGGTATAAGGTAAAAGAATTACAGAATGCAGAATTATATGTTTCAGGTCAGAAAACTTACAATGCTGATGTAAGGTGTATGGTGTAGGGTCACAATGAGGTAGACTCAGGTCAAGAGTCTATCTTGTCTTCTTGTACACATTGGTTGTTTGTTTGCCTTTGCTTGTGTGTAGTTTTCATTGATTCTATTGTGTTTCTTTGTATCTACTGTGAATGGCTGCATGAAAATGAATCTTCATAAGGTGCAGGAGCAGAATTTGGCCTCTAGGCCAATCGAGTCTGCTTCACCATTTTATCATGGCTGATCCACTTTCCCTCTCAGCCCTAGTCTCCTGTCTTCTTCGCATATCTCTTTATGCCCTGACTCATCAAGAATCCATCAACCTCTGCCTTAATATACCCAATAACTTGGCTTTCACAGCCGCCTATGGCAAAGAATTCCACAGATTCACCACTCTCTGGCTGAAGAAGTTCCTCCTTATCTCCATTCTAGAAGCACGCCCCTCTGTATTCTGAGACCGTGTCCTCTGGTCTTAGACTCCCCCACCATAGGAAACATGCTCAGGTTAGTATATAGTGACATATACACTTTGATAATAAACTTACTTGAACTTTGAATCTTATCATACCTAGGAACTAATAAATAGTTTTATAACAGTGGGGTAGAAGCTGTCCTTGAGCCTGGTGGTATGTGTTTTCAGGCTTTTTTATCTTCTACCTGGTGGGAGGCGGAGAAGAGAAAGTGTTCGGGATGGGTGGGCTCTTTGATTTTGCTGGATGCTTTACTGAGGCACTCAGAAGTATAGACAGATACCAAGGAGAGGAGGTTAGTTTCCATGAGTTGCAAAGCAGTGTCCACAATTCTCTGTAACTATCATAAACAAAGCAGTTTCCATACCAGCCCGAGATCATTTCTCAAACTGTAAAAGCACCACACACAATTTACTCAAAATAACCTGCATGTTGTTGTACATTTACATTTTCAAAAAGCTAAAAATATAAAAGATGTGCATTAGCATCCAATGCAATGGAGGCAATTTGATCTGAACCACCTCCCTAAACATGTATGGACCATCCACTGGGGTGTGAGCTGTAGAACAGAGAGACCTAGCTGTATGGGTCCATAGTTTGCTGAAAGGGGTGTTACAGGTAGACATGTTGGAGAAGAAGGCCTTTAGCACACTTGTCTTCATCGGTCAGTGCAATGAGTGTACGATTTACAACACTGTGTAAAGATTAGCTTTACCAATTTGTAAGGGGGTTGCTGGGCAGTACTAATTGCTGCCGTACAAAGGAAAGCAATAGCAGCGGCTCCACTTCAAGATCCAGCACAGTTTTAATATTCTTATGGTGGACATCTGTGTCTCTCACAACTTGGACTCAGCAGCCACTTATACACAAAAACAGAACTTCATATATTTGACTGTCATTGTTGGATACAATGGACAACCAACCACATTGAAACATAGTGTGGTGCCCTCTACCAGAGGAGGTGTAAGGCACTCCTTCCCTCTGCTAGCCTGCGGGTCACCGTTGGGCAAGGTGTAACACCTGCTTAGCCCCCTGATCAGAGTCATGTGGTGGGTGGTCATATGAGCAGCTGGTGCAGGTCACAAGTCTTGGTTATATGACCACTGACACCAGGAAGACAATCTCTGAAGAGTATTGATAATGGATCAATGAAGGATAACGAGAGACAGTTGTGGCAGAGCTTGAATGCTATCACCTCTTATTAAGAAAATCAAGCGAGATAGGCAACAACAGGGCTTTGCCTTCACATGAACTCAATGCCTTCTATGCTCATTTTGACCATCAAGACACGGAGGAACCGGGGCCTTCTGGTGGTGCAATGACATCAGTGTCGGACTCTGGAACGGAGGTTCCCGAGTTCGATCCCAGTCGGGTCCGCTCCCGAATATGCTTTCCATCCGTGCCAGGTTGAGTGTTGAGATCACAACTCGACCTCATAAAATAAAGGGGAAAATACTGCGAAATGTCTGTGTGAGGAGTGGCCCGTCACACAGTCTCTCTCTCGCTCCATGTCTTGTAAAGGCATGAAAAAGACATCGTCCCGCCAACACCGCACACGCACGGACACATGCACGCCCGCATGTACATGCCAAAGAAAAAGACATGGAGGAACCCCCAGATGATTCTGATGTTGATGTGTGAGCATCCTTCAGGAGGTCAAACCCACGAAAAGCGACCGGCTCAGACGGGGTACTTGGGCAAGTACTGAAGACCTGTTCTGATGAACTGGATGGAGCATGCTCTGAGATATTTTGAGAAGAACTTGGTAACCTGTCTCAATGGCTAACATCCAGTAGCACTTACAGCCGCAGTGATGAAGTGTTTTGAGAGTTTAATGATGAAGCACGTCAACTCCTGCCTGAGAAGCGACTTGGATCTGCCCTAATTTGCCTATTGGAGCAACAAGATTAAAGTTCAAAATTCAAAGTAAAATTCATTATCAGAGTACATACATGTCACCACATACAACCCTGAGGTTCTTATTCTGCGGGCATACTTAGCAAATCTATAGAACAGTAACTGTAAGTTGTAAACATCAGGAACTGTTAACTGCAAACAAACTGTGCAAATGCAGATATGAATAAATAGCAATAAATAATATGCATGAAATAACAATATAACAGATTCCTGAAATGAGTCCTTAAATAAGTGTAGTTATCTCCTTTTGTTGAGGGATAGTAACTGTTCTTAAGCTTGGTGGTACAAGTCCTGAGGTACCTGTACCTTCTACCAGATAGCAGCAGCGAAAAAAGAGCATGGACTGGGTGATGAAAATCTTTGATCGTGGATGCTGCTTTTCTACATCAATGTTTCATGTAGATGTCTTCAATGGTTGGGAGGGTTTTACCCATGAAGTACTGGCCTGAATCCAGTAACTTATGTAGCATTTTCCACTCAAAGGCATTGATGTTCCCATACTAGACCATAATGCAGCCAGTCAGCACACTTTTCACCACACATCAAAAGAAGTTTGCCAAGGTTTTCCATAGATCACAAGACCATAAGATGTAGGAGCAGGATTAGCCATCAGTTCAATCAAATCTGCTCTGTCATTCATTCATGGCTGATCCTTTTTTCCCTTCCTCATTCCCATTCACTGGCCTTCTCCCTGTAACCTGTGATGCCTGTGGTAAAAAATTCCACAAGTTCACCACCGTCTAGCTAAAGAAATTTCTCCACATCTCTCTTTTAAATGGACAACCCTCTATTCTGAGGCTGCTGTCCTAGTCTCGCCAACCATGGGAAACATCCTTTCCTCATCTACTCCGTCCAGGCCTTCCAACGTTCAAAAGGTTTCAATGAGATCCCTCCTCATCCTTCTATATTCTAGCGAGTACAGACCCAGAGCTATTAAACATTCCTCATATGATAACTCTTTCATTCCTGGAATCATCCTTGTGAACCTCCTCTGAACCCTTTCCAATGCCAGCACATCTTTTCTTATATAAGGAGCTCAAATTTGTTCACAATGCTCACCAGTGCCTTAAAAACCTCACATTCCTGTTCATGTATTCTAGACTTCTTGAAATGAATGATAACGTTGCAGTTGCCTTCCTCACCACTCCTGCACCTATTGTCTATTGTCTGTTGTCTATTGTCTATTGCCACTGACTTATCCTGCAAGTTCTGCACAAGGACTCCCAAGTCCCTTTGTATCTCAGACTTTTGGATTTTCTCCCCATTTAGAATATCGTCTGCACATATATTTTTTGACCAAAGTGCGTGACCATGCGTTTTCCAACATTGTATTTCATTTGCCTCTTTCTAGCCCGTTCCCCTAGTCTGTCTAAGTCCAACTGAAGCCTTCCTGTTTCCTCAGGACTTCCTGCCCCTCCACCAATCTTTGTATCATCTGCAAAGTTGGCAACAAAGCCATCTATTCCATCATCTAAATCATTGATTAAAAAGAAAAGAAGAAGTCCCACACCGACCCCTGTGAAACACCACTAGTTACTGGCAGCCAACCAGAAAAGGATCCATTTATTCCCAGTCACTGTCTCCTACCAATCAGCCAATGCTCTAACCATTCTAGTAACTTCCCTGTAATACCATGGGCTTTTAATTTAGTAAGCAGCCTCATGTGTGGCACCTTGTCAAAGGCATTCTGAAAATCCAAATATACAACATTTACCACATCCCCTTTATCCGCCCTCAAAGAATTACCTGAAAACTCAAGCCCATTGCTGCTCTGCTGTCATCCCTGCCAGAATCTCCTTTCAATGTACTTTGGCCAACTTGTCTCTCATTCCACTGTAATTTCCTTTACTCCACTGAAATGCTGCTATGTCAGACTTCATTTTCTCCCTACCAAATTTCGTGTTGAACTCAATCATATTGTGACCACTGACTCCCAATCCAGTGCAGATCATCCTGGAGTAAGTTAAATGACAAACTGCTCTAAAAAGCCATCTTTTAGGCATTCAACGAATTCACCCTCTTGAGATCCATTACCAACCTGGTTTTCCCAATCTCTCTGCATGTTAGAATCTCCCATTAAACCATAGAAACCATAGAAACTACAGCACAGAAATAGGCCTTTTGGCCCTTCTTGGCTGTGCCGAACCATTTTCTGCCTAGTCCCACTGACCTGCACACGGACCATATCCCTCCATACACCTCCCATCCATGTATCTGTCCAATTTATTCTTAAATGTTAAAAAAGAACCCGCATTTACCACCTCGTCTGGCAGCTCATTCCATACTCCCAGCGCTCTCTGTGTGAAGAAGCCCCCCCTAATATTCCCTTTAAACTTTGCCCCCCTCACCCTTAACCCATGCCCTCTGGTTTTTTTCTCCCCTTGCCTCAGTGGAAAAAGCCTGGTTGCATTCACTCTATCTATACCCATCATAATTTTATATACCTCTATCAAATCTCCCCTCATTCTTCTACGCTCCAGGGAATAAAGTCCTAACCTATTCAACCTTTCTCCGTAACTGAGTTTCTCAAATCCTGGCAACATCCTTGTAAACCTTCTCTGCACTCTTTCAACCTTATTTATATCCTTCCTGTAATTTGGTGACCAAAACTGAACACAATACTCCAGATTCGGCCTCACCAATGCCTTATACAACCTCATCATAACATTCCAGCTCTTATACTCAATACTTTGATTAATAAAGGCCAATGTACCAAAAGCTCTCTATACGACCCTATCTACCTGTGATGCCACTTTTAGGGAATTTTGTATCTGTATTCCCAGATCCCTCTGCTCCACTGCACTCCTCAGTGCCTTACCATTAACCCTGTATGTTCTATCTTGGTTTGTCCTTCCAAAGTGCAATACCTCACACTTGTCTGCATTAAACTCCATCTGCCATTTTTCAGCCCATTTTTCCAGCTGGTCCAAGCCCCTCTGCAGGCTCTGAAAACCTTCCTCACTGTCTACTACACCTCCAATCTTTGTATCATCAGCAAACTTGCTGATCCAATTTACCACATTATCATTCAGATCATTGATATAGATGACAAATAACAATGGACCCAGCACTGATCCCTGTGGCACACCACTAGTCACAGGCCTCCACTCGGAGAAGCAATTCTCTACTACCACTCTTTGGCTTCTTCCATTGAGCCAATGTCTGATCCAATTTACCACCTCTCCATGTATACCTAGTGACTGAATTTTCCTAACTAACCTCCCATGCGGGACCTTGTCAAAGGCCTTACTGAAGTCCATGTAGACAATATCCACTGCCTTCCCTTCATCCACTTTCCTGGTAACCTCCTCGAAAAACTCCATTAGATTGGTCAAACATGACTTACCACGCACAAAGCCATGTTGACTCTCCCTAATAAGCCCCTGTCTATCCAAATGCTTGTCGATTCTGTCTATGATTCTGTAGATTATGATTATGACTATCATAAAATCACCCTTTTGACACGGCTTTTCTATTTCCTGTTGCAATCTGTAGTTCACATCTCAGCTACTGTTTGGAGGCCTGTATCTAACTGCCATAAGGGTCCTTTTACCCTTGCAGTATCTTAACTCAACCTAAAAGGATTCAACATCTTCTGATCCTATGTCACATCCTTCTAATAGTTTGATGCCATTCTTTACTAGCAGAGACACACTTCATACTTTATTATACTTCATACTTTACTTTATTACACCCCACCCCCTCTGCCCACCTTTCTATCCCTCTGATACAATCTTGGACATTCTGCCCTCAGCTTACAGCCATCCTGCAGCCACGATTCAGCAATAGTCACAACATCATACCGTATAATCATGCAACAAGATCATCCACCTTATTTCATATACTCCGTGCATTGAGATATAACACTGAGTACTGTATTTGCTACCCTTTTTGATACTGTATCCCTAATGCACTGGTACTTACCCTGGGTGGCTGCAATTTTGTCCTACCATCTGCCTACCCTTCCTGACCGTCTGATGACACGCTATCTTTGCCTTTTTGTAGCCATCTGTTCTATCCTGAGTCCCTTCATTCGGGTTCCCATCTCCCTGCTAAATTAGTTTAAACTCTCCCCAATAGCTCTAATAAACCAGCCTACGAGAATTTTGGTCCCCCTTAGGTTCAGGTGCAATCTATCCCTTTTGTGTAGGTCATAAGAATCTGAAGCCCTGCCACCTGCACCAGCTTCTCAGCCACACACTTATCTGCCAAAATATCCTGTTTCTACCCTCACTGGTGCATGGCACAGATAACAATCCAGAGATTACTACCCTGGAGGTCCAGCTTCTCAGCTTTCTGCCTAGCTCCCTAAATTCTCTCTTCACGTCCTCTTTACTTTACCTTCCTATGTCATTGGTACTAATATGCCCCAAGACATCAAGCTGCTCTCACTCCCCCTCCAAGATGTTGTGAACATGAGCCGAGATGTCCCTGACCCAGGCACCTGGGAGGCAACATACCATCTGTGTGTCCATTCACGACCACAGAATCTGCTGTCTGTTCCTCTGATTATTGGTGACATTTTGATGACATGCCGAACTTCCGCTGACTCCTGAGGTAGTAGAGGTGTTCTCGTGTTTTCTTTGCAATTATTTTTTATGATGGGTCTGGAACAGGTCCTCTGAGTTAGTGACACCCAGGAATTTATAGTCACTGACCCTCTCCACGTCTAATCTTTCAATAATTACTGGCTCATGGACCTCTGATTTCCCTCTCCAGAAGTCTACAGTCTACAGTCAGTTCCTTGGTCTTATTGACATTGAGTGAGAGGTTGTTGTTATTTCCACCACTCAGTCAAATTTTCAATCTCCCTCCTGTATGCTGATTCCATAAGACTATAAGATATAAGAGCAGAAGTAGGCCATTCAGCCCATCGAGTCTGCTCTGCCATTCAATCATGGGCTGATCCAATTCTTCCAGTAATCCCCACTCCCCTGCCTTTTCCCCATACCCTTTGATGCCCTGGCTAATCAAGAACCTATCTATCTCTGCCTTAAATGCACCCAATGACCTGGCCTCCACAGCCACTCATGGCAATAAATTCCACAGATTTACCACCCTCTGACTAAAGTAATTTCTCTGCATCTCTGTTCTAAATGGATGTCCTTCAATCCTGAAGTTGTGTCCTCTTGTCCTAGACTCCCCTACCATAGGAAATAACTTTGCCATATCTAATCTGTTCAGGCCTTTTAACATTCGGAATTTTTCTATGAGATCAGCCCCTCATTCTCCTGAACTCCAGGGAATACAGCCCAAGAGCTGCCAGACGTTCCTCATACAGTTAACCCTCTCATTCCTGGAAACATTCTTGTGAATCTTCTCTGAACTCTCTCCAATGTCAGTATATCCTTTCTAAAATAAGGAGCCCAAAACTGTACACAATACTCCAAGTGGTCTCATGAGTGCATTATAGATCCTCAACATCACATCCCTGCTTTATATTCTATACCTCTAGAAACAAATGCCAACATTGCATTCACCTTCTTCACAACCGACTCAACCTGGAGGTTAACCTTCAGGGTATCTTGCACAAGGACTCCCAAGTCCCTTTGCATCTCTGCGTTTTGAATTCTCTCCCCATCTAAATAATAGTCTGCCCGTTTAGTTCTTCCACCAAAGTGCATGACCATACCATTTCCAACATCGTATTTCATTTGCCACTTCTTTGCCCATTCCCCTAAACTATGTAAGTCTCTCTGAAGGCTCTCTGTTTCCTCAACACTACCTGCTCCTCCACCTACCTTTGTATCATCGGCAAAATTAGCCACAAATCCATTAATACTGTAGTCCAAATCATTGACAGACATCGTAAAAAGCAGCAGTCCCATCACCAACCCCTGTGGAACTCCACTGGTAACTGGCAGGTAGCCAGCCAGAATAGAATCCCTTTATTCCCACTCTGTTTTCTGCCAACCAGCCAATGCTCCACCCATGCTAGTAACTTCCCTGTAATTCCATGGACTCTTATCTTGCTAAGCAACCTCATGTGTGATACCTTGTCAAAGGCCTTCTGGAAAAGGTGAAGATTCATCGATCACCTTTAGTACGGCCCACAACAGTGGTGTCATCAGCAAACTTGTATATGCTGTTGGAGCTGTACTTAGCCACACAGGCTTAGACCACACAGATGATGGTGTTAAATGCCAAGTTGTAATCGATAAAGCACCTCCTGATATATGCATCTTTGCCGTCCAGATTTCTAGGGTTGTGTGAAGAATTAACGAGATAGCATCTGCTCTAGCCCTGTTGCTTTGATGGGCAAATTGGAGCGGATCCAAGTCGCCACTCAGACAGGAGCTGATATGCTTCAACACCAGCCTCTCAAAACACTTCATCACTGTGGAAGCAAGTGCCACTGGGTGATAATCATTTAGAAAGGTTACCACACTCTTCTTGGGCACTGGTACAATTGATGTCTGCCTGAAGCAGGTCTGCAGCAGGTGCCATTTCATTGGCTCTTCACTCAAATCTGGGACGTCTGGACAGCAAAGATACATACATCAGGATGTTCTTTTTATCGATTACAGCTCGGCATTTTCCTGCACAACAGTCTCCAGAGTTTACAGAGAATGGCGTGATTAACAAAAATTAAACCACTGAGTGGTAGCTCTGTAGTCTAAAACAACTTGTTGATGAGAAAGTTCAGAGGAGAATGGCCAGACTGGTCCATGTTGGCAGGAAGTTGACAGTAACTGAAATAACCACACGTTACAACAGTGATGTGTAGAAGAGCATCTCTGTATGCAAAACATGTTGAATCTTGAAGTGGGTGGGCTACAGCAGGAGAAGACCATGAATATACACTCAATGACCACTTTATTAATTACAGGAGGTACATAATAAAATGGCCATAATTGTATGTGTGACTTCAGATCTGCACTGATGTGGCTTACCCCAAACATTGAAGTAACCTAGCAAGCCACTCAGCTTAAGGGTCTGGACAACAGATGTCTCCGTCCCACAAATGACATGAATCTGAGAGACTCACGGTTTTCACAAGGGCAACTGGATTTCACCCAAGATGCTTTCTCTTCTCCCCTCTCCCAACGAACCTGAAAGTACCACTAGGCTCAAAGACAGATTCTCTCCCACGCTTGACTCTCAGACTCTTGCATGATAAGATGGACCCTTGACCTCACAATTTACCTCGTTATGATCTTGCACTTAATTGTTTACCTGCACTGAATTTTCTCTGTAGTTGTTACACTTTATTCTGCATTTTGGTATTGTTTTACCTTGTTCCAGCTCAATGCATAAACACAAGAGATGCTGGACATCTGGGGTAAAGCACATAAAATGCTGCAGGAACTCAGCTGGCCAGGTAGTATCTATGGAGAGGAATTCGCAGTCAATGTTTTGGGCTGAGATCCTTTACCAGGGCTGATGAAGGGTCTCGGTCCAAATGTCGACTCTTTGTTCGTTACTACAGATGATGCTTGACCTGCTGAGTTCCTCCAGCAATTTTTGTGTGTTAATCTACCTCAATGCACTGTATAATGACTTAATCTGTGTGAACAGTATGCAAGACATGCTTTTCACTTTATCCTGGTACATGACAATAATAATAGACCAATCTTTCCAGTGATGCCTTCAACCTGACAAAACTAATCAGATTCTTGCCAGCAGCTCCCAGAAGATTCAGCAAAATCCTTCATTTACTGGCTAAAGACCAAGTATATCATATCATCAGTTGTTGATATGTATGTGGGACAAGCCCTCAGAGTTAAAAAAGAAAAGAAAGAAAGATTAGCTTTATTTGTCATGTGTACCTCAAAACATACAGTGAAATGTGTCCTTTGCTTCAAAACAAATCAGTGAGGATTGTGCTGAGGGCAGTCCGCAAGTGTTGCCATGATTCCGATGCCAACATACCATGCCCACAATGCAATAAACCTAATCGTACTGTTTTTGAAGGAACCCAGAAACCTGAAAGAACCAACACAATTAGGGAGAGAACATATAAACTCCTTACAAACAGCGGTGGGAATTGATCTCTACTCGGTGAAATTAGGCGCTGCAAAGCTAATAGCAGTAGAATCATTTGATGTTCTCCTGTGGGTTGTTTACTGATGGAACCTCAGGTGGCTGTAAATCCCCACAATCTGGTGCAGTGTGGGCAAGAGTAAGTGGTGACTTTGGTTAGTGGTTGGGTCTTTTGGTTGTTTAGTCTCTCCTTTCACAAAGTGGAGGTCATTCACATGTAGCACAGCTCCCTCTTGAACAGATTTCCTTCCGGTACATCTATTGAGTGTGATATCTTCCCAGTTTTTAGATGCAATGTTGAGTTTCTTCAGGCTGATTTTCATGTGATCCTTGAAGTGTTTCCGTTGCCCACTGGGGGCTCACCTGCCTTCCTTCAAGGATCTGTATGGGAAGATGTGTGTAAGGCAAACAGACCTTTCTATGACCTATCTATCAGAATTGGTGTTGCTTTACCATGCTGGAGATCCTGTTCATGCTAGCCTCCTCCAGTAGTGTTGGTGTGTCTGTCCATCCAAATGATCCTCAAAACCTTTCATAAGAATCTTTGGTGATATTGTTCCAGTGCTTTCAGGTGCCTGCTAAAGGTGGTCCATGATTCAGCTCCGTAAAGTAATGTCGGAAGGATGACTGCTCTATAGACCAAAAATTTTGTTTGGACCTGTAGGTTTCCCTAATCCTGTATAGTCTTCACCGGCACCCGTGTGTAGAACTCATGTGTAGTACTGTAAAGCAACACGCTATCTGCTGCACTACCATACCTTGCCCTCCAACAGGCTGACTTCATCACTGAACACCCAGCTGAAGAAGTCTGGTCCATCAGATGGGGAAAGGATCGGAATCATCCAAGATAGATGGCGCAAGCGAAGGGCTCAGAGATTCTAATTCAAGATTGTTTAATGTCATTTCCTGTACACAAGTGTAATGAAGAATAAAATAATTGTTACTCCGGGTCTGATGCAGCATTACAAAACAAAAAAAAATAAAGAACACAATAATAATAAAAAACACAATAAATATCAACACATAATCTAGCTTATATGCATAGATTGGTTGTGCATCCATGAAGTGTCAGGGGTCACAGGAGTGTCTATCAATAAGGTGACTGACAGAAAATGATAAAGTAGTGGTGGTTGGAGTGTGGAGGGGTGGGTTAGTGGGTGGAAATGTTGAGCAGCCTTACTGCTTGGAGAAAGTCACTGTTTTTGAGTCTGGTGGGCCTGTGTGGATGTTACATAGCTTCCTCCCTGACTAGCCATGAGCAGGGTGGGTGGGATCCTTCATGATGTTACTGGCCCTCCTCCAGCACCTTTCTGTATATCCTATATGTCCTTGAAAGTGAGTAGGCTGGTGTCAGTGATGCGCTGGGCAGTCTTGAGCAGTTGTTGAGCCTTCTTGTCTGACACAGTGCAGTTTCCACACGAAGCAGTGATGCAGCTTGTAAGGATGCTCTCTACTGTCCATCTGTAGAATGAAGAGAGTATGGATATGCAAAGCCCAGCTCTCTGCAGCCTCCTATTAAAGTACAGGCATTGCTGAACTTTCTTGACTGTGTAGGATGCATTCTGGGACGAAGTGAGTTTGTGTTGATTTGCAATCCCAGAAGTTTATAACTGTTTGCAGTTTCCACTGCTGTACCATCGACTTAAAGGGGTGTGTGAATGCTGCGAGATCTCCTGACATCGATAACCATCTCTTTTGCCTTATTGACATGAAAGAAGAGGTCATATGCCTGGCACCAGGCCTTGAGTTCTTCCATTCTTCCATCTCCTCTCTGTAGCCAGTGGCATTGTCATGGTCTGTGGCCTGATGCGACTGGCACACATGAGCAACAAATCAATGACTCATTGAGGTGAGGAATAGAAAATGTCTGAATAGTTACTACACTCTTTAAGAAGGGAGGGAGGCAAAGGACAAGAAATTATAGGCCAATTAGCCTGACGTCAGTGCTTGGGAAGATGTTCGAGTCTATTATCAGAGATGCAGTTGTGGGATACCTGAAGGCACACATTGGTTGAAGGGGAAATCTTAAGGGGTAATCTTGCCAGATAAATTTTAGTTTTTAGTTTTGTATATTTTGAGTTATAGTGTGGATTAGGCCTTTCCGGTCCAATGAGCAGCTCCACCCAGCAATCTGCCGATTTAACCCTAGCCTAATCACTGGACAATTTACAATGACCAGTTAACCTACCAACCGGTAGGTTTTGGACTGTGCCAGGAAACAGGAGCACCTGGAAGAAACCCACGCGGTCACTGTGAGGATGTACAAACTCTATACAGACAGCGATGGGTATTGAACCCAGGTTGCCTGTACTGTAAAGCGTTGTGTTAATCATGATACTACCATGCTGTCTAATGGGAGGAGGAGGAATTTCTTTAGCTAGAGGGTGGTGAATCTGTGGAATCCATTGCTACAGAAGAATGTGGAAGCCAAGTCGTTGAGTATATTTAAAGTGGAATTTGATAGGTTCTTGATTAGTAAGTGTCAAAGGTTACGGGGAGAAAGCAGGACAATGGGGTTCCTGCCTGTGGCCATCAAACTTTACAACTCCTCCCTTGGAGGGTCAGACACCTGAGCCAATAAGCTGGTCCTGGACTTATTTCCATCTGGCATAATTTACATATTACTATTTAATTACTTATGGTGCAACTGTAACGAAAACCAGTTTCCCCCGGGATCAATAAAGTATGACTATGACTATGACTATAATAAACACTGGACAACAAAGATTTTGCTTCCTGAATACTTTTGGTTGCAACTTATGGATTTTGGGCTGCTGATCATGAAATTCACCATGAAATTTCCCTACCACACACCATTGTTTTGAAATCATATATATTTGTTATTTCAATTCATAATTCAAGTCAGAATAACTGATACCAAGATTAAGGAAGGCATTTTTCGTTGGCTACAAATCAAACAGGTTATCAATGACAGTAAATTCGAAGAACTTCCAGTGGGACTGGAGAAAATTGTATCGAAGGCATTCAAGGATGTGTTGAAAATTTTCTTGGCAACTACGGAGCACCAAACTGTGTGCAGCTGGTTGACAATGTGCTTTAAGCATACAAAACCCTGAAGTGTAACGTTTCATTGAAGGTTCATTTTATACATTCCCATTTAGACTTCTTCCCTGCAAATCTTGGCACTGCCAGTGACGAGCACAGTAAAAGGTTTCACCAGGACATTTCAGTCATGGGGAAACAGTATCAGGGCATCAGGAATCCATCAGTGCTGGCTGATTATTGTTGGACACTTAAGGGAGAAGACTGAGACACTGAGAACAAATGAAAATCATCAACAAAACATTTTTAGCTTAGATTAGATTATAAGAACACTCAGTCCTCTTTTATTGCCAATTAGAAATGCATACATGCATTAAGAAATGATACAATGTTTCTCCTGCATGATATCACAGAAAACAAGACAGACCAAAGACTAACACTGACAAAACCACATAAGTATACCATATAGTTACAGCAGTGCAAAGCAATACCATAATTTGATGAGGAACAGTCCATAGGCACAGTAAAAAATAATAATCTCAAAGTCCCCGAGTCCCCGATAGTGGCGGCAAAAGGGAGAAACTCTGTCATAAACCTCCAGGCACCGTCAACTTGCTGATACCTTGGAAGCAGCCGACCACAGCCGACCCTGAGTCCATCCGTCCGAAAACTTCGAGCTTCCAAGCAGCCTCTACGATACAGCCTCCCGAGCGCCATCCTCTGCCAAGCGCCTTCGACCTCTCCCCGGCCGCCGAAACAAGCAAAGCCGAGAATTTCAAGGCCTTCAGCTCCAGAGATTCTGGTTACCACACGGTAGCAGTGGTAGGAAAGCAGACATTTCAGAAGCTTAGTTGAACTATTACAAAACATCAGCACGTTAATGAAATTCAACGCAATATATTCAATAAAAGTTAATTTCTTATTTCTCCAAATTCCTACATGATGCAAGTAGTCTGAAAATATATTTGTGATCAACTTCAAGTAGTCTATCAGAAACAAATAAAAATTTCCAAGGAAGCAACACTTTTGAAGAAAGTTGTTGTCCAGTGAAATCAGCCATGATAGAATGGCATTGTTGACTTGATGGACCGAATGGCCTAATTCTGCTCCACTGTCTTGTGGTCTTATGAAATTCAATGAAACAGCAGGAACAATTTGATATCACAGACTCTGGCACAAGCTTCAGTAAACACTAGCAGTATTTCATTCTGCTCTTATTTAATATATAACCCTCTCAAAGTTACCTAAATAGTCACTGACACATGAATCTTCTTATCTCCTCATCTACTTGAATGGTACCCTGTACCAGTAGACTGTTGTCCAGCTGGTGGCTTCTCGGTGAATTGAATCAACATGATCCAACTCATCAGTTAATCCCAGATGAGATTTGTCAGTGCACGCGGACAAACTCCATGCATTTTACTAAACACAAGGAACTGGTGAGACTTTAGCATCCAACCTATCGGCTTTTCCCTGCCATTCACTAAGATCACAGTAGTTCACTTACTTTCACTCCCCTTTGTTTCCCATTATGCATCTATTGATCCTCTCCACTGCTCCCTGAAAGGCTTTCTTAGAAGTTTGCGTAGATTTGACATGTCACTAAAAACCTTCAACAACCTTCTATAGACCCTCCAAGAAGACCACAGCCTCATTGTAGGGTTTGGAGGCTTGTGTGCCTCAATGACCTGGAGAACAATGTTGGCTGGAGTCAGTGCTTTGTGCTTTGATCCTTGGTAGGTCATCCATGCCAAACAGGTTAAAGGGCAGAGGCCAAACTAAGAGTTGTCCACTGGTCCTCCAGGTTCAGGGGTTCACCTCAGGGCTAGAACCCTGAATGGTCAAAAAAAGAATTGTTACAGAAACAGCAAGGTCAGACAGAGATGGAGGCCAATGGCGTAACAGGCAGTAACTAAAGATATCTAGAGTAACAGACAGTTCTATAGATACACAGTGGATGCACCATGGCCTGGTATAGAAAGACCAATGGCCAGGAAAGGAAAAGGCCCACTCCATCACAGGGAAGGACTTCCTGATCATTGAGTACACTTACATGCAGCGCTGCCACAAGAAAGATTTTAAGATAAGATTAGCTTTGTCACATGATCATTGAAACATACAATGAAACATTATCATATTAAATCAGTGCAGATTGTGCTGGGCTAAGCATTCACATTTACACATTTACGTAACATCTCACTAATCCTAACCCTAACTGTACGTCTTTGGAATGAGCACCTGGAGTAATCCCACATAGTCAACACAAACTCCTTACACATAGCGCAGGACACAGAACTGTGCACTTACACCTGGCGGTGTAAAGTCTTGTGCTAACCGCTACACCACTGTGCACCCGTCATCATAGACCCCCAGCATCCAGGCCATGCTCTCTTCCCTTTTCTGTCATCAAGAAGGAGGCGCCAGAGCCTTAGGTGCCACACCACCAGGTTCAGGAACAGTTATTTACCCTAAACCATCAGACTTCTGAACCGACGCGGGTACCTTCACTCACCACAAGTCTGAACTGATTCCAGGACCTACAAACTCACTTCCAAGGATTCTTTGCAACTCATTTTCTCCGTATTATTTTTTATTTGCACAGTTTGTCTTCTTTTGCACATTGGTAGTTTGTCCGTCTTTGTTTATGTATAGTTTTTAATCCTAGCCTAATCACATGACAATTTACGATGACCAAATACCTACCAACTCCTATGCCTTTGGACTGTGGAAGGAAACCGAAGCAACTGGAGGAAACCAGTGTGGTGACAGGCAGAACATACAAACAGCTTATAGGCAGCGGTCGGAATTGAACCTGGGTCAACTTATTGTGAGGCATTGTGGTAACCACTATGCTGCAGTGTAGATTCTATTGTATGTTGATTCTATTGTATTTCTTAATGTTTCCTGTAAAAGCTTGCAAGAAAATGCACGTCAAGGCAGTAAATGGTAACATATATACACTTTGATAATAAATTTACTTTGTACTTTGAACTTTGAAAGTCACAACACAAGCAAATGGGTGTAGGTGTATGGCATAATTGCCTTCATTGATCAGCACGTACGGTATCCTGTAAAAGCAGAGAAGTTGCAATTGTGCAAATCTTCATTTTGGCCGTAGTTGCATATTGTGTGCATTTCTCCCTTTGCATTACAGGAATGCAGATGATCAGGGTTCTATTCCTGACACTGTCTATAAAGAGCTTGTATGTTCTTCCAGTGACCAGTAAGTTTCCTTTGGGTGCTCTGTGGTTTCCTCCTCCATTCCAATGACATATGGGTTAGGGCTAGTAAGTAGTGGGCATGCCATGCTGGTGGAGGGAGTGCAGCCTCACTTGTTGGGCTGCCCCCTGCGCATCCATGGAATGTGTTGGTTGTTGAAGCAAATGATGCATTTCTCTTTCATCTATAGAACTTGCTAGAGGCTTTGGTGACCTATCAAATCTCTTCAGACTGCGAATGAAATATAGCCAGTGTATAAATTTATTTAGATAATAAATTTACTTTGAACTTTGGTTCATTGCAGAGGCCAGCAGCAGAAGCCTCCATACCAGATGATAGTGCATCTGGAAGAGAACTTGTCACGACACATCTGCAGAAATTTTCTGGAGTCGATGATGATAAGCCAAATCTCATCAATCTCCTAATGAAGTATAGCTGCTGGCATTATTCTACATAATTTTATCAATATCTTGGGCCCAGGATAGATCTTCAGAGATGTTGAAACCCTGGAACTTGAAACTGTTCACTATTTCCACTGTTGACCCCTCAATGAGGACTGGTCTGTGTTCTCGTAACTTGCCCTTCCCGAAGCTCACAATCAATTCCTTGCTCTCACTGACATTGAGTGCAAGGCTGTTTTTGCGACTCCACTCAACCGATCAACTTGTCTCACTCCTGCATGCCTCCTCATTGCCACCTGAGAAGCTGCTTGGAAGATCTGCAGCTCTGGGGTGTGGCATTGCGTGGCCCTGTGGACGACTGATTCCATGCCAGTGTCGCTGACTGAGGCGTCACAGGAGAAGGAACAATCAGGATTTCAGTCACAGAATCTCAGAAGGAAAAAGCGATGTGGCAGACTGTAGCATCGTAACAGTGACTGTTTGTTAGTTTCCTCTTTTGCCGTGATACTGGTGGCAGCTCTTAGTCCCTTGTTAGTGTGTATGTGTGAGAGAGAAAGAGATGTATCCTGTGGCATGTCAGATTGTTGGGTAAACAATAGTTTTTGTTGACTGCAGATTGCAATCTCTCTTTGGGGGCTTTAGAAACATAGAAAATAGGTGCAGGAGTAGGCCATTCGGCCCTTCGAGCCTGCACCGCCATTCAGTATGATCATGGCTGATCATCCAACTCAGAACCGTGTACCAGCCTTCCCCCCATACCCCCGATCCCTTTAGCCACAAGGGCCATATCTAACTCCTTCTTAAGTATAGCCAATGAACTGGCCTCAACTGTTTCCTGTGGCAGAGAATTCCACAGATTCACCACTCTCTGTGTGAAGATTTTGCTGTTGCTTGGTGGGTGTGGGTGCTGAAGCTTTCTGCAGAAGTGGGCAGGGGATGGAGTGGGGAAACTGGTGCTTTGCTGCTGCTTGTGCATGGGAGGGGGAAGACGGAGCTTTGGGGTTCTAATGTTTTTCTGTTGTTCATTATTCAGGGCTTTCCTCTGTTTCGGTGATGTCTGTGAAGTGTAAGAATTTCAGGTTGTATACTATATACGTTTGTTGATTCTGAAATGGAATCATTTGAACAACAAAATGATAGATGACAACTCACTAACCTGCTGACTATTTTCATCAATCAATATAGATTAGATCAAATTAGTTAATTGTTATCTACACTCAGTGGCCACTTTATTAGGTACCGATGAGTGTATGTTCATGGTCTTCTACTGCTGTAGACTACCCACTTCAAGGTTCAATGTGCTGTGCATTCTGAGATGCTCTGCTGCTCACCATTGTTGTAATGTGGGGCTATTTGAATTGCTTTTACTTTCCTGTCAGCTTGAAACAGTCTTGCCATTCTCCTCCGAACTCTCTCATTAGATTTTGACAATAGAACTGCCACGCACTGGATTATTGCTTCTCCCACAATTCTCTGTAGCTGTAGAGACTGTTATGCATGAAAATCCCAGGTGATCAGCAGTTTCTGAGATACTCAAACCACCCCTTCTGACACCAACAATCATTCCATGGTGAAATCATTCCACGTGGATCATACTTCTTCCCCATTCTGATGTCTGGTCTAAACAAAGACCGAACCTCTTGACCATGTCGGCATGCTTTTATGAGTTGAGTTGTGGCCACGTGATTGGCTGATTAGATATTTGCATTAATGAGCAGGTGTATAGATGCACCTTATAAAATGGCCACTGAGTGGACACTGGGGTGCAATGGAATCGTTGCTCGTCTGAAGTTTACAAAGTAAACAGTATATATGATAATAATAAATAAAACAAGCAGTAAACAATTATTTGGGGCTCGATAGAAATGTAGTGGTTAGTGCAACACTTTTACAGCTTGGGGCATTGGGGTTTGGAATTCAATTTCAATGCTGTTTGTAAGGAGTTTGTATGTTCTTCCCTGGGTTTTCTCTGGATGCTCTAGTTTCCTCCCACATCCAGAAGATATACCAGTTAGTAAGTTAACTGGCCATTGTGTCCTGTGATTGAGGCCTCTGTTGGTCAAGGTCGACTATAGATATGCAAGCCTGGGCAGTACGATAGGGGGAGCGAGCTTGTTGGTCATGTAGCAAGCTCCTTCTCTCTACGCATCTGATGAACCCAAAGGGACGGCAGAGACAGATACGGTTTGGTACTAGCAGTGTCGTAGGAGTTGCCAGTCAGCATTGAACTCAACGGAGGACTGCCTCAGGGACTCCAGCTCTGGATTTTTCCCTCAGGGTGTACTCCCAAAGCCTTCCCATTGAGCAGAGATAGTCACAAGGCCGTGGAGGTTTGACCAGAGTTTTCCTTCTCCTGGATGTGCTGCCAACTACAACTGATGAGCCCCATCTGTCTGAAGAGACTGGTTTTAAGGCACGAGTCACCTGACTTTGATCCTTCTCTTGTCAGTAGAAACGGCTCTTCCTAGCTCAGTGGCTAAGGCAGGTGCTGGACTCGGTTGTCAGAGGCTATTGAGATGCATGCTGTTGGGAGCATTTAATAGGTAGTAAGAGCTCACCCCCATTACCAACCCAAGCTATAACAACCTCAAGGGACCTGTCCTGTGATTAGGCTAGGGTTAAATAGATGAGTTGCTGGCCGATCGGCTTGTTGAGCTGGAAGGGCCTGATCTACACTGTACTGTAAAATACAGCAATGACCAGAAAACAGCAGAATGGTGCAAAACATTGTAGTGTTATCTGAGATAGTGTAAACTGAAATGCTAAATTGACAATAACAGAATAGCCCAGAGAGATAGAACTAAGAATATTTTTTTCCCTGAAGAACTTGGCATTCTGAAATTGAAACAGCAAGTGATGAAAAAGTAGTGGAATGAGAACTGACCAGAGTTTCCCAATGAGGGACTAGGGCTGTGAATTGCACAGACCCTAGCTGGAAGTATTATGAACTCTGCATGCGTTTCCTATTTTTAATAATTTAAATTTGTTTTAATTTGGTCTTTTGATCACAGTGATGACTAATTGCTCTGCTTCTTTTGAGTATTTTTGTTTATTTAGTGATATGCAGAGTAATGAGCACTTCCCATCCAATGAGCCTCTGCTGCCCCAATTACACCCATGTGACCAATCAATCTACTAATTTATACGTCTTTAGAATGTTTGAGGAAACCGGAGCAAACAGAGGAAATCCTCATTGTCACATGTGTTGGACTCATACTTCAAAACATTAAACTAATTCAAAGGAAGACACAGGAGTCCAAAATAGACCGTAGGGCCGTAAGATGTAGTAGCAGGTTTAGGCCATTTGGTCTATTTCATCATGGCTCTTTTCCTCTCAGCCCCAGTCTCCTGCCTTCTCCCCGTATCCCTTCATGCCCTGACCAATCAAGAATCCATCAACCCCTGTCTTAATATTACATAAAGGCTTTGCCTCCACAGCTGTCTGTGGCAAGAATTCCACAGAAATGTGAGTCTTAACTTCATGTTTATTTTAAGCGATACATGGGCAAATCACATGGTAGCATCGTGACATATGGAATTCACATGTTTTTACATATAATCAAAATGAATTATTTAAATGAACAAGAATGCTTAATTAAACAATATATTTACAATACTATTCAAGAACTACTAAAATATTAAATACACAACAGGAAGAACATACAAACTCCTTATAGACAGTGGAAGGAATTGAACTCGGGTTCAAAGTTCAAAGTACACTTTTTATCAAAGTACTTATATGTCACCTTATACTACCCTCAGATTCATTTTCTTGAGGGCATTCACAGTAGAACATAGAAATGCAATATAATCAAGGAAAAACTATACACAAAGACTGCCAAAAAATCAATGTGCAAAAGAAGATAAACTGCGCAAATATAAAAATAACAATAATCAATAGCAAATAAGTAATACAGAGAACATGAGTTGTAGAGTTCTTGAAAGGGAATCAGAAGGTTGTGGAATCAGTTCAGTGTTGAAGTAAGTGAAGTTATAGAATCATAGAAACATAGAAAATAGGTGCAGGAGTAGGCCATTCGGCCCTTCGAGCCTGCACCGCCATTCAGTATGATCATGGCTGATCATCCAACTCAGAACCCTGTACCTGCCTTCTCTCCATACCCCTGATCCCTTTAGCCACAAGGGCCATATCTAGCTTCCTGTTATCCTCAACCGTTCAGGAGTCTGATGGTTGAATGGTAATAACTGTTCCTGAACTTGGTGGTGTGGTACCTAATGCTCCTGTACCTCCTTCCTAATGGCAGCAGGAAGAAGAGAGCTGACCTGGATGGTGAGGGTGGAATGCTGCATTTTTATGGTAGCATTGTGTTAAATGCCACGACACTATGCCACTCAAATTTTACGTTCCAGTTTATGAACTGAATGTAATAATTGTTAAATTACAGATTATTAACTTGGGAGGGATTTCAAGATTTAAAGATTCAAAGTACATTTATTATCAAAAAATGTATAAGTTATACAATCTTGAGACATGTTTGCTTACAGGTAGTCGCAAAGTAGAAACCCGATAGAACCCAATAAAAAAATAAAGACCAACTTCCAATACGCATTGAGAAAAAAAAGCAGAAATCATGCAGACAACAGAAACGAGCAACAACAGTATTCCAAACCAAATTGAGTCCTTAGGTCCAAATCCTTGGAGTGACCCAGAGTAGGCCCAAAGCCTCAGTATTCTGTTCATCATATTAGGTGGCGCAAATTGCTCCAAGGTTCACAGGCAGTTTCCAACTGTAGCACCATGAAGAGAGGGGCCCTCAGTCTATTTGGCCTGTGGAGTCCATACAGCAGATCATGCCTCGCATTAGGACCCAGGCTCCACTGCTCCACTGTGGTAACTCGCTCTGGGCCTAGATTTTGCTGCTGCAGAATCTGTTCTCGACCTCTCTAAATCGGCTTGGTGCTTACAGCGATCCACCCTCACACCCAGGTTAGTTGGACAGACATCAGAATCCCTCTGCCTCGGATTCGCCTCTCCGAATCATTCACTCCAACCTGCACAGCTCCAACTCCATGCGCTTCGATTTTGCAGCACGCTAGCAGGGCTCACGTCATTAATTTGCTTTGCCTTTGTTCACCCCTTCATTGTTTGTGGTGATAGTTTACCACAATTTACTTGAAAAATGTGTTATAATTAATGTTTTTAATCAAATTTCTTTGCCTTTGGACTACCAATTAGCTATCATGTGTCTTCGATAACACCATTTTAAACTGGAACCAGATCGCAATTCAGTTCTCTGGGGACTTAATCCAGGTCTCTAGTCTGCTAGTCCACAGTTCCGAAAACAATGCTTCATTATTCCTGCTCATATCCCAGGGCTAGTACTGACTCCCATTGAAGAAAGTACTTACCAGCGTCACCCAAAGAAAAGCGTTTAAGAGCTGAACTGCATGATATTGTCTTAGCTTCAGAGCTAGTGGAGAGGGTGGGGGCTGGTGTTTACTTTGTAGCTTTGGTTTGCAGAAGTCCAGTGTATTTCAGAGTCAAACCCCACCCAGTTCAGATGTGCTGAAGTATTCTCAGCAGTTATTTAACCCTTATCATCTTATACACCTCTATCAAATCACCTTGACTGAGGTGCATAAAACGATGAGAGGCAGAGATAGAGTGGAGAGCCAGCAACTTTTCCCCAGGTCAGAAATGGCTAATACGAAGGGGCATAATTTTAAGGTGATTGGAGGAAAGTATAGGGGGGAATGTCAGAGGTATGCTTTTTTACACAGATGATCTTAGGTGCATAGAATACACTGTTGGGGCTGGTAGTAGACACAGACACATTAGGGCCATCTGAGAGACCCTTTGATAGGCATATGGATGGAAGAAAAATGGAGTGTTACATGGGAGGAAAGGGTAGTTTCTCAGAGTAGGTTAAAAGGTCAGCATAACATCATGGGCTGAAGAGACGGTACTGCGGTGGTTGTCCATCGTGTTTGTTGATGACAGGAAACCTGTGTGGGAGAGTTTTTAAAGTGGAAAAGTTGTTACACTGAGGCACCTCCACCACCTAGGTCATTCTCTCTTCTTGCTGCTGCCATCAGGAAGTAGGGACAGAGCCTCAGGATTCACACCACCAGGTTCAGGAACAGTTTTTACCCTCAATCATCAGGCTGTTGAACCAGAGGGGATAACTTCACTCAAATTCATTCGCCCCATTACGGAACTGTTCCCACAACCTATGGACTCACTTTCAAGGACTCTTCATCTCATGTTCTCAATATTTATTGCTTATTTACTTATTATTATTATTTCTTTCTTCTTGCATTTACAGTTTGTTGTGTTGTCTTTTGCACACTGGTTGAACGCTGGAATTGGTATGGCTTTACATTGATTCTGTTGTGGTTATTGGATTTATTGACGATGCCCACAAGGAAGTGAATCTCAGGTTTGTGTATGATAACATGTACATATGTCCTTTGACATATTGGCACATGGCCAAGTGGTTAAGGCATTGGACTAGCGACCTGAAGGTCGTGAGTTCGAGCCCCAGCCAAGGCAACGTGTTGTGTCCTTGAGCAAGGCACTTAATCACATCCTGCTCTGCGACGACACTGGTGCCAAGCTGTATGGGTCCTAATGCCCTTCCCTTGGACAACATCAGTCTTGTGGAGAGGGGAGACTTGCAGCATGGGCAACTGCTGGTCTTCCATACAACCTTGTCCAGGCCTGCGCCCTGGAGAGTGAAGACTTTCCAGGCGCAGATCCATGGTCTCGCAAGACTTAACAGATGCCTCTGTTATTATTTATTTGTTACTTATTGATAATAAATTTACTTTGAACTTTGAAATTTCATGTACAAGATAAACAACAAAACAAACCATGGCACAAGTACAAGATTGAGAAATGTAGTTTTGATAAGTATTAGAGCTTATTACGTCTCTTCAAGAACCTGATAGTTTCATTTAATATCAGAGAAATGTATACAATATACATCCTGAAACACACAAAATGCTGGATGTAACATATATGGAAACGAGTAAACAGTCAATGTTTCGGGTTGAGACTTTGGTCTGTTGAGATCCTCCAGCGTTTTGCGTGTGTTGCATGGATTTCCAGCATCTGCAGATTTTCTCATGTTTGTGATTGGAATACTTCCAGAAGCTCTTGTTCTTTGCAGACATCCACAAAAACACAGGAGTGCCCCTATGAATGAGTGTCAGTTAAAATGTTAGAACCCCAAAGCGCCCCAACTCCCCCCTCCCACGCACAAGCAGCAACAAAGTAACGAACCTCCACCACCCACACTGACTTCCGCAAAAAAACATCAGCACCCTCCACCCACCAAGCAAGCAATATAATAAAGACCATGTTCATGCCACAGTCTCTCTCTCTCTCTCTCCCTAATAAAGGGGAAAAAAGTGGTGTCCCTTTTCATTGTCAGAAAGGAGACATAACAAAGCAATTCACTGATTTAGGTGTTAAAAGAAGCTAATGTTGAATGTTGAGGAGTGTGTCCACCAGAGAATGATGGTTACAGCCCAGTTCATTATAGGCAAAGTCCTCCTCACTATATAGTATATTTACTCGGACCACTGTCACAAGAAAGCAGCATCCATTAACAGGGATTCCCACCAGCCAGGTCTTGCTCTCTTCTCCCTACTATTATTGGGTAGGAGGAACAGGAGTCTTAGGTCCCACCCCCACCAGGTTCAGGAAAAGTTATCACCCTTCAACCATCAGGCCCCTCAATCAGCATGGATAATGTCATTCACCTCAACTCTCTGACAATATTTTTATTAGTTTCTACATAAAAGAATACAAAGTACAAGAAAGTATATATAAAGGTAAAAAACAACTGCCAATTACATTATATCTGTTCATAATTACAATCTCATTACCCCATATTCATGTAGGTTATTCAAAGTTCTATTGAAATATACTAATCTATTACAATTTTATTACAAAAAAAAATCTAACCCCTACCAAGACCGAAGCTGTTTATTAAGGAGAAAAAAAATGTAAAGTACCTTCTCGGATAATAAAAATTAATAATAGCCAACATCTAAATTTAAACAACCAATTGAGAGTTTTGAAAGTTTTGAAAATAATTCAGAAAGGGTCCCCACAATGTTTGAAAGTCTTGACGAGATTCAGAAATTGAACAACAGATCTTCTCTAATTCTAAGCATGACATAACATCGCACAACCACTGAGCATGAGTAAGAGGAGAAACTTATCCTAAAAAAGAACAAGGATCCAACTGAATGTTCTTCATATAGGCCAATTTCACTACTTAATGTAGATACTAGAATTCTTTCTAAAGCTCTGGCTCATAGGATTGAAAATATTTTACCTTCTATTATTTCTGATGATCAGACTGGATTTATTACAGACCGACATTCCCACTTTAATATACGTCATGTATTAAATGTTACTTACTCTCCTTCTCAGGAGCTATCGGAATGTGTGATATCCTTAGATGCTGAGAAGGCCTTCGATCAGGTTGAATGTAAATATTTATTTAAAACCTTAGAAAAATTTAATTTTGGACCAGATTTTATTCAATGGAGTAAATTACTTTATTTATCTCCTTCTGCTCGAATTCTTACTAATTTTCAAAATTCCAAACCATTTAAACTTCACCGCGGAACTAGACAAGGCTGTCCGTTGAGTCCTTTGCTTTTTGATTTAGCTTTAGAACCCCTTGCCATTGCTTTTCAAGAATCTAATGATATCTGTGGTATTTCAAGGAGAGGTATTACCCACAAAATCTCGCTTTATGCTGATGATATATTGCTTTTTATCTCTAATGTTGAGATTTCGTGACCTTGTGTACTTTCTTTACTCTCCCGTTTTAGCCAGTTTTCAGGATATAAATTGAACCTACATAAGAATGAATTATTTCCTTTAAATAATTTGCTATCAATTAATACTAATCTTCCTTTTAAAATTGTAAGGAATCAATTTACTTATTTGGGTGTAACAATCACTAAGAATTACAAACACCTGTTTAAAGAAAACTTTCTTACTTTATTGAACCATGTAAAAAAGATATTATTGAATTGGTCACCTCTTTCAATATTGTTGATTGGACGAATTAATTCTATTAAAATGAATATTCTACCTAAGTTTATATATCTTTTTCAGGCTTTACCCGTTTTTATTCCTAAATCCTTTTTTGACTCTCTTGAATCTATTTTATCCTCCTATATATGGAAAAATAAACGTCCTCGTTTAAATAAAGTTCATCTTCAAAACCCTAAAAAGCCTGGAGGGCTAATTTTAGGTTTTATTACTGGGCAGTTAATATACGATATCTTACGTTTTGGATGTATTATATTAATTGCGTAGACTGTCCGGTATGGGTTTATTTAGAAGCTAATTCTGTTAATAAATTTTCTATTATTTCTCTTCTTGGATCCTCACTTCCTTTATTTGTAAGTAAACTAAATGATAATTTAATAGTTAAACATACTCTGAGGATCTGGATACAATTTAGAAAACATTTTGGTTTAATGAGATTTTCCCTTTCTAGTCCCATTTATTCTAATTTTTTTTTAAACCCGCCATGACTGATTTAGTTTTTAAAAGAATGGGACAGGTTGGGTATTAAATGTTTTTGGGATCTGTTTGTTGGAGGAAATCTTTTTTAATTTGAGCAATTGTCAGCTAAATATAGCCTACTCAAAACTCACTTTTTTAGATATATACAAATTAGAGACTTTCCAAGATCTCAATTATGCACATTTTCTATAAGCTCAGATAAGAACTTACTAGATGTAATTTTTAATTTGACACCTTTTTATAATGCTTCAATATCTAATATTTATGGTATGTTACTGGAGACGAGGAATGTTCCTTTAGACAAAATTAAGAATCTCTGGGAACAAGACTTACAGAATCAATATCTGAGGAAACTTGGAACGAAATTTTTAAACTGATTAATACGTCATTACTATGTGCTCGCCATTCCCTCATACGATTTAAGCTGGTACATAGAGTCCATATGACTAAAGATAAGCTATTTCGTTTTTATTCAGATATATCTCCCTACTGTGACAGATGTAATAATGGAGAAGCTTCATTAATTCATATGTTTTGGACTTGTCCGTGTCTTGAAAAATATTGGAAGGAAGTTTTGCAAACTTTTTCTTTACTTTTCAAAGTCAATTTTAAGTCTAATCCTCTGACGGTCCTATTCGGTATTGTTGCTGGACAAGATATCAAGTTGGACATCAGATTTACATATTTTGGCCTTTAGCTCTCTTATAGCTAGGAGGGCGCTTATGTTTAAATGGAAAGATGTTTCACCTCAACTCTGAACTGATTCCAGAACCTATAGACTCTCTTTCAAACACTCCACAACCCATGTTCTCAGTATTATTTATTTAGTTGTTTATATATTATTATTTGTATAGATTTTCACAATTTTTATTGTATTTATTTTCTGTAGATGCCTGCAAGAAAATGAATCGCAAGGGACTATAAAGTGACACACGTACTTTGCTGATAAATTTCCTTTGACTTTGGCTTTGAGTAAGTCTTTGAACTCCAGTACCTCCTGCTTGATGGCAGCATTGAGAAGGGAGTATGATCTGGGTGGTGGGGGTCCCTGAAGATGCCTTCTCTCTTGTAGATGACCCTGATGGTGGTGAGAGCTCTACCTGTGAAACAATATGGTACTGATAGACCATGTAATGGGCCCTGCAGGTCGGGCAGCATCCCTGGAAATGATCAGTCAATGTTTCGGGCTGGAATCCTTCATCAGAACTGAAGAGGGAGGGGGAAGAGGCCCTATAAAGAAGGTGGGGGGAGGGTGGGGAGGAGAAGGCTGGTAGGTGCCAGGTGAAAAACCAGTAAAGGGAAAGATAAAGGGCTGGGGGAGGGGAAGCAGGGAGGGGATATTATAGGGCCTCTGTATCTTCCCTCTTCAGTCCTGACGAAGGGTTCCGGCCTGAAACATTGACTGATCATTTCCACGGCTGCTGCCTGACCTGCTGAGTTCCTCCAGTGTGTTGTGAGTGTTGCTTTGACCCCAGCATCTGCAGATTATTTTGTGTTTACCATGTAATGGGCCATTTGGCCCATTAAAACCATGCAATCCATTAGTTCCATAACTCTGAAACTTATTCTTCCAAGCAAAGAGATCGTCTTAGTCTACCTCTTCACCTCCAGTTGGACAAATGTGTCTCCCCAGGATTCAATTTGATGAATGATTTTCAAGTTCTCAATACTGAAAGATTATCAAGGTTGAGTTTATTGTCATATACACAAGTACATGTCTGCACAGATATAATGAAAAGCTTGCTCCTGGTTCCAGTGAGGTGGCGGCACGTTCAATCGCAACTGCTTCTATAGGGTCAACCAAAGGCGATATTGTCCTTTTCAATCATATTTTTATAAGATTGCAAGACCTTGCTGGACATTAAGAACTTAAAAGTACAGCATGTCCACCCCATCAGTGAGTTGCTTGCTGGCGGAGAAAATGAAGGAACTGCGCATCGTAATGCTGCCTGCGGCAAAGGAAACGTGCAGTCTAACAATGAGTGACCATCTTGGTCGCTTTCCTTGCGATCGGAAGACTCTTTTGGACATTGTTAATGTGGAATGACACAAGTATGGTGAGGCACCTTCAATAACTCCAAAAGACTGAGGTTGGGTTAAATACCGAAAGTCTTTTATTCGCTGTACAATACGACCTCCATGGTGAGTGTCTGCCCCCGGACTGAGGGGGAGGGGCAACGCGAAATCACCTTTATACAGGAATCTATGGGAGGAGCCACAGGGGCAGTCAACAGAGGGGCGTGTCCAGACAGTTAACCCAGTCACAACGTATATATGGTTTACCACATATGGCGCACTGATTTATTGGCAGACGGTAGAGGAGCTGTGTGACCTCGGCTGTAGAGAGGTTAGGCCTCAAGCCGCAGTGTGGCCTGTTTACAGCTACCAGGAGAGAATCACTGGAGTCGGTGCACTTCACTGAGGACATGTGGTGCTGTGTCCAGGCTGGAGTCAGTGCTGCCCCCTCCCCCTGTGTTCACTTGGCAGAAGACAAATTTGTGGTATTGTGGTCAACTGCAGATTTATGCAGCATTCATGGCTCAGGTCTGGACTAGATTTTCTACTTGGCAGTTTCTTACTGATATCTTTATGTGCTCAAACACAAGGAATTCTGCAGATGCTGGAAATTCAAGCAACACACATCAAAGTTGCTGGTGAACGCAGACAGCATCTCTAGGAAGAGGTACAGTCGACGTTTCAGTCCGAGACCCTTCGTCAGGACTAACTGAAGGAAGAGCTAGTAAGAGATCTTTATGCGCTCGCTATTTTGTGTGCTTTGTGCTATGTGACTGTTGGTGTTGTGTTTTGCACCTTGGACCCAGAGTAATGCTGTCTCATTTGGCTGTTTTCATGGGTATTCATGTGCAAGGTTGAATGACAATTAAATTTGAATTGAATTGATTACTTGCAGCAGCATCACAGGCACATAGTATCAGAGAAGCAACATTCACAAGAAATAGATCATAAACGGTACACAATTTTTACAAGGAAGAACATAATCAGAACAGAAGTAGTCTATTTTACTGCAAAGTGATCACAGTGTTGCTAAACTGTAGTGAATTAGGGTTTTTCTAGTTGGTTCAAGAACTGAATGATTGAAGGGAAGTAGCAGTTCCTGAACCAGGTGGTGTGGAACATCAGGCTTCTGTACCTCCTGATTGATGATAGCCGTGAGAAGTTGGCATGACCCAGGTGGTGGGGATCTTTGATGATGGATGTTGCCTTTTTGAGGCAGCACCTCCTGTAGATACAACTGATGGTGGGGTATGTGATGTTCCCATGATGAATTAGGCTGTGCCCACTACTCTGTGCAGCTTCACGTTTCCTCCACATTCGAATTGCCATAATTATTCAAAGATTCAAAGTATATTTATTATTGAAGCATGTATGCAGTATACATCCCTGAGATTCATCTTTTCACAGACAGCCATGAAACAAAGAAACACTGCTGTGTACATACCTCTATTGATGCTTCTGGACACATCTTCAGTGATGTTCCTGGAATCATCGGGTGTTTCGGGTCTTTCAACATCATACAACCTCCTCCAGGTGACCCAGCGGGGGCTGATCAGACCTCAGCTTGTGTCCAGATGGCTGGCTACTTATGACTCCATGGCTCCCCTCTTTTGAGCCACAGCCATCTTGAGGCCCTCTCTGCCGCATCAGTGGTACTGCGGATGGCTCTCCTCTTCCTCTCTCCCTCGATGCCCAAAATGCTGAAGGCTCTAACTAAGGAATGGGCTACGAATCCCCTACAACCAACCTCCACTGGGAGACACCTCGCTCTCCATCCAGCCTGCTGACAGTTGCCGACCAGTCCTGCGTACTTGGAGAGCTTCCTTTCAAAGGCCTCTTCCAACCTATCTTCCCATGGGACTGTCAGCTCCAGCAGCACCACTTGCTTAGACACTAGAACAATGTCTGGTTGCAGGGTGGTGGCTGCGATATGGTTGGGGAACTTCAGCTGCCGTTCGAGGTCCACCAACAGCCGCCAGTCCCTTGCAGAGGTCAGGGTGCCTGCAGAAGTTCTTTTGGCGGGTATTGGGAACCTGTTCAATAGAAAATGAAATACCATATGTGAAAAAAGAACAAATTGTGCAAATAGCAGAAAACAAGCAAAATAAAAACCACAGATAATATGAAACATCAAACCACAGAGTCCTTGAAACAGTCTAGGAATATTCAGTTTAGTCAGTTCATTGCAATTTAGCGTTATGTCATTCACTGACTGCAGGCCGGAGAGCTAGTATGCCCTGATCAAAATTGCACAAGATGGCAATAAAAAAATGGAGTAACCAGAAACCAGAAACACATCATAATATGAGCTACAGATCTCAGTCCACAAACCACATTGATTAAACCTTGCCAAAGACACAGGACTCCATACCAGCCATGATACAACCTGTCAGGATGCTTTCAACAATACATCTGTTCAAAGTTCAAAGGAAGTTTATTTTCAAGGTACAAATCTGTCACTGTATACTCCTCTGAGATGGGGATTCACAGTGAATAAAATGAAACACAATAGCATCAATGGAAAACCTCACAAGATGCAAAAGACAAGAAACTGAGCAAATACAAAAAAAAGGAAAAATTAAATAACCAATAAGTCAAAAGAAGACATGTTGTAGACACCTCCTTAAATCCCCAATAAAATTAAAGACTGGTGCACATTCCTTGTGATTCTTTCCTCATATTCATTCTTGGGTTGGATTTTCCAACTGCCACAATATTTCAGGTATCATCTCATGAGGGACAAAAGCAATTTATTGGATTTTCACTGTTGCTCAAAATGACAATCTTAATAGTTTTTTTAAACTGCAAAGACCTACATGGAAGGTGTTCCTTCTTTGATTAAGTTCTATGTCAGCAGAATTTAAATCTTCATTTATTTTGCTTTAAGCACGCTTTGTACACCATTTAGTTTCTTCTCGCTGACAAACTTGTCTTTGAGACAGTGACTCTGGGCTCTGGTTTTACAGTAGATCATGGAGTAAACCCATTCTTGCAGCCCAGTCCATCATGCAATTCAGTCTCCTCTCCATTAATTCTATCTATGGTTCTACCCCAGATATTCTCTCTTCTCCTCTCTTCTATCAGACAGAAGATACAAGAGCACATACCACCAAGTTCAGAGACAGCTCCTTTTCTACTGTTATCAGACACTTGAATAGATCTCCTATACACTGAAAGGTGAACTTGCACCACATTTGACCACTTGCACTGCACTTCCTCTGTAACTGCAGCGTTATAATCTCCTTACCATTTTTCTTTTATACTACGTTGATGTTTGTGGTCTTCTGCTGCTCTAGCCAATCCACTTCAAGGTTCAACACATTGTGCATTCAGAGCTGCTCTTCTGCACACCACTGTTGTAACGCATGGTTATTTGAGTTACTGTCGCCTCCCGTCAGCTTGAATCAGTCTGACCTCTCCCACCAACAAGGCAATTTTGCCCTCGGAACTGCTGTTCACTGGATATTGCTTTTTGTTTTAAATTTTCTGCACTATTCTCTGTAAACTCTGGAGACTGTTGTGAAAATCCCAGGAGATCAGCAGTTTCTGAGATATTCAAACCACCTCATCTAGCAACAGCAATCCATTCAGAAGTCTGATGGCAGAGGGGAAGAAGCTGTTCCTAAAACTTTGAGTGCGTGCCTTCAGGCTCCTGTACTTCCTCACCGATGGTAGCAATGAGAAAAAGGCATGGGGGTCCTTAATGTTGGATGCACCTTTTTGAGGCATTGCCTTTTGAAGGTGTCCTCAATGCTGATGAAGTTGGATGAGTCTGGACATCTCTGTAGCTTTTATTGATCCTACGCATTAGAGTCTCCACCACAGTTGGTGAAGGAACCAGTCAGAATGCTCCCCGTGGTACATCTGTAGATATTTTGTATCTGCATTCAAAAGCTTTTCTCTGTAGCTCAATACATGTGACAATAGCAAACTAGTTAGCAATACCATCATACCACCAAGAATACATTTTTAATACTAATTCTTTCTCCTACCCATAGTCCAATCACTCCCCCAACACCCCAGACTCCATCATTCACTTACACACTGGGGGCAATTAACAGCAGCCAATTAACCACCAGATTATAGGGAACATAGGAGGAAGTCAGAGAACCCAAAGGAAACCCATACGTCACAGGGAGGATGTGCAAACTCCACACAGATAGTGCAGGAGGTTGGGATTGAACCTGTGTCATTGGAGTTGTGAAGCAGCAGCACCACCAGTTGCACCATTCTGCTGCCAGCAAGCTCGCCATGTTACAACCTCTTTCAGTGAATTCAGTGTTAGTTTGAGGCTGGAATGATGACCACTGTCCTTTCTACGTTTAGCATGGGGGATCTGCAAAGCCGACGGACAGGGTGGATTTGACCCTGGCAAAAGAGGGTGCTGTCCGACCACCACAACCGCCCCCCCCCCCCACTTTTTAACAGATGTCTATGCACAGAAAAACTGCAAAACACGTTTCTAGCATGCTGTTAATCCACTGAGACAGAAAAAAATGAATTTCATCAAGAATAGCGTTCTAAGGGGAAATTGTGCATGATGAGAAAAAAAACATTTGAATAAAATATTGCTTTACTTTAAAGAGAATAATACTTGGTAATGTAAAGCCTCAGGCAACAGGCACCTCTTTGACTGGATTTCTCTCAAGGCTAAATCACTGGATGACAATCCCAGAGAAAATGCCTTTTGAACGCATCAGGAATTATGCATTTATTCCCAAAAGGCAGGACCATGTTCATGATGAGAACAAGCAGGCACAAATCAAAGCACAGAGAGGGGAAAAAAAAACTAGGGTGAGTGATCTGTGCACCACAACTAGATAAAAGTCTATCCGGCATCTGAATTCAATTAATCGTTATTGGATCAAATTGCTCCCGACTTGTATTGTATAGAGCATGCACATCGTTTGGCCAAGACCAGGCTGTAATGTTTTGAGTGTGCTGTCAAATTCAAGGAGAATGATGGGGTTTCAGCAGTGCACGTCACATTCAGAGCGAGATTCGATTCCTCATGAGCATCTAGATTTCTTGAGAGAGCTCATGCTGTGCGTTTGTGTTTGCTTTTAAAAGGAAAAAAAAATATTTACTTGATCAAGTGTGACAGCGTAAGCTCAGTTACTGATACACCACCCGCCTCAAATCAGACAGCATGCTTGCTCTGAAGCTTACATATGAACTGAGAGAATTCTCCATTCAATATTTGGCTGCGGAGACCCAGATCTGAAGCCAAATGTGGTGTTGTATTCTCAAAATGGTTGTCATACATTATTGTTGAAGTGTAAGGAAGATACTTCTTAGGTTTTAAGTAACACTTACTAAACTACACCCCTCCTCAGTCCACCAATCACCTCAGAGTCTTTTCTCACTACTCCCCTTACCCTCTTTATACTGGCTATCTCGCTTGTCAAATATTCTTCTTGATGCAGGGCTTCAACAATTCCTCTCCCTTCTGACCTGTTGAATTCCTCCAGCAGATAATTGGTCCAGGTTATATATGAGGGATATTTAAGAGAGTCTTAGATAGGAAAGTGGGTGATGGATTATCAGGGGTATAGATAAGGTAAATGCAAGCAGGCTTTTTCCTCTGAGGTTGGGTGAGACTAGAACAAGAGGTCATGCGTTGAGGGAGAAAGATGAAATGTTTAAGGGGAACATCTTCACTCAGAAGGTAATGAGAGTGTGGAACAAGTTGCTGGTGGAAGTGGTAGCTGTGGGTTCGATTTCAATATTTAAGAGAACGTTGGATAGGTACATGGATGGGAGGAATATGGTGAGCTAAGGTCTGTGTACAGATCAATGGGACAAGGCAGAATAAAAGTTTGACATGAAATGTTCTGTGACTATGACTCTACCTGCAGTCTCATGTGTTTGCATGCTAAAATTAGTGGTTTCTCTTGGCAGTCTTTTTCCCCTCAGGTTGGGAGAGACAGGAACCAGAGGACATAGGTTAAAGGTTAAAGGTGAAATATTTAAGAGACTCCTGAGGGAGAATTTCTTCACTCAGAGGGTGCTGTGAGTGTGGAATGAGCTGCCAGTGGAAGTAGTAGATATGATTGGAGTACTGCGCCGACACAGTAGAAGCGTTCCATGCAAGTCTGGTGAAAAGCTTGCAAAACCCAGTCTCCATAAAAGAGGGGCACAGTCTTGTGGAGCAGTCATCATCGGAGTGATCTGGGTCAGGGTGGCTTGGCTCAACGGGCTTTGAAGATAACAGGTGCGGGCAAGGTGAGTAGGTAAGTTCATTCCCTATTCTTTTACTTAACTCTTGAGAGGCTAGGTGGTACGTCTACAGAGCCAGTGTTCTGTTCTGGGTGTCAGATATGGGATTTCTGGGAGACTACCAGCCTCCCTGATGGCCACATCTGCAAAAAGTGCATTGAGATGCAGCTCCTTAGAGACCACGTTAGGGAACTGGAGCTGCAGCTCCGTGACCTTTGGCTTTTTAGGGAAAGTGAAGCAGTGATAGGCAGGAGCTCCAGGGAGGTGGTCACCCCAAGGCTACAGGAGACAGATAAATGGATGACTGTCAGGAGAGGGAAGGGAGAATATCAGGTAGTGGAGATCACCCCTATGGCTGTACCCCTCAACAATAAGTACTCCATTTTGAGTAGTGTTCCGGGGGGGGGGGGTGGTGGGAAGAGAGAACGGCCGTGCCTCTGGCACTGAATCTGGCCCTGTGGATGGGTTGCACTTGAATCCGAAGGGGACTAATATTCTTGTTGGCAGGTTTACTAGAGCTGTTGGGAATGGTTTAAACTAATATTACACAGCGATAGGAACCAGTATAATAGAGCTGAGAATGAGCCAGCAAGTTTACAAGTAGATGATGGGTGTAACATGCATGTAAGGAAGGACAAGCCAATGATTGGGTACAAATGCAGACAGATCATAGAGTTAAATTGTACCACAAAAGCAAAATTCAAAAGGGTGAAGAATGCGGGACTGAAGGTGCTGTATTTAAATGTGCGTAGCGTTTGGAATAAAGTGGACAAACTCATGGCCAATATGACATTGTGGGCATCACTGAGTCATGGCTGAAAGAGGCCATTGTTGGGAGATTAACATCAAAGGATATGCTTTGTATCAAAAGGACAGGCAGGAAGGCACAGGTGGTGGTGTGGCTCTGTTCGTAAGAGATGGAATTACATCTTTAGAACGAGGTGACAGAGTCAGAGAATGTTGAATCTTTGTGGGTGGATTTAAGAACCTGCAAGGGTTAAGAAAACCATTATGGGAATCTTATAAAAGCCTCTAAATAGTAGCCAAGATTGTAGGGTTGAGATTGCAAAGGGAGCTGGAAAAGGCATGTAATAAAGGTAATGTCACAGTTGTAATGGGGGACTTCAATATGCAAGGGTATTGGGAAAATCAGGTTGGTGTCAGATCGTAAGAGAGGGAATTTGTTGTATGCCTATGAGATGGCTTTTTTGAGCAGCTTGTGCTTGAGCCTTCTCGAGGAATGGCTATCTTAGATTGGGTGTTGTGTAATAACCCAGATCATATTAGGGAGCTTAATGTAAAGGAAACCTTCGGAGGCAGTGATCATAATATGATTGAATTCATATTGCAGTGTGAGAGGGAGAAGCACGAGTCACGAGTATCAGTATCACAATGGAATAAAAAAAGAATTGTAGAGGCATGAGAGAGGAGCTTGCCCAGGTGGATTGGAGGAGGACACTGGTGGGGATGATGGCAGAGCAGAGGTGGCTGAAGATTCTGGGTATAGTTCACAAGGCACAGAATAGATATGTCCCACAGAGGAAGAAATTCTGAACTGGCAGCGTAGGCAACTGTGACAGATAAGAGAAGTTAAGGGCTGCATAAAATCCATGGAGAGGGCATATAAGGTAATAAAGTGACTGGGGATGATTGGGAAGCTTTTAAAATCCAACAAAAGGCAACCAAAAGAACTATAAGAAGGGAAATTGCAAAATATGAGGGCAAACTAGCCAAAATTATAAAGCAGTAAACTAAAAGTAATATAAAGAGTAAAAGGGAGGTTAGAGTTGATATTGGACCACTGGAAAATGATGCTGGCATGGTAGTAGTGGGGGACTAAGAAATAGCAGATGAACTTAGTGAGTACTTTCCACCAATCTTCTCTGTGGAAGACACTAACTGTATGCCAGAGATCAACGTCAGTAAGACAGATGAAAGAGCGGATTGTGGGCTTCTGGAAGGGTAAGACGAAGGAACACATACCAATTCTCATAGAGGGATCAGAAGTGGAGAGAGTGAGCAGTTTCAAGTTCCTGGGTGTCAAAATCTCTGAGGATCTGACCTGGTCCCAACATAGTGATGCAGTTATAAAGAAGGCAAGACTGTGGCTATACTTCATTAGGAGTTTGAAGAGATTTGGTATGTCAACAAATACACTCAAAAACTTCTATAGATGTGGCATGGAGAGCAGATTGACTACATCACAGAGACCTGAGAGAGGTTGCTGAAGAATGATGGATGCATTGATCATGATCTTTCAAGAATCACTTGACTCTGGCATGGTCCAAAGTTCAAAATGTCACTCAATCTTTAAGAAGGGCGGAAAGCAAAAGAAATTATAGGTCAATTAGCCTAACCTCAGTGGTTGGTAAAATGTTGGAGTCTATTATTAAGGATGGCATTTCAGAGTACTTGGAAACTAATTATAAACTAAGTCAAATTCAGTATGCTTTCTATCAAGGGAAATCTTGTCTGACAAATCTGTTAGAGTACTTCAAGGAAATAACAAGCAGGGTGGACAAAGGAGAGGCAGTGGATGTCATTTACTTGGGTTTTCAGAAGGCATTTGATAAGGTGCCACACATGTGGCTGCTTAACAAGATAGAATCCAATAACATTACAAGAAAGGTACTGGCATGAATAGAGAAATGGCTGACAAGCAGGAGGCAGCAAGTGGGAATAAAAGGGGCCTTTTCTGGTTGGCTGCCAGTGACTAGTGGTGTTCCTCAGGGGTCAATATTGGGATCGCTGCTTTTCATATTGTTTGTTAATGATTTGGATAATGGAATTAATGTCTTTCTGCAAAGTTTGCAGATGATACAAAGACAGATGGAGGAGTGGGTGGTGCTGAGGAAGCAATGTGATTGCAACAGGACTTTGACAAATTGGAAGCATTGGCAAAAAAGTGGCAGATAGAATACAGCGTTGGGAAATTTATGACAATGCATTTTGGTAAAAGGAATAATAGTGCTCACTATTATCCAAATGGGGAGAAAAGTCAAACATCAGAGGTTCATGGGAACTTGGGTGTGCTCATGCAAGACTCCAAAAGGTTAATTTACAGGTTGAGTTTGTGGTAAAGAAGGTAAATGCAATGTTGGCATCCATTTCAAGGAGAATAGAATATAAAAGCAAGGAGATAATGTCGAGGCTTTATAAAACACCAGTCTGGCTGCATAAAGTATTGTCAACAGTCTTGGGCCCCATATTTCAGAAAGGATGTGTTGTCATTGGAGAGAGTCCAGAGGAGGTTCAGGGGTTCAGGGAATTAAGGGGTTAAAATAAGAGGAGTGTTTGGCAGCTTTGGGCCTGTACTCACTGGAATTTAGGAGAATTGGGGGGGGGGTGGTGTCTCATTGAAACCTACTGAATGTTGAAAGGACTCTATAAGGTGGACGTGGAGAGGATGTTTCCTGTGGTAGAGGCATCCAGAACTAGAGGACACAACCTCAAAATTCAGAGGCGACCTTCAGAGGTAAAGAGAAATTTTTTTTAGCCAGAGAGTAGTGAATCTGTGCAATGCTTTGCCGCAGACTGCGAAGTCCATGGGTAAATTTAAAGTGGAATTTGATAGTTTCCTTATTGGTCATCGCATCAAAAGATATGGCGAAAAGGCAGGTGTATGGGGTTGAGTGGGATCTGGGATCAGCCATGAAAAAATGGTGGAGCAGATCTGAATGAATGAATGAATGAAATTTATTTCAGTCAGTACAAACATAACAAAAACATCATTTTCAATGATGATTTCATAATGATGATTTCATAGGACAAAATTACAACAAAAAACAGATTTCTTTAAAACAGACTGAAAGGGTGTAGGCTGAAGCTACGGCTTATTTGTCTACCCCTCTTACTTATACAACATATTTGGTGTCAATCATCACATCAAAAACAAAAAATGTCATAACCTTATAACACAAATTCCAATTCCAAATATCATTTATTTACATTACTCCCATTCATTTTAAATCATGTATTTTATATTTGTTCATTAAATTATTTTTAAATAATTTTATAACTTAAGTGTGGTGCAGGTTTTTAAATTCTCACTACAACTGTTCCATAGATTCACCCCCAGACTGAAATACAATGATTTTTTTTACATTTGTTCTTATCCTTTGTTTTTTGAAATATACATGCTCCTCTCAAATCATGTTGACTTTCTCTCATTTTAAACAACCTTTGGATACTTTGTGGAAGCTGTCCATTTTTTTACTTTATACATAATTCGTATTATTTTAAAATCTACAAAATCTCTGAATTTTAAAGTGTTTAGTTGAATAAATAGTGGATTGGTTGACTCATAATAACTTGTCTTATTTACAATTTGTATGACTTTCTTTTGGAGTAGAAAAATTGAATTTGTAGTTGTTTTATATGTATTTCCCCATACCTCTACGCAGTAAGTCATGTATGGGGCTATAAGTGAGTGGTATAATGTATACAAAGATTCCTGATTTAAGAAATCTTGCGCTTTGTACAGTATTGAAATAGATTTTGACATTTTTGCTTTGACATTATTTGTGGTTTCCAGCTTAATTAACTATCTATTACCACTCCTAAAAATTTTGTTTCAGATACCTTATTAATTTCAACATTATTTATTCTAAGTTTAATATAAGAGTTTGGTACACGGTTCCAAATATTATGAATTTAGTTTTACTTAGATTCAGTGATAATTTGTTAGTATCAAACCATTTCTTTATAATTTTTAATTCTTTCTCCACTGTATCCAAAAGTTGTTTCAGACATTCCGCACTACAAAATATAGTTGTATCATCAGGAAATAATATACATTTTAATGTCTGAGAGACAATACATATATCGTTTACATACAAAATCAACAGCAATGGACCAAGCACTGAACCTTGTGGAACCCCACAGGTTACCCTCAAAAGTTTTGAATTGGAGTTGTTTATATGTACATACTGATACCTGTCTTCCAAATGACTGCTTAACCGGTCATGTGCCACCCCTCGAATACCATATCTTTCCAATTTTGTTAATAATAATTTGCAGACAATGGTGTCAAAAGTTTTTTTTAGATCAAGGAATATTCCCACTGAATTCATTTCTTTGCTATTTCTTCTACAAAATCTATTAATGCTACTGTAGTGGTTCTGATTTTTTTCTGAAACCATATTGCTGTTCACAGAGTATATTATGTTTCGTTATGATATAATTTAGCCTTCTTACAAATATTTGAATGGCTGTATGGTCTAATTCTGTTCTTATGTTTTCAATTAAAGGTTCAATTATGATTTTTAAGATGAGTTTGGATATGTACATGGATGGGAAGGGTATGAAGGGCTATGGAGTGGTGCAGGTAGATGGGATTAGGAACAAGCATAGATCAGCATAGATTTGCTATGCTGAAGGTGTCATAGGTAGGTCACTGGTGGCAGACCCAAATGCAAGACAGAGACACTGAAGTACTAGGAACAGGACTACGTGTGACAAGGCAGTGAGGGAAAAGGGGAAGAAATAACGCTGGACATTGACACAGGCCCTGGTCGAGACAAGGATTCAGGGCCTGGGCTAGGGCTTGGACAAGAGACACAGGACCTGGACATGGAACTAGGAACAAGGAGCCTGGACTAGTGACACAGAACTCCAGAACCAGAACCAGAACCTGGACAAGGACCCAGAACCTGGGTCTTGGTTGGGACTCAGAACCTGGGTCTTGGTTGGGACAGGAAGTGGCTACAGAACAGGACGTGGAACTCCTGCACAGGAAAAGGCACATGGACAGGACGAGAACACAAAGCCTTGACTTGGATAGGACAAGGCTCTTGGACATGGCCTGGGCAGGTCAAGAGAACCCCAGCACCGGGCAGGGCAAGGCAAGGCATATGGACAGGACAAGAACACAAAGCCTTGACTTGGTCAAGGGGGACAGGAACACAGACCCTTGGTCAAGGGAGACAGGAACATGGCACACAGAGCCAAGACCCCTCCTTGGAAACAGGACATAGGGCCAGGACTCATACACAGAACACAGAGACAGATATCCACTCAAGGTAGCGGCAAACAGCTAGACCTACTCAGCAGAGGCAAGGGCTCAAACAGACAATTTCCAACACTAGGTAGCAGCAAACAGCCAGACCTACCTAGTGAAGGCATGGACACAGAGACAGTTCAAAACAACAATAGACAGTTCCTTATCTTGCTCCAGCAGTTGAACTTGACAGCAGTGCAGACAAGGGTTCAGGAGGAAGGGGCCAGGAAGGGATTCAGACAGGAGATTTTGACAAGAACAATCTAGCAGCCAAGCCCTGGTCTCTGGAGGTATTTATGTGTCTGCCAAAATGAGAATCATGTGCCTTAATTAGAGCACCCAACGGAACAATGGTAAACCGGAAAACCTGGAATACAGATTGATGGACCGGACTGTTAACCGGAATGCCAATTTCACGTACCGGACCATGACAGAAGGGCCTGTTTCTCTGCTGTAGGGCTCTATGACTCCATGACTGTGAGTGATTCTGTCGTGGATCCATGCAAATTTTGACTTTATAGGGATGGTTCTCACTATTGAAGTAGCAGAACAGTTAGTTTGAGGTAATTAAAGATTAGGTGATGATATTCAGTCCAATTCTGGTGCCGATTGTAAGGGATTTGTTTGTTTTCCCGTGACTGTGTAGGTTTCCTCTTGGTGCTCTGCTTTCTACCCAGAGTCCAAAGACGTACCAGTTAGTAGGTTAATTGGTCATTATAGATTGTTCTTTGTTTAGGCTAGAGTTAAATAAGCAGGTTGCTGGGCAGTGTGATTTGTTGGGCCAGAAGAGCCCGTTCTGTGCTATATCTCTAAATAAGTGAATAAACATTTCCAGATGAATGAATGCACTGTTTATGTTGGTACGCCTCTCATTTCCCATGCACGAGGGACACGCCTAATGAGCTTCCTGTAATGCTCATTTCCTGCAACTATTGATGGAAAATGGGCACTTAACAGTCTGCTGGAGGAACCCAGCAGGTCAAGCAGCATCTGTGGGGGGGAAAGGAAATTAAGTTTTGTCGAAATTCTGTATCAGGTCTGTGAAACAAAGCTTGAAGTTGCGTCTTATCTTCCTTGTCGAGTGGTCTCAATTCAACCAAGGTTCAAAGTTCAAACCATTGCACAACTTGTAGCTTTTGTGGTTAGTTAAATGAAGCGCTGCTCAGACTGGGAACTCATATAGACAACTAGCGATCTGCAGAACTCATTACTGATCACTCTGCTGTCTTCCAAGGTTCACCCTGCATGTGCCAAAACTAACAGTCAAAGTCAAAGACAAGTGTATTGTCATCTGCACATGTACATCTCTACATACGTGCAATGGAACACTTAATTGCAACAACATCACAGGCACATAGTACTGGACTCTGCTGTTTAAATCCAAAGTCAGGAACAAGGCATAAAATGTATTCACAATCATTTTATTAAGAGTTGACAAAACAAAGAGAACAAGAACTGAACCATGACAGGGGTCTTACTGCTTGAAGAAGAGAGGATGCAAAGATGGTACCGAGCATAAAATGGTTACTTTTATACTGAGAGATAAGAAAATTTCTTAAATAGTAATAATCCAATCAGAAAATACGGTCAAAATGTGTAAAATCAACCAGTGAGAAACTGCTAGCCACTTAATGAAAGTACAAAGAAGCTTTAGAATTGTATATCCTCTAGAGGCACATTAAACTGTTATATATGTAAAGCAACACACACAAAATGCTGGTCAGGCAGCATCCATAGAAATTAATAAACAGTCGATATTTCAGGCCAAGAATGTTCTTCAGGACTGGAAGGGAAGGGAGAAGATGCCAGAATAAAAAGGCTGGGGGAGTGGAAGGAGGACAGTGAGAAGGTGATAGGCAGGTGGATGGCAGAAGTAAAGGGCTGGAGATGAAGTAATCTGATAAGGGGGGAGAGAGGACATTGGGAGAAAGGGAAGAAGGAGGGGCACCAGGGGTAGGTGAGGAGAAGATGTGTGCCAGCACATAAGAGTAAATCAGAGTGAATCAGCACATAGGAGGGAGGTTGAAAATCTGGCTGACTGATGCCATAAAGGTAAAGGAAGGAATTTGACTCTCCTCTCCTAAACAGATTCCTTCCTCGCTAGCTCTTTACCTTTCTCACCTGCCTGGCTTTGCCTATCACTTTCCATCATTTTCCTTCTTTCCCTCCACCCCACACCTTTATTCTGACAACTTCTCCTATCCTTTCCAGTCCTAACTATTTATTCTTTTCTGTAGGTGCTGCCTGCCCTGCTGAGTTCCTCCAGCATTTTGGGTGTGTTACTTTGGATTTCCAGCAGCTGCAGAATCCCTTGTGTTCATCTACATAAAGGCTACTTAAAATATAAGCAGATAATTGATTGTTAAACTGTAAAGAAAATGACAAATACAATTAAACAGTCTGGTCCAACAATAGCTTCAGAGAAACAATACTCACAAGGAAAACTTAAATTAAACTTACCTTCAATTACTCCAAAAGACTGAGGTTTGGTAAAATACTGAAAGGCTTTTATTCGCTGTACAATACGACCTCCACAGTGAGTGTCTGCCCCCGGACTGAGGGGGAGGGGCAAGGCGAACACCTTTATACAGGACTCTGTGGGAGGAGCCACAGGGGCAGTCAGCAGAGGGGTGTGTCCAGACAGGTAACCCAGTTACAACATATATACATGGTTTACCACATTCACCCCTCCTTTTTTTAAAAAGAGTCCCGCAGGGTGAAGTGACTTACAATATTTACAAGAAGTATATTTACAGGTTAAGTCTATCAGGCGGTCGAGTCCGTCGCTGTGATCTACGTAGCACCGGCGATGGCGGTTGTGCTGGCTCCGGCCTGACTTCACGTGCCAGCACGTTAGGCGTCGGTAATCCCTCGTGCATGTGCGTCGTGCCCGGTATGGGAGTGTCGTGTGGTGTCTGTATAGGGTTTGGGGTGCACGGTGTCTTGTAGGTACATACATTGGTGGGTATGGGGTCAATAGTCACCACGGAATGTTCAGGGTAGGGGCCCGGAGCTCCTGTGGGCGCCAGGTCGCGGATGGAGACTGTGTCCTCCCGCCCATCAGGTAAAACCACGTAGGCATACTGGGGGTTCACATGAAGTAAGTGAACCCTCTCGACCATCGGGGAGTATTTATTGCTCCTCGCATGTTTCCGAAGCAGCACTGGCCCCGGGGACGTCAGCCAAGTTGGTAGGGTGGTTCCAGTGGTCGATTTTCGGGGAAAAGAAAAGAGCCACTCATGAGGGGTGGCATTGGTGGCCGTGCATAACAGGGAGCGGATGGAGTGGAGTGCCTCGGGAAGGACCTCCTGCCAGCGGGAGAGCGGCAGTCCCTTTGACCTGAGGGCTAAGAGTGTGGCTTTCCACACTGTGCCATTCTCCTTCTCTACCTGTCCATTCCCCTGGGGATTATAGCTCGTGGTCCTACTAGTTGCAATTCCCCTAGCCAGCAGGTATTGGCACAGCTCGTCACTCATAAACGTGGACCCTCTGTCACTGTGGATATAGCATGGGTATCCGAACAGAGTGAAGAGCTTGCGCAGGGCTTTTATAACTGACGTGGTAGTGGTGTCGGGGCAGGGGATGGCGAAGGGGAACCGCGAGTACTCATCAATTACGTTAAGAAAGTACACATTGCGGTCGGTGGAGGGAAGGGGGGCCCTTAAAGTCAACACTCAGTCGCTCAAAGGGGCGGGTGGCCTTGATGAGTGGTGCCTTTTCGGGTCGGTAGAAGTGCGGTTTGCACTCTGCGCAGACTTGGCAGTCCCTGGTCATCATCCTGATCTCCTCAAGGGAGTAAGGCAGGTTCCGGGCTTTCACGAAGTGGAAAAGCCGGGTGACTCCTGGGTGGCAAAGGTCTACATGTAGGGCGTATAGCCGGTCGATCTGCGCGCTGGCACATTTTCCCCGGGATAGGGCATCGGAGGGCTCGTTGAGCTTCCCAGGCCTGTACATGATGTCATAGTTGTAGGTGGAGAGTTCGATTCTCCACCTCAGAATTTTATCATTCTTGATTTTGCCCCACTGTTGGTTATTAAACATGAATGCGACTGAGCGCTGGTCAGTTAACAGGGTGAACCTTTTGTCGGCAAGATAGTGCCTCCAGTGCCTTATAACTTCCACTATGGCCTGGGCCTCTTTCTCCACCGCAGAGTGCCGAATTTCAGGGCCTTGAAGGGTACGGGAGAAGAACGCCACCGGTCTTCCCGCCTGGTTGAGGGTAGCAGCCAGCGCAAAGTCGGAGGCGTCACTCTCTACTTGGAAGGGAATGGCCTCATCCACCGCATGCATTGCTGCTTTGGCAATGTCCCCTTTTATGTGGTTGAAGGCTGCGTGGGCCTCGGCAGAGAGGGGGAATGTGGTGGACTTGACCAGGGGGCGGGCCTTGTCTGCGTAGTTAGAGACCCATTGGGCGTAATATGAAAAGAAGTCCAGGCACCTTTTGAGGGCTCTGAGGGTATTGGGAAGAGGGAGTTCCAACAAGGGGCGCATACGGTCGGAGTCAGGGCCAATGACTCCATTCTCCACGACACATCCAAGGATAGCAAGTCGGGTGGTCCCTAATACACACTTATCCTTGTTATAGGTGAGGTTGAAAGATTTGGCCGCTTGGAGAAATTTTAGAAGGTTGTTGTCGTGATCCTGCTGGTTGTGACCACAGATGGTGATGTTATCCAGATATGGGAACGTGGCCTTCAGTTGGCACTGGTCCACCATCTGGTCCATTGCCCTCTGGAAGACAGATACACCATTCGTGACACCAAAGGGGACACGCAGGAATTGATAAAGCCTGCCGTCCGCCTCGAAGGCAGTGTAAGGGCGGTCCTTCCGGCGGATGGGGAGCTGATGGTAAGTGGATTTTAGGTCTATGGTCGAGTACACCTTGTACTGTGCTATCTGATTGACCATATCCGTGATGCGGGGTAGAGGGTACGCGTCGAGCTGCATGAACCTATTGATGGTCTGACTATAGTCCACGACCACCCTATTCTTCTCCCCGTTCCGAACAACGACCACCTGCGCCCTCCAAGGACTTGTGCTTGCCTCAATGACCCCCTCCCTGAGCAGCCGCTACACCTCCGACTTAATGAAAGCTCTATCCCCCGCGCTGTACCTCCTGCTTTTAGTTGCCACGGGTTTACAGTCGGGGGTCAGGTTGGCGAACAGCGGTGGGGGAGGGATCCTGAGGGTCGAGAGGCCACAAGTGGTGTCGGTAGTGTGGCAGTTGGCATGATGTTGGGTGGGATGCGCGGGTCGGTGTGTGTGTGTGGTCAGTAGCGGGGTACGTGACATATCTCTACAAAACAGGGGATTTATGACAGTAATTGGTGGGAGGGGCCCATCATACTTCATTGTCACGCTTTTCAGGTGGCTCTGGAAGTCCAACCCCAACAGCACAGGGGCACACAGTTGAGGCAAGACCAGTAACTTAAAGTCCCGATATTCTGTGCCCTGCACCACTAGCATCACTGCACAACGCCCCCCTGGATGTCTGTTGTATGCGACCCGAAGGCCATGGTGACCCTCTAACTTACCGGCCGTATCATAAGTCCACAATGCTGCACCGTGGCCGGATGGATAAAACTCTCCGTGCTGCCTGTGTGAAACAGGCAGCTTGTCCTGTGCCCCTCCACCAGGATGTCCATCATTGACCTTGCGAGCTGGTGGGGAGCGCTTTGGTCGAGGGTCACGGAAGCCAGGGTGGGGTCGCTGTCTTGGTCCGGCGCGGTGGGGTGCCCCGTGAGCACCCGTTGGTCGTAGGCGGTGGGAGGTGGTGCCGACCAAGATGGCCGCCCCCATGTCTCGCACATGGTGGCGGCGTGCAGGGAAGATGGCGGCCCCCATGTCTCACACGCGGCGCTGATCAATCCCGCTCGCGGTTTTGACTTACAGACCTTGGCGAAATGGCCCTTCTTTCCGCAGCTGGAACAGGTAGCTTGTCGGGCCGCGCAGCGTTTCCGGGGGTGCTTCTCCAGTCCGCAGAAGTAGCACTTCGCGGACTCACGACTGGCTGCAGCCGAGGTCGATTCGCCGGCGGGTTGCGGGGTCTGCGGCGCCCACGAGGCCATCGGGGGATCGCGTGCCTGGAGAGCCTCGGAGTTATGCAGAGCGGCCTCCAACGTATCAGCCAGCTCGATCGCCGAACTTAGGGTAAGATCAGCTTTTTCCAGCAGCCGCTGGCGCACGTACACTGACCTGGTCCCCGTAACGAAGGCGTCTCTCACTAGGAGTTCTGCATGCTGCGCCGCCGTCAGCTCCTGGCAATTGCAGGCCCGCACGAGTGTCTGTAGGGCCCGGACAAACTCAGCACTCGATTCCCCGGACCGTTGTTGCCGTGTCGCTAAGCGATGCCGAGCATAGACGCTGTTTATCGGCCGCAGGTATTGTCTTTTGAGTGCGTTCATCGCGCCGTCGTAGTTCGGCTGGTCTCTGATCAGCGAATAAACCCGTGGACTGACCCTGGAGAGTAGAACTCTGCGCTTCGCTACGGGATCGGTCGCTTTAATCTCCTCTAGATACGCTTCGAAGCAGGCCAGCCAGAGTTCGAAAGCGTTTCCAGCGTCAGGAATTTGCGGATGGAGGTCTAATTTGTCTGGTCTCAGAGGCTGTTCCATGTTTTAAAATGTACAGCGAGTAAAATTGAAGCACCTTCAATTACTCCAAAAGTCTGAGGTTTGGTAAAATACTGAAAGGCTCTTATTCGCTGTACAATACGACCTCCACAGTGAGTGTCTGCCCCTGGACTGAGGGGAAGGGGCAAGGCGAACACCTTTATACAGGACTCTGTGGGAGGAGCCACAGGGGCAGTCAGAGGAGCCACAGGGACAGTCAGCAGAGGTGTGTGTCCAGACAGGTAACCGAGTTACAACATATATACATGGTTTACCACAATTATGCATAATTATTACAAGGAAGGACTGAGGTAGTGATTAGGATTGTGCCAGATGGTTCAAGAATCAAATAGCTGGAGGGAAATAGCTGTTCTTGAATCAACGGGTGGGGGACTTCAAGCTTCTGTACCTTCTGCTTAATAGTAGCTGTGAGGAGATGACATGGCCGGGGTGGTGGGAATCTTTAGTGGTGGATGTTGCATTATGTTATCCAGCATCTAACTGGTGTATTAATTCTAGGTATCTTTCAGTAGGTTCAGCGCTCCAGCAGAGACCCTACTAGGTGAAATAAAAGCAGAAAAGTCTCTGAAAATAGGCCTCAAACCTGAATCATTAAGAGTACAAGTTTGAAAGAAGCTGCAGAAAGTTGTAAACGCAACCAGCTCCATCATGGGCACTGGCCTCCCCGGCACTGTTGACACTTTCAAAAGGTGATGCCTCAGAAAGGAGGCATTTATCAATAAGGACCCCCAAGACTCAGGACATACCCTCTTCTCATTGCTACCATCAAGGAGGTTGTACAGAAACCAGAATACATGTACTCAACATTTCAGGAACAGCTTCTTCCCCTCCACCATCAGATTTATGAATGGACAAATGAACCCATGAATGCTAACGCATTTTTTTTGGTTCTTTTTTTGCACTACTTAACTTAAATTATACATATATTTCTTTCTGTAATTAGAATTTCAAAAAATTATGTATTGCATTGCACTGCTGCTGCAAACCAAACGAATTTCACAACATATGCTGGTAATATTAAACCTGATTCTGATCCTGAACTCTGCTGCTCTTTCCACAGATGCTGACTGACTGCTCAGGGTTTCCTGCATTTTTGATTTCCAGAACCTCAAGGGTTATTTTTGTTTTTTCTTCATGGCCACATAGTGTCAAATTCATAGCATTGTCAAGCAAAAACATATGTACAGTGCCTATAAAAAGTATTCATCACCCCCCCTCCTTGGAAGTTTTCATGTTTTATTGTTTTACAACATTGAATTACAATGGATATAATCTGGCTTTTTTAGCACTGATCAACAGAAAAGACTCTTCTGTGTCAAAGTGAAAACAAAGGTGAAATCATTGGCTTGCTGGAAAACAGATCTTCTCCCAGGTCATAGTTCTCCTGTGTACTGCATCAGGTTTCCTCCAGGATTTCCCTCTATTTTGCTGCATTCATTTTACCCTCTACCTTCACAAACCTTCCAGGGCCTGTTACAGTGAAACGTCCACACAGCCACCACCAACTTCACCACAGGGATAGTGTGTTTTTGATGATGTGCTGTGTTTGGCCTAGGCCAAACCTAGCATTTAGTCTGAGTCTTTTTCTTTTGATCATTGTCAAAAAAAGCCAGATTAAATCCACTGTGTTTTTTTTTGTTGTAAAACAATAAAACATGAAAACTTCCAAGTGGGGTGAAATTATAGGCACTGTATAAATAATGCAAAATTCAGTTCATAGTGCAAAATGCTCATAGTTTTGCTGTAGTACAGAAGTGGTTAGGGTTGGAATTGATATTGGCATTGGCATTGGTTTATTATTGTCACATGTACTGAGGCAGAGTGGAAAGCTTGTCTTGCATACTGTTCCTACAGATCAATCCAGTGGACAGTTCATTGAGGTAGAACAAGGTAAAACAATAACAGAATGCAGAATAAAGTGCAGCAGCTTCAGAGAAAGAACTGTGCAACCAAATAGCTAGAAGGTTAGTTTGCAGGTTGAGTCAATGCAGGGGACCACTGCACAGGATCGAAGTAAGCTGCAAAGTGTTAAAAACTTAGTCAGCTGCATCACGGGCCTCCATAGTATCCATGACATCTCCAAGGAGTGATGCCTCAAAAAGTTAGTGTCCATCATTAAGAACCCCGTCACCTAGATCATGTCCTCTTCTCATTGCTACCATCAGGAAGGAGGTCCAGAAGCCTGAAGGCACACACTGAATGATTCAGGAATCGTTTCTTCCCCTCTGCCATCAAATCTCCTCTTCTGAACACCACCACACTACTTTTTTATTTATGTTTTTGCACTACTTATTTAATTTAACTATTTTATTTATATGTCCTTATAGTAATTCACCGTTTTTTCTATTGTGATGTATTGCATTGTACTGCTGCCACAAAGACAACAAATTTCACAACATATGCTAATGATATTAAACTTGATTCTGATTCTGGTGAGGAGGGCAAATGGAATGTTAGTATTCATTTCAAGAGGACTAGAATATAAAAGGAAGGATATAATGCTGAGGCTTTATAAGGCACTGGGAGGCCTCACTTAAGAGTATTGTAAGCAGCTTTGGACCTCTTATTCAAGAAAACGCATGCTGACATTGGAGAGAGTTCAGAGGAGGTTTACAAGAAAGCTTCCTGGAATGAAAGGCTTATCTAATGAGGAGCAATTGATTAATGTCTCTAGGCCTTTATTTGCTGGAATTTAGAAGAATGAAGGGGGATCTCATTGAAACCTATCGAATATTGAAAGGCCTCGATACAGTGGATGTGGAGAGGATGTTTCCTGTGGTGGACAGGTTAGGACCATGGGTGCAACCTCAGAATAGAGGGATGCTCATTTAGAAAGGAGATAAGGAGGAATTTCTATAGCCAGAGTGTGGTGAATCTGTGAATTTCATTTTCCACAGGTGGGCTGTGGAGGCCAAGTAATTTGAGGGTATTTGAAGCGGAGGTTGATAGGTTCTTGATTAGCCAGGGTGTGAAAGGTTACGGGAAGAAGGCAGGAGAATGGGGTTGAGAGGAAAATGGATTAACCATGATGAAAAAGCTGAACAGACTCGATGAGCTTAATTCTGCTCCTATGTCTTATGGTCTTAAACATTAAGGTGGATGTCAATTGTGAGGTCAACAATCCATATTATTATACTAAATTGCAATAGTCCATTCAAGAACCGAATGGTTGGAAGGAAGTTGCTGTTCTTGAACCTGCTGGTGTGGAACTTGAGGCTTCCTTCTGCCCAATGGAGCTGCGAGAAGGTGGCATGGTCCAGAGAGTGGTCATCTTCTTTGATTATGGATGTTGCCTTCTTGTGGCAGTCCCCTTCTGCAGAAACTGCTGATGGTGGGGAGGGATGTGCCCGTAATGTTTTAGATTGCTGTGGGTCACGTCTCTGTTACTGCTGAAGGAGAATGAGTGGCTAATGTGCAACGTGTCTCCTCTCCTGTAGAACCATCTGTGTTCCTATGTCCAATGAGAGCATGAAGGCACGAATAGCATCTCACTGGTCACTGAGGTTCCAATCATACTCATGTATACAACTAAACGACTTGGTGCTCCTCTGGGACCAAGGAACAAAACACAGTACATATATCACATACAACACATGAAATTGTAATACACAACAATATTAACAGGTATAAAACATATTCTGTAGGTGTACATTGACATAAGGTGCATGTGCGACATATAGTTAAGTATACAGCAGTATTACTGTACATGGCTCACTGGCTCACGCCCACCATTTCAGTTGTATCGCTGTAGCCCGAGGGCTTCACCATTCACTGCAAAGACAGGACAGCTGAGTCTTTTAAGGGTAGAGGAGGGGGAGTATGCTTCATGATTAACTCATCATGGTGCACTGATGTGGTGGTTCTGTTTCAATCCAGCTCACCTGATCTGGAACATATCGTGGTCCAGTGTCATGCATTTTATCTGCCGAGTGAGTTTCCACGTTCGTCCTGGTAGCGGTGTATATTCCACTTCTGGCCAATGTGAACAACTGCCACCAACATATCACTTGTGAAACCAGAGGAACCAACATACTTGACCAATGTTATACCACCAGCAAGAATGCTTACAATGCCATTCCACGCCTACACCGGAAATCTGATCACCCGGCTGTACTTCTACTGCCAGCATATATGCAGAAGCTAAAGACTGCAGTACCAAGAAGGTATGATCAAGGGAGGTAGAAGAGTGCCTACAGGACTGCTTTGAGTTGGTGGACTGGATAATATTCAGGGATTCATCTTCGAGTCGGAATGAAGTCACCACAGTTGTGACCGACTTCATGAAGTCAGATGAGTGTAACCTTCAAGAACATACTGGACGTACCAAAACCAAAAGCTGTGGATGATCCAGGAGACTGGTAGTTTGCTGAGGACTAGATCAATGACTTTCAAGACAAGAAGTCCAGGTATGATTTACAAAAGGCTATTTTAAGAACAAAAAAATCATTCTGATTGAAGTTAGAGATGAAATTGGATGCATGTTGGCTCTGGCAGGGTTTGCTGGCCATTACTTCCTACAAGGCAAAACCTAACATTGTGAGTGGCTGTGATAATTCACTCCCAGGTGAGCTCAATGCCTTTTATTCTTGTAGGCTTTGGAAGGAAGAATAAAACTACATCTCTGTGAATCCCTGCAGCAGCTGGTTACCCTGTGATCTCTGTCTCAGAGGCTGATGCCAGAGCATCTTTCAAGAGGGTGAACTCTCGCAGGGAAACAGGCCCCGATGATGTTACTGGTAGGGGACAGAAAGTCTGTGCCAACCATCTGGCAGCAGTGTTCAAGGACGTCTTCAACCTCTCATTGCTGCCATCTGCTTCAAAAGGGCGACAATCATACCAGTGTCCAAGAAGAGTAGAGCGAGCTACCTCAATGACTATCGCCCAGTTGCACTCACGTTTACTATGATGAAGTGCTTTGAGATATTGGTCATGGCCAGAATCAACACCTGTCTCAGTAAGGACCTGGACCTGTTGCAATTTGCCTATTGTCAATAGATTTACAGCAGATGCAATCTCACTGGCTCTCCACTTGGCCTTGGATCAAATGGACAATAACAATACCTACACCAGCCTGCTGTTTATTGACTACAGCTCTGTATTCAACACAATCATACCCTCAGTTCTAATCAACAGGCTCCAGTATATACACCTCCGTACCTCTCTCCACAACTGGATCATTGACTTCCTCACCGGGAGAACTCGGTCTGTGCAGATCTCACCCCAGGAATATGAACTTAGCCTACTGCTCTACTCGCTCTGTTCCCTGTCCTGTGAGTATCTCGTGAATATGATGTAATTGTCTTATGCTATTGGAATAACGTAATGGTCTCGTGCCATTGGAATGATGTAATTGTCCTGTGATAGTGGGGTGGTGTGATGTCACATGATGGCATGTTCCAACTGGTATATAAGGGGGACCGCAGTTGTTGCGTAGTTTGTTTTGGTAGGAACCCACCGTTGGTAGTTATACCATCAAAGAAGAAGAGAGAGTGAGAGTGAAGAATCCGAACGAACCCCAGAGGGATTGAGGTTAAACATAGAAATAAACATAGAAAATAGGTGCAGGAGTAGGCCATTCGGCCCTTCGAGCCTGCACCGCCATTTATTATGATCATGGCTGATCATCCAACTCAGAACCCCGCCCCAGCCTTCCCTCCATACCCCCTGACCCCCGTAGCCACAAGGGCCATATCTAACTCCCTCTTAAATATAGCCAATGAACTGGCCTCAACTGTTTCCTGTGGCAGAGAATTCCACAGATTCACCACTCTCTGTGTGAAGAAGTTTTTCCTAATCTCGGTCCTAAAAGGCTTCCCCTCTATTCTCAAACTGTGACCTCTCGTTCTGGACTTCCCCAACATCGGGAACAATCTTCCTGCATCTAGCCTGTCCAATCCCTTTAGGATTTTATACGTTTCAATCAGATCCCCCCTCAATCTTCTAAATTCCAATGAGTATAAGCCTAGTCGATCCAGTCTTTCTTCATATGAAAGTCCTGCCATCCCAGGAATCAATCTGGTGAACCTTCTTTGTACTCCCTCTATGGCAAGGATGTCTTTCCTCAGATTAGGGGACCAAAACTGCACACAATACACCAGCGGCATCCGGCGTATTGCGTGTGTGACTGACATTTGGAACCATCCATACATGGCACGCCCGTTTTGTTAACCCTTACATGGTTTGGGTATTGTGTGATGACCACTTCCGGCAGAAAGGTCAGTTACTTTGAGAACTCGTATTCTGCGTCATAACTTCGGAAAAGGTATTTCTCGGCTGGAACTGGCATCAACAGTTTCAACTTTTCTTCATTGCAAGGTTCGGGAAGTCTCTCCTCTCAGTTATTTCATGCCTCATATGGACTTTTAAACTACCACCTTAAGACTGTGCTTAAATGAGATCTGTTGAGAATTTTCTTTAAGTTCGATCGTTTGATAACTATAGAACCATAACGCTGTTAACATCTGTTTAAGTTAATCGTTCATTTACTGTTCCATGTTAATTTGAGTAGATGTTAACAAATGTCATTGTTTATTTTATAAAAACTCAACTCAAATTTATCTCTATTGCTGCTGAGTCATAACATCTCTGCGCCCATGACTGTGTGGCTAGGCACAGCTCAAACACCATCAATAAAATTGCCAATGACACAACTATTGTTGGCAGAATTTCAGATGGTGACTGGAAGGAGTGCATTGGTGAGATACAGTATATCAGCTAATTGAGTGGTGTAGCACCAACAACCATGCACTCAAGGTCAGTAAGATTGAAGATTTGATTGTGGGCTTCAGGAAGGGGAAGTCAGGAGAACCCACACCAGTCCTCATCAAGAGATCAGTGGTGGAGAGAGTGATCAGTTCCAGATTCCTGGATGCCGATATCTCTGAGGATCGATTCTGGACACAACAGATTGACACAATAACAAACAAAGCATGACGGCAGCTATATTTCATTAACAGTTTGAGGAGACTAGTATGTCACCAAAAACACTAACAAATTTCTACAGATCTTCCATGGAGAGCATTCTTAGCGGTTGCATCATTGTCTGGTACGGAGGGGCCACCACACAGGATCGGAAAAAGCTACAGAAAGTTGCAAACTCAACCAGTTCCATCATGAGCACCAGACTCCCCAGCATTCAGGCCATTTTCAAAAGGTGATGCCTCAAAAAGACAGTATCCATCATTAAGGACCCCCATCACCCAGGACATGCCCATTTCTCATTGTCACCACCAAGGATGAGGTACAGGAGCCTGAAGACACACTCTCAATGTTTTAAGAACAAATTCTTCCTCTTGGCCATCAGGTTTCTGAATGAACAATGAATGCATGGACACTACCTCACAGTTTTTTCCTTTTTTGTTCTCTTTTTGCACTACTTATTTAATTTAATATTTTATATATATTTCCTATTGTACTTCATAATTTTTATTATGTATTGCACTGTACTGCTGCTGCAAAGTAAGAAATTTCACATCACATAGTAGGCCAGTGATATTAAACCTGATTCTGATTCTTACCACTGGGAAGGAGTTCAGACATCTTAGATCCCACACCCCCAGGTTCAGGAACAGTTATTACCCTACAACCATCAGGCTCCTGAACCAGCATGAATAAATTCACTCACCACAACTCTGAACTGATTCTACAACCTACAGGCTCACTTTCAAGGACTCTTTACAACTCACATTCTCAGTATTACTTTTATTTGCAATTTATCTTCTTTTGCTCATTGATGTTTGTCAGTCTTTGTTTATGTCTAGTTTTTGTAGAATTCTATTGTATTCCTTTTCTTCCCTGTAAATGTCTGCAAGAAAGTGAGTCTCAAAGTAGTATACGGTAACATGTACATACCTCGATGACAAATTAATTTGAAACTTTTTTCTAGTTATGTGTGAGGAGAGATGGTACACAAGGTTGTGGATGTTGTGTCTCTGTGGGACTCTCCCAATCCCTAATAATACAGCTGACCTCCAGACCACAATTCCCGGTATTCTGGCTTCAACAAAATCACAGAGGCAGTCACGTCACCTCCTCAGTACAGTAGGCTGGTACTCTCAGGAGAAAGCATCTTGTTGTGTACCTGTCTCAACCTGAACAAAACAGGATCAAGTGGTGGTTCCCATGGAGTCATTTAAGGCAGTTTGGATGAGATGACACCCCCATTCATAGAGGCAATGCACCATTTCCCCACCATAATCTGTCAGTCTCCAACGTATCTCCCTGTGACACGTCCTCCTACTAACCTTCTTAAGCAGTTCAGCTTTGCTCGCCTGCATTATAGGAAGGACAGAGGGGGTGCCGAGGAGATTTACCCGGATGCTACCTGGATTAGAGGGCATGTCTTATGAGGATAGGCTGAATAAGCTAGGGCTTTTTCTTTGGAATGCAATATGAATTAATAGAGGTGTACAAGCTGATAAGAGGCCTAGATTGGGTGGAAAACCAGAAACATTTTCCCAGAACATAGCTAATATAAAGGGGCATAATTTAAAGGTGATTGGAGAAAAGTAGAAGGGGGATGTTAGAGGTAGTTTTTAACACAAAGGGTGGTGAATACATCTAATATATTGCCATAGGTGGTCCTAGAGTCAGATACATTAAGGATATTCGAGAGACTTTCAGATAGACATGTGGATGATAGAAAAATGTAGGGCTATGTAGGAGGAAAGGTTTAGATTGATCTTAGAGTTTGTAAAAAGGTTGCCACAACATTGTTGCTGAAGGTCCTGTACTTTGTTGTACTGTTCTATGTTCTATGTACGATGCAATGGTGCACCATCGTCATCAGCTCTGATCTCAGTCTTGGTCACTCCTGGGGTCTCTGACTCCACTCTCTGCTACTCCCTGGGGTCTCTGTCCTTGCTCTCAGTCACTCCTGGGTCGCTGATCTCCTTCAGAATGCTCTCAGAGGTCTGAAGCTCCAAGATTCACTACCCAGACCTCTCCTCCCCCTCTGACCCCTGTTCCTTCGTAAAGGCTGCTTATTTGGCCCACATCTGAGTCAGATGCTCTCGCATCTCCTTACGTGTTTTGGTGTGACATTTTGCTTAATAAACCTGTGAGTTTTCAATTCAACACAGTGTAATCGGAGAAACTGATCCTCTACTGCTTCCACAATGAGGTCACTCTCTGCTTAGAGGAGCAAGACCTCGTATTCTAATAGGTAGCCCCCAACCTGACATCAGAGACATTGATTAATTCAACTTCTGGTAATTTCCCACCCCCACCCCCAACCTCCTGCTCTCTTTTTCCATTCCTTATTCTGGCTCTCTTTTTACCTTTTCTCTTCTCCTGACCTGCCCATCACCTCTGTCTGGTTTCCCTATCTCCCCTGGTCCACTGTACTCTCCTATCAGATTCCTTCTTCTTCTGCCTCCTCCACCTATCACCTCCCAGCTTCTTACTTCATCCACCCTCTGCCACCCACCCAGAATCCCCCTCACATAATGTCACCTATCACCTGGCAGATTGTACTCCTCTTCCTCCCCGAACCTACTTATTCTGGCTTCTACCCCCTTCCTTTCAAGTCCTGATGAAGGGTCTTGGATTGAACGGTCAACTGTTTATTTCCTCCAGTATTTTGTGTGTGTTGCTCCCAGTCACGTGTTGACCAGACAACCTTTTTAGAGCACACGATCACCCTGATTTTACCTTATCCGACTCATCCCCCTTACCCATCCGTCTGCTGCTTAACAAGCTTCACTTGTCAAAGTTCAGAGTAACTTTATTATCAAAGTACATGTATGACACTATACACAAGCCTGGGATTCATTTTCTTGTGGGCATTCACAGTAAATACAAGAAATACAACAGAATCAATGAAGGACCACACACAACAGAAGGGATAACAACCAATGTGAAATAGACAACAAACTGTGGAAATACAAAATAGAAAGAAAGAAAAAAAG